>NW_024544152.1:2695000-3326250 GCF_018167655.1 Microtus oregoni | reverse complement strand
GACAGAACCAAACACAATTGGCCTTAAAATGTAAATAAAATGATTTCTAATTATATTTTGCTTTACTAGACTGGTTTATAGCATAATCGTCATCAGAGGTCATTTATTCAGTAATTGATAGGAGCAGACACACATATCTACAGCCAAACATTAGGTGGAGCTCTGGGAACCATGAAAAAAAAGGGTAGGATAGATTGTAGGATCCAGAATGTCAAGGACACCCCAAGATCATGACCTATAGATTTGACTAAGCAGAGCTTATTAGGACTCTCAGAGACTGAAGCTACCAAACCTGGGCCCTAAGGAAAGAGTGTCTGAACTGGCCTTGTCCTGTAGTCAGACTGATGATTATCTTAAATATCACCATAGAACCTTTGTCCAACAACAGATGAAAACAGAAGCAAAGACCCACATTGGAGTGCTGAACTGAGGTCCCAAGATCTAGTTTAAGAGTGGAAGAAGTGAGAGTATGTGCAAGGAGGTCAAGACCATGAGGTGGTCATCCACTGAGACAGTTTGCCTGAGCTAATGGGAGCTCACCAACTCCAACTCCACTGGGAGTGAACAGTCATGGGATCAAACTAGTCCCTCTGAATGTGGTTGATTGTTGGGGCAGACTGAGGGGCCACTGATAGTGCCAGTGGGATTTATCTCTTCTGCATGTACTACCTTTTGGGAACCTATTCTCTTTGGATGTATACCTTGCTCAACCTAGATATAGTAGGGAGGGCCTGGGATTTGCCACAGAGCAGGGTGCATTACCCTCTCTTAGGATTGAGTGGGTAGGGTGGGAGGGTGTAGAGAGGGAGTAGGAGGAGAGTGGGAGGGAGAAAGAGAGTGGAAATTTGGATTGGTATTTTTTAAAGTAATAAAATAACATAATTTTAACAACCGTTTCTATTTCACTATGTTTTTATTAGATTAAAAAAAAAACATGAATCCAAATTCCTACTTCCTCTTTTCCTCCCATTCCCTCTACACACCCTCTCACTCCACCCCCTCTAATCCCAAGAGAGTGTAAGGCACTTTTCTTTGTGGAAGGTTTATAGATCTATAGACAACCTACTTGCTTTTCTCAGAAGTTGGCTGTGAGTTTTCAGGGAGTGACTAAAACAGATGAGCACTGTAATAAAACGAGGAGAGAAAGGGTGTTTAAGAGGGGAAGGTTCATGAGATTCACAAAAGATGTGGGCAGAAGGGAAAAGAATGCTGCGTAAGGTGTTCTGTTGCAGAGACAGGGATGAGACTAGTGGACAGGTCTTGACGGAGAGGAGAGAGTGATGGAGGAAGGTCATTGGTTAAGTAATAAAGAAACTGTTTGGCCTCATAGGTTAAAACATAGGTGGGAGGAGTAAACAGAACAGAATGCTGGGAGGAAGAGGAAGTGAGCTCAGACTCGACAGCTCTGCTCTCTGGAGCAGAGGCTATGCTCCCCTCTCCCGGGCAGACGTATGCAATGAAGCAAGCCGCCAGGTCAGACATGCTGAATCTTTCCCGGTAAGACCGGTGCTACAAAGTTTATTAGAAATGGGTTGATTGGGATATCAGAATTAGCCAGAAAGGGCTAGAGCTAATGGGCTAAGCAGTGTTTAAAAGAATTCAGTTTGTGTGTTGTTATTTCGGGTAAAGCTAGCTGGTGGCGTGAGCTGGGTGGTGGAATGCAGCCCACAGCTCGTACTACAAGAGAGTGGTAAAGATCTTCAGTTTCCTTATCTGTTTCCCTCTCTTGCTCAGATGGTGTATTCATAGAATATGCCTGCTGCAACTGGAGGTCAGGATATTCTTTCCCTGGCCTTTCCAGTTGGTGTGTTTCAAATGAAGGTGTGTTCTTGTTGAAGCTAGAATATTTGGATAAGCCTGGAGAAGAAAGGTTAGAGAAGATCTTTGTGATCCTTTGGGATGGGGTCAGAGAGGACAGGGAGACTGAAGCAGGTGTTCTGCTACAGGGTGGGGATGAGAGGGGGCAGATTTGTGACTAGAGGAGCAGAAGGAGGTGTAAATATACGTTGTCAGTCTGTTTGTTTCCCTGCTAGCTATGTCCTTTGTGTTAGCAGGGAATGTCAGCTTGAGTTGTCCTGGAATAAAGCAAAACGTGGGGAGAGGAATGTTAGATGGGAAAGATATATGAGAACCACATTACATGAGAGAAGTAGCAGGGAAGGAATTTCAAATGATTTACCAAGAGCAAAGCTTCAAAATTTTTCAGTGCTGTCATTGAAGAGATACTTTTTTTTTGGTGACCTAGACACTGGGTACATCACCCATTATACATTTTCATGTAACAAATCCTAATTAAACTAATTGGGGAAAATAACAAGAAAATCGAAGGTGTCTAGGAGACAAGAGAGGAAATTTGGGCTAAATATGATCACAATTTGTGTGTGTGTGTGTGTGTGTGTGTGTGTGTGTGTGTGTTTGTAAATATCAATGTAACAGATTTAAGTTCAATGGGTTTGAGAGTGATATTGTCCTTGGGAAACTGACTTGTTGAAATATAGTAGAAGGCACAGCTAAAGAAGAGGAACAGGAAAATAAAAAGATAATTTTGCTTTTCCTTTTATATCTACAATGAAAACTGCATAAAATCTATTTCGTATCTTGACAATCTTCTTTAAAAGTTTGAAAACATAGGCACCAAAGAGATTAAAAGTTTGAAAACATAGGCACCAAAGAGATTATTCAGCAGAAGAGCTCTTGCTATTCTTGAAGAAGACACAGGGTCAGTTCCCAGATCACGTGTGATGATTCATAGTAGCCTGTAACTCTAGTCCTAGGTGATCCAATGACCTGACATCTTGGGGTACAGCACACCCATATAAAGCACAGATACACATGCAGGCAAAATACTCATACACATAAATATAAAATAAATAAGTTTATTAAATTTTGAAAACATGAATCCAAACACAAACATTTTCATTAATGAAGAGGAAGATTCAGGGACATTATAGGCTTACAAGATAATTTATGAGGATAGAGGTATATTTTTTTGTGAGACAGTAAAGGTCTGATGTGAAAATTACAAGTTCTATCCTCATGTCTGTAAAAATGAATAAATGAAACAAATTTAAGAAGTTTATAATATCAAGGAAATATCCCTAAAAGGAGTATCTCTACAAGAAGATCTTCGGGAGTGGCGGGGGAGATGACTCAACTTTTAAGAGTACTTGCTGCTCTTAAAAATTATCCTCAGCTTCTGTCTCTTGGCATAGTGTGAGAAGTTGCTATATAGGCTGCTAAAGAATAAAAGTCATTGATGGTCTTACCTAGCTTGAAACTCCAACTCAACATATAGGCACCCTATAGAAATAGTGGTGTGATTGGGAGGTATATACAATTGTTTTCTGACTGCATGTAATATTTGATCCATGGGACAGAAGAAATGCCTGATACTGTAAAACTGATCACAATTCTATGGTTAGGAAGGTTATAGGCCCTAAAGGGAATCTTCTACTAATGTTTTTCTAAATGGTAATTTGCACTTTTCATAGAGTTTTCTGTAATCCAAGTGAGTACTGTTTACAAAATACAGTAGTGCACAGTCACTTTGTAAGCACTCAAATTCATTCCCCACTCATTGACATAGCGGTGATTTCTAGTCCTGGAAGCTCCATTTATACAGTGGTCTATTAATTCTGTCTTTAAACACACACACACACACACACACACACACACACACACACACATATATATATATATATATGATGTACATATATTACAATTACTTGCATTATTCATTATAATATCCTATTGTCACATTTCTAAAACCTATACTTGACAAAATTGGAAAATCTAAAAAAATGGAGAACTTTCTTGATATGTACCACATACCAAAATTAAATCCAGACCAGATAAACAATTTAAACAGAGCCATAACCCGAAAAAAAAAATAGAAACAGTCACTAATTGTCTCTCCTAAAAAGAAAGAAAAAAGGCCAGGGCCAGATGATTTTAGCACAGAATTCTATCAGAATTTCAAAGTGTTAATACTAATACTTCACAAATCATTCCATACAACAGAAACAGAAGGAAGATTGCCAAATTCTTTTAACGAGACCACAATTACCCTGATAGCCAAACCAAACACAGATGCAACAAAGAAAAAAATTACAGACCAATCTCCCTCATGAACAATGATGAAAAAATATTCAACAAAATACTGGCAAACCGAATCCATGAATACATGCATAAAAAATCATCTCCCAGGCTCAAGTAGGCTTCATCCCAAAGATGCAGAAATGGTTCAAAATATGAAAATCTGTCAATGTAATTTACCATATAAAAAATTGAAAAAAACCCCCATCACATTAGATGCTAAAAAATTCTTTGACAAAATCTAACACCCTTTTATGATAAAGGTTCTGGGGAGGACAGGGATTGATTCAAGGTATATGCCTAAACATAAGAAAGGCAATGTACAAGTCTGTAGCCAACATAAAATTAAATGGAGAGAAACTAAAAGAGATTCCACTAAAATCAGGGAAAAGTTTGTTCACTTTCTCCACATCTATTAACTATAGTACTTTAGGTTCTACCCAAACCAATATGGCAACAAAATAAGATCAAGCAGATACAAATTGGAAACGAAGACGTCAAATTTCACTATTTGCAGGTGATATGAAAGTATACAATAGTGACCCCCAAAACTCTGCCAAGGAAGTCCTTTAGCTGAAAAATACCTTGAGTAATGTTTCTAAATATAAGATTAACTCAAAAAATTCAGTAGCTTTCCTGTTTAAAAAGTATAAAAGGAACAAGACAGAAATAGAGAAATAATGCCCTTTACAATAGCCACAAGCAATATAAAATATCTTGGGGTAAATCTAATCAAACAAGGGAAAGATCTATATGAGAATTATTTTAAGTCTTTGAAGAAAGAAATTGGAAAAGTGTTCAGAAAATGAAAAGATTTTCCATTCCCATGGATTAGTAGGATTAACATAGTAAAAATGGCAATCTTACCAAAAGCAATGTACAGATTCATTGCAATCCCTATCAACATATAAGTACAACTCTACACAGACCTCAAAAAAACAATATTTTTCTTAATATAAAAACAAAAAATACAGAATATCTAAAACAATTCTGTACAATGAAGTAAATTTTTAAGTATCTGTGTCTGTCATTTCAACCTTTACGATAAGTCTATAATAATAAAGGTACTTGGTATGGGCATAACAACAGACACATGAATCAGTGGAACCAAACTGAAGGCCATGACATAGCCACACACACCTACGAACACCTCATTTTTGACAAAGAAGTCAGAGGTACACAACGAAAAAAAGAAAGCATCTTCAACAAATGATGGCATGTAGAAGAATACAAATAGATTCACATCTATCATCCTGGATAAAACTCAAGTCCAAATGGATCAAAGGCCTCAATATAAATCTAGTTAAAATGAACCTGATAGAAAAGAAAGTGGGAAGTAGGCTTGAATTTGTTGTTATATGAGATAATTCCTGAATATAATTCCAATAGTACAGACACTGAGATGGACAATTAATAAATGGGACTTCTTGAAAGTATAAAGCTTCTGTAAAGCAAAGGACATTGTCAGTAAAACAAAACAGCAGCCTACAGAATGGAAATAGATCTTCACCAACCCCACAATTGCCCGAGGACTAATATTCAAAATATTTAAAGAAAACAAGAAAGTAGTCACCAAAATACCAAATAATATAATTAAAAATGTACTATAGATCTAATCAGAGATTTCTCAACAAAGCAAACTCAAATGTCCAAAACACATTTAAGAAATTGCTCAAAATCCTTAATCATCAGGGGAATGCAAATCAAAGTGATTCTAAAATATCATCTTATACCTGTCAGAATGGCCAAGATTAAAAATGATAATGACAGTCAATGTTGGAGAGGATGTGGAGTAAGGGGGACACTCTTTCAATGCTGGTGGATGTACAAACTTATTCAGCTTAAAGCCACTTTGAGAACCAATTTGGCAGTTTCTCAGAAAACTGAGAATCATTCCGTCTAAAGATCCAACAATATTTTTCTTGGGCATATTCCCCAAAGAATGCTCAACCATACCATAAGATACTTACTTAACTATGTTCATAGAAACATTATTTGTGAGATAAAAACCTGGAAACAACATAGATGCCCCTGAATTGAAGAATGGATAAAGAAAATGTGGTATAACTACATAATGAAATATTACTCAGCAGAAAAAGACAATGACATCATGAAATTTGCAGGCAAAAGGATGGAACTTGAAAAAATTATCCTGAGTGAGATAATTCAGACTCAGAATAACATACATGGTATGTAGTCACTCATAAGTGGATATTAGATGTAAAGCAAAGGATAGCCAGGCTACAAACCTCATCCCCAGAGAAGCTAGGCTCTCCTGGGAAGAAGAAATAGATAAGATGCCCATGGTAAACTGGGAGTTGTGGGGAGTATAATGGATGAGAACATGAGGGATAAGGATTGTTGAACTGCGGGTGAAAAAGAGTGGGAGAGTGATGAGAGAGATATCTTGGTAGAAGGGCCATTATGGGGTTTTGGAGAAACCTGGTGCCAGCGAACTTCAAAGGAATCCATAAGGATGATTCCAGCTAATACTCCTAGCAACAGCAAAGACAGTGTGTGAACTGGCTTTTCCCTATAATCAGATTGTTGACTACCGTAATTGTCATCAGAGAGCCTTCATCTAGCACCTGATAGAAGTAGATGTAGAGATCCACATCCAAGAACTGGGCTGAGGTCCATGAATCCAGTTAAAGAGAGGGTGGAAATATTTTATGAGCAAGCGGTAAAGTCATGATCTTGATAGGGAAAGCAACAGAGACAGCTGACCTTAGCTTGTGGGAACCCAGGGACTCTGGACAGACAGGTAGGGAGCCGGCATGGGACTGAAATAAGCCCACTGTATCTGGGTGACAGGTGTGATGTGGGAGTGTCATATATCAATCTGTTGATTTCATTGTTTAAGCAATAAAGAAACTGCTTGGCCCTCATAGGTTAAAACATAGGTGGGTGGAGTAAACAGAACAGAATGCTGGGAGGAAGAGGAAGTGAGCTCAGAGATGCTATGCTTCCCCTCTCTGGGCCAGACGCCATGAAGCAAGCTGCCAGGTCAGACATGCTGAATCTTTCCTGGTAAGACTGATGCTACACAAATTACTAGAGATGGGTTGATCGGGATATGAGAATTAGCCTGTAAGGGCTAGAGTTAATGGGCCAAGCAGAATGGGCCAAGCAGTGTTTAAAAGAATACAGTTTATTTGTTGTTATTTCGGGGCATAAGCTAGCAGGCGGCCAGGGTGCTGGGAATGCAGCCCCACCGCTCCTATAACTACAGGTGTGTAACTTGGTCTTTTGTGGGACCAGGACCTATCTCTGATGCATGATCTGGCTCTTTGGAACCTATTCCCTATCGTGGGGTACCTTGTTCAGGCTTGATGCAGGACAGAGGAGTTTGGTTCTACCTCAGCTTGGTATCCCATGCTTTGCTGATTCTCATTGGATGCCTTTCCCCATCTGAATGGAGACAGAGAAAGAATGGATATGGGGAAGGGGGATAGAAGGAAGGCAGGTGGAGGGAATAGGAGGCGAGGAAGGATGGGAAAGTGTGATTGATATGTAAAATAAATTTAAAATGGTGAATAATAAAATAAATTATCCTTTATGGCATTTTGGCTTTATTTTAATGTGGGAAGAAAATTTAGATCATTGGGGATCATTTTGCATTTGAATTACAACTTGACCTTGGACCAATTACTTTGATTCAGGTGGCTAGGATCATGAACCCCAAACTAAGTTCTGAAAGGGAACAAGAAAAGGACACACACACACACACACAAATATAGTGAAACTGGGATTATGAGGGTTATGCTACTGCCAGAACATGGGATCTCAGTATGTTTGTTAGGTTCAGGACAGGGTAAGGCCAGTAGTCACAGGTGTAAACATACCAAGTAGGAAGCTATAGTTAGTAGTCTTACACACACTGATGACTCATTCATAGACACTCATACTTAGATGCCCAAGAAGAATTTGTTACCACTATTGAGCCCGGTCTATATCAGTGTATGTGTGGTGGAGGTGAGTGCAGTTTTACCAACTTTCTACTTTCTTCTGGGTCTGAGGCCTTGGGTTCTGAACAAATGGTTGACTATGTCAGCAATGTAATTTTAGCCAGGACTTCATTCATGGGTTTCTCTGCCTCTTTCACCCAATTCTTTTGAACTGTATAATTCCTTTTCTCCAATTTGACAGTATTAAAATATGCACATTATAACAAACATGAATTATTTCTGATAAACAATATCTACAATAGGCCAACAGTACTCTTGGGTGCATCTTCGATTGATTTTTTGACAGAGGCAGTATAGAATGTTGATCAGTTTGATGAGTTAACTGGATTACAATAGGTTTCTTACATGAGATAGTGACACAGTCACATGACATATAAATATAATACTTGTAAAGTATTATTATCCACAAGAAATCCTAACTTGGAGGCATGGCTTTTCATCATTTTTATCATTTATCATCTCCCACTTAAGATACAGTCCCTAAGAAATATTATGTTTGAATTTGTTTTCAAATCACTGTTTACAAGATGTTAACTTTAGGTGTGAAGGTTTTTTTGAGTTTTTAAAATTCTGCTTAAATAATATGGCTCAAAGTAGGGAGAATGCTGGGAGAAGAAATGGGGTAAATATGGATCAGTCTTGAGCTGAAGCACACTAGCAGGAGTAAAATAAAAGTTATATACTTAATTCTCTTCTTGTCAAAAAATAAAATAAATTAAATCAAGATAATGAGAGTAATAAAGCCATCTTCATTGTGACATAGGATTGAAATGTCATCTTTACTATTTAATCATATGTCTCAAGTAAGTTGAACTTTACTTAGAACACATTTATTTAATGAAGATCATACATACAATTTTCTCAAAATTAATATCAAATGGAAGATACTCCAAAACCCACAACTAATAATAGTTATTAGTAGAACACACTTTTCAACCAGAGGTCATGCCAACAGTCAGAACTCCAGGTAGGCTGTTGGCCTGTTGACTCCACCCATGTTCTTGGTGCCCACTCCCATCCCAAATGCCTACATCCCTCCTAATTGCCATGTCCCTGCTCCCAATTCATAGGAGACTCCCTGATTGACCAAATGCCAAATAGGTCACTAGAATTCCAGACAGGTCATTGCCCCAATATGCCCCAACACTTTTGGTTCCTCCTGCAACAATATTCCCAATCCCTCCACTCCTTCTCATCACTGTGAGTGACCCAGGCTCCAGGGGCTAAACTAAGACCACACCCACCAGTGGCCAGAAGACCCAAGGTGAAATTGAAACCAAGAAACAAAATATCCATCCATCACAGACAAACCCAGAAATCAGTACCTAGACCTATAATCACCTCAAACTTAGAAGCCTACACTTCAGCATATTAGTACAATTAATCAGAGCAATAGAAATATGTCTCCACCAGAGCCCAGCTATCCTTCCACAGCAATCCCTAAATATTCCAACACAGATTAAGGACAAGAAGAAGACCATAAACCTAACTTTATGAAGATAAAGGAGTTCATTAAAGAAGTAATGAATAAGCCCCTTTGAAATACTAAGGAATAAGCAAAAAATAAAGGAAATTAATAAATCCATTATAGAAAGCAAGATAAGAATGCCAAAAATCAGTTGAGGAAATGAATAACATGTTCAAGACATGAAAATAAAAATTAAGTAATAATGAAAACACAAACTGAGGCAAATCTGGAAATGGAAAATCTAGGTAAGTCAATAAGAACTGCAGACACAAACATCCTCAACAGAATACAAGATATGGAAAAGTAAATCCCAGTCACTGAAGATACAATGGAAGAAAAAGATACACCAGTAAAACAAAATGTTAAATCTAAAAAAAAATTCTGACACAAAATATCCAGAAAATCTGGGACACTATTAAAAGAACATATTTGAGAATAATGGGAATAGAAGAAGAAGCATTCCAGCTCAAAGATACACAGAAAATATTTTCAACAAAATCACAGAAGAAATTTTTCCTAATCTAAAGAAGGAGCTGATTATAAAGGTACAAGATGCATATAGAAAACCAAATAGATTAGATCAGAAAAGAAAGTCCCTGAGACACATAATAATTAAAACACTAGACAAACAGAACAAAGAAAGAATATTACAATTGTAAGCATAAAAAGAGCAAGTAACATATATAGGCAGACCTATGAAAATTACACTTGACTTCACAATGGAGACTCTAAAAGCCACAAGGACCTGGACAGATGTCTTGTTACACACAAAGAGACAAACAGTGGCCAATATAGATTGTTTAGTTCAGTAAAATTTTCATTCATCCTATGTAGATAAAAACAATATATTCCATTTAAAGTCAAATTTAAACAATATCTATCTATAAATCCAGCCTGCTAGAAGTAAATAGAAGGAAATTTCAAACCCATGGAAGTTAACTCCACCCATGAAACACAGGAAATGAATAATCTCACACCAGCAAAACCAAAAGGAAGTAATCACACACAAACTACAGATACATGCACACACACACATACATGCACGCACTCCACCAACATCACCCACAACAGCAAAAACAAAATAAGAAGAATAAAAATCATTAGTTATTGATTTCTGCCAATTTAAATGTTATCAGTTCCACCATGAAAAGACATAGACAAAGACAAGGGATCCAAAATCAGGATTGATTCTTCTGCTGCACACAAAAAACATACCTCAACAACAAAGATAACATTAACTCACAGTAAAGGTTTGGAAAAAGATTTCTCAAGCAAGTGGACACAAGAAGCAAGCTGGTATAGCTAATCTAATATCTAACAAAAGAGACTTCTATTCAAAATTAATCAAAAGAGACAGGAAAGAACACTTCGTACTGATCAAAGGGAAAAGTCACTAAAATGTATTTAATTTCTTAACAACTAGGACCCAAAACCAAGGACACCCACGTTTGTAAAAGAAACATTATTAAAGACTAAATCACAAATTGACCTTCACACATTGATAGTGGAATGTCACTCAATAACCCATTATCATGAAGGAACAGTTCATCCAGACAAAAACTAAACAGAGAAATTCTGGAGCAAACAGATATTAAAAAACAAAATGACCTGACAGATATCTACAGCCTATTTTGCCCAAACACAAAAGAATATAAATTCTTCTCAGCACCTCATGAAAATTTCCCCCAAATTTACCACATAATCAAACACAAAGTAATTTGAAACAGACAAGACAATTGGAATAACCCTTTGCATTTATCCTATCAGACCACCGCAGATTAAAGTGAATTTAAACCAAACAGATACCACAGAAAGCCTACAATTTCATGGAAACTGAACAACTCTCTAGTGAATGAAAACAGGGTCCAGACAGAAATATAGAAAGAACTTAAAGAGTCTTGAAAACCCTGTGAAAATGAGTACAAAACATATACAAACTCATGAGACACAAAGGAAATGGTGCTGAGGAAAGTATGTCATGCCTATATTAAAAAAAATTGGGGAGCTCTCATTCTAGGAACCTACCAGCACATCTGAAATATCTAGAACAAAAAGAAGTAAGCACACTCAAGAGAAGATGATGGAAAGAAATAATCAAACTGACACTGAAATCAATGAAATAGAAAAATTGCCTTGAGAGGCAGGGTGTGTTATAGATATCCCATATAGGGCTAAGCACTCGAAAATCCCTTATTTTCTGCATGTTTTGGGTTTCTGTGCTACTATATACTACATAAAGTAGCTTCTGTGATGAGGTTCAAGTTTATCACTTATCTGAAGTTCAGTTTGAATTCTGGGTTCAGACTTTAAGCAGTCCTCCATCAGCTCAATAGGCTAGTGCTTGATGAGGGAGCAGGGAAAGAAAAGGACTGGTTCTGAGGATCTCCAACTAGGATTTTGGTTCTTGTTCAATGTAATCCTGAGGTCTAGTGGCAGCTGGATTGCTAACAGTGTGGGAAGGGAGGGTAAAGTCCCTACCCAAATTTGTGGTTTTAATTGTGTCCATATACCACGCCTAAATGCAATTATTTAATTTCTAGTTGTTTTTTAAAGAAAATTACTTTCCTTCCATCATTATGGAATACTTAAATCTACTTGTTTCTTCTAATCATGCTCCTTTGTGCTTTTCCTAAATGAAATCTCTAGCTTGCTTTTGTATCCATAGGAAGCTTGTGTTCTCAACACTGTTCATTGTCATAATAGTTTCTATTTGTCAAAGAACCTTTAGAAAAATTCCAAATCTGGTAATTTGGCTGGCAAAAGTAAGGAATTTAAAAGAAGCCACAGGATCAAATGTAACTTTATTCTCTTCCCTTAATGCTAGTTATCATTTTCAAGCCTGTAGTGCTCCTTGTTTAATGTTCCTCATCAATTAGGATTAGTCATTCTTTTTTTTAAAATTTCTTCCATGATGTTCTTTTATATGTCTTAGACTGAGTTTCTTCCATGTACGTTTCAATACATTGTAATTTATTATATACTATTAACCATCATGAATTCTCCATGATGAATTCATAAGAAATCAACTATCATTCTTTGTATTCCTAAGGCATAAAATCAGTGTTTAAAGTTAACTTTTAGTTAACAGTATCATCATTTATTATTAGTTTATTAATACATCGTCAGAATCATGACTTTCAAAGTGAAAGCATAACAAAACAAGTGTTTTGGACTATTGAAGTAAGAATATACAAATGCCAGTTAACCCAGCTGACTCAATTATTAATTGAACCAAAATCACTGACTAATTGATCCTGCTGAGACATGGATACAAAAGAAACATCATTCTCCTGGTTAACACATAATATATTAAAGCATAAAAAATATTCTCTTTGCTTTACAGGTGTAGTCACACCTTTTTGTCAGGACCAATGGCTCTCCAATAATGACACAGAGACTTATTACTAAATATAAAGACTTGACCAATAGCTTAGGGTTATTACTAAGTAGCTCACAACTAAAATTAACCATTTTTTTATCAATATACTTTTTGTTTCATGACTTTATTACCTTTACTCTGCACTGCCCATGTTGCTTCTTCTCCATCTGGTTGATTAATCCCACTTCTTCTTCCCAGAGTACTCTGTGTCTGGTTGTCCCAACTATACCTCCTGCCTAGCTAATAGCTGTTCAGCTTTTTATTTAAACCTATAGGAAGGGACCTTGGCAAAGACACATCTTCACATTGTGCAAAAAGATTATTCCACAGCTTATAGGTGCTTTGATATGGACACTTTTGTTTTTTGTTTTTTTTTTGGTTTTTTTTTTTGGTTTTTCGAGACAGGGTTTCTCTGTGGCTTTGGAGCCTGTCCTGGAACTACCTCTGTAGACCAGGCTGGTCTCGAACTCACAGAGATCCGCCTGCCTCTGCCTCCCGAGTGCTAGGATTAAAGGCGTGCGCCACCATCGCCCGGCTGATATGGACACTTTTAAGTAGAGGCTGAGCCGACAGAATGCAAGAAGTCAGATCAGTGATTCACAAATGTTAATAATATGTTAATGATATTATTATACTGCAGTTTTAGATGAGATAAGAAATAAGCATATGTAGTGAACTGAGCTCCCCAGTGATATTAGTAATGTTTGAATCTGAACTTTAGGTAGCAAGGAGTAAGAATAGTAAGAATAGAAATCATGGAATGGAATATGTTTTTTGAGAGGGGAGAGAACATGAAACTGACATAGATAAGAAAATATATGTGGATTTTTGTGAGCATGCAAGATATATAAGCCTTTCCTTCTCATATACGATGTGAAGGTGATTTAGATGCCACATCTATCATCCCACTGATTGTTAGATTTAATTCAGTTGCCTAGATGGGTGTTGCCTGCCTCCCTCCCTCATGACTCCACGTTTTTCCCTCCAAAATTTGTGCACTTGATTAAAAGAACCAGCTTACAAGATATAGGCAGTCCTTTTGTTGTTCTTTTTTTTCTGAAAAGAGTTTAAGAGCAGCTGTGTATCCCTGGTAGAACCTCTAAACAAACACACAAATAGTCACAGATGTTTCATAAATTCAATATTATAACATGACATTTCACATGTTTTCCCCAGAAATTTATGAAGGGACATATTTACATCCAATTTTGCTATGAGTAAAGTATTTGAATAGCTATATAAGCAAATCAAGAGAAGAACTGAAAAGGCAAGGATTGTGAAAAATGACTGGATAATAAAGGATCATGAAATGAGGGGTTTGAGCAAATTGCTAAATCTCCTAGGGATTGGGAGGCCTTAGCTGACATCTGGATTTCAATAATGTAATAATTGTGATCAATGTCTACCATATGTCTGGCATTCCTCCTTATGAAAATTACTTTATTAATCCTCACAACAATCAGTGGTGTATCATCCTATTTTATAAAGGTGGGAACTGAATTTACTGGTGTGGCCCAAGTTACACAATCATCAGGTTCCATAATGAATGTTTTAACCTTGAGCTTCCTCAATTAAAAGAATGTTTCTGTGTTTACTAAATTTTAAACATCTTTAAAACAAAGAGGAAATATGTAATAGATGTAAGCTTAAGGAAAGTGGAAACATAATTGAGGGAATAGAATAACAGTAAACTTCAAAATTATATTGGTATTTTTCCACCTATGTTTATTTGAACTTGACTGAAATGACATTTTGAATTGTGATAGATTGCAGATATATCTTATTTACTCACTTTACAGACTAATTTGAAAAGGTTAAATCTAGAGGTGAGAGCTACACTAAAATGAAATTTCTAAAAGGGCTTTCTTTTCCCACTAGGCTCAATCACTTAGCATTGTTGACATTTAAAACCCCCGTTTGGAAACCCCAAGGAGTAACTGCTCAGCTGCATTCGTCTATTTGAAAATTGTGAGTATAAATTGCCCCAGGTACCCCCTCATTGTAATCTTTTCTATGTCCAACCTTTCCTTTCTTTAGTCGAAAGCATCATGATTTGTAAACTGTGGGGTTCATATTTGCCATTTGAATATGTGAATGCTTTAGACCACAAAGAAAAGGAATGACCTCTATACCACACACCATACACACACATTCTCACACACAAACACCCATTTAATGAATAATTTTCTGATTCTGCAGAAGCAGACTCTGCCAAAACACAAGAGAAACATTTCCAGATACAATAGGTTTGAGATGTTTACATCACAAAGGTTAATTCATGAGAAAGGATTTTGAGCATATCAACATAGATAAAGTAGTTCTGTTTATTTAGTTAATTTTGATAGTCTCAAGAAGTAATCTTGACTTGTCTTAAACTCCCTAATTAGCTGATGATAACCTTGAACTGCTAAACTTCCTGCCTCCATATCTGGAGTCCTGGGATTGCAAGCATATATCGTCAGGCCTAGCTCATATGGTGCTGGCCAAGGAACTCAGGGTCTTGTGTGTGTTAGGCTATCATTCTACCAGCAGAGCTATATCCACTAGCCCTAACATCTTCTTTTGTTGCAAGTTGATGCTATATTTGATGGTATAAATTGATGATACTTTAGCAAAGGTTCAGGGCAGGTATTTCTTAAGATATTTTTTCCTGCCTGCAAAGACCTCCATTTGAATGCTCAAATAAAAATAGGCCCGTAGGAAAACAATTTTATGAACATTCACCTGAAATGTACAAAGATAGCTTTAGACAGAATTTAGAGTAATAGAAGATACTTAGCTAATGAGCTCCAAGGAAAGCTTGAGGGGGAAAAAGGGAACCAGTTTTCCAGGATGGTTTTTCATGCTTTCTTTTACTTCTTCTAACTTCACTGATCTGTGCCTAAATTCACAAATAGGCTATGCTTCAATAGCACACTCCCTTTCAGCTCCTTTCACCAAACATAAGCTTCAATTCTGAATATTACTTAAGTCTCAACTATTATAGCATTCATTTCTGAAGCTTTCATTCCTTCTTTTATCAATTAGTTTCCAAGAGTTAGTTACTCTGTACCAGATACAGAAATGACAAATATCTGTGATGATGTCCAAGTAAAGGCCAAATCAGTTCAGAATTGGGTTTGTGTTGGTAGAGTACTTGATACTACATTGACGGGCAGTGATAGAAACAGAGAAACAAAAAGAACTTATTCCGGCAAGACAAGTTTTGCTTTTAAATGCCTATATTCCCATATTCCTACCGCTTGGGTTCCTCGCTCAAAATTATTTTCATTACAATAAACATATTTATTTTAGAACTAATCATCCTTTTCATCCAATGTTCTCTAATGTTTTCAATTTCTTTTATGGATTAGAAAATTATTATGGTAATAGATACTAATATGAAACATCAATTATCATGAAATCAAAACATCAATACAATGTGAATAGTGAATATACTATTATCAACTGAATTAAATCAAATTTAATACAATTTTTAATAATCCAAATTTAATTCAATATTTAAATCAGAATATATATTAGAAAATGATGTAATTCAGTTGTTAGCCGTGGAATTTTAAATTTTTATAACTTGTTTTTTAAAAGGCATGATCAACAATAATCAATTACAGTTATTTGATAATCTTAAATGCAAAATGTTGCATAACATAAGAAACTCCATAGAAGCAGCAGAAAATATATATAACCTAAAGGTCTCTTGATCTCATTAATTTTCATAAGTAACAAGCAGACCTCATGATATTATAGAATAAATCACTTCACACATCAGTGGAGTGACCTGAAGAATGGACTTATAAGTAAAACAAGTAAACCTCTAAAGTATTTATCTTTGGTTCTTAGAGAAATGTGTCCATGTTATTGCCAGCCACACTGGAAAGGCATGTTGCAGTTATTTCTAATCTCTAATTGTTTTCCTTACAGAAAATTTGTTTCTCCATACCATCTTTATTCCTCTCTGGGAACAAAAGGGTCTTGACTATGCATGAGTGGAATGATTCCATAATACACATCTTTTCTAGGGTCTAGACATCTCCTCCCCCAGCTTCTGATTCCTATATAACCTCAGCCATTTTTTTATGCTATCTCTTGGTCAACAAGCTCTGAGCTTCTGGCTGGCTCTGGTACTGGGTCTCTCTTGGTATACTTGTTCCCTCTGTCCTCTCTCACTCTCCTCTTCCCATTCCCCTCATGATCTGGTTCAGTCTTCTGGCCTTGATCAATCTGAACTTTAAGATGCCACTGGCTGTTTTTTTTTCCATCATGTCTACAACAAACCTCTTCAATCAAACTTGGAAGCAGTCTTGTCCTCATTTTTCACTTAATTGCAAATCAATTCTCATGGGCGAGTAGTTCTTTCTTTACAGCTTACTGTGGACTCATTTCATTTCTCAATCTCCAATTATTTCTATTGTAGTTTGTGCAAAAGACACTGTGTATATAATATGTGCAAACAAGATAGCCCATAATATATGTGTACTGTCTTACCCCACCTCACTTCAAATTAGCTATCTTTTAGTATCTTTGTTAGATTTCCAATTTTAGGGGAACTATTCATCTACCATTTTTTCAGTGAAAGTTTGGGAGCCAGTTGAGTTTATAAAATCATTTATTATCAGATGCATAAAAGATACATTGTTGTACCATAAGTTACACAAGACTTTAACAGTGTCTCTGTTTATTTATTCTGAGATAAATCAACAATATAATTCACCTCAAAATAGTTCGAAATAGCTTTCTACCAAATGAAATTGCTAATTATTTAAGTAGTGTTTTTGGTTTGAAGTCTTTATTTGTAAATGATTGGTAGAGGACTTAAAACATTAGGCGTGTTGTTAGAAATAGTTTAAAAATCACAAATAGTACAAAGAATCAACTCCAGCAAGCAGCTGAGAGCAATCCAGAAAAAATAAAGTGTGGAGGTTGGAGTATGGGTGGTGAGAATGAGTAATAAGCATGACGGATAAGAAAAATATTAGTTGACTCAAAAAGTTAGGTGGTAGAATTTGGAGGCAAAACAATTGCTTTTAAACTGAGGACATGTTCAAGAAATTTTCTTAATGATTTACTTTTAATGTAAATTATCTACCTGCATGTGAAAGTCCACGTAAAAAGAAGTATTAGAACTCAGGTCATCAGAGTTCATTCTACTTATCTTCCTTGTTTAGTCTTCCAAACTAGCATCAAATAAGTCTTTGGAGATCCAAGTAAAAGAGTCCCTTTGAGTGTGTTCTTGGTTTGTTTATGATATATCCTCAAGTAATTAAGATGATCGTGCTTGAGAAGTAGAAAAGATGGCCAGTTCTATTTACAGTTGTAAGAAACCACGTGTTTTATCTCACCTGGTACTACTTTGCTTCTTAAAATGTGCTATGCCCCTGGAAACAGTTGGTAGAAGAGAAAGACTGTTAAATGCCCTCATACCCATTCCTACACACAAAATATAAGAGCCATTAGGTTGATGATGGTATTGTGTGAGGGGTGGGGAGAATGTGAGGTGCATTCTTCAGGTCATTATCTTCATTTTTGACTTTCTCATTAAGTTACTGAAAGGGTAAATGATCTGGAAAAATGCTTGGTCAATGATCTAGTGAATATATTGTGTGTATTGTGTGTGTGTGTGTGTGTGTGTGTGTTTTGAGGCAAGATGGAGAGAAAAAAATATGAATCTGTCCACCAATCACGCCGAATTCGACAATTAAAAAACCAGAAATTCAATTTCAAGGCTTGTACAGTTCTCACAAATTGATTTAAAGCACGAATCCACTCCTTAAGAACCAAGACAATGGCCTTTGAAGAGTCCTTATGTCAGTTTCCTGAAAAATCTATGTAAATGCATTAATTACCCATTCAGGAATGATATACCCACTCCTTCCTGCCTTAAGCCCTGTAGTGGAGCTTACTGAAGAACAAGGAAAGTTAACACCAAGGTAAGGTTTCAGATCTAGCTGAACACAGCTCTAAGTACATTAGGGATTTTAGACAAATTACAACAGACTAAACAGCAGAGATGCCAATAGGACTTGCTTTTCATTTTTGTGAAATCTCTCATTTCCATTTTATCTCCCACTTGCCCTTCAGAGGAAGAGCAAAGGCTGCAGTCAGCTTGAAAACTGACTTAATAAGGTGCTGGAAGGTGGGGATAGAAGGGTGGCTCCTGGACTCGTTCCGGGTTTGGAGAGTGTAAAGAATTTCCAGTTACTTTTCTTCTTCCATAACATCGTTACCGATGGCTGGGCAGTGGGCATACTGCCGCTGAATGGAGACCTATCTTTTCTCCAAAGGCCACAGGCTAGGAAGCCTAGGAATCCACATCAGATGTCTTCTAGGAAAAAAGAAGAAGAAGAAAAAAAAAAAATAAACAAAACGTTCAATACCTGTTCCATACGAAAAAGAAAGCCACGTGACCTGGAGACATCCCCATGGAGGGACCCCAGAGCAAACGTGGTAGGGCTGGCAGCAGAGAATTTCTATTCACAGTGGCCACCAGGCTAGCCTTGAGAAGGGCGGGACTCCAGACGCCAGAAACCAGAGCCATTCCACTCTGCAGACCCGCCGCCTCCCTTGCTAGGCGCAGCCTCTTGCAGCCTGGGGCGGGGCTGAGGCGGAGCCAGTCTGGCCACGCCTGGGAGGAGCAGGCGCGGGCGCGGGCACAGGCAGAGCGCTGCGTGAAGGTCCACTGTGCAGTTGCCGTTGTTGCGGCTGCTAACGACTTCCTTTGGTTCAGCCTTCCCCACTCAGTCCCACAGGCTTCTCGGAGTGTGGAACAGAGTCCCGAGGGTCGAGTCCCCAGCGCCAGTGTACCAGCGTCTCTCTGGTCCAGAGTTCCTGCTTCGGGCTCTTTGGACCCTCCTGGTGTCCTAGACTGCACCGGGGAGAGCGGCAGCGGCGCCAGGGTATGGCTTCGGCGGGCAGCGGCATGGAAGAGTTGCGCGTGTCGGTGCTGACCCCGCTCAAGCTGGTCGGGCTCGTGTGCATCTTTCTGGCGCTGTGTCTGGACCTGGGAGCTGTACTGAGCCCAGCCTGGGTCACGGCGGACCACCAGTACTACCTGTCCCTATGGGAGTCCTGCCGGAATCCCGCCAACCAGGACATCTGGCACTGCGAGTCCACGCTCGGCAGCAGTGAGGCCCCCGCGCCGCGCCCCTGCTGCCCAGGGCTCTTCTGTTGCCTCCACCTCTCTAGTCCACCCCTCCCCTCCCTTTCCCTCCCCTTCTGTACTCCCCTTTCCCTTCTCTCCCCTCCCCTACACTAAGACCCTCGGGCCCCAGGAAGCCCCTGCATGTTCCCCTCATCCGAAGGAGTCCGGGTCGCCAACACTCAGAAGACCTCCCACGCCCTCTCCTTTTTCTTTGCCAGTCTCTCCGGCTTTGGAGTAACACGTATGCTATTTTGGGCAATTGTTATCATTGAAGGCGAGAACCATGTGGCTGTGAAAAAAGATGCGACGCCTTCCACACCCCCGTTAAAAAAGAAACAGACAAAACGCCCCAAATTCAAGATGTTTGGTTTCTCCACTCTGTTCCCCTCCTTTCCCAATCCTCTGTCTAAGAGCAATTTGCCTAAGTTTTCCTCTCGGCCCACATTTCTCTCTGTTCTGTTTCACTTTATCTGTTTTTTTTTTTTTCTGAATGAATTTTCACTTTTTTTTACCCCCTCCCCTTCCTTTAAATTTTGGGGAATGATACCGACAGTCTGGAGAGACTGATGAATTTTGTCTCCTTTTTTGGTGATATCGTTGTTGCTTTTGAGTTTCCCTTCTTTCACTCCCACAGTAAGAACCTCCCCTCTCTTTCTGTCCCTTTCTCCATGAGCCAGTTGCAGTTGCCTGAAAAGTTGTGCTTTATTCAGCAAGCGGTGAAAATTGCACGAAGATGGGAAGAGAGGTAGAGTAGTCTGTAGACCTTGCGGCTACTAACTCGAAAGGAACTTTATGGCTTCTTTCCCTTCATGATCCTCCAATTTTGTTGTGCCCCCCCCCACGCCCCGCTCCCAGCATCCCAGTTACTCTCAGTAGGAATTTGCTAACTTCCAGTTTCTTACTGCAAACTATGCCATCTCGAATTCTGATTCTTCAGCTGCTGGTGTGTGCAGAGATTAAGGAGGGTGTATAAAGGAAGGTTCTGCTGATGCTTTCCTATGCTGGTGTGCGCGCTCACGCATGCGCGTGTGCACGCGCGCGCGCTCACACACACACACACACACACACACACACACACACACACACACACACGCTGACCAGAGAAACTCATTAAATTTATTTTTGACAGTTTCATATTTTCTCTGAGATTATTTATACAGCTTTACTGAAAACGTTTCCAAGTTCCAATGAAGTTAAAATAGCACAAAAGCCACCCCCCCCCGCCGACTTTCTTTGTCTTTCGTTTTTTGTTATAAGAGAGATTAGTTCACTTGGTTAAATTCCTTGCAGAAATTTAATTTTGTGTTACAAAGGCTTTTTTTTTTTTTTGCAGTTACCTCAGAATTCTTATTGAAGGGTTTCTTTGTTGATTGATTCATAGTAAAGGGGCCTGGCTGGCAGCAGGAGGTCAACACTTAGGTCTTTTAATTCTTTCGGGATTAGTTGTTTACAACTAAAGATGAAATAAATCGGTAAAAGGCCTTTCTTTGGTAACCAGGGGATGCAAATAAACTTTGGAAAAAATATTTTTTCTTTTCCACCTTCAATAGAAATGGAAATTTATGTAGGAATGCCAGCTTCAGCAAGTCTCCTTAGCAACGTGAATCTTTTGCCCCCTTCTCTCTGTCTCCTGAAATAATAGCCCTCTGACTGCACAAAGACTTTTCAGATAGGTTGGAGAAACCAGCTTCAGCTCCCATTTGCTCTTCAGGCTGTTATCCTTTTCTCTTGGCCTGGAATGTGGAGAATGGAGTGAAAGCAGCTCCAGTTTGTTTGCTAATCTTTCCTTAATTGCCTTCATACCCATTGATTTCAGCTACAAAGAAATCTGTAGCTGGACAAGAAAGAGAAAATAAAAGAAAAGAAAAGAAAAGAAAGAAAGAAAGAAAGAGAAGAGAAGAGAAAAGAAAGAAAGAAAAGACTTAAGCTGGACAAAGAAATAAGGAGGCATAAGCTTAATGCAAATATGGTCTCCATAGCACTGTGAAAAGGGAATATCAAAGGCAGGGACACTTTCTGATCCCCCCCTGCCCCGCCCGCCCCCTCTTTTATTCTGTCTTCATGCCTTTCAATTTGGGTTTCTGAAATCCGCTTTAGCTTCATTTTGCTTTTAAAAAACAGTCTTGTGTCCCCTTAAAAATAACAAGATAGTTTACAAGCAGAGATGGTTTTGTTAGAAGTTATGTGGAACAAGTTCTTGACTGTGTTGTAGTAGAAAAGTTGTGAAGGGAAGAGGCTGAAATACAGAAAATTGCTGTTCCTTCTTAGAAAATGTGCTCTTAAAGATGTTACATGGTCTTTAAACTTCTGTGTACCAGGGCTTTGAGACAAATCGGGACGCTAGGATTGGCCCAGGAATGTTGTTCTTGCCTGTTCCAAAGCCAGGCTGCTTATTCAGTCTGTTTGCTGTGCCTAGTAGCAGAAAGATAGAAGGAAAATGTCTGTCAGAATATGTTAAGGGATCCACTTCATTCTCTCTAGAAATACTTTGGGGAAAACAACCAAGGATAGTTTTACTGAAAGTTCTTCCCCAGGATCATCGGGGCTTAATTCAAAGTCTTTGTCTTAATTTGAATTAAAGCTGCCTTGAAGAGGCAAAGTTTTATTTCAAGAAAGAAAATTTCAGGAATGTTTTTCTTCTGAGGACAGCATTTCCTACTTAGGTACAGTTTCTACTGAAACTTTCCCCTAAGTTGTTATTCTAAAATTGCATTCAATTTTGTTACCAAATATGCTTTGTTTGTTGTTTCTAACCAGTTTTATGCTTTTAAGCCAGAGCAGAGCCATTCCTCTTGTGTCCTGGTATATTGAAGGTTGCGTCAGCAGTTCTTGTATGAACCAGTAATCTGGTTGTCACTCAGCCAGAATGCTTTCCTCTGGAGCCTCAATTCGAGATGTGGGGGGGAGTACTGGCATTCATCTTTACTTGTAATTTTTCTAGGAAGACAAAGGAGAAAACTGCGAATTAGTTGTCATAGGTAGTAGGGTTGGGGAACTTTGGAATATGCAGTAATCACAAGACTTCAGTCTATAGAATTCTTTTCCCAAGTAGTTTCTGTATAGTCTTTTAATAAATTTTCAGTGTTATTCAAAGTGTTCATAATGTTTGAACCACTGTTTCCTGTTTAGTTTGGCAATTCCCCCCTCCCCCCAAGAATATAGTAGTTAGAGTTTCACAACCATAGCAATTGCAAGAGACTAAAGAACACAGGTTCCCTAAACTCCGCATTACAAAGCTTTCTAATTTTAGTATGATTTTATGCTTCTTTTTAAAGCAATTAATTTGTAGCTATTTCCTGTGAAGCAAATGGCTTTTTACTGTCTGAATTTTCACTCAGCAAAAAGAGAGGGCATATAGGTGCCTAATAAACATTTTAACAGACAGTAATTTGGAACTGTACCAAGGGTATGTTCGTCTATTTTTTTTTATCAGCAAAACACATGATTAAATAGTACCCTTTTCAAGGAACATTATTAACATCATTGGTGCACCGCCCTAAGAATAGCTGCATTTGTAACATGAGTCATTGGTAGTTTTGAAATAGCAGGGCACTCTATGCTAAAACAGGTGAATATTATTTTCAGTTGACAGAAGGTTCGTTTAAGAGTGTGTACATATAGCCCTTGTTTTTTGCTCTACTATAAAATTTTCTTTTAAAAGGAATTTATAAGAAAAGCTATCTTTGGTGAAGTTTAAGATAAATGGAACTGCCTGAACACCTTCAATTCTTCGAAAATCTAACAGTGACATGGATTCCGAGTTCAGATCCATGTCACCTGTGCATATTTTGAGACTACAACTTAAATTGGAAATGGAATTTCATCAGGACCTGGACATCACAATGGGATGTGGTCCAGAAAGGTTTAGGTATTCCTAGAGAAAGCTTAACATGTTTACAGATAGCTACCTGTGTAGTCACTAAAAGTGTACTCTCTTCCAGCTTCTTTTAAAAGAACACCACCAGGACAAATGCACTAATAGATGGAATGGTGCCAGTACTAGTTAGCACCCAACTTTTATTTTAACTAATAAACCAAAGAAAACCCAGGCTGCATTAAACCAAGATCTGAATGATGACTTCTTCCTTTTAATGTCTTCTTGAATTTCAAATTTTCCAAAGGATATCTTAATTTGTGGTCAGATGAAATTCTTCTTTTCCTCATATTCATAGAGATATTAACATCCCCAGGGATTTCCTTAGTGGAGTCTTTTAGCAGCAAAGGGTTTTGATAAGAGTGTTAAAAGTAGTGTTTTCATAAAAGGCCTGCATTGTAAAGCAGAAAAAAAAACACAACATAACTAATAAAACAAAAACATTTCTGAAACAAAATAGCGTACCCCTTGACAATAAATACACTTTAGGATTTTGTTTATTCCTGTTTATTAATAATACAGTTTAGAGACCTAAGATACAACCAGTATTATATGATCTATTAATGAAAATGTTTGTAGATATTTCAAATTAAGTCTCCAAAATAAGCTTTTGTATGAACTATGCTAAGTTATACCATAATCTTGTGGTAGGACAAAATACTGTTACAAAGACTACATGAAACTTTAGCTTCCTGCTGACCTGAACTTGTCCACTCACCAATTATGCAAGTACATAAAATATACTTAACCTTGTGAGATGCATATAATGAAGATTAAATAATGAAACATTGTTTTCTTTCATATTATATCTTTAGAAAAGCAAACTCAAAGTGAAATTTTTCAGTAGAAGGAATTATTCTTTTTAAGTAGTGAAAGATCTTGCATTGGATAAAGAAGTAATTGTTTTCATATCAGATTTAAATATTGTTATGTTATTTAGCACTTAGTAAAGCCAACTGTAGGTTGGAGAACTTTTATCTCAGTAAGTAATATTTTTTTAGGACTGTTAAAGCCTGGATACCTACCTTTCTTGTTCCCAGTGTCACAATATGAGTATGCAATGTTATTGAGAGTACTATGGCCTTTATAAGTTTACCAGGTTTGTGATAGCGATGAACATTTGCTCAATTTATTAATTACTGGAATCTAACAACACCAAAAATTTATGCTATGGAACACTGAAGGCCAGAAATGCAGATAGTACACAATGAGCCTAACGTCACTCCTCCAGATAATTGTGGTCATAGCTGAGTATGACTTTCGTGGTAAGGGACTGGAATATTGGGACAGTATGATCCTTTTCTAAATGCATTTACTCAAAGGTTTGGCACTTCAGTGGGAATGATCAGAAGGCTTTTCTTGGCCGAAACACTGCCCAGTGTATTTGTAGGTAGTCCTTTTAGCATAGTGTCTCAAGATATTTAGAATAGTTACAACTGAATAAGAATTTGAAGAGAGCTATCTTCTCTGTGAACTAGCTAGGACATCTTACAGCTCTCATATTACATTCTATTGGTTACGCAGAGTGACATGGCCAGCTCAGATTTAAGAACAGAGTTGGATTACACCTCTCAATGAAACATCCCATCTGGTACAGTCTAGCTGCACATATATAAAATCTTTATTGCCTCTGAAGAACAAAGAGAACCTCACAAAGTAGCTTTTGTACTTGATTTTTCTAATCAATATGTAAATAATTCCTAGCTGTGATAAATACTCCATTTAGCAAATACATGGCTTTAATGATTGGTCACTTATAAAAAAAATTATAAATTATTCTTCGTGGGAAGAAATGAGCATAAGAAGATATTTACAAATATGAGTGGGTAGATAGATAGACACATAGAGAGTTCACATAACCAAGATTGAAATTCATTATGGTTTAAATATGTCATGTCAAAGGCACTGACAGATAAATCTATCACTCTTTTCAAATTATTAGATCTCTTGAAGTTAGAAAAGAATACTCTTTTGCTCTTAAATTTATATGGGAATGGGAAAACTAGTAAATCCCCAATTTTCTGTTCTATTTGAATATTTGCCACACAAACCCTTATTTATAAAATACATGCATGTACAAGAATGAAGGATATTTGCAGTTTCTCAAAAGAACCAGGAAAACATTTTAGGTTTTCTCTCTCTCTTTAGCTCTTTCTCTCTCTCTTAACTGTTGTAAAGTTTAAGGTAATAATTTAAGGAGTTGTTTCAGTATAATGCCACAAACTTTGCTTTGTTTGTTTAAGGTGTTTCTTTTGTTAGAAAAATATGATGTAAAAAAATAGAAGATTAAATCTCCCAAATTCCATATTATTTGTATGAAAATAGGCACTGAACCTAAAATTCAAATTTTAATAAGAGATTTTTTTAATGTTATGTTTAAGACTTCTAAACCAATATGCACCAAAGCATTGCCGTAGTCTATTATGAATGAAACTTGGAGTCTATTCCTAAACTACCATGTTGCGGAGAGATAAAAGTGACTTCCATTTTGTTAACCTTCTCACAAAGCCGCAGCTACTTTACTTCATTGACAGTGATTCACTAACAAGAAGTACATTTGATCTTGATCTAAATTTATACGGTAAGTCTGTGTGCTCGGTCCTGTGCTAGGTAGGGAGAATAAAGGAAGGGAAGAAATAAGTGATATGATTTAAGACAATGGAATAAGTTTACAGCATCCTGAAAATGAAGCAGTAGTTCTCTTTCCCTAGAGGAGTGGAAGAAGGAAAGAGCTGTCCGAGGGATTAGCACACCTGTGTTATTCTCTCATATTTACTAGGACGTTATTTAATGTGGGTGGCTATTTGAAGATCTTCCTTCTACTCTTTCAGTTTTATTAGAGAGATGGCCACCCATTTCAACTCCCGCTTGTGGGTTTTCAGCTTTCTTCTTTTCTCAAATAAACCCAGGTATTTTGATCACAATTTTGGCTATTTAATTTTATTTTTTTTTAAGAACAGAAAAGAAACAGCCTTCAGTTAATCAAACCCAACACATCTTTGTACAAATAAACATTAGTAGTTATTATTGAGAAGTAACAATGCTTGATAACTACTGGCATTATCAAATGCAAGTGAAAGTTTCCTCATATAGCACAAGAAGACATAGCAGTCATTTGGTATGATGTTGGCTTTCTGTGTAAGTGCTAAAACAATCTTTAATACCAAGGATCGTTGCTAAGCACTGTATATAACAGTTTTATTTGAGAGGAAACACCATATGTTATAGTACTTAGATTTTAAATTACATTTCCACTAAGTTTTCTAATTCACAACTATGTGAAAGAGCCAAGAGATTCCTTTGTTTAAAAAGGGGGCGTCATTTTTCTAAAACTAGAAGAAAGTGGCAAGTGTTTGAACAAAATTGTTGTGATTGAACATCAGTAATTCACGTTCCGTGGAGAATTTTTCCTTTAAATATATCACCTTGGTAATATTAATTCCTAATGATAGAAAGGAATTTACAATAATGAGGTAGTTTTCCAAGTTATCAACATGATTAAATAAAATTAGCCAGAACTAGTTGCTGTTTGATAAGACTGAGTTAATGTGCTCATATTATTTAGGTAGATCATGGAAAATCTGGAGAAAATTTATAGGGAGTGAGGTAAAAATCACCTTTTTAGGTGATATGAGTTACTTTCACATAAGTTATGGGTTTCATTTTAGTTAATAAAATTTCTTCTAGGGGGGATTAAAGATGAAAATACAAGTGGCTGCCAGACAAATTTGATTGTGATCATACAAGCTTGTAAAAATGTATATTTTAATTTCTAATGAGAATTATAGAAAAGGAAGAATAATCCATTAGTACATTAATGCATAACTTTAATATAAAACATATAATACATTTAGAGAAATACTACTAATCCAAATAATGAAATTTGAATTTTAAAATAAAAACACATTTTATTGCTTTTATGGGATCGAATTTTTTGAATGAAGTAACAATTTTGGGTTCAAAGATTTGTGCATAATAGAACAAGTCTCAGCATAGGTTTGGAGACCAGTTGAGGAGGAAAGCTTTAGACACTGCTGTTTTTAAGGCTCTGACTTTGACTCAAAGTAGACAATATATCCTCATTAAGATTTTTCTTTCCTGGAAATCATTAATGAATTTTGACTATGAATTTCCCTAGGAGAAAACAGTTTTCCAGCTAGGCAATTGTAACATAGGCTATAGAATTTTCATAATGTACTGGCAACTTTTGGCCAGTCTCACATATTACATTGTTAAAAATATGTCAGCACAATTCTATAGAATACTAACATATTTATAGAGAGTGGAGACTCATGCTGGTGAGTAAAAATACCTTGAAAGAGGACTCAAATTTAGTTCCTGACCTGTATGTTAGTATTGAAGTTAGTGCTATAATACAGGGCCTTCCTGTTTTTTTTTTTTTCCTGTAACTGTGGAAGGAAATACTTTGTTCATGTACATTTTTGTTTGTTTACTTTTACTTTTGATTCTGTTAGGAAAAGTACATAGTCATCTTAGGCTGTGACTTCCCTAAGTTCAGCTCCAGAGCTCTAGTACATTCCTTTGTCACTTTTGTTCATGTGCCATAGGCCATTGATTTTCAACAGGACTGGTTTTTATGTTCACTGTTCCACTTCAGTATCACATCATCATTTACAGAATGTTTAAAATAAAACAAAATAATCTCAAATTTTTGTACTGCATCTTACTCAGTAGCATGAGGCAATTAAACCAAAGAGTGAAGATTAATATAAAGATTAACTGATAGTGAAAGCATAACACACATGACATTTTTGTGTAAAAAAAATAAAATGCCCGAAAATAACAAATGTTATATTTTAATATGCCTTACACACATTGAATGTGGGGTAGCACATTTTTATGGAATATAAACTTTAACTAAAACAGCACTAAGGTAGCAATAAATATTTTAATCACATTTTAGTGTATTACTCAGAAATTGCTCAGGGTTTTTTTATACATTTGTGATAAATCCAATTTTTAGACTGACTGAAAAATAAATGTTATAAACACAAGCCTGGTAATGTAATGAGATATATATCTTAATTACTTTTTGAAAAAAAATTCTCCATTTCATAGTGTTGTTTAGTAAGAGGAAAGGGAAATGTTAACAATTTGTCCATGACTTAAAGATCACCTATTAGCCATGTTGCCCTAAGTCTTAAATCTCTTCTATGTAGAGACACTGAGCAGAAGCCCTGTTCTTAGCTACAAAGGCCTAAACATACCCCTGAAAAGCATACTGAACCTCCTTGATTATATTTCTTATTCCTAAGCACTGTTTTAGTTTGTAAATTGAGTATTAACTGGGCAGTAATGTAAAGTTTAGGTCCTGGACAACCAACCTGAATGAATCTTTCCATGTGGATATACAAAAACTAAATTTAAACTTGGCATTTGCTATTAGGAATACAGTCTTGGTATTCAATTTCAAACCCCAGCTTGTGGCCAGGACAGTGAGAGTCATGAATTGTTTCTAGTCTCTCTTGGAAAATAAAACAGTTTTTTCTGTTTGACGAATAACTCTGGTTGCCTATCAAGGGGAAGAAGAGTGACAATATCACAGAAAAACTGTGTTCACTCTCCTTGTTGATTTTGAGTATAGAGAGATATTTTTCATTAGCCGTATAGCCAGCACTAAAAATAAATATAGGACATTTAGTAGAAAACCCATACCTGCTTCTGTTCATCTGCTTTTAATGCATTTCCTGTCTTGTAAGATATTCCTTCCTTAATTTCTAATTCCTTTTAATAACTTATTTTCCCATTTCTACTACTGAATTTTTATGTTGTATATGAAAGAGAATATCAGTGTTTGAGAAAATGCACCTTTACGTGAAATTAGGATTTGCTTTGTTTTTTTTTTTTTTTTTGCAAATTTAGATGAGTATCACTTGGAATTCCACATTTATCCCATTGACCTTATTATGTGATTTCAGTTGTTTGATTAGCCTTTGCCTAGAAAAAAATGCTTAATATTTGAAAATGGGATAGAACATTGTCTAGGACAGGGTGAACACCAGCCTATCCCCTCCTTTTTTTAGATTTAATGTTTTTAATTTTGTGTGTATGTGTGCACACACATTTTTGTAGTCAGTGTGCTTGTGGAGTCAGTTGTACTTTTCCACCAGATGTGTTCCAGGCATTGAACTCAGTTCCTCAGGCCTGGTAGTATGTGACTTTACTTGCTGAGCTGTATGATTATCCCACCAAAATCATTTTTGTTAAATATTATTATCAGCATTTGTTCATTTACTTACTGTCTATGGCTCTGTCCATACGATATCATAGTTAAATTGGTACAAATATGACAATATGTATTATGTATTCACTTTTTTTTCCAGAAAATTTGCTGAGTTTTTTTTTCTCAGTCTGTCTTTATAAAATACAAGTAAATGTATGACTTGGTTATTTGAGGATATTAAAGGTAGGCAATATTGGCTAAGATTATTAATTGTCTTGTTTTAGGTTGAAAGTAAAAATAGAGAAAACTGCTGTTTTATGCTTATTTGGTTGCATGGAATAGCGTATCATGAAAATCAATCTATTCTAGCTTTGTATTGATATTTTTAAAGGAGGTGACTAATTAGTTGTACCTTTATTCAAAGAAAACTAAGACTTCTTTTAAAATAATAATTGTTTTTTAAAAGTAGCATTCCAACTAAAATTATTTAAGTAAAGCTGCTTAAATGCTAGATGTTTCACTGATTTGTAAATGCACAGATGAATTTTACTCTTTTGTTCTTTTTCTATTAATTGCTTTAGTGTAGTTATACTGATATTTTTTAATTAAGAAATTTCAAGTTAATGTTTCCAGTGTCAAATAATATACTATGCATAAACTTTTTCAAAGTACTCTAGAGGTTTCCAAGTACAAGCATTGTTTTGTCTTTTTAATTCAAAGCTACATGCTGTTAGGGAATAAAAATGCCATAATATGGCTATCCTTTTAACTTTTAGTTGAAAGCCAGATAACACTTTTTGTTTGAAGTTATATGGCTTTGTTACAAATAGATGCATTAAAAACGCTCTCTACTTTCTTGTGATGTTTCTTTCATGTTTATATTTTAAGATGTTGTGGATCTGTTTTGTGTATTTGTTTTCTGATTGCTGTGCAGTTTCTAGTTGAAAGCCAGTGAAACATGAAGAAATTATTTGGAGGCAAGGATGTAGAAAAGGGTGTTCAAGTATAAATACAAAAGGAACATCTTAAGGTTTCTCTACCAGCCCTTTATCTTCAGCACAAGAAGCTTTTTAGACAGATAATTTCAGAGGAAATCATCAAACTATCATAGATTTTGGACTTTGAGTAGATTGCATTGCAGTTTAACAATAGATTAAAATTTCTTTGCATTTCCTGTGCAAACAGTAAACTGAGGTGCAGAATAATTCTGGAAATTTCCTTCAAATTACCACCACTGTAGTATGTTAATCCTGTATTATCCCATATGTGATGCTTCCTGACCTATGTGTAGTTTATAATAAATTCCTCTTCCTTTTTTCTTGCCTGGAAAATGAAACGTCTTTCTTTCATACCATTGCTACATCCTGACAAGAAATGACAAATTATCATCAATGAGGTTTAGGTTTTACTGAATACAAGGCATTCCGTGTGGCTTTACTTGTTCTTGATTGAAGAAAGGGGCTGAACAATCATTTAGAGTCTAGTCTAACTCCCTGACATTCCTTAGTTTAGAAACCATTTTGGCGATGATTACTAAAGCAGTCAGAAATACATGAAATGAAATAAATAATCCACCAACAAAACTTCCTGATATAAATTAACTAAAGGATAGTTTTATTAGTGAGGGAAGGCAAACAAAAATTTGGAGTTTTAATGAGGCTAAGGAAGGCTTTCTAAGATGCAAAGGAAATTAAAAATTGTGTTGTATTATCACACATAATAATGAAATGATCTTCACAGGCTTAAAAGAAAGACACAAAATAGTTCATATCATGAACAGACCAAACTAAATTGGTTATGGTGCTTGATCTCATCAATAGCCCAAGTAGTAGGATAGTTATTGAGTGGAAAAGGCGTAAGGGGGTAGTTACTTGCTGATGAAAATATCTAAAATGTATAACTGAGTGATGGTTATATACTTAGCCTTATTTTTCCCTAGTTAAGATTTTGAACTTTATAGTTCAATAAAAATTTAAATTTTAATATTGAAAATAAGTAGGTCATAGAGAGGGATGCTCCATTTAACATTAGTAGAGCGCCTGTAAGAAGTGTGGCAAAACTCTGTCCTAAAAACTCTGCTGAGCTTAGCAGAGGAACCATTTCCGAATAAGAACATTAATATTAATTTTTGTTCCAAAACATTTCAAACCCCAAAGATGCTTAGCATGCAGTAAAATCACTTCCATTGAGCCGCATTAAAGTGAAGGGTACTGAACAGAGGTCTTTTGATTCTCTGCAGCTTTATTTCAATGCTTTTGTTTTTACTTTCCAGATAGGCAGATTGCTACTCTGGCTTTACTCTTGGGCGGTGCTGCCATCATTCTCATTGCATTCCTGGTGGGCTTGATTTCGATCTGCGTGGGATCTCGAAGGCGTTTCTACAGACCTGTTGCTGTTATGCTTTTTGCAGCAGGTAAATAGATTAATTACATTCAAACCAGCATTAAAGATTCATGAACCTTTCTACCATTCTCCCTTCTCGTGCATCAGCATGTGTTTGCAACTTACAAAAAAAAAAAATTGAGAGGCATTTGTTATATTTTAAGGTAAATTGGCTGAAGGATTATCATATTATCAGTTTTCAGCATGTTAAGCATTTCACAGAACAGTGGCAACTTCTAAACATCTGGCTAAAGCGTGAATAAATAAAACGTCTTAGGCTGGATATATAGCTCAGTAGTAGAATGCTTGCTTAGCATGCCTTTAAGCTCTAGGACCTAGAGTTTAGGTTCAATTCACACCACTGCAAAAATAAAAACCCCAAATCCAAAAAACCCTCCACAGGGCTGCTATTGCCTTAGAAATTGTAGCAGATGTATTTATCAAGTCTGCTTTTTTTTGTCCTTTGTTTTTATTTTAAGCATCCATTCTCCCCCTACCCTGACCTCTAGCCTCCTTTGTGATCTTAGGACAATGGCAATATATTAAAATAGTCTCATGAAACAAGGAAAGGGAAGTTTCAAAAAGTGTATTCTTAAAAGCATGCATGTTTTGAAAAATATAGAAAAATCATGTCAGTTAATGTGAACCATCAAAGAAGTTAATTATATGAGGGCAGTGGATGTCTATTAATTTGACAGCTATTATTCTGTGAAGTGCATTTTAAATCGAAATATCAAACATGGTAAACAAAAGACCAACAGCTGTGTTTTAAAAAAATGTGTTGTGGGTGGGCTTTGTGGACTGTTACAAGCCCAGTTCATTAAATGATGTGAGTTTTGATTTTCAGTTATAAGAATATCATTGAATATATTACTCATTTTGACTCTTAACTGAAATATTCTTGTGGTATCTTCAATTTTCCCTGTCAGTCATATCTGATTTGATGTCTAAAAAATAAGCCCCTGTGACTGTCAATAATGAAGATACTGACAGAACCATCTATGCTGTTAGATGGAGTTTTAAAAGCTGTTTAAAATTGGAATAGATCAAATTTCTCAGGATTTAAAAGGTAGTGTGATCTAAAACTACAAAACCCAAAGTGTTCTACTGCCCCCTGCTGCTTGTGTTCATTTTATAACAAGATTGATCAGAAAGTAGGCATAAAGTCCAAATCAGGCAGTGGTGGCACAAGCCTTTAATCCCAAACTCAGGTAGGCAAATACCTGAGTTTGAGGCCAGTCTGGTCTATAGAGCGAGGTCCAGTACAACCAGAGCTACACAAGAAACCTTGTCTCAAACAGACCAAAAAGAAACAGAGAGAGAGAGAGAGAGAGAGAGAGGGGAGAGAGAAGAAAAGAAAATTCAAAGCTGAACAGAAATCTAGAAATATGTTTAATTTACTTAAATGACATACCCAAGATCAAGTAATGACTGCATACCTGGGACTAGAAAAAAATGAATCTTAAGCAAGTGGTTCATTGATTCATGACTTCCTCGCGCATCCATTTAGCTATTTCTGGGATGTCTTTTATGGACTAAATATTGTATTAAAAATTGCTAAAAAACTAGTCAAAGTATCTTCACAAAACATTTTAGCAGACTACAAAGCATTACCAGAGAATATATTTGGAAATGTTTATAATACCACAGTATTATTATGTTATTGATGCCATGTCTAATGAAAGCCTAAATTTGGAATGCTACAGTACCAATAAAAAACAACTTTGATATACATATTTTCTAACTTATTTCTTGGTTCATTGGTTTATCATTTTTTTTTATTTTCTCTGTTTTAGAATAAAAAATAATGTAGACCCTTTAACCGAAGTGTGAGTTTGTCTTTGAAGCTAAGATTTAAGAACATAACAATGAATAATTAGTTTAATTCTTTTTGATAAGCTGTACCCCCATGATATGAGAAGTTTTAAAACTAGAATTCTTACAAGCCACTTTGAGAATAGTAGACATTTCTTATTAGTGGCATAGAGATATTCCATTTAGCCTTTGATTCACTGCATGATGGCAAGTGAACTGTAAAGAAGTCCCTTGCTGGCACCATCTAGATGTTTGTTGAAAACAACTCAGAGTTTCCTTTTTCTGCTTAAAAACATATTTTTCCAAACATAAATACATTGATGAAAATAAGTACTGATTATAAAACATATATTGGTAATAGGTTTGGCCAGAATAAAGTTTTTAATTTGGCTTTAACTATCACATAGTAATGAATGATAAAAAAAAAATGAAAGGAAACCCTATAGCAAGATACATATAGTTTTACTCCATGCACTGAGGCCTAGAATGAACATTATACTCACTGCTATAATTTAAAATGTACATGTCCTCAGATTTAATTATGCTCTTTTCTTTTTGGCATTGATTATGGAAACTTGCTTTGAAATAACCATTAGTTTAATGTTGACTTTTCATACATACAAACAAGACTAAACATATTGTTTATTTGTAAAATACCACAGAAATGAATTACATCATTACATTCGGTTGATTTTTGAAAAGAGTGTTCATTGCCCATAGTAATCAATTATTAACCTGGAGGTGGTGGTGGGGAGGAGGCAGAAATCTTAAATAAATAAATAAATAAATAAATAAATAAATGAGGTGTGCTCTAAAAAAAAGAAAGAAAAACTTAGAAAATCTACATAATTTAAACCAAATGTATTGAAGCAAATGGCTTTCCTGTTGCAGTCTATTTCATTCACTTTATAAATGCAAATCTTTATCTGATAGCATTTCTTTTTTTTTTGTTTGTATTGGCATTTGTGAAATAGTAATCATTTTTCTTAACAAAATGGTTTCCTATCCAAATATCAACAAGCCTTTTGTTACCAAGTAATGTCAATGTCTGTTCATATAGAGAATGAGTTTTCTCAAAAGAAAATTTCATTTTTCTTTTGCTGAGATGGGCAGTACCTGCATTGAAAACACATATACCACTTAAACTTATAAAAAACCGGACTCTCTAGTAAGGTGAGCATCCAAACTGCCTAGGCTCCCACAAAGCCAGTACATGCAGTAGGGCCAAAAACCCAATGCCGGGGAAGAGACGGAAATCTTTAATAAATAAATAAATTTAAAAAAAAAAGGACTCTCTGAATATGGTGGACAATGAGGGCTGCTGAGAAGCCAAGGACAATGGCACTGGGTTTTGATCCTACTGCATGTACTGGCTTTGTGGGAGCCTAGCCGGTTTGGATCACAGCTTCCTAGACCTGGAAGGAGGGGGGAGGACCTTGGACTTCCCACAGGGCAGGGAACCCTGACTGCTTTTTGGACTGGAGAGGAAGGGGAAGGGAGTGCAGTATGGGGAGTGGGGGAGGGGGAGGGAAAAGGGAGGCATGGAGGAGGCAGAAATTTTTAATAAAAAAAAAAGAAAAAAAACATTCTATTCTATTCCTGGAACTCATCGATACTCAAGAAATAATCTTTAAATGACTGGCAAAAAATATCCAATTTTCCAACTACTGTATTGGAGAGCCAGGGTTTCAATTGAGAGCATCATTCTGACTTAAAAGACTAAGATTTCCAACTCATCTTACAGGTTAGCTATTACATCCAAAATAGGAGAGCAGAATAAGTCCTGATTTTGAACTTTTTTATCACCTGTATTACAGGTGGTTCTATCCTTTGAATGCAGTTTCAGGAATAATACTTAAGGGAAGTCAGAAGTTTGAAATGTCATAAAGACCACAAACTACTTGTACTACATGACACACATGAATTTTTTTTTTTAATTTGGCAAACACTTGTTTAAAGCTGGAAGCCTGATACTATGTTTCATGTCTGTAATCCCAGCACTTTGGAGGCAAATGTATGTGGATCAGAAGTTCAAGATCATTCTCTCCTGAGGAGACAGTCAAGACAGATTTGGCCTCCATAGAGTCCTAGACCAACTAATGCTTGCTACATAGAGAGACCTTATCTCAAATCTAAGCAACAAGATAACACAAAAGTAAAATACACAAAGAAATTAGTAGCTTTAAGTTCCTCTTGTATCTCTGCCACAAAATTTTTTATTGATAATTTTTAAAGGAATTAAATTCCAGATATTCTTCAAATTCTGAAATGTTTCACAACTTTCCAAGTACAGTATCTGATGAAGGGCACAAAATACCACGATGTCCCATATATTTATATTATAGTCCATTGATTGGTAGTACGGTATAGCATGATGTCATTATCTTATGCTGCAAACTTTGTCTCAGCCTTTCAGAAATTTTTGTGAAGCAAGAAGGCATTTTTTTTACTATGTTATTGTAATAAATGGAGAACAACCTTTATTTGCCATTGTAGGTTTATATTTTTTCACAAATTTCTATTGTATTCAATTTTATCGGTGGTTCCAGAAATAATAACACAATTTGGAAGGATAATTTTTCTTCTTGCTACAACACAAAAGAAGTCTAAGCAAGCTTGCTCAAGAGAGTTTGCCAATGGACTCTTAATGGAGTCATATTCCAACTTGCCCTCTAACAGGAAATTATGTCATTACATTATACCCTGGAGGTTTAGAATTTGATGAATGAAACACATTGAAATGAACCTTTAAAACATCCTAGGTTAACACCTTATTCTAGGAACTGGCTGATTGGTTTATTTTTAATTAATTCAAGTTGGTTATTATTTCTCTACTCAAACTTCATTAGCAGCTGACTGTCACTTTGAAGGCAATTGAAAACTTTAACTGTGGTCTTCCGGGTTGAGACCTAACCAGGAACTGATGCATGATGATTTTGTATTGGATGTTGTTTGTTTATTTGGTTTGATTTTTACCCTCTTTGCTGAACCAAGACCACAGCATTGGCATCTTCCTTATTCTATAGGCACATTTCTCATCAGAAATTTAACACTGCCTGTTCCTTGGTCATTTTTCTTCCTGCTATGTTGACCTGTACCTCCATTCATGGTTCACATCTATGCTCTTATCACCTTCCCAGAAGAATCTGATTCCTTTGTGAATCTAAAAATGAGCTACCATCTCTTTTTTGGACCTTCTTGGATCTTAGTAATACTTGCTATTATAGTCAAGGTATATTGATTGGTTTATTGATGACTTGTTGGTCTTTGTGGCATAACATTGCTGTCTAGCCCAGTCTGGACTCTAGTAAATGATTCTCCTACCTCAGTCTCTCCAGTGCTGACTGCAATCATAGTCATGCCACATTTTTATTTGGTATGCATTTACTGATGGACTGCCTATACATGAGAACAGCAGCTTTATTTCTGTTGTTAGCAATAATGCCTTAAACTGTATAACTGAGATACATTTAAATATTTATTGAATGGATTAATTTATCAGATAAATTGATTTATTTTTGTAATTTATTTTTCTATTTTAATCATATCCTGTATATTGCAGTCATGATTTAGTGATGAGAATATAGAAATCTAAGAGGATAAGCCTTTAAAAGGGGGAGAAAACCTTGCTCAGTAACTAAAATTTGCTCTTGTGCATGGGTGGCAGTCATTTTTTCATTAGTTTTATGGCATTTATAAGAGATTTCCTTTTCTTTCACTAATGCAAAGAGCCCACCATTTTTTTTAATAGCTATTGCACTGTGGTTAGAAATACATGAAGTAAAGTTATATAATTCTGCTATTGGCAGAAGTTTAACTATTATCTAAAACTTTAAACCAGAAAGAAAGTGTAGTTTCTGTGTCCAGTGTCAAGAGACTCTCCTTTTCATCTACCCTCAGTAGTAAGGTGGAAGAATAGCAAGCAGATGCAAGCCCAGATTAGCATTGAGCTACAAGGCTACCACATTCGCAATTCTATATTAATTCAAATAGTCTTTTCTATCCTGATCATTATTAAAGAAACTTAGGATTTTGAGGAACCATATGATTCTTTATCAGTTTTATGCCAAAGCTAGATGATTGCCATGTAGACTTGCAAGGAGAGTTGATCATATTGGTAATGTGACGCTTTCTGGATGCTGAGAATAAGTGAGGGTAGATTTCAAAGTCTGAAATTCTTTTGTTCTTTTTAAGGTTAAGAAAATATCAAAACTAGCTAGGCAGTGGTAGCACATGTCATTAATCCCAGCACTCTGGTGGCAGAGGCAGGAAAATCTCTGTGAGTTTGAGGCCAGCCTGGTCTAGGTCTACAAGAGCTAGTTCCAGGACAGGCTCCAACGCTTCTGCAAAACTCTGTCTCAAAAACCAAAAAAAAAAAAAATCAAAACTATATGCATAATATACACACACACACACACACACACACACACACACACACACACAAATACCTATCATGCAACCAACACAAAGTATGTTGTGTTTAACTGTTTATATTTTTGTTGCTAAAATTCTGGAATTTAGAGTATTTTTAATAGGACCTAAAGAGTAATCACTTTTAATAAAATTGTTTCATATGTCAGGGCTATCTTTATTTTTTTCAAGTGTCCAGAAAAAAAATACATTGATCATTAGGATATTGTGTTTTTTTTTTTTTGTAACTATAGCTCTGCCGTTATGATGTGGCCAGTGTATAGCTGAATGAGCATGAATGTTTGAATTAATTTTAAGCCCATTTTATGTATATCTCTACCTAGATTTTAAGGAAAAATCACCTTTCTTGAGTGTTAAAGCATTCAAGGTAGGCGAATATGGCAAATTTAGCCCCATACATTCTAATTAAATTAATTTAATTTAAATTAAATAGAAATTGTGTAGTAGTTATTCCAAAAGGAAGTTATAAATTTTAAATGGGTGACTTCATCTCCTGTGTAATCCAGTGTAGTGACTTTCATATAATAATACCCATAGGATATATGGCCCTTTAATTTTAGGTAGTTAAAATAAGCCTTCCCCTTCCTTCCCTTCCTGTTTAATTGTTTTGTTTTATATTAATAAACATGACTCATCACAATTCTCCTTCATTCCTGAGTTAGAACCAAGAGCTATCTAAAAACTAATATTTAAGTTTTGTTTCTGTTATAGTAGTCTTCTTGGCCTTGTTTTTTCTGGATCATTATTCCTTTTTCCTTCACTGACTTAATTTTTTTTAAATCCAATGGGAAATATATATGAAAATATGTGTAAGATCTTGTATAAGGGGTATAATTAGTTACAGCTTCCTGACAAAGATGACTTTTCAGTCTCTTTTAAAGATGAGAAGTGTAGACTTGGTGAGAGGGAAAGGTTGAATGAAAATAGTTTCTAATTAGATAAATAGAAGCAAAAACATCACAATGATTCTTCCTGGAACATTGGGCTGAATCAGATGGTTATGAACAAAGGTATAGTTAAAATTTCTGTTGCAACGAATAATCACTAAAAAATGTTGAATTTTTCAGTTCCTTAACTATAAAAAATAGTGAGGGTTTAAGTCTGCGTTGATGCCACTGTTGCCAGCTCTTTATGGATTTTGTATGAAGCAGTTTAGTATAAATAGTGACGCTGACTGTCTTTAGTGATAATTGTACATGCGTTTGCAAAGCAAGTATCAGTACTTTGTATATTCATGAATTATTATGTTTTACTAATTTCATTAATTGCTAATAACAATTCACCAGTTATTAACAGAACAATTATTACAGTATTGTCAGAGTAGCTAAACAAAAAAAAATAAGTAAATAAATAAATATAAAAGAATAAAAGAAAATGTTGTTGATATTTTAAAAGATGACATTTACAATTATTAATGCTTTAAATTTTGGTCTTTATACTTATTTTATTAAAAATTAGCTTTTGAATTTATATTTATATGCCTATGCTGATTTATTTGCTTTAAATAACTTCATAATTTTGTTTGATTTTTCTTTTTTCAGCAGCCTGGTTCTTTACCCAATCAAGTTTATTGAGACTGTGAGCTTGAAAGTTTACCACGAGTTCAACTGGGGGTATGGCCTGGCTTGGGGGGCAACTATATTTTCATTTGGGGGTGCCATCCTTTATTGCCTGAACCCTAAAAACTATGAAGACTACTACTAAACCAAGTCTCAGCACACACACACACACACACACACACACACACACACACCACAAAGAGAGAAACTGACCAACAAAAACGATTTATGTCATCATCTTTTTAAACAATATTTTCTAAAACTCTCATGGGGCATTAAGCAGTTTGCACAGTTGACTTAATATCCTTTCCCTTTTGGCTGTCAACATCATAACCAGCTTTTATATCCATTTTAGAGAACTGCACAAATTAAGAGAGCTGATTAGATGTAGGCACATGCTGCAAACTACCAATATGCTCATGCCATTTTTCTTGACAAGTGAAGGGTTTGTATGACAGCAACCATTGTGAGAAGCTAGATGGAAGGAAAATTGCCATAGTCTCTTATTGCCTGCAGGGGAGCATCTGGCATAAGCAACATTTAAAAGTTGCTTTGTTCTGACAAAGAGTCTACTGTTGGAGCCCCTATCACCTGTTTATAATGCACAGTGACTACATTGGCTATTGGTTACTTGCTTGAGTGAGATTTTAAAAGCAAAACTGTTTTGAGCATCATATGATAGTCAGATAATTCTATGTTTAAGCATGTTCTTCTTAATGGCAAGTTATAGTTACACAGTAAGGAGGCCAAAGTTTGGAGACATGCATTTTTAATTATGCAGACAGGAAATTGTGCCTCAGCCTCCTCTAAAATGAGGCAAAATGAGAGTATCTGCTTTCCCCGGGGGCAATCAGAAAGAAATGTACATGAGTTGCTTTTGTACCCTTTAAATTATTCACCAAAATTTGCAGCAAACAATTGTGCATATGTAACAAGCTTATTTTTCTAGACTGTGCGCCATTAGTATAAATGTTAATAAGCTGTTCATTATTCCTCCACATACATACCTATCATGCATATAATCAATACTTGCTCTAGTGAAGTCATTTGAACACTAACTTTGTGTGCATTAAGAAGCTTAGATCAACATTCAAAAGTTCATATACCTTAAAGCTTTGCTCTATGTTCTCTACTGAATCACTGGAAAGTGTTATAATTGCCTAAGAAGCAAAATTGAAATGCTGTTAATCTGAAATTTAATGATTGTTTCATAAAGCACTGCAGTTCAAAAGAAAGTAGGAATTAGGATGATCACTTTGTATAAAATTCATTAAAATACAAGGCTGCTATTTTTGCAAGTATTTTAAATGTCTTCATTTGAAAGAAAGCAATAGTGATAGTTATATAAATGTCTAAGTGTATCAGTAGGTGAGTTGAATTTATTTGGTTGTCACCTGGTCCTCTGAAGTTAACTGATGAGCTAACTGATTTGTGCACACAAGTATGATGAATTTATGTTAGGGAAATCATTCACTGACTGTTCCAAGGGAAGGAAATATTAACAATAGGAGAAAGTTTGCAATTAATTTCCTACTGCAAACTTTGTTCATTTTGTTTATTATACAAATCTGGATAATTTAAGTATAAACCTATTTTTATATAAAATATACAATTCTGATATTAAAGTTATAAATGATTATTTTTGTTAATGAAGACACTAAAACAAGTATGCTCTCATGTGACCCTCTTGAAGAAAGAAACATTGGGGAAAAAAAAACTTTAAAATGTACCTATTTGCTAAAATATAATCCAATCAGAGCAGGACCATATCAAGAGTATTTAATAATTTGTTTTACCTCACAGAGCAGACTTCTGCTTTCAGCTTAAGAATGGTTGCCAAAAACATTTCCCTGCCCCCAAAGGATTTTACTGAAATGCCAAAACCAATTGTGAATTTTCTTTGGAATCACAAAGTAATTATGAATACATAACTCATTCTGGTTTTAGTAGTGATAAACAAAAGTTATTAAATTTATCTTACAGGTAAAACTTTATGAAAGTATATAATTTTATCAAGAATTGTAGGAAACTGAATGGAAAATCTCCAGAAGAGTATTAGTATTGTAGAATATTTTGAGATAGCTTTCTTAAAATCATAAAATCTGGTGTGGACTCTCTTATAAAGTTCTTTGCATATTGTCAGAACAGAATGAGGAATGTGATATTTGGATAGGGATTTCAGTTACTGCTCACAGTCTCTTGTGAGATGATCTACTTATTCTTGAATTATGGAAGATCAGTACTGTGGTCCTGGCATCAATGAGGCTTGTTGGAGGCTACAGTGTGCAGGTGGACCAGTATCATATCTAGAGTGTCATTCTCTGTCCACCTGACAATCCAAAAGGTGACAGACTATGTTACAGGTTGAAGCACACAAATTTGTAGTCTATTGAGAAGTAGATTCCTTCTGTAATTGTAATGAACCCTATATCGTATTTTTACCACCACTAATATTTGGAACTTTTACATTGCTAACAAAACTTAGCAGAAAATTGTTGTTCCTCATCCAAAACAGTATTGTGTCTATCAGAATAAATACAAGTGTCTATTTAAGCTATACTAGCCTCATGTCTTTGTAGCTTTAGGTTAGTTTGGTATTTTCTTAAGCAGAATTGTTAATCATGAACCCATGGTTTATCTTAGAGAGTTAATATACATAGAGAGATATCATAAAAGTACTCAGCAGGGCTAGTTATTCAGATTTCTTGCACAAGTATTTAGCTTTTTGTAAGGTAAACATGTAAATTTTAAAGACAAATATAGAGAGACTTATGTGTTTGAAATATAAGTGTTATATATGGATTAGCATGTACCTGTATATTATTAAACATGCAGTGAACTGACTGGTAAGTGATTGTCTAATTGTATGGCTAGCAATGTAATTTATTCAGACTGTATTTTTGTACAGAGCAGCGCACACTAACCTATGCCTCTGTGTCCTCCTTAATGCCTAAAACTGTGCCTAGAAATTTCATCTGTCTTAAAGGAAATAAAATGTATCCCATTCTGTTTCTGATATTAGTTTCTCTCTTACTATTCTGTATTTATTATTTTTAAATATCTGACATGAGTACTACATAAATATGAATTTATGGTATTCTGTTTTTTTTTTCTTAACAGTCATCTTGTGAAACCGTTATTTCATTCCAGTGATTCTTGTGTGTGCAGTCCCATGATCAGTTCTTCATTTCATGATTTTTGTAGTTGACCTGAAATTATCTATGTGAAAGAAACAAAAATAAAAGTGGATTCACTGATAATGCTTCATTCTATGTCTTTTCTTCTGTGTAAACCCTTTAGACAAAATTTCTAAATTGCATATCTTCAGTTCATTTTCTACTGTAAAATATATAGAAAACTTACCATAATGTGACACACTTATAGTTTTATTCTCAAATCATTGACATGTCTTTGTTGTACAAAGCAAATGTTTTCATGGTGACAATTTTTTACAAGGACATCTCTGTGACTGTATCTTCACATTTAATTTTCCTATATTATATCCCACCACCTCTTCCTAATGGGCTTTTTAAAACTTTTTTTTATGTGATGGTGTGTGTGTGTGTGTGTGCGTGTTTATTTTTGCTGTTCTTTGCATGTGTGTTTCCTTTTTTCCTGTGCTATGGATAGATCCTGAGGCCCCTACACATGCTAGGCAAGCATGCTACCACCAAGTTACACTCGCAGCTTCAAAAATATTTTGAATTTTTTTTTACATAAATTCTCCTCTATGATCCCTCCTGTCTTCCCCAAGTGAGTCAGATGGAGAATCAGTGATAACATCAAGAAATATTGACTTCTTGTTTTAAAATTGTTCTGTTAAAATGTACAGACAGTTTGTGAGGATTTGTGTAGGTTGCAGTGTTTGCAGGTTGTATTAAAATGTATTTTTGAAATCCTCTTCTAAAGAGGCACGCTCTATATTCAGTGTGGATTGGTAAATAAGCTTCTTCATATCTTATGAAAAAGTTAAAGATAAGAATCTACCAGTAACATTTTGCGTGTATGAATAGTATGCTTAGCAAGCAATTTCAATTAGACATTAGGTAAATCCAATTGTATGCTTACCAGATAATTTACCAGAAGATAAAAGTAGAATCATTCAGTTGAGCAAACTTTCTTCAAAATGCCAGTTGGAATATAAATGTATTTGTCACAAAGACTACTTTTAAAGACTCATGAATCATCAAATTTGAAGAATTTTAGTTTTGCTGCTGAGAGAGCTAATGTAAAGTGTAATATCACAAACTAAAATATACATATTTAATAAATTTTATCTTTTTCTCAGTTTTTCTGTTTGAATGGTTTTCCTTTTTAGTGATAATAACATCAGTTGTTTACTGTATTACATTTTCATTATGAATACTTACCAATTTCATAGAAAATTCTCATGAGAAAATCACCTTTATAAACATGTCTTGCCTAGTATTTATGCATGACCTAGTTTCTCTGAATTTGCAGACATGGAAACAGATTCATCGGATGTGACAAGAAAAATCCTTTAACTTCAGAGTTTTTATTGTAAACATAAAACAAGAAAGAAATTTTAATTTATTTTTTCATAATGGTCATGTAGCATGAGCAGTTAGCTTAATTGTCAAGCCTGTATTATTTCAACAATGTTCTATTTCTATAGTTTCAGTCCTTTTGTTTAGAAAATAAGATGATAGCAAAATTGCATTTCCTGAAAAGTCCCTTAATACATTATCAAATTTTCATGTTAGGACTTACTGTTAATATAGTTTCAGAAATGCAATGTCATCTGATAAAAAAAATGAAACTTTAAATAAAATTAGAATTTGGGACTTAGACATATTTTCACAGAGAGCTTCATTTATTTGAATGATTTAAATCCTGTGTCAAGTTATGGGACATTTTTGTAGCAATCTAAACTTAAATGACAGACTTAATATCCAAACTCAGCATAATGAAATGATATCAATTTTCTAATGTGAGCAAGTTGAGTATTGTTTAACTATGAGTAAATTTAACCCTAGGCAATGACGGTGTCCAATCTAGAGTGTAAGTTACACCCACATCCATCTAAAATTAGAGTATGTACACACACTTGGAAAAAAATCTATTTTCATTGTAACAAACTAGGTGACTCACATTTATATTCCAGAAGTAGGTCCAAGGGTTCCAAAGTTTAGTTAAGAGAACAGTAGCTGAACTGTTCAAGTGGAAAGGATAATATGTAGTGTTTCTAAGCCAAGATTAACAACACACAAAGAATAGCCTTCTTTGTGAAACTAAGGCTGTTTTGAGTGGTTCACCAGAGAAACTCAGTTTTGGCAGGGAATTATTTCCAAGTTGAATGACTTCATAGAATGGCTATAAAAGGAGCTGGGAACAAGCACTGGAAAACCATGTCATCAAACCACTGGAGACCTGGAATACTTCAATCTGCATATGTCAAGCATTAATGAAGAGAGAGAGAGAGAGTGTGTGTGTGTGTGTGTGTGTGTGTGTGTGTTTGAGTGTTAGATGAATGAAAATGCATCAATTAGTATTACCCTATTTATGAGACACAACTATACACAGAGGCAAAAGTAAAACATTTCATGGATAAGATGCTGGTTCATTCTTTTACTTTCAGATTGCTTTGAATTTATTATAAGAAATATCAATTATTCATAGAATTATTTAATTTTAAATAAAAAGATAGGTCAGAATTAAAATTTTAAAAAATTGTTTAAAACCTGATCATTTGTCTTAAGACTGTTAGGAATGGGAGCTTAATTGTTAAGATTAAATGAAGTAGAAGAATTATCCTTGCTGGTTTTGATAACTTCGTGGTAACTTCAAAGACAGCTAAGGCTAGTACATTTCCCACGCAGGCTTGCAAACCATTTTTGTAGAGTAAGCTCCTTTTTGCTTGTACTCTGGGGTAATTTGCCAACTTGTAGCATAAAAAATAGGCTTTCCAGTCATCAATGCCTAGGTGATTATTGCTCTTACATATTATTTAGTTATTATGGTTGTATTGATTTGAGGTATATAATATATAAAAAAGAAATCAAGTTGTTATAAAAGTTTTAGTACATAGTCTTTATAAATATGTTTCTTATTTGACTCCAAGCTTCTTTTGACTATTGGAACATTATCTGGCATAAATATGACATGATGTAGAAATCCTTATGGAGAAATAGTTCATATGTTGTTTCCAGTTACATTCTCTAAATGAAAACAAGGTATTCTTAAATGTTTCCTTATGATAAAGAACTTTGGAAAAAATCTACTGATTGAATGCTTCCTTATGATAAAGAACTTTGGAAGAAATCTACTGCTCGGAATTCAATGAATAAACCTCTATCTTTTGTACACATTTTTCTAGTAAACATTCACAATGTGGAATTCTTTAAGTTACTTTCCCTCACTTGTCAGGCTTATGTGGAATATTTTCTTAGCCATCTCTGAAAGTCAATATCAGGACATATTTAGCGAGGCATTTCAGCTTTAGGAAAATGCATTATGACTCAAACTCTAGTAAGCTACTGCCAATGATTGCATGACCTCTTTAAACCAGAAATATATCAGTTAAGATGATGCAACAAACAATTAAGTTACCCATCTCTTCAAACCTAAAGCATTGTTTAGCTTCACTTAATAAAGACTGACTTTTATGATGTTTAGATGAGGAAAACAAATGTAATAAACTTCGGATAAAGCTAGCCAAGTTTTGATTCACAAGAATATTTATATACACATTCCACACACTTAAGTACTTAGAATAAGTTCACTATATCCATTTTGGAATTTGAACATTTTGTAAATTGTTTGCAATCTGCAAAAATACAATGTTGAAGTCAAAAGTAAGGGTTGTGGGAAATAACCTACAGGGAAAGTTATCAACAAATTGGCTCTTCCAGGTATTGTCATTTACTCATAACTGCATGCTGAAAGGCTGTGTACATATAAGGAGCAGAATTCAAAATTTTTGATGTCATTGATTACTTTCGGGACTTATGATCCTACTATATTGATTTCTCTGTGAACAATAGAAGATTTGGCAGTCAACCATATTTGCACCACATGCTGCTGTACCCTTCAGAGATGTTTATAACTGAGACACTTCCTGCCTTTAGCTACTTCCATCCCATTTCTCGTGCCCATTAATTTGAAATTGGTCTCTGCATGTAGCTACTAATAAAAAGGCATAGAATATGGGTTCTGGGGTGTGTGCTGAGTGAGATCCAAGTAAAACAAAACAGAAAATGAAGGCGTGAAATAACTACACAAAAGAAAGTGAAAACCATGTGGAACCCAGACAGAGTCTCAATTATTAGTAATATCTTACTTTCCATGAAATGCCTATCTTACTTTCCATGAAAAACACTTATCCTTACAATAAAATTTAATTTTGTTCACCTAAATCTAGTTAAGCAAAGGAGAACCTTGACAAAGATCCTTTTAATGAAAGGATCCATATTCAAGTTATGTTAAGATTCCAAAAAGGAATTGCAAAATATGTTGGCATTTCTTAACACATTTTTCTTCTGATCCTAGGGTGCATAATAATCTCAATCAACAAAAGCTTCTATTATCTTCACAGGAATATTGTAATAGTGCTGCTGATGTTCAGGTGATTTGAAACCACCTAGAATCAAACATGTGGTATCAGACTTGGTATTATCTATTATGAAAAAATAACTTGTCCCTCCACCTTAGAGAAGGAGCTGCTTGGTTACTTTAAATATACAACCCAATGGCTAAATTGTCTTTCTGTTTACATAGTACCTACGCACATAAAAATCAATTGTTTACAAATCCAAGAAACTGGACCCATTGCAAGGACCTAATCTTTGGTATATGTGTATTCCCATCTCAGCCTGGGGTTACATAAGTATATAGAGAAAAACATTTCTCATATTTGCTTGTGTTGCATGGAGGAGGGCCTGCTTGTTCATCCTGGCCACCTGCCTTGCTTAGCCCCGAAATAACCAAACAGAAATTGTATTAATTAAATCACTGCTTGGCCCATTATCTCTAGCCTCTTATTGGCTAACTCTCACATTTTGATTTAACCCATTTCTATTAATCTGTATATCGACATGTGGCAGTGGCTTATGGGAAAAGATTCTATCCAGCATTCATCTCAGGCAGTGGATCCATGGCTTCTCTCATTCCACCCTTCTTCCTCCCCTCATTCAGTTCTGTTTTCTCTGCCTACCTACATTATGCCCTGTCAGCTAGGCCAAAGGAATGTCTTTATTCATTAACCAATGAAAGCAATACACAAACAAAAGGAACTTCTACACCATGCTGTGCATTGGATTTCTCTAAAGAATACATTATGTTTAAAATATGTACATGTGCATTATGCATTTCAATCTAAAATATACCTATGACATAAACAACCTTAAGGAAATGGACAGTTTATTCTTGAAAGTAAATGTTTAAATGATTTAATGTGACAGTTTACTTGGTAAGTCTCAAAATAATAGACAGCCCAATTACTTATCTTCATAGCTTTCATTCAGAGACTGAGGAAGGCACCTAATTTGTAAAGTATTTTTCCCTACTACATAATTAAAAGAATTAAATTACATTGATTGAAATGAGTTTCAATCAGTAGCTTATTTTTTAATTTTGACTGCAGGTGGCTTTAAGTTAGGTATCAGAAAGTTTGGCTGTATAATATAAAATCCCCACTTTCTGTCTGGAGTAAGCGTCTTCATGCTATGCACAGAAGATACAAAATATTCAGAATATAAAAAAGAATTGTTCTGACTAATCCTGTGACTACAAGATGGATCCCTCTTGGCTTAATTAATCAAGATTTTAGTGACACGGTAGGGTTCCATTTTTTTAAAGTAATTGATACTAATAAATAGTATAATGTTCTCATTTAAATTTCTCAGCATTCAGTAGATTCTTCAATATGTTTACACATTCTTTTCCTATGGCTGAGCAGCAAGCCTAATCTTTTTCTTCAAATACCCGGCAATTGTCTCATTTCCTGGGTCAAGGGAAAACCTATACTTTGTTATTTGTCACACTTACTTGTACCTAAAAATTCAGAACAGCATAACTTTTGCATTCCTGACACTTTCTTCAGGAAAATGATTCTAAACACTAAACTTACTTAGCACAAGGAATTTATGAGTGCTGTATTTTACACACTAGATTTAAATGTTGCATGAATAAAATTGAAGCCTTAGCTGGGTGGTGCACACCTTTAATCCCAGAACTAGGGAGGCTGAGGCAGATTGATCTTGTGAGTTTGAGGCCAGCCAGGTCTACAATAGCTAGTTCCAGGACAGGCACCAAATCTACAGAGAAACCTTGTCTCAAAAAAAAAAAAAAAGTGAAGTCTTTAAAATACATTTTTTCAAGATTTTCTTCATTCTCTACAGTTCAGAAAATGCAAACACATGGATAGTGAAAGCAATCAAAAAGCTAGAATTCACCCTTTCCACGGGGTGCCCTCTGCCACTGTCTATTTATAAAAAAATAGCTGACTCCCAACTTCATTCTCACTTTGCTCATTTAAAAGAGCAATTTCTATTTTTTGAAGTGTTGCTAAAATGAAATAAGTCATCTTTTATCATGGGGAAAGGTAAGCAAGTCAGTAATCCTCCATTCATTACTGAACAGAAATATCCTCTTTACTTCCAAATCCGACCCAAAAATGTTTCCTTTGAGATTGGCAATAATGCATCAAATGGCCCATGCACATAGCTATGCCTGGGCCATTCCTTACATGGTCCAGATACTTCTTTTATTACCTGTTAAGTCCAAGAATTCAATCTATTGGAGTAAACATTGTAGATAGGTTTCTCGTTATCTCCCAAGTACTCACCCATAATACCACATCCTAGTAAGGCCAAAATATTTTCATATTGATGAAAAACCTAGCAGTTGTCCATGCTCCTGTGTCCCAGATATTAAATTTTCTCTTTGGGTTCAAGCAGATGCATGCAAGCTCATGTACACATGTACACACCACACAGAAACACATACACACTGATTTTCAGACATTATTGTTTTTTAGATGTGTTTTACATACTTTTCTTTTAAAATTCACAATAAGTTCCATTTTATTATTTCTATAACATTGAAACAAATCTGTATTTGTGGTAGAATTGATACAGATGTAATCTCTGACTACATGGATCTTATTGTTATAGTTTAGTGGTAGTGAGAATAAATCACAATGTATGACAAACCCACGTGGAAGTTTATTGATAAGAGGTGAAGAGAGAGGGTTGTTGAAACCTGGCTCAGAAAGGGAAGTGGAAAGAGAGAGGAGGGAATTGGGTGAAGTTTGCCTTTTAAAGACTTTTAGAACATGCATACAGGTAAAGAGGCCTACAAGCCAGGCAGTGCATGAGTATAGTTTACATAGTGATGTACTCTTGTAAGTACTTAGGGCTGACTAAGTATTTGCCTGAATACTGACAATGCATGCGTGGACATAAGATCCTGGGAATGGCTCTGTATTTACCTGACAGCACATTCTGGCAGGTGACAGTTGACCGGGCAGCAAAATGTTTGTATGCTAACATTCCTTTCTTTCTTTCTATTTATTTATTTATTTGTTTGTTTGTTTTTGGATTTTTGAGACAGGGTTTCTCCGTAGCTTTTTTTTTTTTTTGGTTCCTGTCCTGGAACTAGCTCTTTCAGACCAGGCTGGCCTCGAACTCACAGAGATCCACCTGCTTCTGCCTCCCATATTCCTTTCTTTTATGTATTATGTAAAAGGTGAGGAGTTAGAATGAGGTAGGAGGTGAGGCAGGACGAGGGTGCCTAGTTCTTGAAATGGCTTCCTGCTGACCTGGGGCATCAGAATCTTGGGGGGACTTAATAAAACTGGGATGCTGGCCACGTCCTGGAGTAGATGGTCGCCTCACCACTGCCTAGGCTCTGTGGAACCATCCGTTGCTGTTTGCACCTGGCAAGCTACTGTTCGAGGTGGAACTAGCTCCATCTAAGATGATAGCATAGTTACAATAATCCCTCCTTATATTGTGGACTGACTTAAATTTTTAAAAATAAATTTGCTAATTTTACTGTTATTAATATTATAGCATATTATGATTTAGAGCAAGAAAAGTTTTAGGAAAAAAAATTCTTCTCTGCTGGCTAGATTTCATAATACCAGATTATGCTGTCAGCTCTTGTGGGAGAAGAAAAAACATCAATAGTTTTATCTAGTTGTTAACTATGGCAGCTATAAGAACATTTGGCCTGCACAGGTATACACATCAAGGCAACCATGTCATGAGTGTTATATTGTAATAAATGACAGCTTTCTGATGGAATATAAGCTTCACTCCATGGGAAGGAACTCATATGCTGTTATTGTAAATGTGGCCAAGAACCTGAGGCTGGGGAAAACGCAGTTTTATTGTTATATCCTAAATAGGTATAGCAATCAAAATGCCTTCTAAGTACATATTTTATGCCATCAATTGTATAGCTCTCACACCTCATATGAGAATATTTTTATTGCAGTGCACAGATGTTAACAAAAAGATTCATAAATTGTCCACATGCAGAGAGAGTAAGCTATATGGAGTGTTCATCCCCAAATAAAATACCAATGTCAACTCCTCTCCAAGGCTTAGGGAACTCCAAGGTAAAGGAGGCATAAAATTTATTATAGGGAGAGGTCAGGAGGACTGCTGAAAAATAGTATCTTTAAATAACTGCACATTTTACTCATGAAATCCCAAAACAAGATTATTCTACTCAAAATTACAGTATGGATAAGGATGGGGATCATTTAGCCCCTCTCCCAGTTCACAGCTACTGTGAGTTGATAGCTGCTTAGGAAGGCTAGTCTATTTTCTTCAAGGATGTGATCGCTCAATGTTCACCACACTCCATTCGATTGATCTATACCCATGCATATTTAGGTATCAGTGAACAGACTCAATAATCTTTGGTAAATAAAAATAGTATATTGGTAGGTATGGGAGTAGTTTGAGGCAGTACAGGGATTGATATGACCAAAATAATCTGTATACATGTATGAAATTCTCAAAGAATAAGTCAAGTAAAATTAAAACAAGATAACACAACACAATAGTAGAAAATGTACATTTGGGGGAGTAGAAAAAGATGTGAATAAATGACTGTGTGAATAGTTTTGCTTAAAGCTGAATACTAAATAATATAAAGACCCTACAAATGAACTTATTTGAATGCTCCATTTCTTCTGAAATTTTTTATATGTGAAGAAAGAGACTGATAATTGACAATTATTAAATGATTAATATGCAAATAACTGATACAAGAATACATTAAATAAACAACAACAATTTTATTGTTTACAACTCAACTCTATTTTCCAAGGCAGATTTTTCTTATTTTGTCAAATTACATTTGGGGTTATGTGGGCATCTCTATTTTGTTTTTGTCTTTTAATTGCATTATTTTCCTTTGTCTCCTCTTTTAGACACATTTTTTATAAAAGCATAATTATTGTATTTGATTTTAAAGAAAGGAATAATACACCCTGAAGGCTTCCAAGTTAAGTTTCTTTGCCTGGCATGGCATGCCCTGATCAACTTAGCCCATGCTTTCCAATATAGAAAAATTGATCATTTTTTTATTTTACTACTACTGTTAATACTTTCAAGAAAAAGTCACCTCCAGATGTTTCAGTAAGTGAAAAAATGAAAAATCAAAGAGAATTAAAAAAAAATCTATGGGCACAGAGACTATTCCATATAAATAAAGTCATAACATATAAACGTAACACCTATTAGCATTTTCATAATTTTATTGTGTATGTTTATTGACTCTTAAGGCATAATCAACTTCCTTTTGCACTATTTCTGTATGCATGCTGCCTGAAGCTCAGGAATAAATGTTCGGTTTCACTGGCATTCCCAGAGGTTATTTTGGTTCAATGTGTAACACTTTACAAAATTAAGAAATATCATATTAATGATTCTATTTCCCCTTCAGGTTTTTTTTGTCTATATGATCTGTTAGAGATTACATTTACTACAAATGTATCTATTTTAATGACTTTGCAAGAAAACTATAGTTTTGTTTTCCTGTTTCCTCGGTAGTTTCCTAACAAATAGGAACATTTTGTCAGATTCAGAAGGAAGGTGGCATGTTGAATTTTAACATTTATCACTTTTCCTTATATAGCTGACATATCAATGAACTCTATATTTTAAATCATCTAACACTTGTTTGGGGTTTCTTTTCATGTGACACATAGAAAATAATTACATGGAATTTTATAGGATCCCTGAAAAAGAATCACAGTCTCATAAAAATGCTTTATATTTGTAGTGTACTTTAACATTGACAAAGCACTTAAACAACAAACTCATTTCATCTCCACAAGAACAAAATTAGTCATTTTACTGGGTAGAATAATGCCTCTGGAATTAGGCTTCCTCATTGTTAATGACCTCTGTTATTTACTGTTTGGTAATATGACCATGGAAAAATTCACTGAACTTTTCTTTGTCTCTGTGTCTTCCTCTGTCCAGTACAGATAACAGTGCCAACAGAGATATGGTGTGAATGAGTAGAGATAATATTTTTTTCTGCTGATTATTGCTTTTGTAATATGATTACCAAAATAAACACATGTTTACAACTGTAAATTTAAAGATAGCAGCTAGATATTGGTGAGAAGCTTGCTATGCAAATCTGGAAGTGTTGAAGTCTGTAGACATAAGATGGCCAGGAGTAGGTTGACTTAGTGTCCTTCAATCAATTTCTTCATGCATTTAATTCTCTGCTTAAATCATGGTAGAAGAGAATAAAGTCCCTATTGCAATGCTCATTCTAAGGCTCTGTTTGCTTAGGCATCCAAATAACCCACTTGGCAAGTAAATTATATTGTCAAGCCAAGACCAAAGGAACAAGTTAAATCTGATGGAAAGAATTTCAAAATGTACACTAAAAATAGTGCAGATAAAGGGAAAAATTAAGTATTCATGTCATCACTCTAATCTGTCACACATAAAATATAAAAAGTGCCCATAACAAAGAAGGATTCAATAAATAGGTAAATATTACTAATAGGTTCATTCAAATGAAATTATTACTTTTGTGAATAAAATGATCATGTATTTTTAATTTTATCTTATTTGATCTCAAATTACTATTATAAAATAATATGATAGGGAATTATTGCCTATAGTCTTTAGTTGAACAAACTGAAGACTAACTTTGAAAGTTATTTAGAGAGTAAATTTTAATCTTTAATTTCATTGTGCTCTTCTACCAATAAATCTAGTTTGTTTTCACCCATATCCCAATTGTATTTTAGGATATTTGGTGACAGATATAAAATTCTGGGATATAACTGGTAAAATATTTGTTGTAGATGGAACATTTGTTTAATAATGCAATAATTGGGTGCCATTAAATAAGATGATGTATGCAATTAACTTCTACATAATTTTGTTGAAACTTTGGGAGTTATCTTCTTTTATCTATTGAAGAACAAATAAAAAAAAGAACACACACAACTCTTTAATTTTCTGTAGTAGCCAATCACGTCTATCATAGTATTTGATTTTACACATTTTTCACATCATAATTACCAGAGACTCTTTTGACATGAATGTAGGCCGAAACATTTTTAAACTTTTTAATATTGTAAAAAAATATTTTATAGTTCAGTGTGCAAATGCTATGAACATGCACATTGAGCTTTTCTTTCCTGCACTTTTATGAAATGCTTTCTGCCCTGTCTTACTTAATGAGATTTATTTTATCTTTCAAAAGATAATAAAAGTTCCCCAGTTATATGTGATAGTATATGCTTTAATATGTGTCAAGTAAGATAAATCAGAATTTAAATGTCAAATCATGTGAGCATTTATTTAAAACATGATTGGCAGTATACAGACAATTCTCCAATACCATAAAAATACTGACAAACACAAGGACTTTCGAATCACTAATTTTTTTCATTCTCAGATACCAGGCAAACTAAAACCAAACTACCCAAATAAGCTAACACAAAAATCAAAAGCATCATATTTTATCTAACATATCACTGTAAACACACACCCACATACACACACCACTACCATCATCACCAACACCAACAATTGCAATAGTTTCTGAAATCAGTATCCTTAATTTCTTTAGAGATAGAATTAAAATACTTTTGAATGGCTTTCTTATTGTATTTTTATATAATATATTTTGATCATGATTTTTCATTCCCTTAATTTTTCCAAGAACTTTAACTCCCCAGTCACCCAAATTTGTTATTTCTCTCTTAAAAAACAAAAACATACAAACAATAAACACAAACAAAACCAAACAGAAAAACCTCACCAAAACACAAAAAGAGAAACCGAAGTATATAAGAAAAACATAAAAGTGCACAAACAATAAAAAATGGAAAAGAAATTTAGATAGTATATCATTCAGTTCAGTTTGTCTTATATTGGTTTTATTCATTTCAGAAAATTCAACAATCTGAACAGTTATGTAGTTCTAAGAATACAATCTTTAATCAATAGGCAAACACTGCCACAGAGCTATATGTCAATGTTTACTTAGACCTTGCTGAGTTATGAAAAGAAAAATCAAAGATAATTTAGGAACATTAATAATTATAAGAAAAATGTATATCGAAATCCCACTGATCCAGTTTCATGCAAAAGGATAAAAAACCTAGCAAATTCTGAAATTTTCAGCCTTATGGCTGAAAGTTATTACATGGCTCTGTTCTAAACTATCCTCCCAAACATTCTAAATTTGGGTAAACATTAGTAAATGCCAGAATACAACAGATAAAATTATCATCGTGTTCTCTCTTTTCTCTCCTCATCTCATTTCATTTATCCAATATAACTTTAAGTTTAAATTCATCTGAAACTTCCTAGTGTGTGTCCGAAAATTTTATACTTGTTATCTGCCTTATCTCCATTTGAACTAAAATTTTGGACCAGAAATCAAAATCTATATTTCAAACCAGCTATCTCACCATTTACTACTTCTATAATAAGCAGAATCTCTACTTAATTCAATTTGATTTTCTTTATATCATAGTAACAAAAATCATTACAGTATGCACAGTAGATGCTATCATGTAAAACACAACTGGGACCCTGCTATGTAGCAACCCAGACAAATGAATCAGAATCAGTGGGGTGTTTTAAAGGGAAACAAATGACATATTTACTTAAAATTTTCTTTTTTTTAATTGGAAGAAAATATCTTTTTAAATGCAATCTACACATATATGGTACTCGGTCTTTGATATCATTATTGTTTCTTTTCTTCTACTTACCCTCTTTTGCCATGCTTAATAAAAATTTTTGACTGTGAATTACAAAGCCTCCTGTTTCTATGTTACCATTTATGTATAGTGGATTGCCTATCATTCCTCCTTGGTATCATCTGAAACACAATCTACTATTATAATGAAGTTTATTGATCACTTAATTAAAATGTTTTTCTTGTGCTGGACATGATACTCAATGTAAATGAAAATGTATTCTCCCAAGTGAAATTCCCTAGTTAACTAGAAATATGACTTCTATATCATAGCCATCAGGTGAATGATTCTCAGATAAATAATAAAATCATTTACAAGTCCTGCGATTAATTGTAAGTCCAGTAGAAAAAGATCATTACAAAATACAATTCAATCAGATGCCTACCATTATAGACTTTTGGAATGGATCTCTTTAGAAGTTTAAACTCAGAAGAAGTAGGAAAAAAACACGGGAAAGGCTAATGTCTTCCTTAGGGTTTCTTTTGCTGTGAGAAAACACCATGACCAAAAGCAACTTTGGAAGGAAAGGGTTTTTCTTTACCTTCCTGTTTCTTTTTTTCATCTTACACTTCAGGCCCATAACTGAGGAAAGTGAGAGCAGGAACTCAAGCAAGACAAGAAATGATGTTGTGGAAGAATGCCTTGTTTTCTGTAGCTTCTTTACCCTACTTTCTTGTAAAACCCTGGGGTACCAGAGATGGCACAACTAGTGATTTGAGCCTTTCCACATTAATTATTAATTAAGAAAATACTCACAAGTTTGAGCACAGACCATTTGTTTTGCACATTTACTCAATTGAGGATCCTGATTCCCAAATGATTCTAGTTTGTGACAAACTGACTAAAACAAACAAACAAAACAAAACAAAACTATGACAGCTAATCATTCAAGTAAGCTACCTCTGGTACAGAATTCCAATACAGAAAACACTAGTATTCTGTACCTTTTATTATTTTGCTTCATTCTTGTGCCTATTTAAAAATCTACCTAACTTCAGAGTTTCCGTGTTGTTGATAATACTAATCTATTTGCTTAGATCCATCGACTATGGTATCAGCCAAAGTTTTGAATCAGTTGTTTCAATGATACTGTGGCTTTTCTCTTGATATGTGTATTACAAATGCATGTATTGTTTTTCCATGTGTATACAGCACAAATAAGAGGATAATTGCCAAATCAGGAGTACGAAATAGAATATATGCCATCAACTAAAACTCTAAATTCCTGAAAGATTGTTTGGATCATGAATTAGACTACTACAAGCTTGCAAAAATACTATAAATTAATGAAGCTGGTGAAATACAAGACATGTTGGAGAATGATAGGATCTATATCCATTTGAGAAGCTATGGACATTTAGGTGATAAAATATATTCAGTGCTGTATGATGGTGTGAATGAGAATGGCCTCCAGAGTATCATATATCTGAAAGTTTGGTCTGCAGTTGGTGGAACCCTTTGAGAAGGATTAGTTGTGGCTTTGTTGAAGGAAGTATCTCACTGCAAGTATACTTGGAGGACTGAAAATTCCATAACAGTCCCAGTAAGCATTCTCTCTTCCTCTCTGCCTCATGCTCATGGGTCATATATAAGCTCTCAGTTACTACTCTGATTCTATGCCTACCTGTCTGCTGCCCTGCTCTTTATCATGATGGTCATGAACTAATACACTCTGGAACTGTGAGCCCCAAATTGAATGTCTTCTTTTATACTTTGCCTTAGTTATGGTGTTTTATAACAGCAATAGAAAAGTATCAAAGGCAGCCCCCCTTCTACCTGCCTTCTACAGGCACTCAAAATTGAACACATAAAACTATGATTCAAAGCTATGATGTAAATATTAAAGAGAATTCCATTGCTTGTCTCTCTGGAGCTGAGTTACCTCACTCCAATATAATTTTTCCAGATAGACATATTTACTTGCAATTTTAATAACTTCATTGTTTTTATACTTGAGCGATATTCCATTGCTTATGCAAATATTTTCATTATCTATTCCCTTTTCAATGGAGATATAGATTAAAAAAATTCTAGTTATTGTGATTGCAGCAGCAATAAACATAGTTGAGCAAGTGTCTCTCTAGTGGGAAATAGAATCCTTTGTGTATATGCCTAGGAGTAGAATAGCTGAATCATATGATGAAAGTTATATTTCTAGCTTTCGGAGAAACCTCCACACTGCTCTCCAAATACATTCTCCAAAACTATGAACAAAGGATCCTCTTTCCTGTAACCTAAATCACTGTGCTGTCATTTGAATTTTTGAAAGTAGCTATTCTGAATGAGGTGAGACAGAATTTCAAAATAGTTTTGATTTTCATTTTTATGGCTAAGGATGCTGGTGCTTCTAATGGTTACCAGACATTAATATTTCTTGTTTTGAGAGTTCTATTGTGTTCCAGAACTCATTTTTATTAGGGTGTTTGTTTCCCTGATATTATTTATCTCATAAAACACTTCTTTAATATTCTAGGTCTTAATCTTCAGTCCACTGTATAGGTGGCAAATATTTTCTACACCACTCTAAGTTAGATTTAAACTCTACTGACAGTTTCATTTTCTGTACTGAAACCTGTTAACTTTTTGAAATTCCATTTTTAAGTTGTTGGCCTAAATTTTGTGAATTATTGGAGTTCTATTTAAAAACACTCTACTTATACCCATACCTTGTCACATATTTACTGCTTTTTTTCTTCTAGTACTTTAAGAGTTTTAGGTTTTAGTAGAGTACTTTGATCCACTTGGAGTTGGGATTTTTTCCATGGTGAGAGAAAGAACAATCTAGATTTGTATTCTGCATCTGGACATGATATTTTACTAGTGTCCTTTGTTCAAAAGTTTTTTTTTTCCCTCCATGGTACATTTTTGTATCTCCTTGTCAAAAGTTAGTTGGATGTAGTTGTATAGTAATTTAACCATTACTCTACTCCACTGAACTTTGTGTCTATTTTGTATCAATATCATGCTGTTTATGCTTTTATGGTTCCTTGGTACAGCTTGAAATTGTGCATGATAATACCTCCAGAAGAATTATTGTTCAGAATTGCTTTGACAATACAGAATGTAGGGGAATGTGTTACAGTTGTAGTGTTGCAGAGACATTCTGACTTATGGAGAAGCCAGGACATACTTAGAACCGCAATAGGACAGCTCAGCCCTGGAGGCTGGAGCCACAATAGGATAGCTCAGTCCATCGAATCCAGGCTACCTGAAACTGGGGTGCAGTATGAGATGGTTTCCCCGCAGGATATCGATAGTGATTCACTCTTCTCCTGGAGAGCTGCTACAGCTGAGTTCTGCTCTGTTCCCTTAAGGGAACATCCTAGCAGAGAAATCTGCTTTTTCTCTGGCTTAAGGTGTTTCGTCTCTTGCTAACAATCTGCTAAAGGGGAAGCCCCTGCAGAAATGTAGCAATCTCCTCCAACACCAGTAAAAACTTGTTACTTTTTTCTGGCCAGCCTTGTTTAGTCCCCTTTAAGGAGCATCCTAGCAAGGTTCTTCTGTTCTGCTCGGCCTTGTTGAGTCGCCTAGGGAGTGTCTCAGGAAGGTTTTTCAGCTCAGTCCCCTAAGGGATGTCCCAGCCAGGTTCTTCTAGGCATCATGTAAGACTCTGTTTTTCCAAGGTCTTCAATGTATAATGGCTTATTTTAAATCTCTTTTTTCTCATATAAAGCTATAAAATTCCCTCAGGATTGGTCTAATTGTGTTTCATAAGCTTTAATATAGTGTTTTCATTTTAATTTTACTCTATGAATTTTTAAATTATTTCTTGATTTCTATAAAGTTCCAGTCAATGTTCAATAGTATGCTGTTTAATCTTCAATTTTGTGTTTTCTGTGGTTTTCATACAGTTTTAATTGTCAACATTTCTGAGTAAATTTGTATCTTAGTGTATGATGAGTTTCAAGGTAGAGTTTAGGGCCTACTGAGATTTGAATTTTCTAATATGTTAATTAAATATTCTGTAATCTGTTAAATCTGTATGATCTGTAATATAATATACCTCCATAAATTCTATGTTAATTTTTTTTTGTCTGAGGAACTTGTCTACTCATAGCAGTAGGGTATAGACATAATTTAATATTACTACCATGGGGTAAATTTGTGAAATTAAACAAAGTTGTGTCTGTTTTATGAAATTACTTATACTTATGTTTGGTACATATATGTTTAGAATGGTGATGTCTTTTTCATGAATTGGTCTCTTAATCAGTAGGCATGATCTTCCCATTTTCTGGCCCATATTCAACTCTGTTTTAGTCAGATACAAAGACAGAGACTCTTGATTGTTTGGAATATCTACGTCTGTCCTTTCACACTAAGATAGTGTCTCTTTTCATGGTCAGGTAGAATTTCTTATAGGCAAACAAAAGAAAGATTATGTTTTGTCAGTCCAATCTGTCAGTCTGTATCTTTTGATTGAGAGGCCAAATCCATTTATAGTGAAAGTTATTATTGAAATATTGTATATTTATTACTGTAATTTTGTTGGTTTTTATTATGTATTCTTAGCCTTCACGTTATTGCTTTTATACAAAGTACTTTTAATGTATTTTTGTAATTTATTTATTATTTGTTCATGTGGTACATCTCAACTGTAGTTTTTCTTCCTTCCTCTCCTCTCAATCCCTTCCTCTACTTTCCTTCTCCTCCAGATAGACTCCTCCTCCTCCATTTTCCTTCATAAAAGAGAAGGACACCCAGGGATACCAATGAAACATGGTGTAAGAAGTTACAATTATACTAGGCACATACTCAGTCTCATACCAAGGCTGATGAGGCAACATAGTAGGAGGAAATGGTCCCAAAGGTAAGCAAAAGAATCAGAGACAGCTCAGGCTCCCACTGTTGGGAGTCCCATAAAAACAGCATGTTACAGAAACATAATATGCAGTTAGATTACCTTGGTCAAACCCATACAGATTCTTTAATTTCACTCCAGTCTCTATAAACCTGTATGAACCCCTATGGTTAGTTAATCCTGTAGTGTGTGTTTTTGTGGTATCCTGGCTCCTACAATCATTCTTTCCCTTCTTTCACATGAATCCTGAGCTCCCCATAATGCTTGGCTGTGTTTCTCTGCACCTGCTTTGCCTCAGTTGCTTGGAAACAAACCTCTCTGATGATGATCATGCTATGCTATTGTTTACAGCTATAGCAGGCTATCATTAGGAATCATTGAAGTTATGTTTTTTGCTAAGTTGTGTTTAGTTTAGTTCTATCCTAGTTCTCTTTGCTATCCAGTTTTTAAGTTTCTGGTCCTATAGGCAGTTTTAGGCAGAACCTCCCTTTCATGGTATAGGTCTTAAGTTGGAACAGTCATTTGTTGGTGAGTGTTACCCTGACACATCTTGCAGACAGGACAAATTTTAGGTCAAAGTTATTGTGGCTGGTTTCCCTGTTCCTTCACTAGAGGAATTACCTGGTTACAGAAGATTGCCAATTCTGTCTCCATATCACTCATTACTCAGATTTTTCACTATGGTCACCCTCATAGATTCCAAGAAATTTCCGTGCACTAGGTTTCTACCGTGCCCCTGAAATGCCTACAATTCCAGTTATCCCTCTCAGCATTCTGTTCCTCCATTCTACCTACCACTTAACCACTCCTGCTGCCATGACCACTCAACACCAGTCCAATGATAAAATTTATTTTATTTCTCATTTCAGGGAGATCCATAAATTTTCCATTGAAGCCCACCTTGTTACTTAGACTCTCTGAGTTTCTGGATTGTAGCATGAATAGCTATTATTTCACAGCCAATATCCACTTGTAAGAAAGTACATATTGACTGTCATTCTATGTTTGGGTTAACCCACTCAGGATGATTTTTGTCTAGTTCCATCCTTTTGCCAGAGAGAGAGAGAGAGAGAGACAGAGACAGAGACAGAGACAGAGACACAGAGAGAGACTGGGTTTTTTCTTTTTTTTTTATTAAGAGATTTTAAAAAATACTATATTTTCTCATTTTATATACCTATCCCCATTCCCATTCTCTCCCCTCCTCCCGCTCCACCCTTTCCTTCCAGCACTCCCATCAACTCCTCAGAAAGGGTAAGGTTTCCCATAGAGAGTCAACAAAGTCTGACACTTCACTTTAAGGCAAGACCAAAGTCCTCCCTGGTATATCTAGGCTGAGCAAGGCATCCCTCCAAAAGAATGTCCTCCAAGATGCCAGTTCAAGCACTAGGGATAATAAATCCTGGTCCAAATGTCAATGGCCCCACAGACTACTGAAACCTCACAACTGTTCCCCACAGTCAGTGGTCCTAGTTTGGTCCTATGCAGGTTTTCCCACTATCAGTTCAGAGTCAACGAACTCTCATTAGCTCAAGTCAACTTTTGCTGTGTGTATCACGATCATGGTGTTGACCCCTTTGCTCATATTATCACTCCTCCCTCTCTTAGACTTGTCTACAGTACCTCAGTCCAGTGCTTTACTGTACATCTCTCTATAAAAAAATTGCTCCACATCCTTAGCAGTCATGAAAATGCAAATCAAAATGACTCTGAAATGCCATCTTTCACAAGTCAGAATTGTTAAGAACCAAAACACCAATGATAGCATATGGCTGGAGAGGATACAGAGTAAGGGGAACACTTCTCCATTGCTGGTAGGAATTCAAACTTGCACAGTCACTTTGGAAATCAGTGTGACAGTTTCTTAGAAAATCAATCTACCTCAAGACCCAAAAATGCCACTCTTCGGCATATACTCAAAGGATGTATACTGATGTCACAAGGACCTTTGCTCAACTGTGTTCATAACAGTATTATTTGTAATAGCCAGAACCTGGAAACAACCTCGGTTCCCTTCACCCAAGGAATGGATAAATAAAATGTGGTACATTTACACAATAGTGTACTACTCAGTGGTAAAAAAAAAAAAAAAAAAAAAAAAAAAAAAAAAAAAAAAAAAACGACGTGTTGAAATTTGCATGCAAATAGATTGAACTAGAAAAAATCCATCTTGAATGAAGTAACCCAGATCCGAATAGACAAACACTGTATGTACTCATTCATGAATAGATATTCAATGTAAAGCAAAGGATAACCAGCCCATAGTCCATGGTTCCAGAGAAGCTAGGTAACAAGGAAAACCCTAAGAGAAACAAGAGAAGGGAAAAAAGACACGATCTCTTGAAAAAAATTGGCAGAATGGGGGGTGGGAAGAAGGGGGAGGTTAAAGAGGAGAAAGGGAGGAGTAGAACATGAAGGAATGGGATGCTCAAGTAGAGCAAAGGACAGAGGGAGAGCAAGGAAAGAGATATCTTGATTGAGGGAGACATCAAAGGACTATCAAGAAACATGGTACTAGGGAAAATTCCCAGGCATCCACAAGGATGGCCCCAGTTAAGACTCCAAGCAACATTGGAAAGGATGCTTAAACTGGCCTTTCCCTGTAATCAGATGGATGACTTTACCTAGCAACTCATGATGTCATATTTTATACAGTTGTTTAATACACCATTGTGTAAACATACAGCATCTTTTATCCATTTTTTTTTTGGCTGAGGGACATGTAGGTTGTTTACAGTTTGTGACTTCTATGAATTAAGCTGTTATGAACATAGCTAGACATGTGTCCTTGTGGTAGGATGGGGCATCATTTAGGTCCCTGCTCAGAGGTGAGATATCTGAGTCTTAATGTGGATGGATTTTCATTTTTCTGAGAAATGTCAATATTAATTTCCAATGTGAGCTGGACAAGTTTGGATTCCAACCAGCAATAGAAGTGTATTCCCCTTGTTCCACATCCTCCTCAGCCTGAGTTGTACTCTGTGTTATTCATCTTGGTCCTTCTGATAGGTGTAAAATGTAATCTCAGACACATTTTAATTTGTATTTCCCTGATGGCCAAGGATATTGAACATTTTCTTTAAGTGTTTCCTGGCCATTTGAGAATCCTTTTCTGAGAATTCACTGCTTATATATGTACCATATTTTTAATTGGATTACTCAGTTTATTTATGACAAGTTTAAGTTCTTAATATCTTTTGGACATTAACCTTCTATCCCGTGTGGAACTGCTGAAAAATTTTTCTCATTCTGTTGGCTGTTGTTTTGTCCTATTGACAGTGTTCTTTGCCATATAGAAACTTTTCATTTTCATGAGTTCCCATGTATTGGTTGTGACATAAGTGCCTGCACTATTGGTGTTCTGTTCAAGAAGTTGTCTACTGTGCCTATACATGCAAGGTTTTCCCACATTTTCTCTTTTACAATGTTCATTCTACATGGTTTTATGTTGAGGTCTTTGATCTACTTAGACTTTGGTTCTGTGCAGGCTTCTAGATATGCTTCTATGTGCATTTCTCTTATTACCCACAACCAGTTAGACTAACCTTGTTTGTTGAAGATACTTTACTTTTTCATTGTATATTTCTGGATGCTTTATCAGAAATCAGTTGTCCTTAGATTGGGTGTGGGGATTTCTTTCAGGGTATTCAATCTTCTATTTGAAACCTATCTGTTTTTAATGCTAATATCATGTGTTTGGGGATTTATTGTTTGTATGTCTGTTTGTTTACAGTGGCTCTCTAAAACAGCTTGAAATCAGGGACAGTAATATCTCAAGATGTTGTTTTATTGTACAGGTTATTTTGTATGTGATATTTAACATTCTTTTTTCAATATAAGAATTGTGTTAATACTTTGATGTACATTGCTTTTGATTAGATGGTGTTTTTTACTGTTTTAATCCTACTGATCCATGAACAGAGGAGACCTGTCCATTTTCAGATCTCATCTTCAATTTCTTTTTTCAAGGACTTGAAGTAATTGTCATACAGATCTTTCTCTTGCTTAGTTATTGTTATACCACAATATTTTTATTATTATTTTTGAGTATTTTGAAGGGCATTTTATTTCTGATTTATTCTCATCCTATTTCTTATTTGTATATAAGAGGGTTACTATTTTTTTCATCAATCTTGTATATAGCCACATTATGGAAGGTATCTATCAGTTGTAGGAGTTTTCTGGTAGAATTTTGGGGATTAATTATATATACACTATCATCTCCAAACAGTGAAAGTTTGATTTCTTCCTTTCTAATTTGTATTCTCTTGAGATCCTTTTGTTGTCTTTTGTTCTAGCTAGAACCACTAGTCTTAGATTGAATAGATATAAAAAGAGTGGACAGCCTTGTCTTGTTGATTATTTTAGTGGAATTGCTTTTAGTCTCTGCTTTTAATTTGATGTTGGCTATAAGCTTGCTGTTAGTTGCCCTTATAATTTTAGGTATGTCCCTTTTATCCCTGATCTCTCTAAGACTTTTACCATGAAGGGGTGTTGTGCTGTGGGACAATGGTCTTTTATCCTGTCACTTATATTATTTTTAATAAAATACTGATTGTCCAGTAGCCAGGCAGGAAGTATAGGCAGGGCGATGGCAACCAGGATGGAAGTAGAGGTGTGGCAATGAGAATAATAGGAAGAGAAAAGAGTATCAGTCTGCAGCCATTATCCAGATGCTGAGGAAGTCATATGTGACTGCCTTGCCTAATAAGGTACAAAGCCACAAGGCTAACATAGACAAGAAAAATGAGCTAATATAAGATGTAAGAATTAGTTAATAAGAAATGCTTGAGCTACAAGGTCAATCAGTTTATAATTAATGTAGACATCTGTATGTTCCTTTGGGACTGAATGACTGAAGGACCAGTAGCATGGCAACCTCTGTCAACAGTGTTTGATTTTGTCAAAGGTGTTTTCACCTTCTAATGGGATGATCATGTGTTTTTATTTTTCTATAAATTATTTTATGTAATGGATAACATTGACATTTTTCATTAGTGGAACCATTGCTGCATCCCTTACATCTGAGATATAAGCCTACATAATCATGGTGGATAATCTTTTTGATGTGTTTTTGAATTTTGCATAATGAGAATTTTTGCATCAGTGTTCCTGAGAGAATTGATCTTTGTTGGATGGATGTTTTGATCCTTGGTTTCTGTTTCCTCTTTGGTCTTCTGGTCTTTTTGGCCTGAATTTCTGGCAATAGATATGACCTCTGGCCCAGCATGAAGTCTTTTTCTGAGTTGGGTGCTGGACTTGGGTGGCTAGAGTGGCCTTTGCTCCAATAGGGGTTCAATGCCTGAGTTAGGTGATAGAACATGGTAATGAGGAGTGACAGGTGAGTTAGCAATAGTGGAGGGGCACTGAGAAAGTGAAGGAGGTTCATGGGAAATTTGCTTATCTGGAGTTTTGGCAGCTGGTGTGGCCTCTGGTCCAGCAAGGAGGCTCTTGTAGTAAGAAAATGCTCATTCATTTCCCATTTCCAGACCCAAAAAATGACACAGATACTATATTAATTACAACACTATTTGACCAGTGTCTAATGTATATATCTAACTACCTCTTACATCTTAAATTAGCCAATTTACATTAATCTGTCTATTGGGATGAGGCTGTAACTTATTAGTAAGAGTACAATGTCTGTCTCTTTCAACAGTTATGTGGCATCTCTCTGCATTTGCCTACTTTTCTCCTCTATCTCTGCTTGGAATTTCCTCTTTGCTCCATTCTTCCCTGATATAGACCCAAGAGGCTTCTTTATTCATTAACCAATAGAAAGAACACATATACAGAAGGAGTTCCTACACCATTTCCCCTCCTTTGTCCAAATAAAAAGGAAGGTTTTAACTTTAACATACTAAAATTACATATACAAAACAGTTATCAAGTAAGAATTATAGTTTCAATATTAGTCCATTTACATTTGACAAATTAAAATACTCCATTGTTTATCCCATCTTTGTAAGTTAAAGTTTTATATCTTATTTGTCCTTTATCACAACTAAGCAAAATAGTAACTATTTTTCTTCAACTCTTCAAGAACCCCAGAAGGATATAATATTACCTAAGTGATATTAGAAGTGCATTGTAAGCAACTTCCAAAACTCTAGAATTAAAAGAGATATCTTTCTGTCTGGACAGTCACCCAAATATCTACGGTAACATTGAGACATCCATTTTTGGCCTGTAGGTCCATAGAATCTGGTAGACATTTCCATGAATCAGGAAATTTGAAAAACATTTTCACTTCTATTGGCAGTTTGTCATTCACTTTCTTCTGTACCTTGAAGAATGTCTGGCAGACTCTTTGAAGGAGCAGGAACCTAAGGACTTTCTCACCTTTAGGCATGTTCATCAGTCATTTTTCTGTGGGTTGTGCATGTCCAGTTCATACAGCATACCATAAAGCAGTCCAGGAATGAGAAAATTCTTGCTCAAATGGCTAACAAACTCCATAAGAAGCCTCTTTGATGCCCATAATCCTCTTGACATAGATTATTGCTGCCAGGAGCATATATTTCTCATTGTCATAGAAAGTTCTTAGTTCTTAAAACATTTTAAAAGCCATGTTGTGTTAGTCTTTGAAAAATTTGAAGACTATCTAACCATCTGAAATATATCTCTATACATCTAGAAAACCTAACTAACATGACTACAACTTGACTATTATAGATGGATATCTATTAAGCTGTATTTGGTGTGGGAGGTCCTTCTGTCTATGTGGTGCTTTTCTTAGTTAATGAATAAAAAAAACTGCCTTGCCCTCTTGATAGGGCAGAACTTAGGTAGGCAGGGAAGATGGAACTGAATTCTGGGAGAAGGAAGGCAGAAAGGGAGACACCATGGATACGTGGCCAAAGGTAGACCTGCTGAAACTATGCTGGTAGGCCACAACATTGTGGTGATATCCAGATTAATAGAAATATGTTAAATTAATGTAAGAGTTAGGTAATATAGCTAATGGGCCAAGCAGTGTTTTAATTAATATAGTTTCTGTGGGGGTTATTTCGGTTCTGGGCAGCTGGGAAGAACAAGTGGCCCCTCCTCCTCTTACAAATTGGCACCAACGTGTGAACTGAATCCATGTAAAACCTGAGACTGTCTAAGTAGAAATTCTAAATAAAAAAAAATAGAGAGAGAGTTTAACACAGCTTCTTTCTGTTTGCTGGAGGCTTGCCACAGGTCCTTTAAGAGAGATTTTCCTGATTCAGCCATAGCGAGAAAAAAGCCATGGTAAAATGTTGGCTTTCTGGGCTGCTGCCTGCACAAACTCTGACTCTTTCAGGCAGTAGGTTCAGCTACAGAGCATTTGAATTGTGTTTGTGTGCAGACTGTTTTAGCTTGCTTAATGGCAACATGTACCAGCTTTGTGCCTGGAACTGGGGCTGTGTGCACATCTCAGAGGCTCCAAAATGCTGAATTGTGTGGAGCTAGCAAGCAGTACCTTTTATATCATAGTGTACAGCTTAAATTTTAGACTGGGCCAGCAAGCAAGCAGTATCATATATAACATAATAATTGTGCAGCTTAAGTTTAAGAAGCGCTTAGCAATTTTAAGAAGTGGTTCTGGTTAAAAAATAATTACAGATATGCAATAAAGACAATCCAGATGGGTTATAGTGTTGGATAAATTATGTAAGCTTGGAATACAAATATAGAGAGTCATAAAATAATTTAATGCTTTAACAAAAGAGTAAAGTCTTTAAAGAAATAGATTACAGATAGTCCTAGATTAAAAGGAATAAAGAAAAATAAGCCATGTAAAAATGGAAAATTTACAGAGAGTCTGCATTATGTATATTACTGTGTTGTCTTTGAATTTTTTGACTGTGAAAGAACTAAGTATAGAGGGACATTTTGGAAAAGAGGTTCTTCTTTTGTCTCCACAGAAGATGAGAATCTGTGGATTCATTCCAGGCTAATAATGTTTAATGGACTGAGACCCCCCTGAAAGTTTGCTGTAAACACCCCCACAAAGAAAATACATCACCCAATAAACAGCAGGAAGCAGTTTGGAGAGAAATCACTATGCCCATATTCCCAAATATTGTTTATAAATGTTCTTTTACATTTAAAGAGGGATATGCTATAGAGTTTGCATTGTTATGAATCTAGGTTTATTGATACAAATGTAAGATCAATTTTGTTATATGCTCTTCATTAAGGTATTGTGGTTGTGTAGTTCATTTTGAAATGTAATGTATAATCAAGAAATATAAGCTAATAGATAAGCATCTATAATAGTCAAGTTTGTAGTCATTTTAAATTTTATAGATATACAGAGATATATTTCAGTTAGATAGGTATTCTTCAAATTTTTCAGAGACCTTCACAGTATGGCATTTAAAATGTTTAAGAATATAAGACTTTTCATGACAACAAGACACATCTGTTTCTGGCAGCAGCAAACTACTTCAAGAGAAATATGGACATCGAAGAGATTCCTTATGGAGTTGGGTAGCTATTTGGGCAAGTATTTGCTCTTGCCTGGACTGCCTAAGTGGACATGCTGGATGCACAGAGAAATAACTGCTGAACTTGCCTAAAGGTTAGATGATACTTTGGGGTTCCTGTTTCATGAAAGAGTCTGCTAGACATTCTGCAGGACACAGAAAAACGTCATGGACAGACTGCCAGTATAGGTTGAACTGTATTTGAAATTTCCTGCTTCATGGAAAAGTCCGTTGGATACTATGGGCCTGTGGGCTTAAGGTGGATGCCCCAACAGTACAGAATAACTTTGGGTGACTGCCCAGGCCTTGAGAACTCTCTATCAATTCTTGAGTTTTGGAAGTTGCTTACAATGCACTTCCTGTTTACTTAGTTAATATACCCTTCTGGAGTTTTTGCTGGAGTTGAATAATTTATATTTGTTGTTACCGTTTTCCTTAGTTATGAAAAAAGATATAGTAGATATGAATATTGCAACTGTAATTTTTGCTAGTATTTTACTATGCTAAAGCCTTTCTTTTTGTTTAAACAGAAAAAGGGAAATGATGTGGGAGGTCTTTCTGTCTATGTATTGCTTTTCTTTGGTAGTGAATAAAGAAACTGCCTTGGCCTGTTGATAGGGCAGAAATTAGGTAGGTGGGGAAGATGGAACTGAATGCTGGGAGAAGGATTGCAGAGAGGGAGACACCATGGATCCATGGCTGGAGGTAGAGATGCTGAAACTTTGCTGGTAGGTCATGATCTCGTGGTGATATACAGATTAATAGAAATGGGTTAAATTAATGTCAGAGATAGCCAATAAGAAGCTTAAGCTAGCTGGCCAAACAATATTTAAATTAATATAGTTTCTGTGTTGTTATTTTGGTTTTGGGCATCCGGGAAAAACAAGAGGCCCCTCCTCCTACATAGATTTCTTAATTATAACAATACATCTTAAATGACCTGCACAAACACAATACCTTAAGAGCAGAAATATACATAAAACAAAGTTGACCTTAAGTTGTTATTTGTAAACCAAGATCCATACCAGTACAAAGTATTTATTTTTAGATCATATCCCCCTTTAGAAGGAAACACATATTTATAAACAATCATTTAGGGAACTGGGTATTATTATTTAAGCTCCTTTCTCTTAATTGGTGTGCTGTTAATAATGTCTTTCATGAGGTATTCTATGGGATTTGTCCATCTCAGCCAGTAATCCTGAATCTGTTGTGGATATTGGAGCACCTAGGTCATCACTTCAGGAGTCTTGTTTGATCAAATTGTGTTATCCTGGAAGGAATCCACAGGTTCTCATCTTCTGTGGAAACAAAGTAGAACCTCTTTTCCAAAACAGCATATCCTTAGACTCGAATGTTGAAGTCAGGATACCTTTAAAACATATACGTTGGATTAGCTTAGCAGCCTGTACAATGAAATGTCTCTCTGTACAGTAAAAAAAAAAATTCAAAGAAAACAAAATAATATACATAATAGAGATTCTCTGTATTTTCCATCTTTACATGGCTTATTTTTCTTTACTCATCTAATCTATGACTGTCTTACTCTTTTATATTGCTGTTACTGTCTCTTTAAAACTTTACTATTTTTCTGTCTATACTCTTTTTCTTCTCTCTCTCAACCCTACATATATTTATCCAACACTGTGACCCATTTAGGGGTTTATTTTTGTCTGAATCTGTTCTTATTGTGTATCTGTAATAATTTTCTGACCAGGAGCACATTTTTTAATGCTAAGCAGGTGAGGTTGGGATCAATTCCATGTCCCTGTCTGCTTGCTCTGCTCAGTACAATATGACAAACATGCTCATTGCCTCTGCAAGCCACATACGCCATCCTAGCTCTAGGGAAGCAGGCTTATGCTCCTATTAAACAATTTGTAAAACAATGCTCACAGACCTCATTTAATAGCAAGACCTCCCAAAAAAGCCAGAGGTAGTTCTGCTTGCATGAACCAGGATGCCATATTTTTTTAAAGAAGCCACACATTTTTTTTTGACAGTAACACTGAGTCAAGACTTCTGTTAAAAGGAGCTGTGCCTCTGCTTGCAGCCAGAAAACACTCTACCAAAAAAAAAAAAACAGCTACCAAGAAGTTGTGCATAATTCTGTTCTTTTGTGTCTAGAATTACTTCCCAAGCTCTCCTCGGTTATAGGTGGATATAGTTGGCCCATGTTTGCATGCCATTTTATGGTAAGAGAGTGCTAGGTAGTTTTCTGTCTACCCAGACCTGAATAATTATAGATACTATATTAATTACAACACTGGTCAATGGTATATGCATATTCCTAACTACCTTTTACATCTTAAATTAGTGAATCTGTATATCAGCATGAGCCTGTGGTTTACTGGTAAGTGTCCAGTGTCTGTCTCTTTTGACAGCTACGTGGTGTCTCTCTGACTCCACATAACCTTTCTCCTCTTTCTCTACTTGAAATTCCCTCCTTGCTCTATTCTGCCCCAGCACAGGCCCAAGCAGCTTCTTTATTCATTAACCAATAGAACCAACAAATATACAGAAGGACTTCCCACACCAGGCTCTGCCTGAGCTCACCTTCCTCTTCTTGTTCCCATCTTCTACTTTTTTTGGCTTGCATAGCATGCAATTGAGCAGCAGCTATCCACATAAGGTGTAGTTGTTGGTATGGCAGGAGATGTGCACCATGGGGCAGAAATGTGTGAAAGTCAGTTGGGACTTTGGTATCCAAACGTATAGCATGGTTGAAGTCTGAGGGCATGTGAGCCTCTTACTTGTTCTTCTGATTAGTGTGACATGCAACTAAGTTGCCATTGTTCTTGACTTCTCAGCAGTCCTCATTGTCTGCTATGTTCAACGAGTCCGGTTTTATGCCATGCTTTTTCAGACCCAGTCCAGCTGGCCTTGGTGAGTTCCCGAAAGAACATCCCCATTGTCTCAGTGTGTGGGTGCACCCCTCGCGGTCCTGAGTTCCTTGCTTGTGCTCTCTCTCCTTCTGTTCCTGATTTGGACCTTGGGGTTGTAGTCTGGTGCTCCAATGTGGGACTTTGTCTCCTTTCATTGCCTGATGAAGGTTAATATTCAGGAGGATGACTATATGTTTTTCTTTGGGTTCACCTTATTTAGCTTCTCTAGGATCAATGTCCTTTATTTATGGCTAGAAATCAAATATGAGTGATCCCATGTTCCTCTTTTTGGGTCTGGCTTACCTCACTCAGGATAGTGTTTTCTATTTCCGTCCATTTGCATGCAAAATTCAAGAAGTCATTGTTTTTTACTGCTGAATAGTACTCTAATATGTATATATATTCCTTAGTGATCAGGGAAATGCAAGTCAAGACAACTTTAAGATACCATCTTACACCTGTCAGAATGGCTAAAATAAGAAACACCAATGATAGCCTTTGCTGGAGAGGTTGTGGAGAAAGGGGTACACTCATCCATTGCTGGTGGGAATGCAAACATGTGCAACCATTTTGGAAAGCAGTGTGGCGGTTTCTAGGGAAATTCGGGATCAACCTACCCCTGGACCCAGCAATACCACTCTTGGGAATATACCCAAGACATGCCCTATCACACAACAAAAGAATATTCTCAACTATGTTCATAACAGCATTGTTTGTAATAGCCAGAACCTGGAAGCAACCTAGATGCCCTTCAATGTTAGAATGGATGAAGAAAGTATGGAATATATTCATGTTAGAGTACTATTCAACTACATTTTTTTACACATTCTAGGATCCCTATTACCCACTAGGATGAGCTATCCAACATTAAGTAATAAAAAATTCCCTAAAGAAATGTCAATAACTCAATATTATCAATTTATTCCCCCAACCAAAAGCTTCCTCACACGACTCTGTGCTGTGTCAATTTAATATCTGGAGCTAGTTAGAAGAATAATTTAGTACTAGTGCCCAAGGTAAGAAGAAGTATATAGAATCTCTTTTGAGCTGGAGTTATAGGTATATGTGAGCTTCGTGACATGATGTTGGAAACAGAGGTCTGGTCTTCTACAAGAGCAATGCATGCTCTTAACTGTTGATCCATCTTTCCTGGCTCAATCTATATTTTCTTTGCTTTTGATATTTTTGGTTTGTTTGTTTGTTTTGAGACATGATCTATCTATGTAGATCTAGCTCACCTGAAACCCATTATGTAGACCAGGATTTCTCTAACTCACAGAGATCTACCTGCATCTGCTTCCTAGTTGCTGGCATTAAAGGCATTTACCAACATGTCTGGCTTAAATTCTTCATTTTCTTAGCAAATGTTTTAGTACGTTTTATTTCCTCTAACTTCTTGGATATATTTATCATTCTCTTATGTTCAAAGTAGTCTCTCACTTATTCTTTGTACAGTTGGCTCAGTGAACAGAAGTTGCCTTAGGATGTATTTGTCATGCTAAGTTTTTCTTTCTTTTTCCACTACAATAGAATGTTTGGCTATATATAATTTTCTGGGTTATTATCTGTTGTCTCATGGGATCTGAGGTATAGTACTCCAGATTATTCTGGCTTTCAAAGTTTTCATTTACACATCATTTTTTTTTCTTTTCAAGGGTCTACATTTATCTGCAACTTGGGTCTTATACTTGCAGAATTCAAGTTTCAAGTAAGATTATATTCTGTCTCTATAGCTGGTATTTTAACTAAAATATGGAAAAGTATGTGTCATTTTTAATACTGTACATTTACTATTTTTATACCTCTTATACCTGCATGGGTATCCTTGTAGGAATAGGGCCCTCTTGTTCAGCCTGGATGCCCAGCTAGCTTAGATCCAAAATAACCAAACAAAAACTGGTGGACTAAATACATGTAAAACCCAAGAAAGCTTAAAAAGGACAAAAGAATAGAGTTAAGCATGGTTTGGTAGTGGCATTTTTTAAGAGGGTGGGCTCGGTTTACTAGAGGCAGGCAGAATCATGGCTACTTTGGGAGAAGATTTCTTGGTTCTGGAGTAGCTGGGTTGGGGGTGTGAATGTGAGAGAAGCCACACAGTTTTTAAGTGCAGGTTTCTGGGACATGCTGCCAGCAAAAAATCCTGGCTATGGACCATTTCAATGGCATTTCTGCTGCCATACACAGAGGTATTTCCAGGCTGCACAGTGCTCTGCATGGCAGATTTAGCTATTACTCAGATAAAAAGTGTTTATTTACTGCATGCTCATTCTCAGAGTTAAACTGCTGAGTGCAGCATCTACCTGGTGACCCCAGAGCTAGCAGAAATGGTACATCTACCATTTTGAAAGTTGAGAGAGGTGGAGCCAGCATCCAGAGAAGCTGCCATCAAGCTTCTTACCATTTTATAAGCTCTTTAAGACAATAAAAAATTAAAGATATGTAATAAAGACAAATCCAGATGAAAAAGACCTTTACATCAGTCAGAGTGTTAGATAAATGTGTGTAGGCTTGAAAAAGAGAAGAAAATAAGTATAGGGAGTTATAAAAATAAGTAAATAGTTTATAAACAACAAAACAAAGTCTTTAAAGAGACAGAGTACAGATAGTCATAGATTAAAAGGAGTAAAAAAAATAAGCCACACAAAGATAAAATATACACAGAGTCTGGATTATGTATATTATTATGTTTTCTTAGACTGTTTTGACTGTGAAGAAGCTAAGTACAGAATGCCATTTTATTGTATAGGCTGCTAGATATAAAGGTATCTTGACTTCAAAATTTTGGTCTGAGGATATGATGCTTTGGAGAAGAGGGTTTTTTTGTTTGTTTGTTTGTTTTCACAGAAAACGAGAACCTGTGGATTGCATCCAGACCTATATGGTATGATGGACCAAGACCTCCTGAAAGGTCACTGTGAATATCCTCAAAAAATTACTTTGCCCAACTGCTGACTGAGATGAACCTAGCACACAGGATACACCATGAAGACCTGATGAACAGCACTCCAAAACAGAAGGAAGCAGTATGGACAGAACTATGCCCTAATCTCAAATATTGTTTATAAATATTATTTTACATTTAAAGGGGGATATTCTATATAGATGAATAATTTGCTTTGGTATAGATCTTGGATTATAGATACAAATTTAAGGTAAATTTTGTTATACTGTATATGTATATTTCTGCCCTTGATTAAGATATTGTGTTCATGCAGTTCATTTAAAAATGTAATGCATAATTAAGAAATATAGGTTAATATATAATCATCTATAATAGTCCATCTTGAAGCCATGCTAATTAAATTTTATAGATGTATAGAGATATATTTAAGTTAGGTATTCTTAAAAATTTTTCAGAGACCAGCAAAATATGGCATTTAAAAAATTTAAGAAATTTAGAACTTTTTATGACAGTGAAACACATCTGTTCCTGGCAGTGCAAGCTACTTCAAGAGCAAGATGGACATCAAAGAGGCTCCTTATAGAGTGAATTAAATAAACTGGACATGTGGAAAACACAGAGAAATTAGTGCTGAACTTGCCTCAAGATGAGACAATCCTTCAGAGTTTCTCCTTCAGGATAGCCAAAACAATCCTATACAATAAAGGATCTTCTGGAGGCATTACCATCCCTGACTTCAAACTCTATTACAGAGCTACAGTAATGAAAACAGTGTGATACTGGCATAAAAACAGAGAAGTCGACCAATGGAATCGTATAGAAGACCCGGATTTTATCCCACAAACCTATGAACACCTCATTTTTGATAAAGGAGCTAAAAGTATACAATGGAAGAAAGAAAGCATCTTCAACAAATGGTGCTGGCACAACTGGATGTCATCCTGTAGAAGAATGAAAATAGACCCTTATCTATCACCGTGCACAAAACTCAAGTCCAAATGGATTAAAGACCTCAATATCAGCCCGAACACACTGAACCTGATAGAAGAGAAAGTGGAAAGTACCCTACAGGAGATTGGCACAGGAGATCGCTTCCTATGTATAACGCCAGAAGCACAGACATTAAGGGCAACATTGAATAAATGGGACCTACTTAAACTGAGAAGCTTCTGTAAAGCAAAGGACATAGTCACTAAGACACAAAGGCAACCTACTGACTGGGAGAAGATCTTCACCAACCCCGCAACAGACAAAGGTCTGATCTCCAAAATATATAGAGAACTCAAGAAACTAGACTTTAAAATGCTAATTAACCCAATTAAAAAATGGGGCACTGAACTGAACACAGAATTCTCAGCAGAGGAAGTTCAAATGGCCAAAAGACACTTAAAGTTGTGCTCAACTTCCTTAGCAATCAGGGAAATGCAAATCAAAACAACTTTGAGATATCATCTTACACCTGTCAGAATGGCTAAATTCAAAAACACCAAGGATAACCTTTGCTGGAGAGGCTGTGGAGGAACGGGTACCCTCATCCATTGCTGGTGGGAATGCAATCTTGTGCAACCACTGTGGAAGTCAGTGTTTCGGTTTCTCAGGAAATTCAGGATCAACTTACCCCTGGACCCAGCTATACCACTCCTGGGAATATACCCAAGAGATGCTATTTCATATGACAAAAGCATTTGTTCAACTATGTTCATAGCAGTATTATTTGTAATAGCCAGAACCTGGAAACAACCTAGATGCCCTTCAATGGAAGAATGGATGAAGAAAGTATGGAATATATACACGCTAGAGTACTACGCTGCGGTAAAAAACAATGACTTCTCGAATTTTGCATGCAAATGGATGGAAATAGAAAACACTATCCTGAGTGAGGTGTCCCAGACCCAAAAAGATGAACATGGGATGTACTCACTCATAATTGGTTTGTAGCCATAAATAAGGTTCACGGAGTCTACAATAGGTGAACCTAAAGAAGCTAAGTAAGAAGGTGAACCCAAGGAAAAACATATAGTTATCCTCTTGGCTAAAGGAAGTAGACCAAATTGCCGGGGAGAAAATTAGGATCTTGGGGGTGGGGTGGGATGGGGGTAAGGTGAGATGGGGAGAGAAAAGGTAGAAGGGAAAGAGGGGGGACTTGGGGAATCAGGAGAATTGCTATAAAGGAAAGGTGGATAGGGGAGCACGGAACCACAATTCTTAGTTAAGGGAGCCACTTTAGGGTGGGCAAGAGATTTGACCCTAGAGGGGCTCCCAAGTGCCCAAGATGAGGTTCCCAGTTAGTTCCTTGGGCAGCTGAGGATTGGGAACCTGAAATGACCCTATCCTAGAGCAATACTGACGAATATCTTGCATATCATCATAGAACCTTCATCTGGTGATGGATAGAGATAGAGACAGAGTCCCACACATGAGCACTGGACTGAACTCCCAAGGTCCCAATGAGGAGCAGAAGGAGGGAGAACATGAGCAAAGAAGTCGGGACCACGAGGCGTGCACCCACCCACTGAGACAGTGGAGCTGATCTACTGGGAGCTCACCAAGGCCAGCTGGACTGTGACCGAAAAAGCATGGGATAAAACCGGACTCTCTGAACATGGCGAACAATGAGGGCTGATGAGAAGCCAAGGACAATGGCACGGGGTTTTGATCCTACTTAATGTGCTGGCTTTGTGGAAGCCTAGCCAGTTTGGATGTTCACCTTCCTAGATATGGACGGAGGGGGGAGGACCTAGGACTTACCACAGGGTAGGGAACCCGGACTGCTCTGTGGACTAGAGAGGGAGGGGGAGAGGAGTGCGGGGAGGGGGAGAAGTGTGGGAGGAGGGGGAGAAGGGTGGGAGGAGGGGGAGGGAAATGGGAGGCTGGAGGAGGTGGAAACTTGTTTTTTGTTTATGGTTTTTTCTTCTTTTCTTAATAAAAAAATGTCTTATTTAAAAAAATGGCATTTGATTTTAAGATGGCACAACACTTGTAACTAAGAACAGGGAATTAATTTTTTATTAAAGGTACAATCCTGTTTACCTATTTCTGTTAAGTGCACACTCTTTGAATGCATAGTTTTACCCAATGAAAACTTTTAAGAAACAAGACATGATTCATGAACAATTGTGATGATGTGTTAACCCAACTCAGGGCTTGAAGGAGTAGGGTTTATGTGTTACTTTCATTGGTTAATAAAGAAACTGCCTTGGCCTTTGATAGGCCAGCCCTTAGGTGGGTGGAGAAGACAAAACCGAAGGCTGGAAGAAAGAAGCCAAGTCAGTCAGTCACCATGATTCTCCCACCCGAGACAGACGTAGGTTAAGATCTTTCCTGGTAAGCCACCACCTCGTGGTGCTACACAGATTATTAGAAATGGGTTAATCAAGATGTGAAAGTTAGCCAATAAGAGGCTGGAACTTATGGGCCAGGCAGTGTTTAAAAGAAAAAAAAAAAGAATCTCTCAGACATTCTGCAGGATACAGAAGAAAGTGACTGGCAAACTGATAATATAGGCATCTCTGTCTTTGAAATTTCCTGCTTCATGGAAATGTCTGCTGGATACTACGGGCCTGTGGGCTAAAAAAGGATGCTCCAATGGTACAGAAGAAATTTGGGTGACTGTTCAGGCAGCAATATGTTTCTGTCAATTCTAGAATTTTGGAAGTTGCTTACAATTCACTTCCTGTTTACTTAGGTACTATTATATCCTTCTGGAGTCTTTGATGGAGTTGAAAAACAGATAAAGTTATAGATTTTCTTAGTTATGATAAAAAATAAGGTAAAAAATATTGCAACATAATTCTTGTTTGATACCCATTTTGTTATATGTAATTTTACTATGTTAAATTTAAAACTTTCCTTTTTGTTTAAACAGAAAAGAGGAGGTGATGTGGGAGTACCCCCTATGTGCTGTGATTACGATTAATGAATAAAGAAACTGCCTTGGCCTGTTGATAGGGCAGAACTTAGGTAGGTGGGGAAGATGTAACTGAATTCTGGGAGAAAGAAGGGCAGACCATAGATCTGGGGCAAAGGTAGATGTGCTAAAGCTTTGCTGATAGGCCACAACCTCGTGGTGATATACAGACTAATAGAAATGGGTTAAATTTAGATGTAAGAGTTATCCAAAAAGAAGCTAGAACTAATGGGCAAAGCAGTGATTTGATTAATACAATTTCTGTGTGATTATTTTGGTTCTTGGTGGCTGGGACAAACAAGCAGTCTCCTCCTTACAACATATCCTTATACTATATTTAAGAATTTTCTTCTATTAGTTTGTGGAAAATGTTATTTATGCCTTTGTTATGGAATTCTTCCTTTATTCTGTGGTCATAATTTGTAAATTTTGTCTTCTCACACTATTGTACAGTTGTTGTATGTGACATTAACATGTTTAAAAATATTTGTCATTAATTTCAACTTAATCGCTTATTTCTTCTAACACTTCTGCAAGTGCTGCTATACTGAATAAAAAAATTATGAATCTTACATAATTTTGATGAAGATTTCCACTGTAGTTTTGTTTGGCTTAATAAATCTTTTGTTTTCAGTATTGTTTTAGTTTAATTTTTCTTTGGTATTCTATATCTTTTTGAAGTGTAATTTCATCTCCTACATTGATATCCTTAATTCTCTCAAATGGTATTCTTTTCTTAAATTTTTTTGAACAAAAAATCATATCCTCTTTGAATCTCTCTGAGATCTTTGAACATGTTTGTAATCTTTTGTGATTCTTTGTCTGAAATTTTATCTAAGTTATTGTCATTGATAGACATTGCTATGGTTGTTAAATTTTGAAGAACATATTTGTTTTATTTTTCCCATAGCTACTATCATTTGTTCATATGAGTTTAGTTTGGTAAGATGTTCTTGCATTGCTGAGTTAAGTGAAAATTTTTTGAGTGCTTGTGATTCTGTCTGTGTTGTGAGCCTTGGCTGGGTTCATTATTAGTTGTAGAGAGAAGTGGTGTTGATTTTTGGAATGGATGCTAGAAAGTTATTTTAGCTGTGTAGCATGTGACATAGATCCTGACCTCCAAAACCAGAGATAGACCTTGATAGCCATTCTGGGGGCAGTGAGTTTTGTTTGTCTTTTGACTTTTAAAGTTGAGGTTCACATAAGGTTTTGTGAGAATGTGTGTTGGTTGAAGCTGAAAATCCCATAACTTGAAACTTTATAACATTGTATTTTTATTCCAGGTGAAGGTGGATTTATTCCTCTTTTCCATGTGGCAGAAGTTGGGGATGGTGTTGCTTTACTCTGGCTCTACAAGTCCTGGTGCCCCAGAGAGGAAGGATGATATTACAGAAGTTCTAGTCATACATGCCTAGCTGGGATGAGCACTGTAATTGTAAAAGTGTACAGTAGAGACACAGCACCAGAGACTAGAGATCAAAAGACAGTGGAATCATTAATAGGGGTAGAAGCTTGAAGGACTTCTTACCTCTTAGGGATGGATGCTGTTACGGTAAGAAAATGTATATAGGAGGTGTGAGGTTGAGGACCTGACTGAGCATGGAGATGACAGGGTAAGTAGGTTCCCAGAAGCAGAGGATGCAGAAATTCCACATCTTTCCTTGGTGGATATTTGTAGAGGGAGAATTACAAGTATGCCAAAGATACAGTGGGTTGAGGAATCACTTACCTGTTTGCCCTGTGTGATTGTTGGGCATTGGGTACCAGGGACAGACATTCTTGGATTACTTATCTTTTCCAGGAGTTAGCAGTGACAGGCTTTGGTGGGTCTATGCGGTGACATAATATAACTGTATCCAATTATCCACTGAATCTAGGGTCATTCACCAAACTGTTTTTGATTAAATGACATTGATGTTGCATATCAAAGTATGTGTGCCTCCCCTGTTCTATTTCCTCTATTTTATTCTTTCAATATTCTGCTTTCTTTTCTGATTTGTTCTTTCTCTTACCTTTATAAAAACATCAGTGTTCTGTTTTAGAATGAATTTAGATTATAGATATTTTCAGATAGTGCATGGTTTTAGTGCATGACAAATCCAGTTTCTCTTATTATCCTATTAGCACCCAATATTTGTCAAAATTAATGAACCAACATTGACTCATTATTAACTAGTGTTTGCACCTAGGAAACTCCTTTTATAAAAAATAAATAAGCTAATGAGGACTGTAGAACAAATTAAGAACACGCTGTTCTTTGTAAGCAGTATACATTTCTACCAGAGATTTTAAGGTCTTCCTTTATTCAGAAACAATTGTGACCTGGCTCAGAAAAAATCAGAGACAAAGCTGATGATCACAAGTAATCTTAGTAAACAGTGTTTTCAATTTGACTATGTACTAAGGATTAATCAAGTTGGAGCTTGAATGTTCTTGCATTGTAAACTTCAAAGTATATCAAGTATTAGTTCTTTCAGATTTCTTTAATTCAATAATCACATGGATTTTTTTAAAACTTAGAACTGACTCATAAATTGCAATAATCTGATTTAATTTTCTCATCTTTTTGCTTCAACTTAAACTCATTTAAGACTATTTTCTATGAATAGATATTTTTGATATTTTAGTATTGGGTACTTTATTTAGAATAGTATTTTGTCTGATCTAATGTACATAAATCTTCCTAGTATGAATATTTACACAGAATTTGTTATTCAAGTATATTAGTCTGGACTTTGTGAATGGCAAAGAGCAGAAACACAAATGAACTAGACTTTTTAAAGGTGGGGTGACATATAGTTGACAGATCCTGGTACAAAGTTGTCATTGGCAACAATAAGTTCAAAGATTTTTTTTTTTAGTGCTTTAACAAAGATATTTGGAACAGTTCCTTATCTGTGTGGTTCTGAAGACATGCAGTTACCTTAGGCAAGAAAGCTTCTAATTTCTAATTACTTCAGTTAGTATCCCAGGATATGAGCTAATAGGCTGAAGTTGAATCCCCCCTGAACCAATCACTGTGGTCAATACCATGAAATACTGTATTCAGTAGGACAGAACATGAAGATGGTGATCGAAGGATTGGTGTTTTTTACACTAGTTACAGAGAAGCTGAGATTAAGGGGAACATTCCCCATACAGTTAGTAGGCAAGTGAAACACACTTTGATTATACCATATCTTCATAGAAAGTAGATTCCAAATGCACTCTTATTTACATGGGAATTATTTTCACCTTGATATCTGTTTTTATGGACATACAGACACTTTAGATATTTCTAGTAAACTCATATATAAACTAAAGTTACCTTTATAAACTTATCACAGTTATTTTATTCAGATAATCTATCAGAGGACACATTTTTTGATGGTGCCAGATATTTTATTATATAAATAATTATTGTTCACCAAACCCAGTTCTCCCACACTCTATACCTTGGAGCAGTACCATCTAGCATGACAGTAAAGGCTATTACACAGTAAAGAACATTCCAAAGAAAATACATAATGACAAATTTGATCAACGTCCTAAAAGAGTTTCCTCTCAGGAATGCATGGAGCTTTTCCTCTGAGCTCTGTAAAGACATAGATTGTTTAATTTCAGCTTATGTAGCCTCTAGAATTTACTGCAATATAATCCAGAATGTCTGTGCTGGAGAATCATACTTTACGAGAGAAACAACTCTGTAAGAGCAAGGTACATTGGGTCGCTCAGTAACTAAGTCTTTTTTATGACATCTAAGACAAAATACTTTTATGTAAAATTCAACCAAGTGGAGATGTAGCATTATTTTAAAATCCGTTGTTTTCTTGGTATCCTTGCAACAGGGAAAAAATGTTATGGGTAATTTTTATAGCCTGGATAATTTATAATACAATCCCAAGTTATTAATCAAATGTATTTACTTTGGAGACATGAAAAAATGTTACTTATAAGAAAGAATATATTTTCTGAAGGAAAGAAAAATAGGATAGAGTATAACTATGTGAATTGAAAAGAAAGTGTGGGTTTTTTTTCCTCAAATGGGACTTTCTTACCTCATTATTTTTTTCTGCACATACTATTCTTGTCTCTCATGGGTTAGTTCTTCAGTAGAATTTAACAAAGACTTAAAGACTATGAACCCATGGTTTTGGGTAATGACATGGTAAGTACTTTCAAAAGAATGATGTTCTTTTTTGCTTATCCTTCATTTCTGAAACTCTTAACTAACTATTGAACTATAAGATGTGTCTCTGACTGGGTCCAAATAAAGTCACTGCATGCAGCAGACATAGGAAAGTGACCACCCCCTATGGGTTTCTGAGGTTACACTGTCAGAAAGTATCATCATGGAACATAGTGAGATACATCTTGTGTTGTCATAGTGATAAAAATGTTTCTTCAGTGGGAGAGAAACAGAGTAGAAACATGATGAACCAATGCAATGTAGCTGAGAATGTGGACTCTTTGAGAATAGACACTCCTCTGCCTTCTTGAATCATTTACACCCTTGAATGCAATGATGTAGACATTGTTCAAAACACTTTGTAATTCTGACCAAAATATAACTTATAGAGCTGTGCTTGAGGCTTTGTAGGTTAAACAAGTTTTTATTGCACTTTCAATACCATTCAGAGATAATTCTTAAAGCTTTTATCACAATGTTGATATTTTCTTCATAGATCATGAGGATTTTAAGGATTTTACTTCTATTTTCATCTTATTTACCTCTGATTGTTTCAGAGTACTCTAAGTACTTCACTATTTAGCAATGATTGATTTGTGTTTCCCTAACTGGTAAAAGGAAAGAATGCATGGTAAAATTTAAATAAGCATTTATAATGCATTAGGTTATTATTACAAATTACAAATCATAATTTTTCCTACTTTGTACACATATAAACTGAATTTCCTTCCATTTTCTCAACTATCTCAGCTTGTGGAATGAAATTAAAATATGATCCCTGAATACAAAGATTGCAATATGATCATTGGACTCTTAATCTATAAAGTAATCACGGAGCAAATAAAATAGAAATGACTCTTGCTTAATTTGCTATGCATACAAAACTGTTGCACTTTAATTCAATTATCTTTAATTCATTGCATGATTTTTGATATTGTCTATATTTTGAATTATTTTAATACATGATGCTTTAGTTTTGACTGGCTGTTTCCATAATTTTTGGATTTGGAGACTTTTACCTGCTAACAATGGTACTGTCTGATATTGCTGATGAAGACAGTCTGGTTTACAGTTGCATTACACTCTAAAATTTTATGTGGTTTTCTATGTAGACAATGACCATAGATAATAATTACCATATTTTAGTTTAAAACTTAATTCAATAGAATATAAGAAATCAAAAATTGACCATATATAATAAAGTGCTTCCATGATGCTTAGCAGAAGAATGTTTTAGTAATTAAAAGATCAATCAGCACAAACATAATATATATCTAGAAGGACAGATAAACACAGACACAACACACGAATAAGTAATAATTCAAAGACTGAATCACGATTCTATAAGCAATGGACAAATGTATTTTCATTTGTAACAAGATTTAAGGTAGGAAAATATCCAAATTGAGAAAGCTAGAGATTTCATCATTCATTAAAATGCATATCTTTCTTCTTTTCTTTCTTTTCAACATATACTTTTCATGTGTGGAAACATTTACTATTATGTGGAGTACACCACTTAAATTGTGGTTCATATCCTGTAAGTAACTATTCGATTGAGAGAGTTATGAATAATTTGGTAATATTGTTTCTGGATATGAAATGAACAAAATTAATTTAATTGTGCAATCAATCTAAAGTATATCTAGCATTGTTATCCCATGCTATATCATGTGAATTCAAGTATGCATCTTAGTTTTTGTAACACAGTATGTATACTTTGGCCTCTGCATGCCATCATGTCAATCAGTACCAATGAATGATTCTTAAAAATCTTCACCTTTAAATCAGTACTCCTGTATGTCATGAATTGCAGTTATATTACTGTATATACCAAGATTTATACTGTTGAAGAGATACGGGCTTACTGACTGAAAAAAGACTTGTATGATATTTCTCTCATCTTGTAACTATCCAAATCTTATGTCTTTGCATTATATTATTATAGAATGTTTGATTTTTAAATTTGTTCTTTGAGTTGTTGACTAGAGTTTCATAAAAAATAGCAAGTGAATTTTGCTTTGAGATTGGTATAGAATATCTAGCAATTTCTAAAATTGCCCTATTTAGAGAGTAACTCATTGCCCCGAATTAAACAAATTTTTTCCCAAAACACAATATAATTTATTCTGCTTTGCTTAGGTTTGATAATATAATTTATCTGTATAAGAATAACCCTGCTAAATTCTACAGCTTGGGCCCATTTAAAAAATAGGGAACCTCTGTTGTATTAGAAATATATAGATACCTTAAAAACATGACTAGTAAAAATTTTATGTAACTTTAACTCTTTTACATTACTTTAAACCTTCTTACAGCACATTGCCATTTAATACCAGTTCATGTAATTTAATATGTGAAAAGATGAAATAAAAAAATGAAAGTATATTGAAGTTCATGTTCAATATGGTTGAATAATAAAAAGTAATATGTGGATATTCAGTATTTATATTGAAGACACTATACATAAAATTCAGAAGTAATTATTTTTCAAATTGTTTCTATAGTTGTGTTTCTTTCCTTCTTCTAAAAATAAACCTCCATTTTAATCTGTGCAACATGCATTCAAACACAAGAGATATGCTCAGTCACTGATAAATAATTCACTTAACCTAGAAATAGACAAACCAATTTCTGAAAGCTTAAGACATCTAAATCTCCCCATATTTTAATTAGTTGCAGTTTCTTAGAATGAAAAGCAATTTAATTAAAACATCAACAAAATAACAACAAAATAATAAACAAAACCCCAGAATATTCACACTTAAATTTTGGTAACATGTCATATGAATTATTGATGTCTTCCCTAGCCATATTATGTTAAGAGACCTGAAGTCTCAGATAAAAAAGGTGGTGCAAAGAGTTGTGGGTAGTTGATTTCATCTCCAGGTATAGCCATACTCATAAATTATCAAATATCTTTCAAAATATGACAAATTTAGAAGAATGGGATAATTCTTCTCTAAGTAATTTAAAAGATGTCTAAGGAAAGCTGCTGGGCTTCCTTTGAATATCTTTATTTGTCTATCACTAGCAGAAGGCACTGCTCTCCCTTGAGATCACTCTTTCAATAAAATTTTCTAGAAAATACACTTAAAAATTGCTCAGGGTCATGTTTATTATTTGATTAGGATCTAACCAACTGGGCAGTCAAACAAATGCATCACTACAGGTAACTAGGATAATGTTTATCTTCTTAAATGTCCCAGACAGATTTTATTAGTCTAATATGTGGAATCACAGAGATAGCAGAGTCAAGTGGCTGTCTTTTCCCCTATTCTAATCACATATATCTATGTCTTAAAACTCTATAAACGTAAAAATAAACAGCTTCTACACTTTCCTTAAGAAAAATATAAGAAATTATGAGCTTTAAAAATCAGAGAGTCTTGATAGTTTTGTTCTATCATTATTTCTCATACCCTAGAAGCAATGCTGACACACAGAAGTTGTTCAGTAAGTAAATATGTATATTTTCCTTACCCATAAACAAACAAAACTCATAGCTTTAAATTTTGAAGAAGGAGATATATGCTTTATTTTCGTACTCTTAATGAGAATATGAAATTAACATGGATTTCTTTTATCCCATATCCTGTTATGCATTAACTTCACAGAAGTTGCCCCTTTATATTTTTCAAAGCATCAAGCCTGTCCTGGCTCATTCACTGGAGGCTCTGCATCAGTGGAGATACTGAATGCAGTGACAATTCCAATTTGACTTTACTCGTGTGTCTTCCCTTCTCCATACAGCTGTCCTTGGATGATTTTTGTATGTGTTGCTCTTATCCGCAGTAGCATAGTTTTCAGTATATCAGACAATTGTATTGGTCCTTTGGGAGAACTTTTTAGATTGTCTTAGAGATTTGAATTTTGGAAAGTAGTAAAGGACACAAAATACAAATTAAAATTACACATTATTGAAATCAATCTACTAATTCCTAGGCCAGTGCATTTATGAAGAAATAAGAGACAGTTTGTGGGTACTTGATGATGTACTATGAAGGTCTAAAAGTCTCTGTGAAAGTTTTCAACAGATTTGGAATTGAAAATTCCAAACTTCTGTTTTCCCAATCTCTGGGTAAAAAAAATTACATATTATTTCTCAAAATAAATTATAACTTACATTTATAATAATAGTAACTATGTAGTTTTTACATATTGAGATTAAATGCTTATCTTTATGGAAAATCAATACCTTTCCTTTGGTAACCTTGGGTGACTTTTATTAAGAAAGCCAAAACAGGCTGTTTGCATTAAGGTTTCAAAAGTGAATGTTAAAAAATTTCTGTAGTTCAAAGTAGATTTAAAAATCTTGTGCATTTCCAAACTGTGGAAATCTGTGTGGCAGTTTTTCAGGAAATTCGGGATCAACCTAACCCAGGATTCAGCAATACCACTCTTGGAAATATACCCAAGAGATGCTCGATCATACTATAAAAGCATTTGTTCAAGTATGTTCATAGCAGCATTATTTGTAATAGCCAGAACCTGGAAACAACCTAGATGCCCTTCAATGGAAGAATGGATAAAGAAAGTGTGGAATATGTATGATTAGAGTGTTACTCAGCAGTAAAAAACCATGACATCCTGAATTATGCATGCAAATGGACGGAAATAGAAAACACTATCCTGAGTGAGGTAACCCAGACCCAAAAAGATGAACATGGGATGTACTCACTCATAATTGGATTCTAGCCATAAATAAAGGACATTGAGCCTATAATTCATGATACTAAAAAAGCTAAATAAGAAGGTGAACCCAAAGAAAAACCTATAGTCATCCTCCTGGATATTAACCTTCATCAGGTGATGAAAGGAGACAGAAACAGAGACCCACATTGGAGCACCGGACTGAAATCCTAAGGTCCAAATCAGGAGCAGAAGGAGGGAGAGCATGAACAAGGAACTCAGGACCGCGAGGGGTGCACCCACACACTGAGACATTTTAAACATTTTTAAACTTGTAAATGTATATGTATATATTAAGAGACTTCTAAATAGGTAGTTTTACATATGTAGACATTGCTTTAGTCATTGTTTTAAAAACTTACTTACTTCCTAAAATAAAAATGAAAAGCCATATTTCTTTTACTTATTGTTTTAGTATAATCCCCACAAATTTTAGTATAGTGTATTTTTATTTGAGTTCCCTTTGTGTATTTTCTATGGATATATTTTGACATTTGGGTGACAGGTTATTTTAAAGAATAAAAAGTAATTTCAAAATGTTTAGGGCATTTTCTATATACCTTAGAGTTATTTATCTTTTTTTTTTAACTTTCTTGTTTTTGAGAGTGGGTAGTTATGAGATGGTGTTTCTTTTCAGCCAAAGAGGGCATGGAATTCCTTTCTATTCTTTTATATACAGATACATTTCATTTTTCATCCTTGAGAAATATACAGTAGCCTGAGAGAAACTGACATAAACCAATAATGAGGCTGTAGTTGATTTGTGATACAGTGCATGTATGTATGTGTGTGGTAGGAACTATATCTGCATATTAACGATAAAACTAGTCTTTTTATTTAAAACAAGATATAAGAAAATCAATTTAATTCAGAAAAATGAAAGTATAACATAAGGCCCTGATAAAATCTCTAATGGTCAATTTTTTAGTATATAACATTGATCAGGACAGTTGTTCTGACATTCTGGAGCCAGAGGCTGTGAATCTCTTTCCATCTGGATGCAGTCAGAAATTTAACAAGTGAACTCTTCTTTTTCATAGAAGCCAGTGATTGATTGAAATTACCTGAACTAGGTTCAGATGTGGCCAGACACAAACCACGCCAGTGACATGCTACACACACATGGTGACATATTTAAAAGAACATGCAATTTAGCATGAAATTGTTGAAGCAAACTAAGTTAAAGTTGGCAGGTACTTTGTCCACAAAGCTGGGCTTAGGATCAGATCAATTCAAGAAAATGAAGCAGTTATGCAGAAAGGAAAGTTCTGAGGCACAAACACCAACAGAAATTAAAATGATAAGTGACTTACTGAATGTGACACTAAAGGAGAATGAAGGAATGAGCTGTCAACTCTAAATATAAGGGCAGTCATGTTGTTAAAGAGGACAGATTCAATAATGTCAGTGTAAATGGCAATATTTTTTTTTCCGAAGCTGAGGATCGAACCCAGGGCCTTGCACTTGCTAGATAAGCGCTCTAACACTGAGCTAAATCCCCTGCCCCAGATGGCAGTATTTTTTGTAGCTTATGAAATGATTCCATCCACAGGGAATGCCTCCAATCCCTACAGCTATGTTGCAATTTTACTGGAAACAGGCATTCTATTCTTTGAGTCTGCTGTTTCTAGAGAGAAGAAAAATCTATAAAAGATTCACCTTGGTTCTCAGAAAGGTGACAAGATGCCAAAACTTTAACGCAATATAAAGTTGCATATTTCAATACAGATTATTTTTTAGCTTGGGATGCTTAAATGAAAACACTTAGTTTCTCACATGACTTCACAAAGTAATTTTTTAAATGAAAATCCTTGAAAACACCAAATGAATTCAGAGAGCTCTTGAAGTACTTGGCAATCATTTTGAAGCAATTTATGATGCTCCCCAAACTCAGAACTCTGATAGAAGGAACAGCAACATTGCAAATTAGTTATGGAGGTTAGGGGCATTGCTTCAGTTGATTCTAAAACTTTCCTCTCTTCTCTGCTGCATCCATGTCTGTCTGGACATGGGCTTCTCTACTTACATATTTGTGCAAATTATTTGGAGTTTTTAAAATTCATTTGATTTTTAAATTTTATTCTTTTTTATATATTATATTTCATCTTCAGTTTCCTCTCCTTCCCCTGGTCTCTCCTCCAATTCTCCTCTATACCAGCTACACCAACCTCCACCACTCCCTTCAGAAAAAAGCAGGCCTCTGAGGAACATCAATCAAATACTCCATAACAAGTTTCAATAAGAGAAGGCAGAGAATAGACAAGACAACCCAGTAGGAGAAAAAGTGTCCCAGAAGCAGGCAAAGGAGTCAGACAACTCCAGCTACCACTGTTAGAAATCCTACAAGAACACCAACCTACTCAACCATACTATATATGCAGAAGATTTAGGTTAAAACTCTACAGGATACATGATATCTTCGAACTCCCATGAGTCCCTGGTCAGTGTAGGTCATGTTCTAGTATTATCTTTGATCACTCTGTTTTCTCCAATCCTTCTTCCTTATCCTCTTCAGTACTCCCTGAACTGCATATAATGTTTAATTGTGGGCTTCTGCATTTTCTGTCATTAGATGCTTGATAAAGTCTCTCTGGTCTCTTTGAGGATGATTCTGCTATTCTCCAGTCCCGGAACACAGGACAGGTAAGCAAAACTGTAGTTGGAAGGTTTTGTGGCTGGGTTGATTTCCCATCTGTCACATTTGAGACCTTATCTGGTTATTAAAAATGTTGAGTTTAGACTCTGTGTCAACCATTATTTTGTTAGTCTTTGCTAGGATTGCTCTTGAAGATTCAACGGAGTTCCATTTCACTAGGTTTTTACTTCACTTATTAAAACCCTCAATTCTAGTCATTTATCACAGTAATTTCCCCATGCTGTCCCACCCCAACTTGATCCCAACCACATCTACTCCCAATATAATGCTAGAATCTTTCCTACTTTCCCTTTCTGGAAAGATCCTTGTGTGTCCCATTACGTCCTCCTTGATTCTACGCCTCTCTGGGTTAGTTGGTATTAGAATGATTAGCTCTTATTTTTAAACTAATGTTCACTTATAAATAAGTACATACCATGTTTTCTTTTCTGAGTTTGGGTAACCCACTCAGGATAATTTTTTTCTAGTTCATCTATTTTCTTGCAAATTTCATGAAGTCATTGTTTTTAAGAGCCGAGTAATACTCCATTGTGAATAGGTACCACATTTTCTTTATCCATTCTTCTGTTAAGAAACATCTAGCTTATTTCCACTTTTTGGATATTATGAATAAAGATGCTTTGTACATACTTGAGCAAATGTATTTGGGATGGAGCATCCTTTGGGTATATGCCCATGAGTGGGATAACTGGGTCTTGAGGTATATCATTTCCCAGATTTCTGTATATGTATTCACTCCCACCTGCAGTGGAGGAGTGTTTCCTTTGAGTCACATCTCTTCTATCAGGTTTAGGGTGTCTAGTTCTATGTTGAGGACTTGACCTTCTTGGACTTGAGTTGCATACAGGATAGTAGATATGCATCTATTTGCATTCTTCTACAAACAGACATCCATTAGACCAGTACCATTTGTTGAAAATGCTTTCTTTTTTATATTGTGGATTTTGGACTTCCTTATCAAAACAGAAGTGCCAATAGGTGTTCAAATTTACATTTGGGCCTTCGATTAGATTCTAGTGATCAATGTGACTTTTTATATTAATACCATGCAATTTTTATTATGACATCTCTTTAGTACAGCTGGAAATTAAGGATGTTGATACCTCTGGAAGGTACTTTATTATATAAGATTGCTTTGGCTATCTGCAGCGGTTTTTTTTTATATGAAATTGAGTATTGTTCTTTCAGGGTCTGTAATGAATTGTGCTGTAATTTTTATTGTGATTGCATTGAATCTGTAAATTGCTCTCCGCAGGATGTCATTCTTTCTTATATTGATCACACTGATCCATGAACACAGGAAATCATTCCATCTTCTGATATCTTTTTCATTTTTTTCCCAAATACTTGAAGTTTTTGTCATACAGTTCTTACACTTATTGGTTAGAGTCACTGCAAGATATTTTATATTATATGTGACTGTTGTAAAAGGTATTGTTTTTCTGATTTCCTTCTCATTCTATTTGTAATGTGTATATAATAGGACTACTATTTTTTTAGCAAATATTGTATACAAATACTTCTCTAAAGATGTTTATTAGCAGTTCGAGTACCCTGGTGAAATTTTATATATAATATTATATCATCTGTAAATAGCAATATAAGAATTTGATTTATTTTCCAATTTCTATATCATTTATTGCTTTTAGTTGTCTTATTGATAAAATTAGAACTTCAAATACTGTATTGAATACACATGTATAGTAAGAGTTTCTCTGTGCTTTAGTAGGTGCTCACAAATTACAACAAAGAACTTTAATATTAATTATAAATGATTTACCAATAGTTCAGGCTTGTTACTTGCTAATTCTTATAACTTAAGTTAACTCATTTATATTAATCTACATTCTACTAAACAGTGTTACTTCTCTTTCATCTTGCACCTCCTGTTTTCCTCTCCCCATCTGGCTCCCATCTCCTCTGGTTCTGCCCTTCTTCTTTCTAGTGGTCTTTGGTTGATACTTCTGCCTAACTTATCCTGTTCAGCTATTGACCAGTCAGCCTCTTTATTAAGCCAATTACAACATATATTTACACAGTGTCAAGGAATATTCCATATTATTTCCTTTTTGTTTAATTAAAAAGGAAGGTGATACTTTAATATAGTAAAATTTTACACAACAAAAACAATTGTCAAGTAAATATTACATTTATAATATCTAATCCATTTTTCATTGGTAAATTAAAAGAAAATGTTATATTATTTATTTTATCTTTGTGAGTCTAAGGTTTTATACCTAATTTACTTTTTATCAAAATTAAGGAAACTGTAAGTTTAATTATTTAGTCTTTAACCACCTATCAAAACAAATAAGTGTTGCAAGACATTATGTCATTGTAAATACTGAAAGCAGATAATAACAAATGATGCATGAATACTAAAGTATACATTCAGACACACTGTCACTCCTATTTTTAGAATCCAACAGAAATATAAGCTGAAGAACCACAACATGTATGTAGAGAGCCTAGATCCCTGTGCTGGCTTTGTGGTTGCCCCTTCAGTCTCTGTGAGCACCCATGAATCATGCTTAGATGAGTCCGTCTTAGTTGGGCCCTATCCTCCAAGTGTCCTCTAACCCTCTTGTTCCTACCATGCATCCTACCCCTCTTCTGTGGAGTTCCACCTAATGTTTGGCTGTGAATGTTTGTATCTACTCCCACAAATGGTGGAAAGAAGCCTGATGATGATTCAGCTAGACAGATCCCATGAGTACAGCAGAATATCATTAGAAACTATATCATTGACATTTTCATTCATGTGTCAGTCCTCTTTGGCTGTATCCTAGGTCTCTGAGGCATTTGAATTCTAGATCCCGACTATCTAGCACTGTTTGGCATGTCCTCCCTCTCATATTGTGGGTCTCAGTTTATGCTAGTTATTTGTTGGCCACTGCTTCAAGCTCTGAACCACCATTATGCCAGCACATTTTGCAGATAGGGCAGGTTGTGGGCCTTAAATTTGATGCCTGGGTTGTTATCACAGTCCCTGAACTGAGAGCCTAGCCTAGTATCAGAAGATGGCTGGTTCCAGCTTCATATCCTTCCTTACAGGGAGTCAACCTCATAGGTTCTAAAAAGTTTCTACTTCACTAGGTTTACACATATCCACATCAATGCCCGTCCATTTCAGTTATCTTTTCCCATACTCCCTCCCTCCATTTCTCCCTCATCTACCTGATCCCTCTAGTCCAATAATCTACAAAGTCCACCCAAAAAAATCTATTAGATATCCCTTTCCCAAGGAGATCCATGCTTCCCACTAGGCCTCCCCTCTTTATCTAACTTCTCTAGGTCTTTGTGTTGTAGTGTGACTATCCTTTAATTATCTTTAAAATCAATATTTTTATAAGTGAGTTAACATCACATTTGTCTTTCTGGTATTGGGCTGCCTCCATCAGGATGATTTTTATCTAGTTTCATCCATTTGTCTGCAAATTTCATGATGTTATTTTTTTTCTCTTAGAAGAGTAATAATCCACAATGTAAATGTAAGTGTTTTTCTGTATTTATTCTTTGGTTGAGGAGCACCTAGTTTGTTTTCAGTTCCTTGCTATTGAAAACAAAGCAGCTATGAACATAGCAAGTGTCACTCTGATAGGATGGGTGTCTCTTGGGAATATGCCTGAGTTGCATAGCTGGATCTTGATTCACAATTTCAAAGAAATTACCACTTTGATTTTCAGAGTTAAGGTACAAGTTTTAACTGTCACCTGCAATAGAGGTGTAAGTAGTCCCTTGCTCCACATCCTCATCAGCATGAGTTCTTTTTTGTGCTATTCATCCTAGCCACTCCAAATTTGTTTTAATTTGTATTTCCCTCATAGATAAGAATGTTGAATATTTCCGCAAGTGTTTCTCAGCAACTTCACATTCATTTCATGAGAATTCTCTGTTCAAATCTGTACTTTATTTTTTTAAAATTGGATTATTTGGTTTATTGTTGTCTATTTTCTTGTATTCTTTATATATTTTGAATATTATCTCTATTGAATGTGGAGTTGGTGAAAACTTTGCCCAATCTGTAGGTTGCCATTTTTTCCTTGATGGTGTCATTTGCCTTACAGAAGATTATCAGGTTCTTGAGGTCCCATTTATTAGTTTTTGCTCTATTGTCTGCATCATCTTTGTTCTCTTTACGATATTTTCTCCAGGGCCAATGTGTTCAAGTATATTCCTATTTTCTCATCCATAAGGTTCAGTCTGTCTAGTTTTATGTTGAGGTCATTCATTCAAATGCACTTGGATTTTCTAAATGTAGATTAATATGGATCTATTTTTATTCTTTTATATACACATATCCATTTGGATCAGCACTATTTTTCCAAGATGCATTCTTTTTTTTTTCCATTGTGTATTTCTTTCTCAAACATTAGATGTTCAAGGTGGTGAATTTATGTCTGGGTCTTCCGTTAGATTCTTTGGATCAACATATCTTCCTAGCACTGCTTTCATTGTGCCACATAAGTCTAAGAATGCTGTGCAATACTTTTCATTGAATTCAAGGAAAACTTTAATTTTCTTCTTTAATTTGGTCTTGACCCATTATTAATTAAGTAAAAAAAATTCATTAACCATAGGTCAGTATTTTCTCATGATATCATAGTATGCATATATAAGATTCTAGAATGCCATTTAAGTAAAAGGAAGTGATTTGGTAAGCACAATTTCTAATGACAGTACATTCTGGGGAGTGTACATGTGACTGTAATCTTTGCTTTCAACAATTTATAAATGACTTTAATTTTCTCAGTGATGCCTTCCCTAATGACAGAATAGGAAAGACATTGTTTAGAGTAAGAAAGCAGGAAGAGCTGATACTATTGTACATGCTTCAGGTCACAAAATTGAGAGACTATCCTATTACCACAATATGCTAAAAGTCTCAGTTGAACCTTACAAAATTTAGAATCTCCTTATTGTAATTTCATCTAACAGTAAGAATTTTTAAGTTTGTTTAACTGCTGAAAATCCTTGAGATTTGGGAAAGCCTGTGATTTGAGATGTAAACAGTCATGGTTCTCCTAACTTCTCTATTAGTGGAACACAGATGTCAGATTTGGAACAGACATTCTGTGGCAATGTGTTTAAGAATAAACACCAGCAGGTTTATTGAATCTAATTTAACTGATTTTAATTAGAAACACTTAACATTTTGAAAGTTTATGAGATGATATGAAGAAACAATGATCTCATCATTATTTCATAGGCATGGGGGGGGAATTACTTAAATTAAGACTCAGATCCATTCTGCAATCTCCCACTATCCTTCTCACTGTTCCTCTTCTGAGAAGGTAAAATGATGTTTCTAAAGTACAGAGAATTATAATACAGAAAAGCCACAAGAGAAATGGGTGGTTTGTGAATTTTTCAAGTAAGATGACAAAATAAAATACCAATTAGCAGTTTAGCATCAGTACTTGACAGACTTTAACATGTAAGTGCAGATTGGTGTTCTATACACTGAATTAAAATAGAATAACAGCAGCTGGCTGATTATTCCTCAATCAGAAAGCTAACGTAAAAGGTTAAAGAAACAAAAATAGATCGGGAGAATAAAATTAGTTTTCTTGAGTAACGTCACAAAAGATAGATTTACTTAATCCTAACTTCACATTTATAATCATCTGTAGAGTTCCTAGTAATAACTAGACTTCACCTTAAATAAAAATAATCCAAATACATATATCCTGGGATGGTCATGTGTAAGAGTAAGGTACAGTTTTAAATCACTGAATTAAATTACCTTAAGAGTCTTCAAACTGAATATCAAAGATATTACCTCAGAATAAAGGGTTGGAAAAGATCTTCCAATCAAAGGAATGTAAGAAGCAAGCCAGTATAGCTCTACAAATATCAAGAAAAAGTACATCAAACTAAAATTAATCAAATGATATGGAGAAGGGCATTTTGTATTCATCAAAGGAAATATACATCAGGATGAAGTCTCAATTCTGAAATCTATGACCCAAATACAAATACACCCACATTTGTAAAAGAATTATTTCTAGAGCTTAAATCACACATCTAAACCCACACATACAGTTCAAGAATACAACACCTACGCTCACCAATAGACAGGACTACCAGCTAGGAACTTAACAGAGAAACAAGGGAAGTAATAAATGTTGTGACTCAAATGGACTTAATAGGCATTGACAAAATGTTTCAGCCAAACACAAAAGAATAAACTTTCCTCTCAGCATCCCATGAAACCTTCTCTAAAATTCACCACAAAGAAAATCTCAACAGAAACAATAAAATTGAAATAACCCCCTGTATCTTATCAAATCACCATGGGTTAAATTCATAAGTCAAACTATAGAAAACATTAACATTCTTGGAAACTGAAGAACTAAAAAAGAACTACCTCAACTTGGTGTGTCATGCTTTGCTGACTCCCATTGGAAGCCTGGCTCTTTCTGAATGGCAACAGAGGAAGAGTTGTTGAAAGAGGGGTAGGAAGGAGGAGGTGGTGGAAACAAGGAGAGGAGAGAGGGGGATCGGCAGTTAGTAGGTAAAATAACAGAAAAATAATAATAAAAAGAAGTGAAAATGTTAGATCTTATAGAAAATGAATGCCTAATCAGAAGGAACTGCCCATGATGTCCCAAAATTGTTATAGCATTTTATACTTTTGCCAGAAAACCCCAAGTGTATCAGTTGCTTCATATACAAAAATAGTTTTCCATTGAATATTGAAATGAGGAAATTTTAAATAACAAATATTTGAATAATTTATTTATTCATTTTTCTTTACTCAGAACACTTTGACCAGTAAAGAAACAATATTGCACTAAAAATATTTCAAATATGACCATCTTGACTAGCACTTAATAGGAATTCAATCAGCTATAGAGTTAGTTTATTTCCATTTTACAGTATCTCTTATATACAGTGTTTAGAAAATGAACATGTGTATGGTGCTTACATGACCTTAAATAAATATTATTATTTTATTTCATTTAAATAAAGAATTGCATATCCTATGATTACTTTAATATGCACCATTTTTCTTCACAAAGACTCATACCTAATTTGAGTTTTAGTAATGCTTTCTAAACTTCCTTTGTGGTTAAAAACAGTCATATAAAACACTGACATCTATATCAGTGATTTGGCTGCCTGCAACAAAAGTTTTCAATAAGGAAAAAGACCTATTGGCTTGGTATTCTGGAAAATTTCAATGGTGGGTTTATTGTAGACTGGTGTGACTAGTCTTTAGGACTGATTTAGCAAAATAAGAATGTTTAATAAATCTACTTTATTATATCTCCAATGTGTCTTTCATGGCACTGACCTATTCCTGTGGTCATGCTTCTTATAGATTGTAAGATAGCTGACAGTAAACATGTCCTGTGACATATCCCTATTTGTTCTTCTTCAGTGAGTAAACAATGAAATCATGCATCTCTGTGTGTACTTGTGATGGTTAGGAAACAAATTAAAAGGAAAGCAATCAGCAATTTCTATTGTACTTATTAACTCAAAATGAAACAACTGATCAAGAAAGAAGTAATACATCATAATTGAAGAACTTACATGAGTATTTCATATTGTAGAAAATATGTGGAATAATCAAAGTGCTCTCTTTAGATTCATTGATCATGTAAAGTATACAGAACAATACTTCCTGATATTATAGTTTCAAACGCATTTAATATTTTTACTAAATTAAGAATAATTTCCTCACCCTGACATTCTAGTCTCTCCTCCCTCCCTCCCTCCCCCCCTCACACACACACACACATACACACACACACACACACACACACACACACACACACACAGAGGGAGGGAGAGAGAGAGAAAGAGTCCTAAAATAAATGTCTTCACATCAGGATGCACTTAGTGCTTTATGAATATTTTATGTAGGATTCATAAGCCAAAATTAGTATGAATTTTGAATATAGAATTTACTGCCCAAGAACTTACTACGTATTTCATTCTGATGACTTAGCGGCCAAGAAGAAAATAAAAAATAAATTATAAGAACCTTTTTTTTTAAGCCGGGCGATGGTGGCGCACGCCTTTAATCCCAGCACTCGGGAGGCAGAGGTAGGCGGATCTCTGTGAGTTCGAGACCAGCCTGGTCTACAGAGCTAGTTCCAGGACAGGCTCCAAAGCCACAGAGAAACCCTGTCTCGAAAAACCAAAAAAAAGAAAAAAAAAAAAAAAGAACCTTTTTTTTATTTTAAAGTATGAGATTAATCTATTACTATGTTAAAAAAAAATACTCCCACTCAAATACATATGCCTGATTGACACTGCGTTTTCCAAAATCTTAGAATCATTTTGTACAATGTTATGTTCATTTCATGTTCCTCACTGAATTTCATAGCACATTTTCTTTTCTCAAAGCTACTGTCAAAATCTACTTTCATAAAAATGTGACATAATCAAAATGAATTTCATACAGATTAATAATAAAACAGTGAACTCTTTTTCCTGATAGTTTGCACTGTGTCTGACAGATTTTTATTGGATCTCTTTTGAAAATATAAAACAGCTCTTAATATCCTACAATGTCTTCATACAAGGTTTAGTGGTTGCAAATTTAAAAGACAGAGTTATAAGCTGAGAATTTTAAACTAAAATAGCTGTGAGATTATTAGTGTTCATCTAAGGAAAATGTCATATGAAATTTTCAAATACTTTAAATTTTAAATAATGTTGAGTGAATTAAAATATGCATTTATACATTGTTTTAATATCATTTCTCTTTTTTACTTAATTCAAATAGCTTCTTCTGGGTTGTTTAGCAATTTCCACAGGATCTTCTCTGTGGTAATATTTTGCTTGTGCTCTAACAAATAATGTTTGCCTGAAGATAAAAGGGTTGAGCTTGCTCCTGTTTAACCATAAAATCTGGAGGTCTGTACAGACAGACAGCAAGTGATATGACTGGCTGGAGAGAGGAATATTATAAATGGAACTTTCTATCCCACTTGGTCCCACAGCCCTTTAGTCCTATATAAATATGCAGAGGCTCATTTAAATGATAAACTGTCTGTCCTATGCTCAGCGTTATTACTAATTAGCTCTTACAACTTTGATTAACCCATGATTCTTGTTTTGTTTAGCCATGTGGTTTGGTACCATTTCTCAGTAATGCATTCTCATCTTGCTTCCTCTGAAAAATCTCTGATAGAAAGAGATGGCCCAGATGATCCAACATCTCTAAGCTCCTCTGTTGTTTCCTCTGAGTTCTACATCCAGAACAACTTCAAGGTGACTGGTTGAGGTTGTCCAGCCTCAAAAAATACTCCAGTCAAGATTTGATCTTAATCCTAAATTCTCTTAGTTTCTCCCAAAGATTACCAACACCCCTAATTATCAGGAAATAGCCTAGAAAACTATGCCAACATTCCAAAAAATGGATAATTGATGTTTGTCTTTATTTAGAGTGTTGGTTACAAATTGTTATGGATTATTTTCAGGAATAAAGCTAACCAAAGGAGATTAGATTCAAGGTTCTTGTATTGAAAAGAAAAAAGGTAAATAGTGTGTGATAAAGCTTTTGCACACTGTAAAGATTTGTCACTCATATTGGTGAATGAAACACTGATTTGTCAGTAGCAAGACAGGAAATATAGGTGGACTAACAAGACTAGGAGAATTCTTTGAAGAGATAAGGCAGAGACTCAGTGGCAAGCCAGACCCAAGGAAGCAGGATGAGAACGTCTTAATGAGAAAAGATATCAAGGAACATGTCTCAACATAGATAAAACCTATGGGTTAATTTAAGTTGTAAGAGCTAATTAGTAACAAGTCTGAGCAATAGGCCAACCAGATAATAATTAATACAAGCCTCTGTGTGTTTATATGGGACAGAAGGGCTGCAGGACTGGGTGGGACAGAAAGAATATAAGGCTAGAGGAGACAGGATCTCAACCATTTTTGGCGGAGGAGTTGGCTATGGCTTGATACTTTGTCTCTGATATTTCAGCCTTTATTCTGATATCTGGCTCAAGGATTTTATTATAAATACCACTTAGAACTCAAGTGAAACTTTTTTTTTTACCAACAATGCAATCAAATGTAACTCAGGCCTGCTATTAGAATCCTTGTCTGATTATGAAAGACAGGCAGTTCACACACTGTCCAACCTTCATTACTGGGAGTGCTCACTAAGGTCAGTACCCCACACCCAACACACAAATAATCAGAGATACGTTGTGGGTGACTTAGGATATAAAACAAATAAACCTAGTAGTATTTATAGAATATTTCACTCCAAAACAAAAGCATATATCTTCTCTGCACCTAGTAGGATTTTGTCTAAAATTGGCCACATACGCAGACACAAAGCAATTCTCACTAGATAAAAAAATAAAATAAAATAAATCCCTTCATCCTATCAGATCACCATAGATTAAAATTGGATATCAAAAACAAAAAAATCAAGAGTAAACATACAAATTCATGGAAACTGAACAACTCTGGGCTCAAAGAAAAGTTCAAGATGACATAAGCATAGAAAAATACTGAAGACTTCCTAGAATTCAGTAAAAACTAATACATAGCATGCCCAAGTTATAGAACACAATGAAAGTGGTTCTAAGAGGAAAGTTGATAGCACTAAGTGCATACATAAAAAATCTGGAGAGATCTCTTACTAGCAACCTAATAGTGCACATGAAAGAGCAAGCCCAGTTTTATGCAAATAGCATGAGAATTTCATTATTCTAGGTCTATAATACAACTTAAAATCAGAGATGTTGATATTTCTATCTGTTCTTTTATTTTTCAGGATAGTTTTGACTCTCCTGGGTTTTATTATTTATCCATAGGAAGTTAAGAATTGTTCTTTAAAACTCTATAAGAATTTTGTGTGCAATTTGATGTAGATTACATTGAATCTATAGATTAATTTTGGTAAGATGGGCACTTTTACTCTACTAATCTTACAGATCCATGAGCATGGGAGATCTTTCCATCTTCTTTCCCTTATCTTCTTCAATTTCTTTCTTCAAGTACTTGAATTTTTAATCATACAAGTCTTTCAGTTGCTAGGTTAGAGTTATATCAAGATATGAAATATTACTTGAAGTCATTTTAAAGGGTGTTTTTTCCACAGTTTCTTATTTGGCCTATTTGGGGATTTTTTTTTTTATATAGGAGGGCTACTGATTATTTTTACTTAATTTTGCATACACCCACATCACTGAAGGGGTTTGTCTGCTAAAGGAGTTCCACGGTAGAATTGTTGGGATCTGTTATGTACTCTATCAACCATCTGCAAATAGTAATATTTTAACTTCAGCCTTTCCAATTTATATCCTATTGATTGCCTTAGTTTGTCTTATTGCTTTTGGTAGAACTTGAAGTACTATATTAAATAGATGTGTAGAGAGTGAAAAACCTTGTCTTTCTTGCTTTTGATTTCAGTGTAATTTCTTTGAGATTCTCTCCATTTAATTTGATGTTTGGTACATGCTTGCTGTTCCCTAAATCTTTCTATCACTCTTATCATAAAAGGGTTTTGGATTTTGTCAAAGACTTTTTAGTTATCTAATCAGATGATCATATAATTTTTCCTTTAGTTAATTTATTTGATGGATTAAGTTTACAGATTTTAGTATGTTGAACCATTTCTGTGTCTCTGTGATGAAACAATAGATTATGGTGGATGATCATTTGAGTATTCTAGATTCTGTTTTATGTATTTTATTGAGAAATTTTAAATTTAATTTCTTAAGAGAAATTGGTCTATACATCACTTTTATTGTTGAATATTTTATGGTTTATTTCAGGTTAACTATATAGTCATAAAATAAATTGTCCAATGTTACTTCTGTTTCTATTTTTTGAAATAATTTCAGAAGTATTCGCTTTAACTAACTGTTCTTTGTAATTCTGGTAGAATTCTGCACGAAAACCATTTGAGCCTGGTAAAGCATGTCCTTATGAATCTCTTGATTTCCTTTGTGTCTTTTTTAAGAACCCCTTTTTCTTTCTGATTTTATAAATTTGGATATTCTTTCTTCATCTTTTAGGTAATTTAGATAAGGTTTTGTCTATCCTGTTGATTTTCTCAAAGAACAAATGTTTTTTTCACTGATAATTTAGTTTGTTGTTGTTGTTTGTTTTGTTTTTCAAGACAGCAATTTTCTTATTCATTTATTTATTGATTGATTGATTTATTTATTAAAGATTACTGCCTCCTCCCCGCCACCGCCTCCCATTTCCCTCCCCCACTCCCAATCAAGTCCCCCTCCCTGTCAGCCCAAAGAGCAATCAGGGTTCCCTGCCCTGTGGGAAGTCCAAGGACCACCCACCTCCATCCAGGTCTAGTAAGGTGAACATCCAAACTGCCTAGGCTCCCACTAAGCCAGTAAGTGCAGTAGAATCAAAAACCCATTGCCATTGTTCTTGAGTTCTCAGTAGTCCTCATTGTCCACTATGTTCAGTGAGTCCGGTTTTATCCCATGCTTTTTCAGACCCAGGCCAGCTGGCCTTGGTGAGTTCCTGATAGAACATCCTCATTGTCTCAGTGTGTGGGTGCACCCCTCGCGGTCCTGAGTTCCTTGCTTGTGCTCTCTCTCCTTCTGCTCCTGATTTGGACCATTTTTTTTTAAGAGAAGAATTTTTCAGTTTCCATAAATTTGGAAATTTTATTCTGTTTCTCTTGTTTTTGATATCCAGCCTTCACCTGTGGAAAATGATAGTATTCAGGGAGTTGTTTCAATTTTCTTGATTCTGTTGCTACTTGCTTTGTGTCTGAGTATGTGATCAATTTTGGAAACCTTTTCACGAGGTGCAGAGAACATGGTATATTTGTAAGCCCAAGTCTCTGGCCTCCATCTTTCGAGGCATCATCCCTGTGCCAACCAAGCTTTGACACCTTCCTAGAAGAGGGTCAAGACAACCTGTCAAAATCCTGACCACTCCCTCAGTCCATTTAACTGCTTCCCCTGAAAGTTCCCTTGTGGTTTCTTTCTTCTCCTCCCAGTGGTCATATTGGTGGCTTCCTGGTTCCCCCTCGGGGGCCACCCGGGAGTGCAGGAATCCCATTAAACCTAAATATTTTTAATTTGACTTGTAATTTGGCTTGATTGGGATTTTTGTGTCAGCAGAGTGCTTACCTAAGGAAAATTCCTAACATCTTGAAGGTCCCACCAGGTAGGGTGGCTTTTCTGTGTGGCCATAGGCCACACGTCAAAAGCCCCTAGTCCACAATCTGAGTTTGCCACACCAAGCTAAAACCAGCTCCCGGGCTACAGCGGCTGCATATTGGTGAATCCCTTTTTCTTGTCTATGCTATAGGACTTGGGAATTCATTCATACTTATGTTTTTTTGATTATTGGACTCATATGGAAGCTGTGGGCCCATGCCAAGAGCTCAGTAGCTAAACCAGCAAGACCAGGTCTTGATGAGATGGACTTTGTTTGCCTTAGGGATGCCTAGCATTCGATTTCCATGACCCTGTTAGGCCTAAGAGCTATTTTTGCAGATGTGCTGTAATAGACTTAGGCCACGTGTTTGGGCACAGACTTTAAAATGGGCACTTGCAGTTCAAAGCCAGATCCACTGTCGACCCTGGGATGCCTCTTACACAATCTTTATAAATTGGGGCTGTCCAATACAATCTGTCTCAAATGGCTAATTTCCCTGTGCACTAAGATTTGGCCCCAATACTATCTTGACAGTGGGATGTGTTGGCCACCAGAAGGAAGTCTTGAGCTTACTGTCCTCAGAGACCTAGAAATTTTTGTCGCTGTAAGGACAAATGGGCAGAGCTTACATATGTTCAAGGTTTTTTGGCTCTGCACTCGTGCCCTTCCTTAGTAGCCAGTGTCTCACGGCACCTGTCTTGGTAGCTAAGGCTGCAATGCCTCCAAATTCCTGGTCATCTGGGAAATGGGACCCCAATAATTCCAGCTGGACCATGCAGCCAGAGACACTGGCCACTCCCCCACTCCTGCAAGCCCACACTACCCAACCCCCTCCTGTGGAGCAACATTTTTCACATTTCTCTTCTTCACTGTCTACCCCCTCCCTTGCCAATCCATAAGTTCAAGGTCAACTTCCATCTTACCCAACTTCCTCTCCCCCTCCCCCTCCTGCCTCATCTTCCCACCCTTGGACCCCATCTGCTCACTGTGCTAGCCCCTCCTAATCCTCCCCTGTCTCTTCCCGTACCATATCCCACCATAGCTCCACCCTTCTCTGCCCTCTCTGGTGGGAGCCGATGGAATAATGAAAGTTCATGTTCCCTTTTCTCTTCCAGATATCTCTCAGATAGAAAAGCAGCTGGGTTCCATTTCTACTAATCCTTCTGCTCGTAACAAAGGGTTTTGTTATGTGTTCCAGACATATGATCTAACCTGGCATGTCTATCATGTCATCCAAGCTTCTACTCTCACTCCTGAGGAGCAAAATAGAATTCAGGTAGCAGCTAGACAATATGCAGACAAGACTCATTTGGTAAACAATACAGTCCCTCTGGGAGACGTGGCTGTGCCAGTCACAGAACCATACTGGGATTGCCAACCTGGCCAAAACAGCTGACAGAGGTGGGACATGATGTTTCTTTGTCTCCTTCAGGGTATGGAAATAGAAAAAGTAGTTAATTTTGACAAACTCTGAGAAATTACACAGCTAGCAGATGAAACTCCAGCCATTTTTTAAAATTGGTTACAAGAGACCATGGTCCAATATATCAACCTAGATCCAGCCTCCCCAGTGAAAGCCATGGTCTTGGCTACCCATTTTATTCCACATTCAGCACCAGATATAAGGAAAAAGTTAAGAAAGTTTGAGGAGGGTCCCCAAATCCCTATACGGGAATTGGTGAAAATGACCTTTAAAGTTTTTAATGCTCGAGAAGAAACTGCTGAGTCTTTCTGACAGACAAGGCTACAGCAGGCATCTAATCTAAAGGCCCAGACCACAACAGTTGCCTTAAAGTCACAGGAAAGGGTTAAAGGGAAGCCAAACACAAGGCTCTACCCTGATGGAGCCCAGCCTAAGTCAACCTCACAGGCAAGTTGTTTTAAGTGTGGCCTAAACAGTCATGTGGACGATATTGCACTTTACCTCCTTCAAGGTTATGCCCTATCTGCCAGCAACCTGGACACTGAAAATCACAATGCCCCTATGTGGACTTATTCTTTTTGCCACGCCTGTCTCACCAACATTGGCAAGTAAAACTGTGCCAGACTTCAAACTTCTCAGCCTTGCAGAGGATTGATGCTGCCCAGACTTTGTATATCCTGTAACCCTAATGAGCCTAGAATAAAGCTGAAGGTAGTAGGTAAGTCCATTACTTTTATTTTGAAAACGGGAACTACCTATTCTGTTCTAACAGTTCACTCAGGCCTTACATTCTCCTCACTAATTTTAGTTATGGGAGTAGACGAGACCTGTTCCTCCCCACTTAAAATTTTGCCACTGCCCTGCATTCTTGCAAGACAATTTTCTTCTCATTCTTTCTTAGTGATATCTGCTTGTCTTTACTGGGTCGAGATATTCTTAGCCACTTCAGGGCCACACTCACTTTAGGCCCCACACACTCTCCTGAGTCACACTTTCTTCTCACTTTAACAGCTTCTCAGGTTCCTACCCCAGACTATTCTGTCCCTTCACTCCCTGATCCAGTAGATCCCCAAGTATGGAAGACTTCTACTCCTGTGATTGCTACTCACCACCAGCCAGTTCTAGTTAGCCTTAAAGACCCTTCATCCTTCTCTTCCCCATCCCAGTCTCCTATTTCTGAAACCCACCGCTGAGGCCTTAAGCCGATCATCACCCATCTTCTATCTCAAAAACTTTTATTTCCTATTGACTCACTTTGCAACACTCCAATTCTTCCTGTGCAGATGTTCTCTAGTGCTTACCGCCTACTTCAAGACCTCTGCCGCATAAATGAGGCAGTCATTCCAGTTCACCTAGTGCTTAACAGCCCTTACAATCTCCAGTCTAATGTCCTTCCTACCACCTCCTGATTTATAGTTCTAGACCTAAAAGATGCCTTCTTTACTGTCCATTTACAACCTGGATCATACTTCCTCTTTGCCTTCACCTGGGAGGACTCTGACTCACAGTCCTCCAGAGAGCTTATGTGGACTGTCCTCCCTCAAGGTTTTTGAGACAGCCCCCATTTCTTTGGCCAAGCTCTGGCTTGAGATCTCTCAAACTTTTACACAGGTTCCAGCATACTCGCCAGTACATGGGTGACCTACTCTGCAGTCCTACATTGTCTCTGTCCCAACAGGCTACCTCTGTATTCCCGAACTTCCTCAGATCCCTGGGATATTGAGTTTTACCAAATATAGCTCAGCTATGCTCTCCTACAGTGTATTTGGGTGTTCAGCTTAGCCTGGGGTCTAAGACCCTCACCTCTGAGAGGGTCCAGGCACTGAGGGGTTTACAGCCTCCAACCACAGGGGCTCAGATGCTATCATTTTTGGGCCTTTGGGGATTCTTTTGCCATTGATTCTCTAACTGTTTCATTACAGCCAAGCCTCTGTACCAGGCAGCCAGAGAGACACCCACCGGACCTCTCACCCACCTGGATATTGTCCATTGCCACTTCTCTCTACTGTGAGATGCCCTTCTAACAGCTCCTGCTCTTGTTCTTCAAGACCCCACAAAGCCTTGACATCTCTATACAGATGGTCAGAAGTGGCCACAGGAGTTCTAATGCAAGAGGATGGGCCTTCGAATGGGGCTGTCACTTTTTTATCCAAACAGATAGATGTCACAATCTATGGAGGACAACCATGCCCAAGAACCCTGGCAGCAGCAGATGAATTCACTCAGGAGGCTCTCAAGATTATCTTGTCTTGGCCAATCACACCTCTCAGACCTTCTGAGACACTCCTCTTTCTCCTTCCTTGGGCCTTCACGAGTCCAGATTTTTCACTTACTCTTTCAAGAAAATCCTCAAATTACTTTGGTTTCCAGTCCTGCCTTGAACCCCACAACTCTCTTTCTTGTTCCCCCACCCCTCTGCTACCTCCTCTCACTCTTGCCCAGAGGTTGTTGAGGCTTTAACCTCACCCCATTTGGGTCTTCTACCCCAGCCAATGACAGATTCCCAACTCACACTACTTGTTGATGGAAGTTCCCTTATAGATAATTCAGGAAAACAGCCGGCAGTGTATACAGTGGTCACTTCCACTGACATGGTCAAAGTGACCCGCTTGTCAATGGGAACCTCATCACAAAAGGCTGAATTAGTTGCCTTGACTAGGGCACTAAATAGCTAAGGGCCAATAGGCTAATATCTACACTGACTCTAAATATGCCTTCTTCTTTTTTTAACTTTTTTTTTATTGAGAAAAGAGAAAAAAAACAAATTTCCTCCTCCTCCCAACCTCCCATTTCCCTCCCCCTCCTCCCAACCTTCTCCCCCTCCCCCCACTCCTCTCCCCCTCCCTCTCCAGACCAAAGAGCAGTCAGATTTCCCTGCCCTGTGGTAAGTCCTAGGTCCTCCCCCCTCCGTGCATTTCTAGGAAGGTGAACATCCAAACTGGCTAGGCTCCCACAAAGCCAGCACATTACGTAGGTTCAAAACCCCGTGCCATTGTCCTTGGGTTCTCATCAGCCCTCATTGTTGGCCATGATCAGAAAGTCCAGTTTTATCCCATGCTTTTTCAGTCACAGTCCAGCTGGCCTTGGTGAGCTCCCAATAGATCAGCTCCACTGTCTCAGTGGGTGGGTGCTCCCCTCGTGGTCCCGACTTCTTTGTTCATGTTCTCCCTCCTTCTGCTCCTCATCGGGACCTTGGGAGCTCAGTCCAGTGCTCCAGTGTGGGTTGCTGGTGGGAATGCAATCTTGTGCAACCACTTTGGAAATCGGTGTTTCGGTTTCTCAGGAAATTCGGGATCAACTTACCCCTGGACCCAGCAATACCACTCCTGGGAATATACCCAAGAGATGCCCTATCACATGACAAGAGCATTTGTTCAACTATGTTCATAGCAGTATTATTTGTAATAGCCAGAACCTGGAAACAACCTAGATGCCCTTCAATGGAAGAATGGATAAATATGCCTTCTTGATGGTCCACACTCATTTTGCACTGTGGAAGGAAAGGGGCTTCCTTACTACCAAGGGCACTCGCATAGTTGACGGACCCATTATAGCCAATCTTTTGGAGGCCTTTCAGCTCCCTGCAGAAGTAGCCATTATTTACTTTGGGGGACACCAATCCTCCAAGGACCCAGTGGCCCTAGGCAATGCCAAGGCTGACTCAGTGTCCCTGTGGGCTGGCCTCTAGCTCCTCGGACTCCACAGAACGTATTTTATTCTTAACTCCCTATCAGCCCTATTACAAACCTAAAGAGAGGAATGAGCTTATAAAAAGGAGGGGGGATAAAAACAAAGAATGGATGGTACTATTTAAATAACTGTTCACATCCTCCCTCAAGACCAGGCATTGCCAATCATTTCAGACACCCACCGGACCTTACACCTAGGCCCCAAAGATTTGTTCCACTTCTTGAAGCCCCTCTTTGACCCCACCCTCCTCCAAAATTCTATTTTACAGGTTCAGTACTTTTGCCAGACATGTGCAGAAGCTAACCCACAAGGGGCTTTCCACATATGTCAGCCTGTATTCCAGGTTCATAGACATCAACTGGGCAATGATTGGCAAGTTGATTTCACTCATATACCTACTCATAAAAAACTTTGTTAGTCTTAACACTTGTGGAAAGTTGTACAGGATGGGTAGAAGCATTTCCAGCCTCTGGGGAAACAGCAGATATGGTGGCTCAGGTACTCCTGGAACACATCATTCCTCAGTTTTGTGTCCCACAAATGATCCAGATGGACAATGAGCCCAGGCTTCACTTCCAGAGTCATGGAGCTTGTGTCAGAAGCTCTCAACATCTCCTGGAAATTCCACACCCCCTACCATCCACAATTCTTGGGAAAGGTAGAGAGGGCCAATGAACTCATCAAACAACCACAAACCAAGCTCTCCATTGAACTCAGGTTATCTTGGATCTCCCTTCTTCCCATTGACCTGACTTGCCTCAAGGCCACCCCACATTCCCCTAAGGGCCTGAGCCCTTTTGAGCTGCTTTATGGGAGGACCTTTATCCTTAACCATCACCTAACAGTCCAAACTTCTCCACTGGTGGGGTTCCTACCCTACCTCTCCCTTTTAAGGTCCCTTCTCTGTTCACATGCTTACAGTTTTCTACCTGCCCCCACACCAGTGGACCCTTATGCCCCTAAACCTGCCCTGCTCTCCCCAGGAGACAGAATACTCCTCAAACAGTTAACTCCTAGGTCTCTCAAACCTCGATGGACCGGACCTCACATGGAAATCCTCACCACCCACTCAGCTGCCAAGCTCCTGGGACACCCATGTTGGTATCATCTCTCCAGGCTCAAGAGGATACTACTCAGGACACTTGGTCTGTCTAGCAGACAGGACACTCCAGTTTTCTAGGATGCCACAATGAAGGGCCTACCTTTGGTGATAACAATATTTTTTTTTGCTAAATACCTACCTTCTTACCTCCCCCAAGGAACAGATGCCTGGTGTCTCTGGGATGACTGTACATGGGATGCCTTTCCAACCACACCTCTCATTGAGTGTGGACCCACCATCACCCAGCTCTCCCCTTCCCCATGTGGTCCTATGCCTGTAGGAAATAGCCAGATCTGAGTCAATGCCCCCTTTTTCCTAAGAGAGCCTAAATCTTAGTCAAAATATCACCTCAGCTTCCTGTTACCCCTTATACAAACAGCCTGGAATGTAAGCTTTGGTCTCTTGCTGCCATCTTGGAGGTCTCATCCTTGTGCCTGCCAAGCCTTGACCCCTCCCTGGAGGAAGGTCAAGACAGCCCACCAAAATCTTGTCCACTCCTCCGGTCTATTTAATCTGCATTACCAGAAAGTTCCCATGAGGTGTCTCTCATTCAGGTTCCAGCTTCCTGGTTTTCCCTTGGGGCAACCCAAGAGCACAGGAATCCTATTAAACCTGGATATTTTTAACTTGGCTTGTTGTATGATTTGGCTTGATTCGGATTTTTGCATTGGCAGAGATCTCACATTAGAAAAATTCCTAACAATATTCTTTTGTATTTGTGTAAATTAGTCTGTAAATATCTATTAGGATAATTTGGTTTATAAAGTTAGCTCCAAGATTTCTCTGTTCAGTTTTTGTTTGGATGACCTGTCTATTGGTGATAGAGTTAAAGCCTCCCATTATCATTTTGGGAGGAACAAGGTATTATTTAAGCTATAATAGTGTTTCCTTTAAAAGGGGTGCCCCTGTGTTTAGGGCATAGAAGAATTGAAATGTAATCTTGGTGAATTTTTCCTTTGATGTATATGTAGTTTCCTTCCTTATTTCTTTTTATAATTTTTTGTTTGAAGTTTACCAACTTGCGTCTATCGTCCATTTGCTTGGAATATCTTTTTCCAACATTTACCTAATTGTAATGTCTACCATTAATGGCAAGGTATATTTCTTGCATGAGCAAAAGAATGGATTGCGTTTTTAAATCCATTCTGTTAATCTGTGACTTTTTACTGGGGAATTTAAGCCATTTATTGATGGAGGAAGGTCATTGGCTAATAAAGGAACTGCCCTGGCCCATTTTATTGGTTAGAGGATAGGTGGGAGGAGAAAACAGGACAGAACGCTGGGAGGAAGAGGAAGTGAGGTCAGAGTCTCGACAGCTCTCTCGGGAACAGACGCCTGAGAGAGACGCCATGCCCTGCTCCCTGGCAGACACACGTGATGAAGCTCGGACCCAGGATGGACTAGGCTAGAATCTTCCTGGTAAGCGCACCTTGGGGTGCCATACACAGATGATTAGAGATGGGCTAAATTAATATGTGAGAATTAGCCTAGAAGAGAATGGGCCAAGCTGTGTTTAAATGAATACAGTTTGTGTGTTGTTATTTCGGGGCATAAGCTAGCCATGTGGGCGGCCGGGTGTGGGGGACGCAGCCCTGCCGCCCTTATTACTTCATATGGCGCCCACGTGGACAACTGCTTCCACATAAAGCCTGAGACAGCTTGGAAAGTAATTCTAGAACAAAATGAAAGCATTGTGCCTGGTTTCTTGGTAGCAGCAATTTCTCGGTTCTACTCTGCTTGCTCGAGGCAAGCAAGCGCCTCATCTAAGAGAGGCTTCCTGACTCAGCTTTAGCTGCAAAGCCTGCAGCTCATTAAGAGGTCCTGCCACGAAACACTTAAACGGTGTTGACGAAAAGCTGAACGCATGCTTTTCGGTTTTCAGCCGTAGCAGGAAAAAAGTTGCGCTGTTTAAAAATTCCAGCTTTCTGGGCCATCCTGCCAGGGCAAACTCTGACTGTTTGAGGCAGGAGGGCCTGCTACCGAGAGGAATTGAGTGTTGTCTGTTGTAGCTCACTTGCTGGCAGGGACCTTGAAATGCCATACAGTTGTTGCAGTAAACATGGGTACAGCCAGTACCTCAGCCATGAGGCTGGAAAGCTAAGGAATGGACTGGATCTAGCTGGCAAAGCCACGCCTTTAATCCTACTGACATCGCTTGGTAAATTAAAGATTCATGTGGTCATAAAAAGAAAGATATACAGTAAAGAGAGATTCAAAGACAGAGAAAATTTCTGAATGGTTTAAAGTGTGTTAAAAATATATACAGACTAAAAGTTGAAGTTCTTAAAGTAAAAAACATAAAAAAAGGAAGAGAGTTGTTGTGTGTGGTAGCACACGCCTTTAATCCCAGTGCCTAGAAGGCAGAGACAAACAGATCTCTGTGAGTTCAAGGTGTAGTAGTGTACACCTTTAATCCCAAATGCCTGGGAGGCAGAGACAGGCGGATCTCTGAGAGTTCAAAGACAGCCTGGTCTACAGGGTTATTCCAGGTCAAAGATATACGCTCAAAAAGCAAAAAGTTAACCTAGGAATGTCACAGCTTAGATTCTTAAGCGCCTAGTGATTTAAAGGCGCAAATCAAAAGTGCTCCTGGATAGTAAAAAATTGATTCACAATAGGACAGATTCAGACCACTAAATGAGTCACACTGTTGGATGAATGTACGTAGGCTTGAGAGAGAGAAGAAAAAAAAAATATAGAAAATAAAGTTAATGTTAAAAAAAAGGTAAAGTCTTTAAAGAGACAGAATAAAGTAAAGTGATAGAGTAAAAAATAAGCCACGTAAAAATGGAAAATTCACAGAGAGTCTGGATTATGTACATTGTGTTTTCTTTAAATTTTTTGACTGTGAAGGAGCTAAGTACAGAGAGACATTTCATTATATGGGCTGCCAAGTGGAACCAGAACGGATATCATGAGGGTATGATTTCAAAATTTGGATCTAAGGATATGATACTTTGGAAAAGAGATTCTTCTTTTGTTTTCACAGAGGATCAGACCTTGTGGATTGCATTTATCCCGATTTGGTATGATGGACCACGCCCTCCTGAAGGGTTGCTGTGAACATCTTCAGAAAATTGCTTCGCTCAACTGCCAACTGAGATGAAACTAGCACACAGGTTATACCATGAAAGACCTAATTAATGACGCCCCCATTCAGCAGGAAGCAGTTTGGAGAGAAAAAACTGCGCCCATGTTCCCAAATATGGTTTATAAATGTTCTTTTACATTTAAAGGGGGATATGATATAGGTATGAATAATTTGCATTAGTATAGATTTTGCTTTATTGATAGAGATTTAAGGTCAATTTTGTTATATGTATATGTATTTCTGATATTGATTAAGGTGTTGTGATTGTGTAGTTCATTTAAAAATGTAATATATATAGGTTGTTAATGGATAATCATCGATAATAGTAAAGCTTGTAGTCATGTTAGTTAGATTTTCTAGATATATAGAGATATATTTTAGATAGACATTCTTCATGTCTTTCAAAGATTACAGAATAGGACATTTAATGTTTTAATAACTTAGGAATTTTCATGACAATGAGACACTCTGCTCCTGGCAGCACCAATGTACTTCAAGAGGAAGATGGGCATCGAAGAGGCACCTTATGGAGTTGGATAGCCATTTGGGCAAGAAACTGCTCTTGCCTGGACTATTGCATAAACTGGACACAGAGAACCCGCAGAGAGAGGACTACTGAACTTGCCTAAGGTGAGATGAACTTTCGGGGTTCCTGATTCATGAAAGAGTCTGCGAGACATTCTGCAGGACACAACAGATAGTGACTGAACTGACTTTGAATTTTCCTGCTTTATGGAAATGTCTGCTTGATACCATGGGCCTGAAGGCTGAAGATGGATGCCCCAACGGTACAAAAGAACTTTGGGTGACTGTCCAGGCAGCGAGATGTCTTTGTCATTTCTAGAGTTTGAAGTTTATTAGTTCTTGTTTACTTAGGTAATATTATATCTTTCTGGAGTCTTTGATGGAGTTAAGAATAGTTAGTTATAGTTATAGTTTTCCTTAGTTATGATAAAGATTATTGTAACTTTTACTTGATAACTGTTTTGTTATATGTAATTTTGCTATGTTAAAGTTAAAGCCTTTTTTTTTTTTTGTTTAAACCGAAAAAGGGGAAATGATGGAGGAAGGTCATTGGCTAATAAAGGAACTGCCCTGGCCCATTTTATTGGTTAGAGGATAGGTGGGAGGAGAAAACAGGACAGAACGCTGGGAGGAAGAGGAAGTGAGGTCAGAGTCTCGACAGCTCTCTCGGGAACAGACGCCTGAGAGAGACGCCATGCCCTGCTCCCTGGCAGACACACGTGATGAAGCTCGGACCCAGGATGGACTAGGCTAGAATCTTCCTGGTAAGCGCACCTTGGGGTGCCATACACAGATGATTAGAGATGGGCTAAATTAATATGTGAGAATTAGCCTAGAAGAGAATGGGCCAAGCTGTGTTTAAATGAATACAGTTTGTGTGTTGTTATTTCGGGGCATAAGCTAGCTGAGCAGGCGGCCGGGTGTGGGGGACGCAGCCCTGCCGCCCCATATTACTTCTATTTATATGGCAAGCAATCAATGAATAATGATTGCTAACTCATGATATTTTGCTGTTGTTGTTAGAAGCATGTGTGTGTGCGTGTGTCTGTATGTGTGTATGTGTACTTCTCACCTTTTGATTTTTCTGATGTGAGGCTACATATTTCTTGTTTTGTTTTCATGTGTAGTATTAGCCTCATTAGTTTGGTTTTTACTTTCTATCACCTTCTATATGGCTGGGTTTGTAAAATTTATTCAAATTTTTCTTTTATTAGGAAGTATCTTATTTTCTCAATATTGGTTAAAATTTTTCTGCATATACAGTAATCAAGGAAGGTATCTTTAATCTCTTAGAGTATACAGCACATGCATTCAAGTCCTGCTGACTTTTAGAGTCTCCATTAAGAATTCATGTACAATTTTAATAAGTCTGCCTTTGCATGTTACTTGGTCTTCTTTCACAGCTTTAAATATTCTTTCTTTTTTTTCTGTAGATTTATTGGTTTTTTTTAGATTTATTGTTTTAAATATTGTGTGATGAGAGGACTTTCTTTCCTGGACCAATCTACTTAGCATATTCTATACTTCTTGCATTTTTATTGGTATCTCCATTTTCAGTCTAGGAAAATTTTCTATACTTTTGTAGAAGATGTTTTCTGGGCCTTTGAGCAAGTATTCTTTTCCTCTCATTCTTCCTATTATTCTTACAATTGGTCTTTGCAGTCTCCCAGATTTTGTAGATGTTTTGTGTCAGGTATTTTTAGATTTAGCATTTTAATTGATGTGTATATCTCTTCTCTCATATTGTCAATACCTGAGATTCTCCCTTCTATCTCTTGAATTTTGATGTTGAAGCTTGCCTCTATAGTTCCCGTTTGCATTCCTAAATTTTTAATTTCCAGGATTCCCTCAGTTTTGTTTTTTTTTTATTATTTTATTTCTGTTTTATATTCCTGAACAGTTTTGTTTCCTTCCATTGTTTGTTTGTTTATTTACATGACTTTCTTTGAGGTATTTATTCATTTATTTGAATTGTTTATTCATGTTTTTCTTGATTTCTTTAAGGGTTTTTGTTTTCATTTCCACTTTGAAGACTTCTATCGTCTTCATATATTTTGTTAATGCCTTTTATGTGCAAGCTAAGATGGAATATTCAGGACTCTTTGAAGGGCTCTGCTGATTACATATTGGCCTGTTATTGATTTTGTTCCTACACTTGTTTCTAACCAACTGAATTTGGTGTGATTATTGGTCTAGATATGGTCAAAAGATGTTTGGCTTTGCTGCATTAGGAAAATTTATACAACATCAATACTCCAGGTTAAAATAATTTTCCAATGAAAAATAAAGAGGTCAGTCCAGAAAGTTATAGAAATTTACATTACTATAGAATTGAATTTTGACTGCAATTCTACCATGTACTGTCTCAGTTTCAAATATAACAGTCTTTATTGTTCACATTCTGAAATAATGCACTAACTTTACTGATTTATATCAAAATTACTACTTGTGAAATATTATAACATAAAATCTCATTTTTTTTCAAAGACTGATTGTTGTGGAATTAGGACAAATGGAATGCTGCTTACAAATGTACAGTAAAACCGATAGGTTGATGTACCACAGTACAATTTTAGAAGAAGAAAAATCAATTGTCAGTAAAAAGACTTGATAATAAATCCTGTACCATTGACTTTGTTTGGCTGCTATATACTACAAAGAGAAAAGGAGCCAACCAAAGCCACATGAACGATTAATGAATGTCATGCAAAGCTCACAACATCCTTAGAATTTATTTGTCAATTTCTTGCAGTGATACCAAATTAAAAAAAAATAGACCTTCAAAGGAGTTTCTGAAGAAGTTTTTAAGAGACACACATGAAGTTAATATATTAATTTCTTTTGAATATACAGAGTTAGTGATATCTTTGTATACTTTACAAGGGAAATGGCATTCATTAGGTTGAAGGTATGATAACTCTGCAGCAATGCAGTATATTTGATTCCTGACTAAACCTAAAAGAGGAATATATTTATTGTGTTCTACTGGCTTTAGGTTTGATCGTGTAATTTGCTTTGGCCAAAAGTTATGTGTCAATTTTTTCACACACATTTTAAGGTTGAATATGTTCTCCCCTGTACCTTCTTATTTCTTTTGACTTAATGTAAGGCACAGTATCAATCAACCCATAATGGCTATGTAACTGAGCCACAGAAACAATTAAGGGAAATAATTTCTGCAATATAATATAATTCACCCTGACTTCTGCAGTTATTGAGTACAAATAAAATTTGGAGGAATATATAAAACAAAATAATATCTTTATGATGACTATATCAAATAAAATTCATAAGAAGGTAGAGAGGCCAAGAAAATATGGAAAGAAGGAAAGAAAGCCTTAATAATTCCCATGACTGATATCCATGTTCTGGTGAATGCTCATAGTTCTCATTATTTTTCTATAACTTGCATATATTCTCTCTAAGCTCACGTAGCTTCATTTTATTAGAGGCACACAAAATATATAGAGAACATAATCAAAATATATTTCATTCACTACATTTTACTGTTACCAAATATAAAACACGGCCATCTGGCTACTTAAACCTTCCTTGATGATGTCACATGTATCAGAAGAAAGTAACTAGCTGACAACATTTACTTTCCCTGTCTCCAGGGTTTAATGTAGGCATCTGAAATGTAACTGACAATGTTAAGAGAATTAGGCTCTGGACATTTCTGCCAATGCAGTGCCTCATCTATGGGAGATATTTCCATTTTTGTACTCTGTTTTACTGGCAATAGTTTCTGAGTATTTTCCTCTCTCCCCCTATATTTCCTTTTCCCCTCCATAGGACTGAACTTTTTCTGGCCTATTCATTCTTTTTTACCCTTGGTGTGACACAGATTTCAACTAATGAAGGAAAAAATATTCATATGTTTCACTTATAAAAAAGTAAGGAAGGCTTATGGAAACCAGTTAATCATTTTCAACACTGTTGCAATAGGGAAAAATATCAAGCTAAAACAAAATACAGGAGACAAAACTGGAAATTCAGACTAATAAGTAGAATGAGGGAACTGTGCAGATCTCAATTTAGCATGATTTTTGTTAACCTTATTTAATCACTTTATCCGAAGAGAAAATCAAGGAAATCAGATAATATCAAAGGTTAGAGAATTATCACAAACCTAAGAAGTATTCTCACTAAAATTGAGGTATGCAGGTCAAAGATCCATCCCCAAAGTAAAATCTAGTCCAAAAAGATAGTTCAGAGAAACCTGTCTAAAGTTTTTCTCAAAAAAATAATCTTTTGACACCTCAAAAGACATTATTCTATCTTCCTTATCTGCTACCTGAGACCCTAAACTGACAGCAAACAGTAAGGGATCAGGGAAAACTTCTTGGCTAATGCTCTAGAGTAAAATGTATAGACCTTTCTACCTATATTAAAGTTTCTTGAATGTATTTCTTGATTTTTTCAGAGTCTTAACTGGATTTAAATAATAAATCTTCTGTCTCAGCCAGTTAAGTGCTGAGATTCAAGGCCCATACTTTCTTGACTTTCCCACTCTCTATTTTGTTTAGGATAGAGACACAAACACTATAAAAATAAGGTCATCTATAGGCTTTATTTTGTTTGTTAAGTGTTCTGTATCTGAGTTCACACTGTTTATGTCATTTAATGCTTATATAATATTGAGAGGTTTTGTGCATGGTGATAGATAAAGATCTGTTTTCATTCTTCTACCTTTTGGCTTCCAGTTATGCCAGCACCATTTGTTGCATGTGCTTTCTTTTTTCCATTTTACATTTTTTTTGCTTCTTTGCCAAAGTTCAGATGTTCATAGATGAGTGGATTGATATCTGGGTATTCATTTAAATTCCATAGGTCTTCCTGTTTGTTTTTTATGCCAATACCAGGCTGATTTTAATACTGTAGCTCTATAGTAGAGTTTGAAGTCAGGAATTGTCATATCTCCAGAAGTTCCTTTACTGTACAGGACTGCTTTGGCTATTCTGCGTTTTTTGCCCTTCCATATGAAGATGAATACTGTTTTTTTGAGGTCTGTGAAGAATTTTGATGGAATTTTGATGGGCATTGCATTGAAGCTATAGATTTTTTTTGTAAGATTGCCATTTTTCTATGTTAATTCTGCCTACCTAAGAGCATGAGAAATCTTTCCATTTTCTGGTGTCTTCTTCAATTTCTTTCTTCAAAGATTTATAGCTTTTGACGTACAGGTCTTCCACTTGTTTCGTTAAAGTTACTCCAAGATAATTTATGTGGCTATTGTGAAGGGTAATATTTCTCTGATTTCTTTCTCATTCCAATTATCATCTGTGTAAAGGAGGGGTACTAAATTTTTCTAGTTAATCTTTTATCCTGCTACATTTCTAAAAGTGTTTATGAGTTGTAGAAGTTTCTTGATAGAACTATTGGAGGCACTTATATAAAAGATCATAACATCAAGACATAGTGAGAGTTTACTTCTTTTCAGATTTGTATCACTTTGATCTTCTTTTTTTGTCTTATTGTTCTATCTAGAACCTCAAGTACTATATTAAATTGATATGGAGAGATGGACAATCTTGTCTTGTTCCTGATTTCAGTGGGATCACCTTGAATTTCACTCCATTTAGTTTGATGTTGTTTGTTGGCTTACTGTATATTGTCTTTATAACATTTAGGTATGTTTCTTGTATCCCTACTCCCTACAAGACCTTTATCATGTAGGGATTTTGTATTTTGTCAAAGATTTTTCCAGCCTCTAATGAGATGATCATGTGGGTCTTTTCCAGTTTGTTTATATGGAATTACACTGACAGATTTTTGTATGTTGAACAATTCTTGCATCTCTGGGATGAAGCTTATTTGGTCATGGTGGATGATTTTTCTGATTTGTTCTTAGATTCTGTTAGTCACTATTTTATTGAATATTATTGTATCAATGTTCATGAGTGGGATTGATCTGTAATTTTTTTTTCTTAGCAATGTCGTTGTGTGGTTTGGGTAACAGGGTAATTATAGTTTTCTAAAAAAGAGTTTGGCAATGTTACTTGTATTTTTATTGCATGGAACAAAGGTAAATCCCCTATTTATTCTGATTTCATAAATAAAAATGATAAAACATTTAAGGGAAATGACTCTGTTAGTCAAATTTTCCATTAAATATAACTTTTCTGGAGCTGTGGATTGTAGTCTGGTTTCCTTTACTTCACATCTAATATCCTTTTATGAATGAACACATCTTGTTTGTATTTCAGAGTCTGGGTTACCTCATTTAGGATGATTTTTTTTTTCTAGTTCAATCCATTTGCCTAAAAAGTTCATAATGTCCTTGGTATTTACAGCAGAATAATACTCCATTATGTAATTGCAACATAGCTTTTGTTAATCCATTCTTTAGTTGAGGGACAGCAAGGTTTTTTCCAAGTTCTGGGTATTATGAATAATGCTGCTAGGAATATTGTTGAGAAAATACCCTTGTGGTATGATTGTGCATCCTTTGAGTATATGTCCAAGAATTGTACTGCTGGGTCTTAAGATAGATTGCTTCCCAATTTTCTTAGAAATCAACATAATGATTTCCAAGGTGGCTGCAAAAGTTTACATTCCCACCAGCAATGGAGGAGTGTTCTTCTTACTCCACATCCTCTCCAACTTAAGCTGTACTCAATATTTTCATTACAGTCATTCTGACAGGTATAAGATGGTATTTCAGAGTTACTTGGATTTGCATTTTCCTGATTATTAAGGATGTTGAGCAATTCCTTAAATGTCTTTGGACTACTTGAGATTTTTCTGCTGAGAATTCTCTTTTTAGATCTGTACTCCCATTTTCAGTTGAATTATTTGTTATTTTGATGTCTAGTTTCCTGAATTACTTATATATTTTTGTGTTGTGTTTAGAAAGTGGTTTCCTATGCCAAGGCATTCAAGGCTACTTCCCACTTTTTCTTAGATTTATGTTCAGATTTTTGATCGATTTAGACTTGAGTTTTGTGCATCAGGATATATATTGATCTGTTTGCAAGCTTCCACATGTTGAAATCCCATTATGCCAAGACTATTTGTTGAAGAGTCTTTCTTTTTTCTATTGTAAAAATTTGGCTTCTTTGTCAAAAATCAGGTATTCACGGGTGTGTGGATTAATGTCATTACTCAATTCTATTTTCTTGGTCCATGTGTTTATTTTATGCCAATACCAAAATATTTTTATTACTGTAGCTCTGTAGTAGATTTTGAGGTCAGGGATGATGATGTCACCAGAAGTTCCTTTATTGTAGGATTGCATTTAATATTCTATGTTTTTATGCTTTTTGCTTTTCCACGTGAAGTTGAGTATTGTGCTTTTTTTTTAGATCTGTGAAGAATTGTGTTAAGATTTTGATGGGAATTTTTTTTAATCTGTAGATTGCTTTTGGTAAGATTTTCATTTGTATTATGTTGATTCTACCTATCCAAGATCACAGATGTATGGGTTGCCCTGTGAAAGGGAATTAGATGAGATCTTCTGGGTAAACTGGGGACAGAGAGGTGGTATCATGGAGATGATCAGTAATGTGAACAAGAGGAAATGGAATGGTCAAGTTAGGGATGGGCAGAATGGGAGAGCAGGAAAAGAGATCTTGATTGAGGGAGTCAATCATCATATAACTGTGGTTTGTAAGAAACCTATTGGTAAGGAAATTTCCAGGAATTCAAAAGGATAACCCCAACTAATATCTTAAGCAATATTGAAGAGGGTGCTTGAAATGGCCTTCCCCTGTAATCAGATTGGTGAATACACCAGCTGTCATCATAGAGCCTTCAACCAGTAATTGATAGAAGCAAATTCAGAGATCCAAACTCCGTGAATCCAGATGAAGAGAGGGAAGAGGGATTATATGAGCAAAAGAAGTCAAAATAATGTTGAGGAAAACGGCAGGGACAGCTGAACCAAGATCATGGTACCTCATGAACTCTAGACTAACAATTGCAATTGTGGAGTCTGCATGAGACTGAAATAGGCCCTGTCCATATGGGAGAAGGTTGTATAGCTTGGTCTATTTGAGGAGCCCCTGGCAATTAGACCAGGAAATATTAATGGTGAATGAGCTATCTTTTATGAGCCCATTTGCTATGGCGGGATGCCTTGTGCAGCCTTGATTAAGAAGGGAGTGACTTGGTCCTGCCTCAACTTACTATGGCAAATTTTTGTTGATTGTACCCATGGAATGACTTACCCTTTGGGAGGAGTGGATGGGAGATGGGTTGCGGGAGACAAGATGGAGGATGGAAGGATGGGTAGGAGTGAGAACTGTAGTTGGAATGTAAAATGAAGAATAAATAAATAATTTTTAAATATTTTCCAGTAAACAACAGAGGTGAGTTTCAGACTTAAGTCTGATATATTCTACTGTCTTACTCACAATCCAATCTTTTGCAATTCTGCTGAGTATGGAGAAAAGTGAATAATATTTCTTTTATGTTTGATGGCAAGATTTTAGGGATAAAGGAGACCTTGTGAAATATTGTATTGTAAATACAATATACCATTAATATTATTTTATGTATCAGTTTCTTCAGAATAAAACTTGATTGCATCATCTATGTAGCAAAAATTTAACTGATATTATCTGCTTAAAGAACCTTATGACTAGCAGAAATCTTGAAATTGTGCAACAAATTAGGAAACAGAGTAAATAAATGCCTCTAGATTCACCTTAAACTTTGAGTATTATTTTCATTTCTTCTTAAGAAAGAATGGTTAAATGTAATTGATCAAGAAACCCTATTGTATTTCTCTAGATAAATTCAGAAACTTATGCAGAAGTCCATTCTACTTCTGTATTTGCCCCACTGAAGTACCTGTTATATCCAGATGTGCATGTTGAGAACAGATTCTGATAACATTAAGGAAACAAACACAATAAAAAAGCAACAAGTTTACATATTGCTTAGATTTGATTAGCACTGCTTAGTTTCTTATCCACACTTATACTCACTCTGAGCCACACAATCTATGTCAAGTACACAAACTGGGCCTCAACCAAAACTGTATCACCACTTTATTTCATGAACTCAATATTGACCACAGTAGCACATAGTGTCTTTACTATATCCACATACCTCTGATGTATTTTTTTAAATGTTTATGAGTTCATCAGCATCAAGTTTTGTGATTTCACTTCCATTACCCAGATATTTCATGTTTTTTTTTTTCACCACAGGACAGCCTTTGGTCCAAAGTTGGTTCTTGAATATATTTGTACATGTGTATGCAATCACGCAGAGTGCTACTTACATTAGAGGATTAACATCCTTGATTTACTAACAAGGTATGCAGATCCAACTTTTCTTACTTGAGTCAAGAAAATTCAAAGGCACGAATTTCAATTTATTGCTGCACTATACTATTGTATCAGATGAAAATCTTGGCATCCATAGATATCTTCCAGAGATCAAATTCCTGCTTGACTTCTTTGCCATGCTTATTCTTTCTCCCCACTATTTTACAAAAAATCCCTTATTCAACAAACCACTTGCATGGTAATCATCACCTCAAACCTTCTAAACTAATGAAGTTATCTAACAGACATAGTGTACTGTGTTGAAGTGTATACGTGATGATTTTAAAGTAATAACTTGGCACTAATGCAGCAGGACATCTGTGGCAAATTTGCCCTCCTCTTGTTCCAATCTTCTGTGAATCCCACAGGTCCTCCCCATCTAACAGCATTTCCCACTTGTTACTTTGTCTCAGCCCTAAACCTTACTTAGCAGGCAACCATTCCTGGGATGCTCCATCCAGGGCAACAAGAAAGCAGAGAGTGTATCAATATTCCTTTTTCTGCTCCCCCAGATCCAATCCCCCCAGTCTCATCCTCAGATCTGTAGGAGGAACCCACTCTGGTCTCCCTTTTCAGTTTGACCCCATCCCCAATGGATCACAAAGACATCATCAACCTTCCTTCTTCCAACTTATCCCTTTATCCAAGCATCCAACACCAGCCGGCATTTCTTGGAATCCCACCAGTGTAGCGGGTAGGAAAGAGGTAAGATAAATGAAGATCTTCAACACTTTCTCCTCTTTTCTAAACTGAATTACCCAGTCTTATCCCTATCTCTGCAACACCTGCTACAGCTTTCCTTCCCTCTCTGCCAATATCCCCTGTGTATCTCAACAACCTTCCCATATTAACCTTTCTCTCCCAGTGCTACAGGATATTCTTTCTGGAAACCACTCTTCATTTTCATCCCCTTATTCCTTGAAAACTAAATATGTACATCCTTTTTGGAATGCTCTGATCTCCTCTGCTCCTTCCTGTGAACCCTGTCAGACCTCTCATTTATCTCTAATCCTAAATATCAGCTCCCTATACTTATAAATACACTTCACCTAGAAACACTAGAGGTCATAACTATCAAATCCAAGTAAAATTTCTTACCATACAACACATAGGCATCCCATTCTCTGAAAAGTCATAGAAAAAAAAACAGAAACTAAGCAAATAAACACTGTCGTGATAACAACAAATCCAGATAGAAACGTCTAGAACTATAATCATCCCAATCGCAGATGAGACAATTTAAGTGCCTCAAAGTGATTTTGTAGACTCCTCCTGAGAAGTCTTACCCTCTCAAAGAAGTGGATGGTAGATGGGGTGAGGGGAAGGTAGACCTATAACCCCTAAGGAAATAGAAGTAGCCATCAAAAGTCTCCCAACCACACAAAAAATCAGGTTCAGATGTTTTAGCACAGAATTCTACCAAAATTTCAAAAAAGAGCTAATACAAAAGCTCCTCAAATTGTTCCACACAATAGAAATAGGAGGAACATTGCCAAACTATTTTAAGAGGCTACAGTTACACTGATACCCACACCACAAAACAATGAAACTAGGAAAGGGACTTGTAGATCAATCTCTGTCATGAAAACTGATGCAAAAATACTTAATAAAATACTGGCAAACTGAATCCAAGAACACAACATAATAGTCATCCACCATGACCAAGTTGGCTTCATCCAAGTGAGGCAGGGATGGCTTAATGTGTATAAAAATAATCCATCAATGTAACCCACTATGTAAACAAACTGAAAGAAATAAATCACATGTTCATCTCATTAGATGCTAGAAAAGCCTTCAACAAAATCCAACACTCCTTCACAATAAATGCCTTGCAGAGATCAGGAATACAAGAAACATATCTAAACATAACAAAGGTGATATGCAATAAGCCAATAGACAACTTCAAGCTAAATGGAAATAAACTCAAAGCAAATGCACTAAAATAAGGAGCAAAACAAGGACATCCACTTTGTTCATATCTATTAATTTTAGTACTCAAGTTTTAACTAGAGCAATAAGGCAACAAAAGATTAAGGAGATACAAACTGGAAAGGAAGAAGTCAAACTTTGGCTATTCGCAGATGATATGATAGTAACCATAAGAGACCTGGAAAATTCTACCAGCGAACTCCTACAGTTGATAAACAACTTTAGTAATGTGGCAGGACACAAGATCAACTCAATAATAATAATAATTGTCCTCCTGTAAACGTATCATAAATGGGCTGGAAAGGAATTGGCGGAAAATCAACCTTCACTATAGCAACAAGCAAGTTGCAATAGCTTTGAAGAAAGATATTGAAGAAAATAGCATAAAATGGAAAGATCTCTCATACTTTTGGGTAGGTAGGGACAATAGAGTAAAAATGGCAATCTTACCAAAAACCATCTACAGATTTGTTGCAATTGCCATCAAAATCCCAGAATCTCAAACCTTCAAAGAACAATACTCAGCTGCATATGGAAAAACAAAAACCCAGGATAGCCAAAACAATCATGTACAATAAAGGAACTTCCAGAGTCATCATTATCCCTGACTTTAAGCTCTACTGTAGAGCTATATACATGAAAACAGCTTGATATTGGCATGGAAAAAGACACATGGACCAATGGAATGGAATCAAAGTAGCTATTATTAAATGAAGACTCATATGAACACCAGATACTTGAGAATATCATGGAAGAGAAAGTCTGAAATAGCTATGAATATATTGGCACAGGAGAGCACTTCCTGAATATAAGACCAGTAGCAAATGCACTGAGATCAGCAATTAATAAGTGGGACCTTCTGAAACTGAGAAGCTTCTGTAAGTCAAATCACACTGTCAACAAGACAAAATGGAATCCCACAGAATGGAAAAAAAAAGTTATTCACAAACCCCACATCTGACAGAGGGCTGATTTCAAAAGCATATAATAAAGTCAAGATACTAGACATCAAAATACCAAATAATTCAATTAAAAATGGGGTACAGATGTAAACAGAGAATTCTCAACAGAGGAATCTCAAATGGCTGATAAACACTTAAGGAAATGTTCAACATTCTTAGCCATCAGAGTAATGCAAATCAAAACAACTGTGATATTTCATCTTACGCCTATCAGAACGGCTATGATCAAGAACACTGATGACAGCTTATGCTGGAGAGGATGCAGAGTAAGGGAAAAAACCCCTCCATTGTTCATAGGAGTACAATCTTGCACAGCCACTTTGGAAATCAGTATGGCAGATTCTCAGAAAAATGGGAATCAATTTGCCTCAAGACCCAGTGATACCAGCCTTGGGCATATACACAAAGGATACACACTCATACCCCAAGGACATTTTTCTCAACTACGTTCATAGCAGCATTATTTATAATAGCCAGAACCTGGAAACACCCTAGATATCTATCAAATAAAGAATGGATAAAAAAATGGTATATTTACACAATGGTGTACTACTCAACAGGTAAAAAAAAAGTGGTTGCTTGAAATTTGCAGGCAAGTGGATAGAATTAGGAAAAAAAATCTTGAGTGAAGTAACTTGATATTAAACATAAAGCAAAGGATAACCAGCCTATAACTACTACCCCAAAGAATCTAAAAAACAAGAAGAACCCTAAGAGTGGCATACATGGATCCCCCTGGGAAGGGGAATAGACAAACTCTCTGACTAAATTGGGATCATTAAGGAGTGGGGGGCAGATAAAAAGAGGTATAGAAAGGGAGGAGTGGAGGGGGAAAGAGAACATGGGGGATTGGAATGGCTAAATTAGGGAAATGGCAGAGAGGGAGAACAAGGAAAGTGATACCTTGATAGAAGGAGCCATTATGGTGTTAGTGAGAAATGTGGCACTAAGAAAATTCTCAGGAATCTACAAGGATGACCCCAGCAAAGAACCTAATCAATAGTGAAGAGGGTGCCTACACTGTCCTTCTCATGCAATAAGATTGATAACTACATTAACTGTCATCATAGAAACTTTATCTAGTAAATGATTGAAGCAGATGCAAAGATATATAGTAAAGAACTGGTTTGAGCTCCCAGAGTCCAGTCAAACAGAGGAAGGAGCAAAATTATGAGCAATGGGTCAATACCATGATAGAGAATACCACAGAAACTCTGACAATAGCTAGTGGGAGCTCACTGACTCTGGATTGACAGCTGCAGAACCTGCACAGGACTAAACTAGCCCCTCTGAATGTGGGTGACAGTTGGGGGTTTGAGCAGTCTGTGGGGTCACTGGAAAATAGATGAGTATTTACTGGCTGTCTTGGGCCCATTTCATATGGAGGGATATCTTTCTCAGCCTAGATATAAGGGGGGGCATTGGTCCTGCCTCAATGCGATGTGACAAACTTTGTTTACTCCCCATGGGAGACCTCACCTTCTCTGAGGAGTGAATTGAGGTTGGGATTGGTAGGAGTTTAGGAGAGCAGGAGGAGAAAAAGGAGAGGGAACCGGAATAGCTGTGTAAAATAAGAACAATTGCCTTAAGAAAAGAAAAAAAGGAGCAAAAGGAGAAAGAACTGAGGATCCAGCAATTCCATTCTTGGGAATATACCCAAGAGATGCCCAATTATAACTACAAAAGCATTTGTTCAACTATGTTCATAGCAGCATTATTTGTAATAGCCAGGACCTGGAAACAACCCAGATGCCCCTCAACTAAAGAAAGTGTGGCAATCTACACATTAGAGTAATTTTCAGCAGTAAAAAATAATGACATCTTGAATTTTGCATGCAAGTGGATGAAATTAAAAAACGTCATCCTGAGTGAGGTAACCCAGACCCAAAAATATAAATATGGTATGTACTCACTCATAAGTGGATACTACAAAGGGCAACAAGCCTATAGTTCATGATCCTAGAGAAACTAAGTAATAAGTTGAACCCAAAGAAAAACATATATAGACCGACCTGGAAATTGGAATGAGACAAAAATTTGGGAACAGGGGACAGGGAGTAGAGGGCAGAAGGGGTGGGGGAGAACTTGGGGTAATGGGATGGTTGAAATGGAGGAAGGACGGATATGAGAGCAAGGAAAGAGATATCTTGATTGCAGGAGCCATTATGGAGTTAGCTAGAAACCTGGCTCTAGAAAAGTGCCCCAAAACCCACAGGGATGAACCTAGCTGAGAGCCTAAGCATCAGAGGAGAGGGTGTCTGAACTGACCTTACCCTGTAGTCAGACTGATGATTATCTTAAATATCACCGTAGAACCTTTGCCCTACAACAGATGGGGAACAGAAGCAATGACCCACATCAGAGCAATGGACTGAACTACCAAGATCCAATTGAAGAGTGGAGGGAGTGAGAGTATGAGCAAGGAATTCAAAATTATGAAGGAATCATCCACTGAAACAGTTTGATTGAGCTAATGATAGCTCACAAGTTCCAACTGCACTGGGAGTGAATGAGCATGGGAATAACCAAGACCCCTTGAAGGGAGTTGAGAGCTGGGGCAGACTGAAGGGCCACTGATAATGACACTGAGATGTGTCTCTCCTTGTATATACTGGCTTCATGGGATCCTATTCTCTTTGGATGTAAATCTTGCTCAACCTAGATGTAGTGGGGGGGGGGCTTGGACTTTCCACGGGGTGGGGTGCATGGTACTCTTTTATGGTTGGAGAGGTGGGGTAGGGTCTGTGGATGAGAGGGAGGGGACTGAAAAGAGGGGAGGGAGTGGGGTTTTGAATTGGTAATTTTTTAGTAATAATAAAGTAATAAAAATGTCCAAAAAGCATTTTCAATTAAAATTTCTCTAAACTACAAAAGTAGATAGATGTCAACAAAGATATAAGAAGTGCACAGAACATTAAATAGATTGGAACAGAAAGTAAGTCCCTCAATCCATAATATTCAAAACACTGAACATACAGGACCAAAAAAGAATATTAAAAGGTTCAATGTAATAAGATTAAGTAACATATAAAGTATACCTGTTACAATCACATCTAACTTCTCAATATCAATGGGAAATTACATCTGACTTCTCAATTGGGACTCTAAAATCCAGAACATGAGGGAAAATTGCACTGAAGATTCTAGCAGACCACCAGCCCAGATTGCTATACCTAGGAAATCTTTCAATCACCATAGTTTAAGAAAATAAGATATTGCATAATGAAGTCAAATTTAAACAAAATCTTTCTACAAATTCCACTCTACAGAGATCCTAGGAGGAAAACTATAATGAAAAGAGGATAACTATGTGAAAGAAAACACAGAAATAAATAATTTCACACCACTAAAATATAAAGAAGGGACACACACACATACCACTACCACCACCACCACCACCACCATCATCACCACCACCACTACCAAAACCAACATATATATATATATATATATATATATATATATATATATATATATATCAGAAATCAACATCAAGCGGTCACTATCAACAGTCTCAATTCACCAATAAACAGACATAGGTGAACAGGATAGATAATAAAACAGGATCAAATCCTCTGATGCATACTCAAAATACACCTAAACATTAAGGATTGTCATACCTTACAGTAAGGAACTGGAAAAAGATATTCTAAGCAAATGGTCCTAAGAAGCAAGCTGGTATAACAATTTAAATATCTAACAAAATAGATATCAAAACAAAACTAAACAAAAAGATGGAAAAAGACAGTACATACTCATTAAAGGAAAAATTCACCAAGATGATATTTAATTTGTAAACACTATGCCCATTAATAAGGGCACACAATTTTGATAATCACTATGAAAGCTTAAACCATATATTGGCCCTCACACACTTATAGTGCTAGACTTTATTTCCCCACTTCTACCACACAAATACTAAACAGAGACATGCTGAAGCTATCAGAAGATATAAAATAAATTAATCTAATAGATATTTACAGAACATATCACCTAAACACTAAAGAATATACCTTATAGTCTGGACTTCATAGAACTTTGTCCAAAATTACCTACATATTCAGACACAAAACAAGTCTCAAAAGGTACAAAATTTGAAATAAGTCTCAGCTTGCTATGAGACTCAATGAACATTAACAATAACAGAAGCAACAGAAACTTACAAACTCATGAAGAGTGATTAACTCTCTGCTCAAAGAAAAAGGCATCAAGACATCAATAAAAATACTCAAGAATTCAATAAAAAATGTATATACAACCCAAACTTATGGTTCTAATAAGAAAAATCAAAGCACAAAATGCATGCATAAAATGTCTGGTGATATATCAAAGTAGAACAAAAAGAAATGTTTACCACCACGAGGAATAGACTGCAAGAAATAAATGCATGCCAGAAATATAAATAGAAACAAAGAGATCAATACAGGAAATTGATAAAAATGTTAATTCATTGAAAATAAACAAAATATAAGTTTTTAGCCAGAGTACCTAGAAGGCAAATAGAAAATTTCCATATTAACACAATCAGAGAGAAAAAGAGAGACATAGAAACAAACACTAATGATAACCACAGAATCCTAAGTACATACTTTAAAAACCTACTCAACAATGTTGGAATATGAAAGAAATGGGTAAGTTTCTCTATAGGTACCACTTACCTATCTTATCTATCAAGATCAGATAAAAAAATTAAGTAAACCTGTAACTGATAGTGAAATAGAATCTGTAATTAGCAGTCACCAGTTCTGGCTTGTCTTAGGTGAGCTTGGCACACAAATGAGTTATCTGGAAGGAGGAAACCTAAGTTGAGGAAAAACATCCATAAGATCCAGTTGCAAGGCATTTTCTTAATTAGGGATTGATCATGGAAGGTCAAGTCCACTGTGGTTTGTTTCATGTCTGGTTTATATAAGAAAACTGGCTTAGCAAGTCATGGGAAGCAAGCTAGAATACTGTACCCTTCCACGACCTCTGTATCAACTCCTGCATCTATATTTTTGCTTGCTTGAATTCCTGTCTTGATCCTTTCTTTGAAGATGAACAACAATATGGAACTATAAACTAAATCGGCACTTTCTTTGCCTTCTTTCATTTTCTTCATGGTGTTTTGTCACAGCATTAAAATCCTCAACTTACATATCTTCCACCCTAGTCCAAAATTCCAGAGACAGTTGATTCTTAATTCAGATTTCAAACAGAATATCAAAGAAGAATTAATAAGATTATGCCTCAAATTATTCCATAAGATAGAAACAAATTTTATATTTTATGAGTTTATTAATGAGACAACCATTACCTGGCTACTGAAACCACATAAAGAACCAAAACACAAGAGAGTTGCAGACCAAATTCCCTTATGACTCTAGACTAAAAAAGTACTTGCAAACTGAATCCAAGAACACATCAAAAAGTTCATTTACCATTACCAGGTAGGCTTCATCCCAGAGATTCAAGAAAGGTTTAATATATGTAAATCAATTAATATAATCTACCCTATAAACAAATTTATGGAAATAAACTGCACGACCACCATCTATCTCATCAGATACAAATCCAATCATGATTAAAGTCCTAGACAGTTTAAGGATACAAGGGACATACATAAACATAATAAAGGCAGTTTGGGCATGAGTCTGGGACCTCCAAGGGAACAGACAGGAATCAGAGGCCTCTGTGGGTCTGGGTGTGAGTGTGGGTCCACTGAGGGAGTAAGCGTGAGCCAGGACCTCTGCAGGTCTGGGAGCACATGAGTTTGGGAACTATGAGAGAGTAGACTGGAGTCAGAGATTTTTATGGGACCAAGCTCAAGTCAAGGACCTTTGCAGGATTGGACCCAGACCAGGGAAATTTACAGAAACAGGACTAAGCCAGCAACCTAGGCCAAAGCAGCCTTGAGAGAGCAAACTCCATAGGAGCAGGCACAAGGGAGCAAATGCTGAGGGAGATGACTAGAACCTCTCCAGATCTGGGCATGAGTCTGGAACCTTTGAGGAACTAAGCCCAATCCAAGACCTCTGCAAGTCTGGGCTTTAGTCTGGAAACTCTGAGGGAATAGGCCTGAGCCAGGAACTCTGCAGGCCTAGGTGTGGCTCTGGGACATCCGAGGGAGTAGGCAGGAACCAGATACTTCTGCAGGTCTAGGACCTCTGAGGGAATAGGCCCGAACCAGAGACCTCTGCAGGTCTGGGGCGTGAATCTGGAACCACCAAAGGAGTATGCCTGAGCCAGGACCTCTGCCAGAACAGGCCCAAGGCAGCAACCTCAGCATAAAGAGCCCCAACACAGCAACCTCTGTGGGAGCAGGCCCAAACTACTCTAGGCATTGTAGAGCAAACCCCAAGAGTGATGAGCAAACTCCGGAAATTTGAACTTACCAATGGGTAGACTCTAACCCTGGCCCTGAATACACCATAAAGAACAATTACCTGAAAGCTAGATCCACTAGTACCTGGAAGATTGATCACCAGAGCCACAGACAGCCTCAACTACACCAATCAAATGAAAAGATGGGTAAACAAGGTAAGAACATATGCAACACCACAAAGAGCAACATGACACCGGTAAAAACTAGTAACCCTACAACAGCAAAACATGAAAAATCAAATATAGATGAAGCAGAAGAAAATGACCTAAAAAATAGCTTTAGTAGAATGTTTGAGGCCATTAAAGAGGAAATGAAAAATTCCCTCAAAAATGGGAGAAAAATCCAAACTAAAAATTGGAAGACATCAAAAAATCCCTTAAAGAAAGCCAAGAAAAAGCAAACAAACATGTGAAAGAAACTATTCAAGACTTGAAACAACAGCTGGGTGGTGGTGGTACATACCTTTAATCCCAGTAGTCAGGAAGCTGATGCAGGAGGATCTCTGTGAGTTTGAGACAAGCCTTGTGTATAATCTACAAGACTGAATTTCAGATCAGGCATGAAAGCAATACAGAGAAACCTTGTCTTAAAACAAACAAACAAACAAAAAAACCTAAAACTTGAAAACTGAAATTAAAACAATAAAGTAAACACAAGATGAAGAATTTATAGGCACAGAAATCATGAGAAATTTATCAGGAACTACAAATGCAAGCATAAACAGCATAATACAGAGATGGAAGAGAGAGTTTCAAAAGCTAAAGATACAATAGATGAAATAGAGTCATCAGTCAAAGAAAACACTAAATCCAACAAAAGCTTAGCACAATATATCCAGGAAATATGGCACACCATGAAAAGACCAAACCTAAGAATAATAGATATAGAATAAAGGTAAGAAGTCCAACTCAAAAGCACAGAAAATATATTTAACAAAGTCATAGAAGAAAACTTTCCCAACCTAAAGAAAGATATGACTATGGATATACAAGAAGCTTACAGAACACCAAGTAGAATGGATCAGAAAAAGTCACCTTGTCACATAATAATCAAAACACTAAACATATAGAATAAAGAAAGAATATTTAGAGCTGCAAAGGAAAATGTCAAGTAACATATCAGAATTACACCTCAGAATTACCTCTCAGAATTATACCTGACACCTGAAAAGAAAAATGAAAGCCAGAAGGTAAAGAGATGAAGGTTGCTAGCCCAGACTACTATAAACAACAAAACTTATAATCACCATAAATGAACAAAACATGACATTCCATGACAAAACCAAATTTAACAAATACCTAGCTACAAACCCAGTCCTACATAAATTATTAGAAGGAAAATTCCAATGCACAGAAGTTGGCTAAATAAACAAAATCACAGGTAATTGATGATATCCCAGTAGCAAATCCTAAAGAAGGAGAAAAACACTCAAAAAATCACCAAAAATGAAAACTAAATTAACAGGAATTAGAAATCACTGATCATTAATATCTCTTAATGTAAATGGACTCAACTCACCTATAAAAAAACACAAGCTAACAGATTGGATATGAAAACAGTATCCATCCTCCTGCCACATACAAGAAATGCACCTCAACCTCAAAGACAGACATCACCTCAGAATAAAGGGTTGGGGGAAAAAATTCCAATCAAATGGACCTATGAAACAAATTGGTGTAGCTATCCTAATATCTCACAAAATGGGCTTCAAACTAAAATCAATCAAAGGAGACAAAGAAGGACATCTCATATTAGTCACAGGAAAATTCCATCAAGAGGAACTCTCAATACTGAACATCTATGCACCAAACACAAGAGCAACCTCATATGTAAAAGAAACACTTCTAAAGTTTAAATCACACATTAAACCCCACATGTTAATAATAGGAGACTTCAACACCCTACTCTCATCACTTGACTGATTGTCCAGACAGAAAATTAACAGAGAAATAAGAGAAATAAGATATGTTTTACTCAGACAGATTTAACAGACATCTATAGAATATTCCATCCAAATATAAAAGAACATACTTTCTTCTCAGCATCTCATAAAACCTTCTCAAAAACTGACCACATACTAGGTAACAAAGCAAATCTCAACAGATTTTTTTTTTTGAATTTTCAAGACAGGGTTTCTCCGTAGCTTTTTGGTTCCTGTCCTGGAACTAGCTCTTGTAGACCAGGCTGGCCTCGAACTCACAGAGATCCACCTGCCTCTGCCTCCCAAGTGCTGGGATTAAAGGTGTGAACAACCACCACCTGGCTCAACAGATTTAAAAAAAAATAAAACTTGGAATAACCCCATGTATCTTATGAGATCACTATGGCTTAAAATTAGAATTTAACAGCAACACTAATTCAAGAAAGCCCACAAACACATAAAAATTAAACAATGTTCAGCTGAAACATCATTGGGTCAAGGAAGACATAAAGGAATACCTGTTCCTGTACTGAGGAGATTAATCCAGAGAGCCCGCCCTTTTGTCTGCTAGGTCCTTGGCCCAGCAAGAGTCCCTACTCCTGTACTGAGGAGATCCATCCAAAGGGGAAAGTGTGTGTCTGCCTGGCTAGATGGTCCTGGGGACAGAGTACAGGCCTCTTCCAGCTCCTGCTGCAGGGACTTCTTTGTTCCACAATGACCCTGCCTCACCCAAGCCCACCGTTTTGTCTGCTAGGTCCCTGACCCAGCAAGAGTAGCAGACAATATCCCTCTGCTCAATCAGGAATGGAGCCTAGTCACCAGAAGAAGAGCTGGAAGCCAAAGCGTGAGCAGAGGGAAGTGACTGCTTTTTTAAAGGGAGAGAGACAACGCCCCAGTGGGCTAGTATCTCAGCAGCTATTGGCTGAAGGAGCAGGAGGGGCTCCCACAACAAGAAATGGAAGAGAAGGCAAAGAAAAAGTTAGAAGAAATTAATAAATGCCTCAAAGATATCCCCCCAAAAAAACCCAAGAAAAAGCAATCAAACAGATAAAGGAAACAGTTCAAGACTTGAAGACCAAAATGGAGGCAATAAGGAAAACAAAAAACCTAGAGATAGCTGGATATGGAAAATCTGGGTAAATGAACAGGAACTACAGAGACAAGTATAACCAACAGAATACAAGAGATAGAAGAAAGTATCTCAGACACGGAAGATACTAGAGAGTAAATAAACTCATTGAACCAAGAAATCAGCAAATTCAACAAATTCTTAGCAAAAATCATCCAGGAAATCTGGGACACCATGAAAAGACCAAATCTAAGAATAATAGGGGTAGAAGAAGGAGAAGAATTACAGCTCAAAGGCCCAGAAAATATATTCAACAAAATTATAGAAGAAAACTTCCCCAACCTAAAGAAGGATATCTTTATGAAGGTACAAGACACATACAGAACACCAAATAGACTAGATTAAAAAACATCCCCTCATTATATAATAATCAGAACACAAAACATACAGAATAAAGAAAAAATATTAAGAGCTGCAAAGGAAAAGGGCCATGTAACAAATAAAGGTAAACCTATCAGAATTACACCTGACTTCTCTATGGAAACCAGGAAAGCCAGAAGGTCGTGGATAGATGTGCTGCAGACAATAAAAGAGCATGGACATGAGCCCAGTTTACTATACCCAGCAAAGCTTACTTTCACCATTGAAGGTAAAAACAAGATATTCCAGGGCAAAAACAGATTTAAACAATACGTAACAACAAACCCAGCCTTACAGAAAATACTAGAAGGAAAACCACAACCCAAGGAAGCCAAAAACACCCATAATAACATAGACATCTTACAAACCTCCACCAGCACAACTCAAAGAAGGGAAACACACAAACACTATCACCAAAAACAAAATAAATAAATAACCAGAGTTAACATCCACTGGTAATTAATATCACTTAATATCAATGGACTCAATTCATCTATAAAAAGGCACAGGTTAAGAGAATGGATACAAAAACAGGATCCAACATTCTGCTGTTTACAAGAAATATACCTCAACATCAAAGACAGATACTACCTCAGAGTAAAGGGTTGGGAAATGTAGTAAAAGAGCGGGCCGCGATCCACCCAGATCCCAAATGCCTGGCTAGCTTATACCTGAAATAATTACATGGAAATATGTATTAATTAAATCACTGTCTGGCCCATTAGCTCTAGCCTCTTATTGGCTAACTCTCACATCTTGATTCAACCCATTTCTAATAATCTGTATGTCACCATGAGGCCGTGGCCTACTGGGAAAGATTCAGCATATCTAACCTGGTAGCTTCATGGCAGGCAGCTCTCTCCCTGCATTCTGCCTCCCAAAATTCTGTTCTGTCTACTCCACCCACCTAAGGGCTACCCTATCAAAGACCAGGGCAGCTTTGTTATTTAACCAATGAAATGACTCCTACACCAGGGAAATGTTTTCCAGTCAAATGGACCTAAGAAATAAGTGTGTGTGGCTATCCTAATATCTAACAAAATTGATTTCAAACTAAAATCAAACAGAAGAGATGGAGAAGGACACTTTATACTCATAACAGGAACAATGCATCAGGATGAAGTCTCAATCCTGAATATCTACGCCCCTAATATAAAAGCACCCACATATGTAAAAGAAACATTACTAGAATTCAAAGCATACATCAAACCCCACACGCTAATAGTCAAGGTGGGGGAAGGACTGAGAGAGAGCAAGGAAAGAGATGTTTTAATTAAAGAATCCATTACAAGGCTAGAAAGAAACCTGGCACTAGATAAATTCCAAGGAATTCAGAAGGATGACCCCAGGTAAGACCCTGAGTGATAGTGGAAAGGGTGCCCGAACTGTTCTTGCCCTGTAGTCAGATTAATGACTTTCTTAAATGTCACCATAGAAACTTTATCCAGCAACTAATGGAAGCACAGGCAGAGAGCCACAGCAGAGCACTAGACTCAGCTTCCAAAGTCCAGTCAAAGAGTGGGAAGAGTGAGAATATAAGCTTAGAGGTCAAGACCATGATTGGAATACCCACTGAAAGTGCTTACCTGAGTTAATGGAAGTTCACCAACTGCAGCCAGACAGGGAAGGAAACAGAGTAAGTCCAAACTAGTCTTTCTGAATCTGGATGACTGATGGAGGAAGGTCATTGGCTAATAAAGGAACTCCCTTGGCCCATTTTATTGGTTAGAAGATAGGTGGGAGGAATAAACAGAACAGAACGCTGGGAGGAAGAGGAAGTGAGCTCAGACTCCACAGCTCTCCTCTTGGGAGCAGGCACCTCAGAGAGACGCCATGCCCCGCTCCCGGGCAGACACACACCATGAAGCTCCGACCCAGGATGGACTAGGCTAGAATCTTCCCAGTAAGACCGGTTCTCACAGATTATTAGAGATGGGTTGATCGGGATATCAAAATTAGCCAGTAAGGGCTAGAGCTAATGGGCCAAGCAGAATGGGCCAAGCAGTGTTTAAATGAATACAGTTTGTGTGTTGTTATTTCGGGCATAAGCTAGCAGGCAGCTGGGGTGTTGGGGATGCAGCCCTGCCGCTCCTCCTTACTACAGATGACAGCTGCATGGCTGGAGCAGACTTCAGGGTCCCTGTCAGTGGCAACAAGATTTATCCCTACTGTGTGTACTGGCTTTTTGGAACCCCTTCTCTTTTGACGGATAACTTGCTCAGCCTAAATATAATAGGGAGGGCCTTGGTTATTCCTCAAAACAAAGTGTCTTAACTTCTGTGAGTGGTGAATGGAGGGTGGGGTGGAGGGAAGCTGAAGGGAACTGGAGGAGGAGAGGGAGTGGGAGCTGGAATTGTTTTATAAAATGAAAAAAGATATTTTTTGTTTTTCTTTTTAAATAAAATAAAAAATAGAAAAAAAATGGAGCAACTTAATAGCATACCTGAATGGTCAAGAACAGTAGTTCTCAACCTATGAGTTGTAACCCATTCCGGGCTTACTTTCCAGATATCCTGCATGTCAGATATTTGCTTTATGATTCAATAAAATGAAACCATTTTATTGTTGGGATAACATGTGGAACTTTGTTAAAGGTTTGTGTCCTTAGAGCGATTGAAAACTACTGAACAAGAACAAAAGAATTACTCACACTCAGAAGGAAAAGAAGACAGGAAATCTCAAAGCTAAAATCAGTAAAATATAAACAAAGAGAACAATGTAAGAATCAATGAAATAAAGAACTGTTTATTTGATAAAATCATCAACAAAGAAAAACCCTTATACAAACTAACTAAAAGTTGAAGACAGACTGTCCCAGTTAATAAATCAGAAATGAAAAGTTAAACTTTACAACAGACATTGAGGAAATAAGTAGCCCAACTATATGTACATGATAAATAGACTGAGAAAGAAATCACAGAAGCAACACTTCTCTCAATATCATCAAGTGTTATAAAATATCTTAAGATGATATTAAACAAGCAACTGAAAGGCTTGCTTAATAAACACTTCCACTTGTTGAAAAAAAACTTGAATAAGATATCAGAAGATGCAAAGATCTCTCATGCTAAAGGACATGTAGGATTAACATATTAAAAATGGCCATCCTATTCTAATTTCAAATCGTACTACAGAACTATAGTCATAAAAATTGCATTGTCTTGGCCTAAAACCAGACACACTGATAAACAGAATGGAACTGACGACCCACACATAAATCCACACACTTATGAACACCTGATTTTTGATTTAAAAAAGCCAGAAATATACACAAGAAAAATGACAGTATCTTCAACAAATGGTGCTGATCCAACTATATGTCTGCATGTAAAAGGACTACTATTCAAAAAATATATAAAGAACTCAGTAAGTTAAATACCAAAAAGAAGCCAACCCAATTTAAAATAGGTATAATCTAAATAGAATTCTCATTTGAGGAATCTGAAATTTCTGAGAAACAAGAAATCAAAATGACTTTGAGATGGTATCTTATACCTGTCAGATTTATTCAGGTTTATAACACAAGTGAGAAAATCCTATAAGGATGTGGAATAAGGGTAACACTCATCTATTGCTGAAGGATGTGGAATAAGGGTAACACTCATCTATTGCTGGAGGGAGTGCAAAATTATAAATCTATTATGTAAATCACTGTGACAGTTCCTCAGGAAGATGGGACTAGTGCCTCCAGATGCAGCTATAACACTCTTGGGAATATACACAAAAGATTTTCCATTCTACCACAAAGACCTTTGTTCAGGAAAGTTTATTGCTTTTATTGCTTCTCTATTCTGAATAATCAGAAACTGGAATCAACCTAGATGTTTCTCAACAAAAATGAATAAAGAAACATGGTATACTTACAAAATGGAGTATTACTCAACTGTTAAAAATGACAGCAGGAAAAAATATTTTAACTAGAAAAAATCATGTTGAGTGAAGTAATCCAGGCACAAAAAAATAAATGTGGTATGTATTCACTTATATATAAATATTATATATGAAATAAATTATAACTAATCTACAATTGGTAAGGCAAGAGAAGTTAGCAATAATTGGAGGGGGTTCTATGGATCTTCTGGGAGAGAGGATTCAAATTGATTTTACAGGCTGATTGGAAGGAAGTGGGAACAAGAAATAGATGATCATGTGAAGAGGAGAAATGGGGTTGAGGGAGGGACTGGTGGGGAAAGAGAGCTGGAATTGAAGGACATTTGAGGAATGATATGGAAACATAATGCAATAGCAAATTCGTAAAACCTATAAAGGTCATTCTAGTGAGGTTTCCTAATAATGGAAGAAATGGAGTCCCAACTGGACATCTCTTGTCACCAAAGACTTCCAGTATTGGAGCTGGGTTGTATTCAGTTGAGATGTTCGTCAACAGAGTCCCATGAAGACCTCTAAACTATGTAGGCTGTTGCTAAGACAATGGTTTGCTGAAGACAGCAATCATACAGATCAGTGAAAGTCATGAGTTTCCTACAAAGAACCATCAGACCGACATTCTTGTGTTTTGTTTTATTCAGGAAGATACTATTCAGGCTACCAAAACAGAAACAGAAACACAAACCCAGCCACAAAACCTTTGACCTTCAATGTGTCCCATTTGTATGATATGCTAGGGCAAAGAAAGCATAGAGCTTGTGGGAGTGGCTAACCGATACCTGATTTGATTAAATGACCAATTCATGAGGGGGAACCTATAACCAACACTGCATCAGTAACCAGGAACCAGAAGAAAGATAGGCCAGAGGACTAGAGTGAAAAACATGTCAATAAAATGACTCCTGAGTCATAGAAAATGGCTCTGCTATAGTCACAGATCAGTGACTTTTTTTTCATTATCACCAGGGAAGCTTCCTCCTGTAGTACGTAGAAAAAAAGATACAGAGATTCACCACCATTATTTGGAAATGCAGTCCTTGGAAAACACAGTTTTAGATGGGATGTCTCCTTCAAATCCCTCTGCTCAGAGTTCAGTGAATTTCTTGATAGGGAAGTTGATGGAAAGAGTGTGAGTGTCAGAGGGGATGGAGGGCACCAAGAGAACAAAACTCTTTGAATCACCTAAGTAAGATGCATATAAACTCACAGAGACTAAAGCAGCAAGCACAAACATCATTGCTTTTCACATAAAATTTTTATAGCAATCCTGAATGTGTGAATGAGTGAGCCTCTAATTCTATTGCCTGTTTTTCAGGCTCCTTTCTTTATGTTGGGTTGCTTTGTCTTGCCTGATGTGATGTTTTTTGCTTTCTTGCTTTTGTATTTTATTTTGTAATTTTTAATTGTTATCTCTTACAAACTTATTTTTTTCTAATGAAAGACAGAAAGGAAGCAGATGTGGATGGGCCAGGAAGAGTGGGAAAACACTGAGTAGTCAAGAGATGGGAAACGGTAATCAGAATATATTGTATAAGGAAAGAGTCTTTTTCAATATAAGAAAAAAGAAATAAAACTGAAGAAATTACATTTTGGTGGCTGTAAATGTCACTCTCAAGAAGGACTAGGTTATTTATCCCAACAGATATTTTTTTTCAAAAGTAAAGCATACTTATATACATATTATATGCATATCTGAATATCCATTAATGTGACCATGTGTGATTCATACCCTTTTAGAAACTTTGCAGAAAATTAAAGAACCCATGTGCATGAGCAATTATCAAGTACAGGTCTATTTCTTGGAGTATTATTTTATCTTGAAATCATTTCCTCATCATTACTGTGTGATTAGTTTTGTATCTTATCAGATACTTTTCTTCTAGTAAAAATCTAGTCTTAAGTGAAAACTTTCTATAACTTTTCTTCTGATTCACAATGAAACTTTTGGAGAAATGTCCAGCTGAAAAAAAATAGTTCATGCTATTCTATTTGTCTATAACATTTAATAAAATGATTAATACATCTGTCTGTAATATTGTATTCTATATATTTGGTTAACAACTTTGCATAAATGTGTTGATCTTTTAGTATATGGGGGTTGAGTTATTTCAATTTTCTTATATCCGTTGAGAGTTGCTTTGTGTTTGAATATGTGGTAAATTTTGGAGAAAATTCCATGAGCTACAGGAAAGAAGATATATTCTTATTTGGGTGATATGTTCAATAGATATTTTGTTAGCGTTTATGCCAATACCATTTGGTTTTCATTACTATAATTGTGTAGCAAACCTTAAAATTGGGGATGGTGATATTCCAGAATTTCTTTTATTGTACATAGTGGGTTTATTTTTTTTGGCTCTTTTTGACTTTTTATTTTCCCATATGAAGTTAAATATTGTTATATCATGGTCTGAAAAGAATTGTGTTGCTGTCTTGATGAGGACTGTGTAGAATGCTTTTGGTAGGATATTACTTTTTCTATATTAATCCTTCAAATCCATAAGCATTGGACATCTTTCCATCTTCTGAAGTATTTTTCAGTTTCTTTTTTAAAGAATTGAAGTTATTGTCTCATATGTCTTCTTTCACTTTCTTGGTTAGAGTTACCCCAAGATATTTTAATTATTTCTGATTATTATATAGGGTAATATTTTCCCAAATTATTTCTAGGCACATTTGTAGTTAGTATATAGGAGGGATACTGATTTTTGTTAAAATAATCTTGTATTGAAACATATTGTTCAAAGTGTTTATCATCTGTAGGCATTCCCTAGTAAAATTAATTGGGTCATTTATGTATATACTATCATATCAGTTTCAAATAGGAATACTTTGACTTCTACCTTTTCAAACTGTATCCCATTTATCTTCCTTAGTTTTTTCTTGCTTTCCCTGAAATGTCAAGTGCTACATTTAATAGATATGGAGAAACATGAGAGCCATGCCATGTCTCTTATTTTAGTAGAGTTGTTTTGACCTTCTCTTCATTTAAATTGATGTTGATCATTGACTAGTTGTATATTGCTTTTATTATTTTTAGGTATGTCGCTTGTATCCTGATCTATACAAGTCTTTTATCATTAAGGGTTTTTGAATTTTGTCAAAAGTTTTTTTCAGAATTTAAAGTGATTATTATGTGTTAATTTTTCTTTCAGTTTGTTTATATGGTAGATCACATTGACAGTTATTCATATGTTGAACCATCTCTGCATCTCTGGGAAGAAGCTTCATTTATCATGGTGAATGATCATTTTGATGTATTTTTCTTGGTTTTTATTTGTGTGTATTTTATTGAGTATTTTTGCAATAATGTTCAAGAATTGGTTTGTAATTCTTTTTCTTTGTTAAATCTGTGTGTGGTTTCTGTATGAAGGTGACTATGGGTTCATAAAAATAATTTGTCAACACTCCCTCTGTTTCTATTTGTAGAATAATTTAGTGATTATTGGTATAAGTTCTTCATTGAAAGTCTGATAGAATTCTGTAATAAAACATTCTGTTTTTTTTTCTTTGTTGTTGTTGCTGTATTTATTTATTTGTTTGAAAACTTTTAGTGACTGCTTCTAATTCATTAGGGGATATAAGATGGTTTAATGATTTTTCTGGACTTGATTTAAGTTTGGTATATGTTATGTATCAAAAAATTTGCCCATTTCCTTTATATTTTCCAATTTTGAGGAGTGTGGGTTTTGAAGTATGACTTAATAATTCTTTAGAATTTTTAGGTGTCAGTTGTGATTATTATTTTCCCCCATTTCATTTCTGATTTTTTTTTAATTTGAATAGTCTCTCTCTCCCTCTCTTTCTCTCGCTCTCACTCTCTCTTTGCCTTTTCATTAGTTTGGACAACTACTTTTCCTGTTGATTTCTTCAAAGATCTACTCTTTGTTTCATTGATTATTTGTATTGTTCTTTATGTTTCTATTTTAATGAATTTTACTGTCAGTTTGATTATTTCTTTTTATCTATTCCACTAAGGTGTGTTTGCTTCTTTTTGTTTTTGAGATTCAGGTGTGTTGTTAAATTGCTAGTATGAAATCTCTCCAATTTCTTTTGTAGGAAGTTAGTGTTAGGTACTTTCCTCCTAATACTGCTTTCATGTGTCCTATGATTTGGTTATGTTGTACAATCATTTTCATTTAATTCTAGGCAGTCTTAAATTTCTTTCTTTGTTTCTCTCTTTTCCCAGTAGAGAGTTGATCAGTTTCCATAGATTTGTAAGATTTCTATTCTTTCTGTTGTTAAAATCCAGCTTTAATCTGTGGTGTTCTATTAGGGCATAGGGGGTTGGCTTGTTTTAATTTTCTTATCTACTGAGAGTTGCTTTGTATTTGATTATGTGGTAAATTTTGGAGAAAATTCCATGAGCTATAGGAAAAAAAAGACATATTCTTTCTAGTTTGGGTGATATGTTCTGTAAATATTTTGTTAGGACATTTGGCTCATAAAATCTGTTAGTTTCAGGGCTTCTCTATTATGTTTCGTCTGGATGGCCTGCACATTGGTGAGAGTGGGGTATTGAAGTCTCCCATAATTAATGTGTGAGAGTTGATGTCTAATTTCAGCTTTAGTAATGTTTCCTTTACAAATATGTGTATTCTTGTTCTGGGGGCATAAATGTTAAGAATTGAAAAATTATCTTGGTTGATATTTTTATTTTATGAGTATGCAGTGTCTTTAACCATCTTTTTTGATCAATTTTGGTTTGAAGTCAATTTTGTTAGATAGTAAAATAATGATAGCAGTTGTTTCTTAAGTCCCTTTTCTTTGAAAATCTTTATCCAAACCTTTACTCTGGGGTTATGTCTATCTTTGATGTTGAGGTATATTTCTCATATGCTAAAGAAATATGGATACTATTGAACATCCACCCTGTTGGTCTGTACTTTTATTGGGAAATTAAATCTAATGATATTGAGAGACACCAATGATCAATGATTTTCAGTTACTCATGTTTTTACTGTTGGTTGTGTATATGTGTGTGTGCTTCCCTTCTTTGGGTTTTGCTGCTATGAGATTATTTATTGCCTGCAACTTTATGGGTATAATTTACTTCCTTGAGTTGGACTTTTATCTCTACTACTTTCTCTGTTGCTTGATTTGTGGATAGGTATTTTTAAACTTCATGTTATCATACAATATCTTGTTTTCTCTATCTATAATGCTTGGAAGTTTTTTTTTGGTTATTGTAGTCTGAGTGGTCTCTGTGACTCTACAGGACATCTTTCTAGGCTCACCTGTTTTTAGAAAGAATAAAAGCTTCTAGAAAAATCTGTCTTCATAAGTTACTTGTCCTTTTTCCTTACAGTTTTTAATACTCTTTCTTTGTTCTGTGTGTTTAATGTTTGATTATAATGATTCTGCAACTTTCTTTTCTGGTTCAATATATTTGGTGTTTCATAAGCTTCTTGTACATTTATAGGCATATCCTTCTTTAGGTCATCAATTTTTTCTTCTATCATTTTGTTAAAGAAATTGTCTAGGCCTTTAAGCTGTGAGTACTCTTCTTTCTTCAATTCCTATTATTATTACTATGTTTTATCTTTACATCGTGTCTCAAATTTCCTGTAAGTTTTGTGTCAGGGATTTTTTTTTTAGAATTAACATTTTCTTTGACTTGTGTACTTATTTCTTTTTGTCCTATCTTCAATGTCTAAGATTCTATCCTCTATCTCTTACATTACATCTCTGACACTTGTGTCTGTAGTAATGTTTTGCTTACTTATATTTTCCATTTTCAGAATCCCCTCAGTTTGTGGTTCTTTATTTCTTCTCTCTCCATTTTCATGGCTAGAACAATTTCCTTTGTTCCTTAAACAAATAGTTATTTTTTTTCTTAGCTTTCTTGGATTTCTTTGAGGGAGTTTCTTATCACTTCTAATTTTTCTTTGTCTTTCCTTTTAAGGAATTTATTGATTTCCTATTTATAGACCTTTATCTTCTTTATAAAATTTGCTTAACAGTATTTTCTTGTGTTTTATCTGTGTTAGAATATTGCTGTAGTAGAATTGGTGAGCTCTGATGGTGACCTATGACCCTAGCTGCTGTTGATTGTGCTTTTGTTCTTATACTGGTGTCTAGGTTTGGTTTCTGGGTTTCAGGTGACTATAGATCTACATGCTAATTTATGAGTTTGGATGTTCCTTGCTTTCTATTTCCTCTCTGGTTTTTCTGGCCAGAGTGTCCTGTGATTGAGTAGGGTCTCAGAAGATTTCTGCCTAAATTAACAGCTGGAATTTGGCAGCAGCCATGACCTTTCGTTCATCTGTAGGTCACCTGGAGCTTTGGGTGACAATATTAAACAGGAGGCTGGGGATCTGCATACCTGTGTGGTCTCCAGTGAAGCAGGAAGCTGCTGTATTTATGGGTTATTTTAGAGTCTTTGGTGGAGCAGGGGGCTTCCTTTGGAAGTATAGGCTGGGGTAGGATGACTTGGGAATGGGATCTGGCTGCTGGAATGGCCAATGGTAAAATGGGGTTTGAATTTTACTTTCTTAAGTACACTTCATGTTATTGCCTCAAAATCTATTTACTAGCATCATGGGGCATAAAACTTAGTCAGTAAACGTATAATTATATGACTCATAGAATGACCTACATTCTTAGAACAGAATTTGAGTGGATCCCTTTAGTAAAGCAGTGTTGAATGAACTATAAATTTTGAGGGGGGAAAGGCTTTATTTTCTGTTAATTTTCAGATCATTGGCAATGGCTAATAGTGACTATGTCAATTATTATAAATATTTGAAATAGGAAAATAGTGTAAAATTCTTTTACTACCATTAACTTGATATATGACCCTCAGCAAATCCTCCTTACATTTCACTATATACCTACTTATTATTTTGAGAAAATATTTTCAAATGTCAAATTATTTCATCTAAACTGCTTAACTGCATACCTACCACAAGTAAAAGATCAAATAAATACCTGTTACTCTTACTATTGTCATTATAGTTACCAATAGCCATTTCAGTTATTCATTTGTATCCTTTAATTGCACATGACTTCCATTACAATGTCCTGAAATGCCTATAAAGAAACCCAAAGCATTATAACTTGAACTCTACAAAGATTTTTAGTATTTAATCTGGCTGTGATTTTCTGAGTTTTAGAAAGGAATGTGCTGAGAAGTCTAGAAAAGATAACCAAGGACAATAGAAGGGGTCATTTTAACTAGTTTATTCTTTGAAAATACATTCAAAGTAAACTAAAATCTATTCTTTCAGATACATGTTTTGAAACTGTTACCCTAGAGAACCTAGAATATCATTCATCATCCTTTACTGTTGTTCAATGATTTATCTTTTCTTTCTGTTTTCCTTGGAAACTTATTAGCTATTCTGATTATACTATAAAGCTAAACTAATCATTAATAAATTCAAATTTTAGATATAGAATTATAGTGTCTAGATAAAACCCTAGGTCTTTCTAGCCTATAACTCTAGAGATACTTTTATTTACACAAAGAAAAAAAGCATACTACATCCCAACTGTTACAAGGTTAATATGGACATGAGAGAAAGTGAAATGGACATTATCTAGGAACCTTGGCATGAATCTTTAGATATTGATTATCTAGCATTTATCAAATGTGTTGTCTTTCTGGCCATGATTTGAGTGCTCTGCTTTGAAAACTGTTGTAGCCATATAAGATCAAAAATATGTTTTGATATCCAGAGAAGATATATATATTGAACGCAGATTTATGTAGTTCATGTTTAAAATGTAAACCAATAGAGTACGACGATACTTCTCTATTTCTATTGCAGTACCATGGAATTGATACTTCCGAATTTAAATATTGATTATCAAAAGAAATTCAGTATAATAAAGCATCAATTTTTATATCCACATTATCTTGTTTACTTTTATTGATGACCCCTATTTCATTTCTCATTTATCTGCACACAACAGAAAAGTTTCCTTAAATATATCTTGTCTTCCTTATTTTCTGACCTTTTGGAAGAAGGGTTCAAAACAAAGTCTAAAATTCCATTCTCAGAAATAAAATATTTATTATCATTTTTTAAAAGGAAACATATACTTGGAATTCTCAAGATGAAGAAATTCTTAAAATCAATGTGTTCACAAGTCAATAAAAGACCAAGAATAGTATTAGACAACTAGCAAATCTGAGCATTCTAAAACATTTCAAATTGCCTTAATACATTTGAAAACCCCAAAGAATCACTGAACTTATAAGTCAAGAGTTGTTAACAGTTGAAAATTGTTTATGAAAGGGTGTTTACTTTGCGTTTATTGTTTAGCTTTTTTCTTATACAAACACATGGTATAATATTGCTAAAGATGTGACAATACTATTTAAATAAAAAACACAATGAAGTCATTTACATTAACTGGTAAAGAAGGAATGAGAAAGTTTGCATATTGTGATGCACTGATATTCTGAGTGACAAGAGTGCTCTGTAAATATATGTGTTTGTTTTTGAGAAAGGGTTTCTGATGTGGCATGTCCTCCTGTATATATGTTGATTTTATTAGATAATAAATAAAGCTATTTCAGCCAATGACTTAGCAGAATAAAACGAAGTAGGAAATCCAAACACAGATATACAGAAAGAGTAGGTGGAGTCAAAGAGATGCCATGTAGCTGATGAAGGAGAAGGACCTTACTGGTAGGCCACAGCCTTTTGGATATACGCAAACTAACAGAAATGGGCTAATTTACAATATAAGAGTTAGTTAATAAGAAGTCTCATCTAATAGGCCAAACAGGGTTGCAATTAATCTAGTTTCTGTATGACTATTGACATCTGAGTAGTCCAGAAATGAATGAACAGTCTCCAACTACAGATTTCAGTACGTTCTCCCAGCGAGCCTGTAACATGCAAAGTAGATTAGTCCTGAGTTCATGATGATTCACCCAATTCTGCCTCAGAAATGCTAGGGTTAAAGGCAAGATCCAACACATCCTTTTCTATGTGACGAAATTCTAAAGTTATTGTCCCACTGAGGATCTACAGAAAATCCCAAGAAGAAATTATCAGTTAGGAAGAGAATCTAGAACATGATCCAGCAGTAGAGGTGTTAGTGTGAATGGAATATAGGAGACACAAAAATAAGAAAAATTAAAAGTATTTTCTTTTCATTACTGGGTGAATACATACCATAGACGTAAATAAAAATAATAACTATTTATTAGAACAAAATTTTTAAAAGTCAAAACTGTGAACCCAGATATCATATTTTTATTTGTTTGTATGTTGTTTGTCTTCTAGAATCTGAAAACAAGAATTAATGACCAAAGTTTTTCAAATTGTTGTCAATGTTAAATTCCCTGTATCTCTAAGATTAATGTGTATATCTCTTCTAGCTGTTAGTTAGATACTTCTTTCAGTAGTTTAAGGAAGTTTAAATTTCTGCACTAAATTTCTATTCCAAAACAGACATTTCAAAGGCAACTTTGACACACAGACTCCTATGCTCATTTTAGATCTCTTTGACTTCATTTTATTCATCTATCTGGAGAAAACGTTGCTTTTTATAGAACTCATCTGCCCTGTATGCTGAGTATGAATGGTTAAAGCCAGTTCGGCCTAGATATTGAGATCTTACCAAAATATGGAGGACACAAAAGAAACCTCATCACATAAAAGCATACCACATGTTGTGCGTTGACTTCAGAAATCTCTAGATTTCTGCACTGCTTACACAGAGTTCAGTTGGTCAGAGTCTTCTGACCCCGGTAATAGATAATGTTCATAAAATTTGGTAGTAGATTGTTTTAACTCTTCTAAATTTCAGGAACTTCCCAGGACGTTTTGTTGTTAATGCTATTGCACTTCACAAATCTTAAATTGCTTTCAAGAAGAGAATGATTTAGAGGAAATAGATACACAAACATGAGGTGATAAAGGCACAAAAATTTTGATGCACTAAAATCTTTTTTTTAAATGGTTGGATACTTTTATTGCAGAGAGCACAGCTTTTTTTTTAATTAACTTATTTATTAAAGATATCTGTCTCTTCCCCGCCACTGCCTCCCATTTCCCTCCCCCTCCCCCAATTAAGTCCCCCCCCTCAGCCCGAAAAGCAATCCAGGTTCCCTGCCCTGTGGGAAGTCCAAGAACCCCCCCCCTCCATCCAGGTCTAGTAAGTTGAGCATCCAAATTGCCTAGGCTCCCACAAAGCCAGTACATGCAGTAGGATCAGAAACCCACTGTCATTGTTCTTGAGTTCTCGATAGTCCTCTTTGTCCACTATGTTCAGAGAGTCCGGTTTTATCCCACAATTTTTCAGATCCAGGCCAGCTGCCCTTGGTGAGTTCCCAATAGAACATCCCCATTTTCTCAGTGTGTGGGTGCACCCCTCGCGGTCCTGAGTTCCTTGCTCATGCTCTCTCTCCTTCTGCTCCTGATTTGGACCTTGAGATTTCTGTCTGGTGCTCCAAAGTGGGTCTCTGTCTCTGTCTCCTTTCATCGCCTGATGAAGGTTAATATTCAGGAGGATGCCTATATGTTTTTCTTTGGGTTCTCCTTATTTAGCTTCTCTAGGATCACGAACTATAAGCTCAATGTCCTTTGTTTATGTCTAGAAACCAAATATGAGTGAGTACATCCCATGCTCCTCTTTTTGTGTCTGGCTTACCTCACTCAAGATAGTGTTTTCTATTTCCATCCATTTGCATGCAAAATTCAAGAAGCCCTTGTTTTTTACTGCTGATTAGTACACTAATATGTATATATTCCTCAATTTCTTCAACCATTCTTCCATTGAAGGGCATCTAGGTTGTTTCCAGGTTCTGGCTATTACAAACAATGCTGCTATGAACATAGTAGAGCATATACTTTTGTTGTATGATAAGGCCTCTCTTGGGTATATTCCCAAGAGTGGTATTGCTGGGTCCAGGGGTAAGTTGATCCCGAATTTCCTGAGAAACCGCCACACTGCTTTCCAAAGTATACAATGGAAAAAAAGAGAGCATCTTCAACAAATTGTGCTGGCAAAACTGGATGTCAACCTGTAGATGAATGAAAATAGATCCATATCAATCACCATGCACAAAACTCAAGTCCAAATGGATTAAATACCTCAATATCTGTCCGAACACACTGAACATGATAGAAGAGAAAGTGGGAAGTACTCTACAACACATGGGCACAGGACACCACTTCCTACGTATAACCCTAGCAGCACAGACATTAAGGACCTCATTGAATAAATGGGACCTCCTGAGACTGAGAAGCTTCTGTAAAGCAAAGGACACTGTCGCTAAGACACAAAGGTAACCCACTGACTAGGAGAAGATATTCACCAACCCCGCAACTGACAAAGGTCTGATCTCCAAAATATTTAAAGAACTGAAGAAACTAGACCGTAAAAGGCTAATCAACCCAATTATAAAATGGGGCACTGAAATGAACAGAGAATTCTCAAAAGAAGAAGTTCAAATGGCCAAAAGACACTTAAGGTCATGCTCAACTTCCTTAACGATCAGGGAAATGCATATCAAGACAACTTTAAGATACCTTCTTACACCTGTCAGAATGGCTAAAGTCAAAAACACCAATGATAGCCTTTGCTGGAGAGGTTGTGGAGAAAGGGGTACACTCATCCATTGCTGGTGGGGATGCACTAGAATCTTTAGTCTACTATGTCTTCCAACTAAAAGAACGATATTTCGACAGTAAATAAAACACAGGGAAATACATAAAATAGGATAATTACTATGTAAAATACCTATGTTGTTAATCTGATAAAGCATACTGAAAACATTGGAAAATATTTTGTTAGAAAATAAAAATATTAAACACATCATAGTCAAAAGGAAACCTAAGTTAATTTCTTGAAACATTTAAAGTTGAAATACACTAGAGATTTAAAAATCTTCAAACCAATTAGAAGTAATAGACTATCAAAGATAAGTTCTCTCTCTCTGTCTCTCTCTTTCTCTCTCTTTCTCTCTCCCTCCGTCTCTCTCTCTCACACACAAAAAACACCACAATGTAAGCCAAAATAAAAGAAGTAAGAATGCTTTCAGTACAGATGATGCAATTCAGAATATTGTTTCAAATGTGTCAGAAAAAGTATATCAATTTGGTTGCCATTTTCATAAAGAATGAGTAAATTAAATATATTTTAAGTTACTTGAATACTGAAAATTTTATTCTAAATTAGTCTACAATAAAGCGGATTCTACAAGATAAATTTTTTTATAGAAAACATGGCAATCAAAGAAAATAGAGTAAAATGTAGATATTTTTATTTTGTATATAATATTAAACAATAACAAAAATAATAAGTTCAATATATAAAGCTATAAAAATCAGATGCCAACTTAATATAATATGATACATGTCAAAATTGTAATGACGATATTACTTCTACAGCATTTCCACGGTCTGGGTAACGTTTGAATTACTGATTGTCACTGTGTCAATTAAGTACAAATGAAAAAATAGTATAAATTATAAAAGAAGAAAATGGAGAAATGACATGAAATCAAGTCAACATTGAACACTCATTTTTAAACAAATCAAAACAAAAGGAAAGAAGCTCTCAATAAATGTAATGAATTGAAAAGGGAAAATTTGTCTTGTAGAAACTAATTTTTAATTACAGATATTTAGTAGTCTATGTGTGTGTGTGTGTGTGTGTGTGTGTGTGTGTGTTATAGTAGGAAACATTTTGAAAAAAGAAGCAAAAACAATACTAGGCATGAATATCTTCCGTTTCTGTTGATCTGTAAATCTACAACAGGAGATTTTTAGGAAAAACCTCAGCATCAGAAAGGTGTAACCATAAGAGTTTTAGAGCCTTTAAGTATCATTAATGAAAAAAATACTGGAGTTTGGACTGAGACTGTTCCTCGGGGACTTTTTTGTTAGTCTTAGAAATTATCTGATATTTGAAAAGGGAAAAAAAATAGAGACAGGGTTTACTGTGAGTTCTTCCAGTTGTTAGAATATAATCTCTAAAAGAAGTGGTGCTCCAGAATCATCTTCTTTCTTTTTTATACTCCTCTGCAATTTCCTAAATGGAGTAGCTTTACCACATGATCTTTGCTGTAACATAATGTCTCATCACATACTCCAAAGAAACTGATCATGTACAATTAATCTTCAAAGATGCTTATCTCAAATATTAATAATAGAGATTGTCTTAGGGTTTCTATTGCTATGATACAACACCATGAACAAAAAGCAAGTCTGTGAGGTAAGGGTTCATTAGGATTACACTTCATCATTGCTGATCATCACTGAAGGCAGTAGGGACAGGAACACAAACAGGGCAGAATCCCAAAGGAAGGAGCTTATGCAGAGGCACTGAAAGGGAGCTGCTTACTCGCTTGCTTCCCATGGCATGCTCAGCCCTCTTTCTTATAAATCCCAGGACCAACAGCCCAGTGATGGTATCACCCACCAAGGACTGGGCCCTCTGACATGATCCCTACATGACAAAATGCCTTAGAGCTAGATCTCATTGAGGAAATTCCTGAAGCTCTTTCTTCTGATGGCTCCAGTTTGTCTCATGTTGACAGACAAACCTAGCCAGTACAGTGATGAAAATCCTGTTACCTCATGGGACACCAGATTCCACTGTTAGACAAGAGCCAAATTATGATAGCAACTGATGTGACAAAGTTAGATGTACCTTTTAAACTCCATGCTTATTATGTATGGGTGCCATTTTCCACATTTTCAAGTACAAGACATTTATGTCATCATTGGAGCCAGATTTAGCATATTTCTTTTATATAACCAAGATTTGTAAATCAAATATTGAATTTGATCTAAAAGAGATTTTTCTTCTGTGTGTATCTGTGTGTGTATGCACATGTATGTGTGGGTGTACATACATGTGTGTTTGAATGTATGTTTGTACATGTATGCACATGCTGAAGCCCCAGGAGACTTTCAGGTGCCCTGATTAATCATTATTCCCCTGGGAAAGAGTTTCAGTAAGCCTGGTGCTAAGCTAAGAGTTAGTAATTCCAAGAGGATCTTCCTCTCTCTCTCTCCTCCATAGCACCAGGGTTATGAGCATATATAAGGTTCTGCTTGAATTATTTATATGCATTCTGGGGATTTGAACTCAGACCTGCACACTTCCTTAACAAAAAGTACAAGGAGGGGTGTTGATACAGCTCAATATAAAGCACCTACATAGCATTGCTAGACTCTAGATTCAAATGCAAGTACCATAAATAAAAACTTAATAGATTGTTGTACAATTTATTCAATGATAAGAAGTTAACCTTAATAGCTAACCTTTAAGATGGAAGAAAAACTGGAATTTGGAAGCAATATACTCAAGATATATACACATATTCTAAAAATATTAAAATTAAACTCTTCATTACAATGATTAGTAGTCATCTAATTGAGCATATATATAAAACCTCAAGTGAATAAAATATACTTTTAAAATGCTGGTTCAGGAGCTAGAGAGATAGCTCTGAAGTTTAAAGAATTTATTGCTCTTAAAGATCACCAAGGCTAAAATCCTGTACCCACATGATAGCTCTTAACCATAATTCACTTCAATTTTATGGAACTTGATAACATCTTTGAACCTCTGTAGTCCCTAGTCACACCTGTGGTATGAATTCATACAGAAAGACAAAACATTAACTATAGAAATAAGTTTCTGTTCTGCTTGGTTCCTGCAGCCATTCAACCCGAAAGAAACACATAGAAGCTTATATTAAACATAAACTTTTCAGACTATTAGCTCATATTATTATTAACTGAATATCACAAATTAAATTAACCCATAATTCTATATTTAACCACATGACTTGGTACCTTTTTTCAGGGAGGCATTCTTATCTTACTTCCTTTGCATCTGACTGATGACTTTCTGCATTTCCTCTTCTCAGAATTCTCATAGTCTGATTACTCCACCTGCCTGGCTACTGGCCAATCAACATTTTATTTATCCAATACAATTGATAAATATTTACAGTGTATGAATCTTTATCCCATAGCATACTTTATTACATATAAAGTAATAAAACAAAACAAATCTTCTAGAAATGCTAGGTTATAGTAGAAAAATATACACAAAAATCTCTAACTACAAAATAGCTTGTAATTTACATAGAGAAAAAAGAAGAAAAATATCTGTTATGTATTTTACCAGATGCTAAGAACATGTATTAATATTTTAGATTGGATGGCAGAACTATGAGTGTTTTGATGACAGTAGTTAGCAAAGGACCTTATTCTCACAGAGATGAGATACCAAAATTCTTCAAAGCTACCATGTTTCTGCACGCAGATATTTTTCTTACAAGCAGCTTTGAATTAGTTCATTTGATTAGTAAATGTCTGATGAAGACAATAGAGTGCTATATAATTAAATGAACATTAAATATATAATGCCTATGGACAAATGTCTTTTAATAAGTTTTTATTTTAATATATTTAATATGATGCCATAATATTTGATCCCTTAAAGTATTTCTTCAGATATCTAACAACTGGCCTCTTATGGAAACTTGTTTTGCTTTTGTTGCTGTTATTGTTTATTTCAAGTTTATACTTGTGAAATTATTTGGTGATTCACCTTAGATAGAAGATAATCTCAATATATTTTCCATGGAAATATAATTCTCATTTTTGTACAATACCATTTCCTTTGGCCTACCATATCTGAGTCAGTTGTTATATGCAAATTGAAATAACTCAGACAATTTTTACATTCAAATTTCTGTATTCATAATAAGGTCTTTGGAAAATATATACCCAAAGCAAACTTGTTTTTGACAGATTTAATATTTTCTCATTTCTGAAAGTAATTGTAAAGTAGATTTAGGTTTCCACTTACAATTTATAGTTCATAATCTTAAGACTGTTTTCTCTGCACTCACAATACCCATCTGCCTCTTGATTATCCCATCACATGTACTTCTAATTAATTCAAATCTACATGAGAAAAGAAAAATATTCTTTTCCCATACAATGTACCCCAACGATAGACTCCCTTCTTTTTCCTCTACCCAATGCCCCCCACATCTCTCCACCAGAATTACTGCACCTCTGTTCCCTTTAGAAAAGAGCACAAGGATATCAGTGCAACATAGCATAACAAGATGCAATGAAAATAGAGCTTGTTCTCCTGCTATACTTAATAGCCCTAACTCCTACAATCCTTCCTTTGTCCTTTTGCTCAGAGTTTCTGAGCTCTGCCTTATATTTGGCTGTGATTCTCTACATCTGCTCACATCAGCTGCTGGAGAAAGCTTCTCTGATGACCATTGGAATAGGCACCAATCCTTTGAGTACAGTAGAATATAATTTGAAATAATTTCATTATTTTAGTGAGAGGGGAGCAGTAATGTTTGGTTCTACCCTAGAACTCTGAGTCATGGAGATTCTGGTTGCTGATCTCTCAGGCAGTGTTAGGCATGGGTTCCCTCTCCTGGTATCACCTCAAGATAGACCAGTCAGTGGTTGATCACTCTCACAAGCATCAAGCCACCATTGCCCCAGCACATCTTGTAGCCAGGACATGTTGGGGGTTTTAGGTTTTCTGCCTGGGTTAGTGTCTCAGTCCCTTCAGTGGGAACTGTTAGGGTCTGAGAATCTGGAAATAATCTACCACAAAAGACAAGGTATAAGGAAGCAAAAGCATCTATTTAGAAAAAGATGATTTCAAAGAAGAAGCAGGAATTGTACTCCAAACCATGTCCTTAAGGCAGGGGCAGCAGCCAGTTATAAAGGGAAACACACACACACACACACACACACACACACACACACACACACACACAAAGATACTTCCAAATTCCCATCCAATTGTAATGAAATACTGGGAAAAGGAAGTTGGGTGCTTTCCATAGTCATACACTTTTAGCCTATTAGGGGGTGAGGTTTGGTGGCCCAGAGTCAGTTATGAGTCTCTCACTTAAAAGAGGATTGTGGTTTGGCCTTATTCTAAGAAAGGGATTGACACCTATGTAAGGTTGATGGTTGTAGTCTATTCTCAAGAAATTGTGGGTAACAACTTACAGCAGAACAAACTGAAACAATAGTAGAGTTGTTACTGTTACCCAGAATCCAATAGGAACCAAGCCTGACTACAGAAGATGCCTATGTATGCTTCATGATTAGAAGTGCTCTTCTAGGGTCACCCTCATAAATTCTGGGAAGTTTCTATTGCACTATGTTTCTATATTGCTCCCTAAATGCCCACATATACCATCATTTCTCCTCATACCCAATTTCCTTTCCATGCCCATCCCTCTGAATTCAACTCACAAAAATGTACTTTATTTTCCTTTCCTAGTGAAATCCATGCTTCTCCCCAAAAGCTTTCCTCTATATAAAACTTCTATGGATCTGTAAATTGTAGTGTGATTATCCTTTACTTAATAGCTAATATCCACTTATAGATGAATACATACCATATTTGTCGTTCTGGGTCTGGGTTTGCCCATTCAGTATGATTTTTGCCGATTTCCATCCATTTCCTACCAATTTCATTATGTCTTTTATTCATACTAGCTGGGTAATAATACATTCTGTAAATGAACAACACTTTATCAATTCTTTAGTTAGGGGTCATCTAGGTTGTTTACAGTTTCTGGGCATTATGAATAAAGCTGCAATGAACATAGTTGAGTAACACTCCCTTTGGTTGGATGGACTGTCTTTTGGATGCATGCTCAAGAGGGGTATAGCTTGATCTTGAGGTAGATTGAGTCACAGTCTTCTGAGTAACTGTAATATCAATTTCCATAATAGCTGGGAAAATTTGCTTTCCCACCAGCAATGGAAGATTGTTCCCCTTGCTCCACATTCTGGCCAACATGAGTTGTCACTTTTTATAAATCTTAGCAGTTGTGACATGTGTAAGATATAATCTCAGAGACATTTTCATTGGCATTTCCTTGATGGCTAATGATAATGCACACTTCTGTAAATGTTTCAAAGTCATTTGAGATCGCTCTAATGAGAATCCTCTGTTTGAACCTGTAACTAATTTTTAATTGGATTGCTTGGTTTATTCATTTCTAGCTTCTTGAGTTCTTTATATTTTTTAGATATTTACCCTTTACTGGATGTGGAGTTTGAAGAAACCTTGTGTGGGAAGTCCTTTTGTCTTTGTGTTGCTTTAATTGATTAATAAAGAAACTGCTTTGGGCTTGTTGATAGCGCAGAACTTAGGTAGGCAGAGAAGACAGAACTGAATGCTGGGAGAAGGGGAAAGACAAAGAGATGCTATGGATCTGTCGCCGGAGATAGATATGCTTTACCAGTAAGCCACTGCCACGTGGAAATACACAGATAAATAAAAATTTCCTAATTAACATGTAAAGATTTAGCCAATAAGAGGCTAGAGCTAATGGGCCAAGCAGTAACCTTTTCCCATTTTGTAGGTTGACATTTTGTCCTATTGATCATGTCCTTTGCCTTTCAGTTGTTCTTTTCCATGAGGTCCCATTTATCAATTGTCTAGTTTAGTGTCTGCCCTACTGGTGTTCTGCTTAGGGAATATTCTCTTGTGCTGATGCATTCAAGGCTGTTTCATACTTTCTCTACTATCAGATTTGGTGTGATTGGTTTTATTTTGAGGACTTTGAACCACTTGGACTTTAGTTTTGTGCAGGTTAATAAATAGAGTTCTAGTTATATATTATTACATTTAAGTATCCAATTAGACCAGCACCATTGTGTATTTTGGCCTTCATTATTAAAATTCATGTTTGTGGATTTATGTCTGAGTTTTTGCTTCAGTTGCATTGGTTAGCATGTCTGTTTTAGGCTAATACCATGTGATTTTTATTTCTATTGTTTTCTAGTACAGCTTGAAGCTGTGGAGAGTGATATCTCCAGAAGTTCTCTTATTGTTCATGAATTTTCTAACTATTTTTCATAAGAAACTGAATTTTGTATATCAAGGTCTGTAAGAATTGAGTTGGGTTGGGCAGGGGTGGCATATGCTTTTAATCCCAGCACTAAGGAGGTGGAGGCAGGTAGATCTCTGTGACTTTAAGGCCAGCCTACTCTGCAAGAGCTAGTTCTTGAACAAATTCTAAAGCTACAGAGAAACACCTATCTCAAAAAATAAATAAAATAAGATAAATTAAAAACAGAAACCAAATAAATAATGAAAAATGATTAAATCCTTTAAAGTAAACCAAGAAAAATGCAATTGAAGAAAATGAATAAAAATGTTCATGATCTGAAAATTGAAATATAATCATTTAAGAAAACAAAAAATGAGGGAATCCCGAAAACAGAAAATTTAGGTATATCAACAGGAACCACAAATCCAAGCATCACCAACAGAATACAAGAGATGGAGGAAAGATTTTAGGGCACTGAAAATATGAAAGAAGAAATTGATACATTAGTCAAAGAAAATTGCAAATAAAGAATTTCTGACCCAAAAGAACCAGGAAATATTGTAGGGCCCGGGTCTACCCTTGTTCCTGGGGTTCATCTTGAGGACAGTTTCTGGTCAGATAATAAAGCATTCTGTTTGTTCCTGTGCTCCCCCTGCCCCGCCTGGTGATTAGCTGTAGGGCATTGACTCCATCATTGGTATGGTAATTTCCCACCTGCCTGGGCAGAAATCCTTGTGCAGCATCTAGGTATATAAGGATTTCCCCAAGGTAGAATAAATGGCATTCGGCTGATCTCCTTTCGAATTACCCAGGTCTCTTTGTGTGTTCTTTCAATCTCCAGGCCCTTGCCCGACTCGCATACAGTACAGTGGCGCAGAAACTGTACTGAGGGTGTAACACAAAATCGGGGGTTACAAAATATGACACTCTGAAAACATAAAACCTAAGAAAAATAGAAATAGAGGAAGGAGAGGAATCCTAGCTCAAAAGCCAAGAATGGCTAAAATAAAAACCACCAATGATAGCCTTTGCTGGAGAGGTTGTGGAGAAAGGGGTACACTCATCCATTGCTGGTGTGAATTCAAACTTGTGCAACCACTTTGGAAAGCAGCGTGGTGGTTTCTCAGGAAATTCAGAATCAACATAACCCTGGACCCAGCAATACCACTCTTGGGAATATACCCAAGAGAGGCCTTATCATTCAACAAAAGTATATGCTCTACTATGTTCATAGCAGGATTGTTTGTAATAGCCAGAACCTGGAAACAACCTAGATGCCCTTCAGTGGAAGAATGAATGAAGAAAGTATGGAATGTATACATATTAGAGTACTACTCAGCAGTAAAAAAAAAAAAAAAAGGACTTCTTGAATTTTACATACATGTGGATGGAAATAGAAAACTATCCTGAGTGAGGTAAGCCAGACCCAAAAAGAGGAACTTGGGATGTACTCACTCATATTTGGTTTCTAGACATAAACAAAGGACATTGAGCCTATAATTCGTGATCCTTGTGAAGCTAAATAAGAAGCTGAACCCAAAGAAAAACATATAGGCATCCTCCTGAATATTAACCTTCATCTGGCGATGAAAAGAGACAGAGACAGGGACCCACATTGGAGCACCAGACAGAAATCTCAAGGTCCAAATCAGGAGCAGAAGGAGAGAGAGTACGAGCATGGAACTCAGGACCGCGAGGGATGCACCCACACACTGAGACAATGGGGATGTTCTATCAGGAACTCACCAAGGCCAGCTGGCCTGGGTCTGAAAAAAACTGGGATAAAACCGGACTCTCTGAACATGGCGGACAATGAGGACTACTGAGAACTCAAAAACAGTGGCAGTGGGTTTTTGATCCTACTGCATGTACTGGCTTTGAGGGAGCCTAGGCAGTTTGGATGCTCACCTTACTAGACCTGGATGGAGGTGGGTGGTCCTTGGACTTCCCACAGGGCAGGGAACCCAGATAGCTCTATTGGCTGACAAGGGAGGGGAACTTGATTGGGATAGGGGAAGGGAAATGGGAGGAGGTGGCAGGGAAGAGACAGAAATCTTTAATTGATGGAGGAAGGCCATTGGCTAATAAAGGCACTGCCCTGGCCCATTTTATTGGTTAGAGGATAGGTGGGAGGAGTAAACAGAACAAAATGCTGGGAGGAAGAGGAAGTGAGCTCAGAGATGCCACAGTTCTCCTCTCCGGAGCAGACGTCTGAGAGAGACGCCATGCCCCTCTCCCGGGATGAAGCTCTGACCCAGGATGGACTAGGCTAGAATCTCCCCGGTTAGCGCACCTTGGGGTGCTACACACATATGATTAGAAATGGGCTAAATTAATATGTGAGAATTAGCCTAGATGAGAATGGGCTAAGCAGTGATTAAAAGAATACAGTGTCCTTGTAATTATTTCGGGGCATAAGCTAGCCGAGCAGGCGGCTGGGGTGCCAGGACGCAGCCCCGCCTCGCCTCTTATTACTACATTTAATAAATATATAAATGTAAAAAATTAAAAAAGCCCAGAAAATATTTTCAACAAAATCGAAGACGAAAATTTTCTTAACCTAAAGAAAAGGATATATACAAAGATATAAGGAGTATAGAGAACACCAAATAGCTGAACTAAAAATTAAGGTAGCCTATCTACATAATAATCAAAACAAAATAACAAAAAGAAAAAGAAAGAATATTAAAAATTACAAGGGAAAAAGAAAAATATCATATAAAAGTAAACGTATTAAAATTATACCAGTCTTTTAAATGGAGACACTAAAAACCAGAAACACTTGAACATAAATGTGGTAGGCTCTTAGCAACCATGGATGCTGGTGAAGAATTCTGTACCTAGAAAAATTTTGAATAATCATAGATAAACAAAACAAATATTCCATGATAAACTAAAATTTGAAAAAAAATTCTATCTACAAATGCAACCCTACACAACATATTAGAAAGGAAACTTCAACCCAAAGAGGGTACTATACACACAGAAGCACAGGCAATGCATAATCTCATACAATCACCACAAACAAAAATAGGCAATAAAAATTATTGGTCATTGATATTTCTCAATATTTGTTCATAGAATTTCCCAATAAAAAGATGGACTAACAGAATGGATGTCATCATTTTGCTGCATACAAGAAACACACCTCAACCTCAAAGACAGACATTAGCATAAAACCTTTGTCCAACAACAGATGGAAAGAGAGGAAGAGACCCACATAGGAGCACTGGACTGAACTCCCAAAGTCCAGTTAAAGAGCGGAAGGAATGGGAATATAAGCAATATATATGATGGGTTTATCCACTGAAACCGTTGACCTGAACTAATCAGAGATCACCAACTCCAGCTGGACCAGGAAGGAACAAGAATAAGACTAAACTAGTTTCTCTGAATGTGGTTGACAGTTGCATGGCTGCGGGACACTAAGGAGCCACTGTCAGTGACAGTAGGATTTATCTCTACTGCATGTAATGGCTTTTTGGAATCCTATTCTCTTTGAATGTATACCTTGCTCAGCCTAGATATAGGAGGGAGGGACTTGGACCTTCCACAAAGCAATGTGCCTTACCCACTCTTAGGATTATATAGGGATGGGGTAGGACAGTGTGTGGAGGGAATGGGATGAGGGAGAGAGTAGGAATTTGGCTTGGTATTTTTTTTTAAATATCTAATAAATTAAAAGAAAATATTGCAAACAAAGTTCAAGAACACATAAAATCAATCACTGATCCAGGTGGCTTTTCTGTGGGAAAACAGTCTTGAATCCTTGATGTGGGAGTGTCATATATCAATCTGTTGATTTCATTGGTTGAGCAATAAAGAAACTCCTCGGCCCAGTTAGGTTAAAACATAGGTGGGTGGAGTGGACAGAACAGAATGCTGGAAGGAAGAGGATGTGAGCTCAGAGACGCCATGCTCTGCTCTCCCAGGCAGACACATGCAATGAAGCAAGCCGCCAGGTCAGATGTGCTGAAACTTTCCCGGTAAGACCGGTGCTACAGTTTATTAGAAATGGGTTGATTGGGATATCAGAATTAGCCAGTAAGGGCTAGAGCTAATGGGCCAAGCAGTGTTTAAAAGAATACAGTTTCCATGTAATTATTTCGGGGCATAAGCTAGCCATGTGGGCGGCCGGGTGCTGGGGACACAGTCCTGGCCGCTCCTATTACAACACATCCTGACACTTATAATATATTATATTAAATGCTAATAGGCCAGTAGCCAGGCAGGAAATATAGGTGGGGTGACCAGGCAGGAATTAGAGGCAGGGCAATGAGAACAGGAGAGTTCTGGGAAGAGGAAAGAGTCAGTCTGCAGTCATCACAGAGGAAGCCAGACATAGAGGAAGCAAGATAAGAATATGTCGCTGATAAAAGGTACCAAGCCACGTGACTAGCAGAGATGAGAATTGTGGGTTAATGTAAGATATAAGAGTTAATAAGAAACCTGAACTAATACAACAACTAGTTTATAATTAATGTAAGCTTCTGTGTGTTTCTTTGGAACTGATCAGCTGCAGAACTGGGTGGGACAAAAACCTATCTCAACAAAATGGTACTAACATGGACAACTAAATCCACTTAAAACCTGAGAGAGTTTAGGAAGGAATTTTAGAAACAAAAGAATAGAGTTAAGCACAGCTCCTTGATAGCAGCATTTTCTTGGATAAGATCTGTTTGCTAGAGTGAACCATGTTTCAATTAAGAGAGATTTCCTGACCCAGCTTTAGCTGCAAACAATCTTGCCATTCTTTTAAGAGACCCCACCATGAAACATTTAAGTGGTGTTGATGAATAGCCAACTGCATGCTTCTTGGTGATGGGAGGGACCTTGAAACTTCATAGAGCTGTGGCAATAAACATGGCTCTAGGCATTACCTTCACTATGAAGCCAGACTCTTAGAAAGCTATGAGTCTCTCAAAGCTATGGCTTTAATCCTAGCCACATTGCCTCATATTTTTTCTATGTTTGAAAATATATTTTCTCATAAAATATTCCTTGATCATATTTTTGCTTTCTCCTATTCCTCCAAGTTCCCCTCCATCTCCCCTCCTTTCCAAATTCACTCCTTTTTTGTTACTCATTCCCAAAGAGTAATCACTTAGAAAACAATATCTAAACATGAATAACTAAAATATAATAAGATGAAGGAAAACTATCATATGGAAACTGGACAAGGGAATACAATAGGAGGAAGAGTCCCCTGATCAGGAAAAAGAGTTAGAGACCTACTAGTTCTAAAAGTTAGAAGTTGATAAAAATACTAATAGTTGCAAAATTTACACAAAGGATTTGGTATATATCAATTCCAGCCCTGTGCTTGCTGCTTATGTCTCTGTGAGCTTATATATACCTTTTATAGTTGATTCAGAGGGCTCTGTTCTCTTGGAGTCCTCTATCCCCTCTGGCTATTACAATCTTTCTGATTCTGCTTCTACATTATTACCTAAGTACTCAGGGGAAATATAACATGGAGACCTCCAACTTAGGTTCTCTTTCTGTATAACAGGTTCTCTTTCTGATAGTGGGTCTCTGCATCTACTCTCATCTGCTTCCGGAAGAAACTTCTCTGATGATGATTGAATAAGACATAGACCTATGAATATGGCAGAACACCACTGGGAATAATTTTACTGACTTTATTTTGTTTAGACCAGTAATATCAAGTTTTACACTATGTCCCTGGGCTATCTATTCCATGACTCTTCATTGTTCAAGCAATGCTGAATATGGGTTTTGAGCTGTGAAGTGGATCTTATGTAGCAACAGACATTGGTTTGCTACTGCCACAATTTTTGTAGCTCCATTTGTAAATGGAGGTTTCTCTCACACTTGCCAGTTCCCAAATAAACACATAGATGCTTATATTAATTATAAAATGTTTGGCCAATGCCTCAGGCTTTTTACTAAGTAGTCCTTACAATTTAAATTAACCCATTTCTTTTATTTTATATTTTACTACAAGATTCATGGATTGTTACCTCACATCTTCCTTCTCTGGCACCTGGCTTCTGCCATTTCCACAGCTCTGCCTTTTTTCCACTGTATCTTTGCTTGGCTTCCCCACTTGACTCTATTCTGCTTGGCTATTGATCAAATCAATTTCTTTATTTACCAATGGAAATAAAACATTCACAGCATACAAAAAGAAATCCCACATCATAGTTGCCCTAGAATATTTTGCAGGCAGGACAGGTTTTAGGTCCAATGTTTTGTGACTGGATTGGTGTCCACATTTCTCTTTCAGTAGCTTCCAGAGTATCTTAGTGCACCAAACAGTCTAGAACTTAGAAATGAAAGTTCCTTACAGGCACAAGCTTGAAAATGTACTGCTATTTTCCTCTTTAGTGGGTTCCCTCTGCCAGTATGGGGAAAGCAATCCTTTATCTTGGAAATAGGCTGGGTTGTTAGGAATTTCCATGGGAATTACTTTGGCAACAACTCAATTGAATGCAAACCAATCTAGCCATTGAAAGCCTTGCCTGGTGAAAAAAAAGAGGATCAGTTAAAAGTCCCATAATCCTATTATTTGACCTTCATAGAATGCAGGAAGTTTCACTGTACTAGGTTTCTACACCACACATGAAATGCCCCCAATAACAGCTTTCACTCCCCATACTCCTTTTCTACATTTCATCATCTCCCCAACTCATCCCCTACTCCCATATCTATGCTCTCCAGGTCTGTCTGTAAAATCTGTTCTACTTTACATTTTCAATGATATCCCTGCAATGCCCTAGGATTCTCCTCTTCACCTAGCCTTTCTGTGTCTATGGATTGCAGTCAGTTATCACTTCCTTAAGGATAATATGTACTTTTAAGTGAATATATGCAATATCAATATTGCTATGTCTGGTTTATTTCACTCAAGGTGATTTTTTTTTCTAGTTAAATCTATTTGCCTCCAGATTTCAGGATGTTTTCTCAACAGTTGAATAACACTTCATTGTATTAATGGATGACGTTCTTTTTCTACATTTTTCTGTTAAGAGACATCCAAGTTATTTCCAGTTTCTGGATATTATACATAACACTGCAATGAAGATGGTTGAACAAGTGCCCTTATAATAGGATGGAGTATCCTTTGGGAATATGCTTGAGTGCAATAGCTGAGTCTTGAGGTACATCAATTCCCAATTTCCTGAGGAACTGCAATGTTGATTTCTATAGTAGCTCTACAGGTTTACACTTTCAGCAGCACCGGAGGAATGTTCTGTTGTTCTACATTTTTAGGACTGTGAGCTGTCACTTTTGTTATTCGTCTTAGTCTTTCCGAAAAGTATAAATTGCACTCTGTAAGTAGTTTTGATTGGCATTTCCCTGATGTCTATGGATTTTGAACCTTTCCTTAAGTATTTTTTATCCATTTGATTTACTCTACTGTGAATTTTTTGTTTAGATCTATATACATTTTGAATTGGACTATTTAATTTTTTTAAATCTAGTTTCTTTTTTTTTCTTCATATACTGTGAATAATAACATTGCATTGGATGGGGCATTAGTGATAAGCCTTATCCCATTTTGTAGGCTGCTGTTTTGTCTCAATGATGATGCCCTTTGCTTTATGGAAGATTTTTAGTTTCATGATATTCCATTGCTTAATTGCTGATTTTGTGCCTATGCTAACAGTGTTTTGTTCAGGAAGGCTTCTACTGTGGCAATATTCCCACTTTCTCACCTATCTGGTTCATTATATCTATTTTTATGATGAGATATTTAATCAATTTGGTCTTGAGTTTTGTGGAATATAATGAATAAAAATTTATTTGCATTCTTCAACATGTCCACTTGGACCAACAATATTTGTTGAAGATGCTTTTATTTTTCTAGTGTTTAATTCTGGATTCTTTATCAAAAATCAAATATCCAAAATTTGTGGATTTGTGTATATGTATTCAATTAGATTTCATTTATTGTTGCATCTGTTTTCTAGCCAATATCATTCTGATTTCATCAAACTGCTCTTACTTGGACTGATTAATGTTATGCTTTAACATATGGAATGCAGGATACACAAAAAATGACTGCTAAAGTTGCCTAAAATATGAGACAGTCTTTGGGGGTTCTGGCTACATGAAAGAGTCTGTCAGACATTCTGCAAGACAAAAAAAGAAAGCAACTAATGGATTTTGCCATTATAAGGCAGAATATATCTTCAAAATTCCTGCTTCATGGAAACATCTGCTGGATACTGTGGGTCTGGGGGCTTAAGATTGGATGCACCAATGATACAGAAGAATTTTGGTTTACTATCCATGCAGCAAGATGTCTCTGTCAATTCTAGAGTTTTGGAAGTTGCTTACAATGCACTTCCTATTTACTTAGGTAATATTATATCCTCCTGGAGTCTTTGATGGAGTTGAAAAATAGATAGTTATAGTTATAATTTCTTTAGTTATGAAAAAATAAAGCACATGTAAATATTGTAACTGTAATTCTTGATTGATATCTGTTTTGTTATATGTAATTGTATTACATTAAAGTTAAAAGTTTATTTTTCATTTAAAAAGAAGGAAATGGTGTGGGAAGGCTTCCTCTATATATGTTGATTTTATTGGTTAGTGGCTTAGCAGAATAGAGCTAGGCAAGCAAACTAAACTGAATGCTGGGAGAAAACAGGTGGAGTCAGGAAGAGGCCATGTAGCCACAAGAAGTCAAAGAGATTAGCTATCAGCTAGAACCTTGCTGGTAAGCCACAAGCCTTGTGTTAAAATATAAAATAATGAAGATTGGTTAATATTAGATGTAAGAGTGAACTAGCAATACACTTAAGCTATTGGCCAAACATTATTACAAATAATATAGTTTCTAAGTGATTATTTCATGTTCTAAACAGCCAGAAACAAACCAGAGGTGATACCCCAACACTATATCTGTTGACAGTTGCTTTGTGTCTGAGAAGGTGTTCAATTTTCAAGAACATCCAAGGAAATACAAATAAAAAGGTATATTCTTGTCTACTTCCAATATCCAGGAGGATAAATATATTTTTTGTTCGGGTTCATCTTTTTATTTAGCTTCTCTAGGATAATGAACTAAAGTCTCAATGTCCTTTGCTCATGGTTATAATCCACTAATGAGTGAGTACATACCATATTCATCTTTTTGGGTCTGGGTTATCTCACTCAGTAAAGTGTTTTCTTTTTCCATCCATTTGCATGCAAAAATCAAGATGTCATTGTTTTTTTACTGCTGAGTAGAACTCTAATAATTACCAGGCAAAAGTTGAGAGCATGGGGAGTGGTGGGAAGGGGAGATGGGGAGAGATAAGGGAGAAGGGAAAAATTGGGGAGAGCTTGGGGGAATGGGATAGTTGAGATGGAGGAAGGGTGGATATGGGAGCAGGGAAGAATAATCATAATTAAGGGAGCCATTTTAGGGTTGGCAAGAGACTTGGCTCGAGAGGGTTTCCCAGGTGTCCAAGGGGATGTCCCCAGCTAGGTCCTTGGACAACAGAGGAGAGGGTGCCTGAACTGGCCTTGTACCATATTCAGACTGAAGAATATCTTGCATATCACCATAGAACCTTAATCTGGCGATGGATCGAGATAGAGACAGAGACCCACATTGGAATACTGGACTGAACTCCCAATGTCTAGATGAAGAGCAGGAGGAGCGAGAACATGAGCAAGGAAGTCAGGACCACGAGGGGTACGTCCACCCATGGAGACGGTGGGACTGATCTAATGAGTGCTCACAAAGGCCAGCTGGACTGGGACTGAAAAAGCATGGGATAAAACCCAACTCTCTGACAATGAGGTGGACAATGAGGGCTGACTGAGAAGCCAAGGACAATGGCACTGAGTTTTGATTCTACTGTATGTACTAGCTTATTGGGAGCCTAGTCTGTTTGGATGCACACCTTCCTAGACCTGGATGGAGCGGGGAGGGCCTTGGACTTCCCACAGGCCAGGGCACCCTGACTTCTCTTAGGACTGGAAAGGGAGGGGGGAGAGTGGTAGGAGTGGGAGGGAAATGGGAGGAGGTGGAAATTTTTAATAAATAAATAAATAAAATGGGCAAAAAACAAGGTATATTCTTTTGCATTTGGTTGAAATGTTCCATAAATATTTGTTAAGTTCAATTGTTTGATAGCCATTGTTAGCTCTAATATTTCTCTATTTCGTTTTTATCAAGACTTGTCCATTGTTGAGAATGTGATATTGAAGTCTCCCACTATCATTGTGAGGGTGTCAGTATGTGATTCAAGCTGTAGTATTGCTTCTTTTGCAAACTTAGGTGCTCTTGTTTGTGTGTGGGGGGCAAAGATGTTAATAACTGAAATGTCATCTTGTTGGATTTCTCATTTGATGAGTATGTACTATCCTTTTCCATTTCTTTTGATTAGGTATGGTTTAAAGACTACTTTGTTAGATATTGAAATGGTTACACCTCCTTACATATTATATCTGTTTACTTGAAATATCTTTTTGCAACCCTTAGCATTGAGGGAATATCTATCTACTGACATTGTTTCTTGAATATAACAAAAGGATGGTTCCTGTTTTTGCATCCATTCTGACAGTACTAGGAAGTTGATACTATTGATAATCAGGAAAACCAATCAATTATTGGTTTTTTCTATTATCTTGTTGTTGATGATTATGGTGGGGGAATAGTGTGTTTGTGTATGTGTATGAGTGCGTGAGTGTGTGTCTGTTTCCATTTTTGTTCAAGTGCATTATTTGTTTCCTGTGATTTCATGGTATCAATAACTTGTATAGGTAGGAGTTTTCCTTCTTAGCACTTTCTATAGTGCTTGATTTGTAGATAGATATTATTTTAATTGATTTTATTAAAGACTATCTTATTTTCTCCATCTATGGTAAATTAAAGTTTTGCTGGGTAAAGTAGTCTTAGCTGGCATTTGTGACATTTTAGGGCCTACAGCATGTCTTCCATGTCCATTTAGATTTTAGGGCCTATATTGAGAAGTCAGGTGTAAATACAATAGCTCTTCTTTATGTATTACATGGTCATTATCCCTTTCAGTTTTAAGTATTCTTTGTTTGTTCTGTATGCTTAGGGTTTTAATTATTATGTGTTCACGGGGACTTTCTTTTATAGTTCAATGTATTTTGGTTTTTTTTTGTATACTTCTCATACATTTATAGGTGCCTACTTTTGGTTAGAAATTTTTCTGCTATGTTGTGTTGAAACATTTTATGGAAGTTCATAATAGCTTTCTTATGCTTCTACTGTACCTATTATTCTTAGGTTTGGGCTTTCAGTAGTGTTCCAGATATGCTGGATATTTTTTTTTTGATCAGGAGACTTTTAGACTTGACATATTCTTTGACAGATGTTTCCATTTCTTTTGTCATATTCTTATTTTCTCAGATTCCCTTTTCTATCTTTTATTCTGTTGTTGATGCTTGTCTTTATATTTATTATTAGAATTCCTAACTTCTTTCATTTCCAGAATTATATCTGTTTGAATTGTCTATAAATTCTATTTTCAATTTCAGTTCTTGAACAGACCTATTCATTCATTGTACTGTTTGTTTTTACTTTGATTTCTACAGGTGGATACATGCATTTTCCACTTTAAGAACAACTATTATATTCATATACTTGTTTTAAGGTCTTTTTCTTGTGCTTTAGCTACCTTGAAACATTCAGTGCAAGATGTGATAGAATAGCTCCCCTTAAGTTGATAGATATTTTATTGGCTGTTATTACGTTTTTACATGTACATATTGGCATATGGATTTGATATTATTATAGTTATAGATCCTGAAATCTAGATATTTCTTTTTTTTGGGATTTTTTTTTACTTTATTACTGATTCCTCTTTGTATTTTTAGAGAGTGTTGTGGCTGTGTTCTGCCAGATTTCCTGGCTATTTTAGATTGCATGTTCAAAGTGAATGCACACTGGTGTGGAAGGCTTGAATAAAGGGATGAGTTAGAGGAAGGAAGTTTGGAAGAGAACATCTTTCTGATGTGTTAGTGTGGTCAGTGAGGAAAATGAGATGATATCAGGTTTTCTGTTACAGAACTAAGGATGAAACAGGGGTTGGTGTATTTGTTGTCCAGAGCACTAGGAAAAGTGTGGGCCTCTCTATAATGTACTTACTGTCCTGGGAGTGAAATGCCCTTAGGTTACCATTGGATGCCTGCTGGAAAGGGAGTCTAGAACAGTGGAACAATTAGAGGATGTATGGTTAGGAGAACATTGTTGGAATCCATAGGAGATGCAATTAGAAGGTCAAGGAAGTATGTCATGGATGTTTTGCTACAGAGCTCTAAATGAGACTGGGAGATCAGATCTTGGGAAGCAAAGACAGAAAACAGTCTGTGCAGTTTACCTGGTGTTCTGACATTATATGGGATTTCCCTTTGTATGCTGTGAAAATGTTTCCCTTCGCAGATCTTTGATGAAGCTGAAGTACAGATAGCTATAATTATATTTTTCCTTAGTTATGATGAAGGATAAATTAGATATGAAACTTTAGATTCACAAAGATAAAATAGATAATAAAATATTTTTTTTAATTTTGCCAGATGTAATAGACTATTGTATATTGTATATTGTAGTTGTAAATCTTACTCAATACCTGTTTAGTTATATGTAATTTTACTATGTTAAAGTTAAAACCTTGCTTTTCATTTCAAAGTAAAGGGGGAGATGATATGGGATTGCCCTCTGTATTCTATGAACATGTTTCATTACCATTGTTTGATAAAGAGTCTACTTTAGCCTATGTCAGGGCAGAATATAACAATATGGGAAATCTGAGCAGAGTTATATAGAGAAACTATGCCCGGTTAAACATATATTATGTAGCTGTTGAAAGAGACAGACATTGGAAACTTAACAGTAGGCCAAAGCCTTGTGGAAATGCAGAAATTAATAGAAATGGGTTCATTTAAGATGTAAGATTTAGTTAATAGAAGCATGAGCTAATAGATCAAACAGCATTGTAATTACTATAGTTTCTGTGTAATTATTTGAGTCTGGGCAGCTGGGAACCCAACATGCAGTATCCAGCTACACTGGCAGGCATGGTCTATGTTTTAGCAGGTGGTGCCTGCTGGAGTTGGGGGCTCGGATAGGATGATGGGTCTAGGACAGGAGGTTAGGGGAAGAAATAGCCTCTGGGATCAAGAGATGTGGGTGGGGGGAAAAGATGACTGCAACTGGGGATCTACTTAGTGCTGGGCAGGAGACTGGGATATTGGGATTGGTGAATCAGAGAGAATAGAGGGTTCCTCAAATATCTTTTTATGATCTACATTTTGATAAATTGTAACACATTTGCATTTACCCTAATAAATACTTAATATACAGTGCAAATTTTTAACACTTATATAGTCACAGTTTTTAATAAAAGAGATTATTTGTAATCATTACACCTTACCTTTTTATTGAAGGAAAATGATTTTCCATAGGCCATGTAAATAAATGTTTATAAAGAAATATATTATTGAAGTATGATAACATGGACTGCATATTTTTATCAATACCTCACACTATAAGCAGAGTATGGCTTCTTAGTTATGGGTTCCTGTTGCTGTGATAGAACCACATGATTCAAAGTAGGCTGGAAGAAAGGTGTCCTGAGTGACTGTCCGCTAAGCAAAGCAACTGTCTTCTTAAGGATTTCAGCTATATATCCTTACACAAAATAATTACAACTTTGCTGGTTGAGAGTTCACACCCCAACTTTTGGATCAGAGTAGGAATTAAGCTTTTCACATAAATATCCATCAAATTGTTCCCTAAAACCTGGCAATGCTGCATGTCACATCGTGGCAGGATGTAGTTTATATAGAGGATAAGGAAGATTTGCGTGGAGATTCCATCTATCTAGCTAATAGAGAAACCCTTATTGGTGTTCAATAAATCTGAGTGCAAGTGAATGCAGGAGCATTACTTACATTCCTATAAGTAACTGTGTAGTGGCATTTTATTTGTATTTTTAAAAAAACTAAATCTTGCTTGAAGGTCAGAGAGTTAAACAACCTCACTGGTCAGCCCTACAGACCATGCAGTGATAACATACCCCTTTAAGCCTAGTAGATACACTAATGGCCATAAAAACAGGGCAGTGTATTCCTTTATTTTTTATATTTTTGGTTTTTCGAGACAGGATTTCTCTGTGGCTTTGGAGCCTGTCCTGTGTAGTAATAAGAGCAGCGGGGCTGTGTTTGCAGCACACTTGCCGCCTGGCTAGCTTCTGCCCCGAAATAATTACACGGAAACTGTATTCAATTAAACACTGCTTGGCCCATTTCTATCTAGCCTCTTCTAGGCTAATTCTCACATATTAATTTGGCCCATTTCTAATCATCTATGTTGCACCCCAAGGTGCGCTTACCAGGAAGATTCTATCCTACATCCATCCTTGGGTCGGAGCTGAATCGCGTCTGCCTCAGAGAGTAGAGTTCTCGCATCCGCCTTGGAGATGGGAGCATGTTGTCTCTGTCTGAGGCATCTTACCTCATTTCCTCTTCCTCCCAGCATTCTGTTCTGTTTACTCCTCCCACCTATCTTCTAACCAATGAGGGCCAAGCAGTTTCTTTTTATTTAACCAATGACCTTCCTCCATCATTTCCCCTTTTTCGGTTTAAACAAAAAAAAAAAAAAAGGCTTTAACTTTAACATAGCAAAATTACATATAACAAAACAGTTATCAAGTAAAATCTTTATCATAACTAAGGAAAACTATAACTATAACTAACTATTCTTAACTCCATCAAAGACTACAGAAAGATACAATACTACCAAAGCAAACAAGAAAAAAGCAACTTTTAAAACTCGAGAAATGACAGAGACATCTCGCTGCCTGGACAGTCACCCAAAGTTCCTCTGTACCGTTGGGGCATCCATATTCAGCCTTCAGGCCCATGGTATCCAGCAGACATTTCCATAAAGCAGGAAAATTCAAAGTCAGTTCAGTCACTATCTGTTGTGTCCTGAAGAATGTGTCGCAGACTCTTTCATGAATCATGAACCCCAAAAGATCATCTCACCTTAGACAAGTTCAGTAGTCCTCTCTCTGTGGGTTCTTTGTGTCCAGTTTATGCAATAGTCCAGGCAAGAGCAGTTTCTTGCCCAAATGGCTATCAAATTCCATAACGAGCCTCTTCGATGCCCATCTTCCTCTTGAAGTAGATTTGTGCTGCCAGGAGCAGAGTGTCTCATTGTCATGAAAAGTCCTAAGTTATTAAAACATTTAAAATACCATATTCTATAATCTTTGAAAAATATGAAGAATGCCTATCTAAAATATATCTACGCACATCTAGAAAATATTAACTAACATGACTACAAACTTGACTATTATTTATGATTATCCATCAACAACCTATATTTCCTAATTATACATTACATTTTAATAATGAACTACACAATCACAATACCTTAATCAATATCAGAAATATATACACGTATAAAAAAATTGACCATAAATCTCTATCAATAAAGCTTAATCTATACTAATGTAAATTATTCATACCTATATCATATCCCCTTTTAAATGTAAAAGAACGTTTATAAACCATATTCGGGAATATGGGTGCAGTTTTTTTTTTCTCGAAACTGCTTCCTGCTGAATGGGGGTGTCGTTAATTAGGTCTTTCATGATATAACCTGTGTGCTAGTTTCATCTCAGTTGGCAGTTGAGCGAAGCAATTTTCTGAAGATGTTCACAACAACCCTTCAGGAGGGCGTGGTCCATCATACCATATCGGGATAAATGCAATCCACAAGGTCTGATCCTCTGTGAAAACAAAAGAAGAATCTCTTTTCCAAAGTATCATATCCTTAGATCCAAATTCAAAATATCTATGTTGGATTAGTTCAGCAGCATTTATAAACAAATATCTTTTAGTAGCTTTTGCTCTTTCCTCAGCATTCAAACAATTCAAACAGAGCATAATAGCATACAGTATCAAAATTCTCTGTCTATTTTCCATCTTTGTATAGCTTTGCTTTAACCTCTACTTTGTTTATTTTTACTTTTAACTCTTTGCTTTTTGAGACAGGTTCTCTGTATCTTTGACCTGAAGTAACTCTGTAGACCAGGCTGTCTTTGAACTCTCAGAGATCCGCCTGTCTCTGCCTCCCAGGCATTCTGGATTAAAGGTGTACACTACTACACCTTGAACACACAGAGATCTGTTTGTCTCTGCCTTCTAGGCACTGGGATTAAAGGCCTGTGCTACTACACCTTGAAGTCACAGAGGTCAATCTCCCTCTGCCTCCCAAGTGTTGGGATTAAAGGTGTGTACTACCACACACAACAACTCTCTTCCTTTTTTTTTTACTTTAAGAATTTTAACTTTTAGTCTGCATATATTTTTAAAACACTTTAAACCATTCAGAAATTTTCTCTGTCTTTGAATCTCTCTTTACTGTATATCTCTCTTTTTATGACCACATGAATCTTTAATTTACCAAGCAATCTCAGTAGGACTAAAGCCGTGGCTTTGCCGGCTGGATCCAGCCCATTCCTTAGCTTTCCAGCCTCATGGCTGAGGTACTGGCTGTAGCCATGTTTACTGCCACAACTCTATGGCATTTCAAGGTCCCTGCCAGCAAGCGAGCTTCAGCAGCCTGTGCTTGCAAACCACACGAACCACCTGCATAAAAGAGTCAGAATTTGCCCTGGCAGGACAGCCCAGAAAGCCGGCATTTTTAAACAGCGCAGCTTTTTTCCCTGCTAAGGCTGAAAACCGAAAAGCATGCGTTCAGCTTTTCGTCAACACTATTTAAGTGTTTCGTGGCAGGACCTCTTAATGAGGTGCACTCTGTGGCTTTGGAGCCTGTCCTGGAACTAGCTCTTGTAGACCAGGCTGGTCTCGAATGCATTCCTTAAATCCCAGTGATGTATACCTTTAATCCAAGCCCAGAGAGGATTAGAAAATGGGAGGAGTCAGCTCACAGTCTTAGTTTCATTCTGAGTTTCCTGAAAGCAGAATCACCATTTCAGACTGAGGTAGAGGTAAGAGCGAATGGCTAGCTGTTTTGCTTTTCTGAACTTTGAGTTGAACTCTAATTTCTCTCTTCAAGTTTTTATTAATCATGCATCCTAACCCCTCACCTTGGCTCCAAAAGGAAGCACAATAAATGTATAGGTGTTCCCACAATAAACTTTGTTGGAATCCTTCCTCTCGTTTACACTGGACTCTTAGGAAGAGGGTTAGACATTATTTTGCATCTTCACAGGAGAAGGAATTTTACTAACAAATTGTTTTTTTAAACTTACAACTCTAGAGTAACACTGCACTAATGAAAGTCAGAGGCAGGGAGAAAGCTCAATTGAGAAATGTGGAGGCAGAAATTGAAGCTGAAACCATGGAGGAGTATTGTTTACTGACTAGCTTTTCCTGTCTTGCTCAATCTGCTTTTATATACAACCCAAGAACACCTGTCACATTCCCCACTAATGGAAAACAAAAACAAACACAAAACCTATAATTTTCCTGTAGACCATTCTCATAGGGACATTTCCTCAGTGAGTGTCTCTCTTCCTAGATAGGTATAGGTTTGTGTCAATTTAAGAACTAACACAATGAGTGGTTCACACAGATTAAACATAACACATTTTTGTAAAGTGGATTTAGAAAATGAAAGCAGTAGCAGCAGCAAAAACTAATGTGATGGAAAGGATAAAATTTAATTGATTAGCTTTAAGTGACTAAAATTTAGTTAGTTTTAAGCTGGGAAGTGGTGGTGCACACCTTTAATCCCAGCACTTGGAGGCAAAGGCAAGCGGATCTCTGTGAGTTCAAGGCCAGCCTGGTCTACAAGAGCTAGTTCAGGACAGGCTCCAAAGCCACAGAAAAATTCTGTCTCAAAGAAAAACCAAAAAAAGGTTAATTTTTATTCAAACTCAATCACTTTTTTTTTTGGTTTTTCAAGACAGGGTTTCTCTGTGGCTTTGGAGCCTGTCCTGGAACTAGCTCTGTAGACCAGGCTGGTCTCGAACTCACAGAGATCCGCCTGCCTCTGCCTCCCGAGTGCTGGGATTAAAGGCATGCGCCACCACTGCCCGGCTCAATCACTTTTTAGTAGAACATTTTTGAGCTCTGTATGCATATTAAGTTTGAAGACATTTAACATACTCAGAATGGTGGAGAGATACTGACTTCTTTCAAACTCAAACTTTAAAAGGAATTTGATTTTATAGAATTATGATTCATTTTTTTTTAATTCTTTGGAAACAGAATCCAAATGAGTATATGTTAATTTTATGTGATTGTCTGTAGTAAAATAGATATATGTGAGATTTCTTCTGAAATGAATGATGTTTGTACATTAACTGTTTATTTGAAACTCTGTCATTATTTACTCTCCAGTTAATAAACAAAACTCTGCATCAACTGAGTTAGGAGCCAATTTTATTTTAATTGAGGTAAGTTATGCTAAATATTAATGATCCATTGAAGTTGTAATTTGCTAAATGATACTCTAGCAACATAAAGAGTCAATATAACATCTCAAAGTATCTAATACACCATAGGAGAGGGTTTTTGGCTCTGAAAATACCATTGAGTGTTCTAGATATTGTCTGTGTAGAACTTTAAGACAACTCTGAGGCCTCTCAGCCTTAATGCTTTCCCCCTTCCCCTGGGAACCAGGAATCTAACAATTACCCACACAAGTACTGAAATGTTGGAAACTCACCATCTCCCTGAGTCTTTATGAATGTTCTCTAGATAGAACTTAGTTATTAAAATTGGGGCAAGGTAACCACTAAGATGTTGACTCAGTTCCCGATGTTTTGACTCAGTCCCTGGGAAGGGGTCAAAGTAACCCTCAAATGTTTCCTCTTACCTCACCTGATCTAGCAACTGCTCTCCAGCAAATTATTGGTAATAGCCCTTTGAATAATCCAATCCCAATAGTTGGAAAACAATCCCAAGACTCCCCTCTTGTTTCTGTGGCTTTTTGCTTTAAAAGCAGTCTGTACCAGATATTTGGTGTCTTTCTGGCTTCTTGAATGCTGAAAGACCCTGTTGCAATAGAATTAATAAAATCCTCATGCTTTTCTATCAACCATTGTGTGAGAGTGGTCTCTTGGGGCAACTCTTCCTTGGTGATTGGACACCAGGGTCCAACAGTCTGCTTATATAGCATAGTAAGTTTCTTGTAGAAAGCTCTTTAATAAATAAAACACCAAGACATTCAAGGGAAAAAGAAATTTTTGCAATCATTTCTTGTTATTGTTATTGTTTTAAAACCTTATAGTATATTGTTTATATTATGTGGTTCTACTAAAGTTATGCAAGCAAATAGAGTGAGTAATTAAATAAATCTATATGGGATTGCTACCAGTAGTGATCACATACCAGTACTGATGCAGTTCACTTGGATTCCAAGGAAAGAGAGAAAAATGGATGGTAACAACAACAATATGTTCAGGTAAAGGCTCAGAGATCAGTGGAATAGACAGAGGGGAGAGTTAGACAAACATGTAACAAGATCTTTTATTTTCGATGTTATTTGTCTATACTGGAAAAGAGGGTTCAAACTTAAATATATCAAAGTAAGGACATGTATTGAGCAAATCCAACCAATTCTGCTTCAAGTGACTTCTTCCTTCAGTAGCATACATCTCTGTAGAACTCCAGTAGAGACCTGTGTCTATGAAGAAAATAGAACTCTGTCTCTGGTCTCAATAGAGAGGACAATGTTCTTTCTTTGATAGAAAATTACTTTCCACACTATAAAAGAGAATATTTAAACATCGTTTAGTTTCCATAATTGATTTTATACTGGAAAACATGCAAATTTTTGTTGACACCTAGAGGAATAATGTACTCTCTGGGGTTCCAGACTGTGTGAAGGATCCAAAGTAGCCACACTACTCTTGTGGTTCTTTCTTCTACCCTCCCTGCCAGATACAATAAGTGGAGGAAAATCCAGAAATAGACTCAGTTCAACCTCAAAACAGGATAAGCACACTTTATTGGTCTGAGAAATTTCTGTTCCTCAACCCTGTAGCTGATTATTTGAGGGCACAAGAGAATGCACTTTGGCATGATCTCAGAATCAGTTATTGTATTAGAGTGTAGGGAGAAGGGAAGACCTGGCTTCAGCAGACCAAGAAACTCTTTTCGGGATAAACTACAGAGTAAATGATAAATCAGATTGCCTATTTTGTTACTTTATGGTTCCAGGGTACATTTTGGAGATTTACTGCTTTCTTGAATTACATAATCAGCAGCTTTCTCAAACATTTAAGCTTATTTTGACTGTTTGGTTTGGGAGTGAGGGATTTTCTTTATCCCTCCCATCTCCATAAACACGTCTCAGGGCTTTAATTTGCCTGGGTGTTCAATGTTCTGTCTGGAGGTTTCCAGTGTATCATTCTCAGATGTTTCTATCAAAAATCCTAATGTTGTTGTTGGAATATGTCAAAATGGTGAGTTGAAATGCCTATTGCAGAGGGCAGGTGCAGAGTGAACATCACATAGTCTGACAGTCCTTTTGTTGTTGCTGTACACTAATACATTATACTAGGGGGTGAGTTTCTGGCCCACGGCGCCAGCCTGGGACGGGGAGCTCGGGGGTTTCTTGGCCCCCTGTCCTGCTTGGGCTCTCTGCAGGGCCTCTACTCCCCGGGTGCTGCCTCTTTCTTCCTGGCCCACCCAGCTTCCGTCCAGAGCCCTCCCCACTTCACCCCCACTACCCTCTTTTGGCGCGTGGCATCGCCCAGCGCAGCCTATCTGGGCGCTGGGTCCGAGTACCCGGGGCTCCCGGGCGGGCAGCAGTTCCTTTGTTTCTGTGGCCTGCCTGCACCAAGCGGGGTAGGCGCTTTGTCTGCGAGCTGCCCAACCAGCACGGAGGCCTGATCTTTCGGCGCCAGGAGATCCAGCATTGGGGTGAGTTTCTGGCCCACGGCGCCAGCCTGGGACGGGGAGCTCGGGGGTTTCTTGGCCCCCTGTCCTGCTTGGGCTCTCTGCAGCGCCTCTACTCCCCGGGTGCTGCCTCTTTCTTCCTGGCCCACCCAGCTTCCGTCCAGAGCCCTCCCCACTTCGCCCCCACTACCCTCTTTTGGCTCGTGGCATCGCCCAGCGCAGCCTATCTGGGCGCTGGGTCCGAGTACCCGGGGCTCCCGGGCGGGCAGCAGTTCCTTTGTTTCTGTGGCCTGCCTGCACCAAGCGGGGTAGGCGCTTTGTCTGCGAGCTGCCCAACCAGCACGGAGGCCTGATCTTTCGGCGCCAGGAGACCCAGCATTGGGGTGAGTTTCTGGCCCACGGCGCCAGCCTGGGACGGGGAGCTCGGGGGTTTCTTGGCCCCCTGTCCTGCTTGGGCTCTCTGCAGGGCCTCTACTCCCCGGGTGCTGCCTCTTTCTTCCTGGCCCACCCAGCTTCCGTCCAGAGCCCTCCCCACTTCGCCCCCACTACCCTCTTTTGGCGCGTGGCATCGCCCAGCGCAGCCTATCTGGGCGCTGGGTCCGAGTACCCGGGGCCCCCGGGTGGGCAGCAGTTCCTTTGTTTCTGTGGCCTGCCTGCACCAAGCGGGGTAGGCGCTTTGTCTGCGAGCTGCCCAACCAGCACGGAGGCCTGATCTTTCGGCGCCAGGAGACCCAGCATTGGGGTGAGTTTCTGGCCCACGGCGCCAGCCTGGGACGGGGAGCTCGGGGGTTTCTTGGCCCCCTGTCCTGCTTGGGCTCTCTGCAGGGCCTCTACTCCCCGGGTGCTGCCTCTTTCTTCCTGGCCCACCCAGCTTCCGTCCAGAGCCCTCCCCACTTCACCCCCACTACCCTCTTTTGGCGCGTGGCATCGCCCAGCGCAGCCTATCTGGGCGCTGGGTCCGAGTACCCGGGGCTCCTGGGCGGGCTGCAGCAGTTCCTTTGTTTCTGTGGCCTGCCTGCACCAAGCGGGGTAGGCGCTTTGTCTGCGAGCTGCCCAACCAGCACGGAGGCCTGATCTTTCGGTGCCAGGAGACCCAGCATTGGGGAGACGCAGCATTGGGAGAGCCAACATTGGGGAGAGACAGCGTTTGGTAGGCAAGGAGACCTAATCCGGTAAAAGAAGATCCATAGGGAGCATTTGGAAGAAGAGATGTGCCGACGTCAAGGCAAGAATTCGCCCAACAAGCTGAAAAGCAACATGAAGCTACCAGAAACAAGCGACCCCACAACGGGAGGACAAGAACCCCTTAATCAAGAGGAAGGAGAAAAGATTGACTTCATGAAAGTGATTGACACCCTTAAACAGCATGTAAAAAACGCCCTTATAGAAATGGATGAGAAATATAACAGAAAGTTTGAAGAATTGAATAAATCAGTGAATGATACCCTAGAAAACCAAGGAAAAACAATCAAACAGATAATGGAAACAGTTCAAGACCTGAAAACTGAAATGGAGGCAAAGAAGAAAACACAAACAGAGGGCCGTCTGGACATGGAAAATCTAGGTAAACGAATAGAGACTACAGAAACAAGCATAACCAGCAGAATACAAGAGATAGAAGAAAGACTCTCGGATTCTGAAGATACCATAGAAAAAATAAACACACTGATCAAAGAAAACAGCAAGTCCAACAAACTCTCATCACAAAACATTCAGGAAATATGGGACACAATAAAGAGACCAAACCTAAGAATAATAGGAGTAGAAGAAGGAGAAGAAGGGCAGCTCAATGGTCCAGAAAATCTATTTAATAAAATTATAGAAGAAAACTTTCCCAACCTAAGGAAAGATTTTCCTATGAAGGTGCAAGAAGCATACAGAACACCGAATAGGCTGGATCAAAAAAAAACATCCCCTCGCCATATAATTATCAAAACACAAAGCATACAGAATAAGGAAAGAATATTAAGAGCTGCAAAGGAAAAAGGCCAAATTACTTATAAAGGTAAACCTATCAGACTTACACCTGACTTCTCCATGGAAACCATGAAAGCCAGAAGGTCCTGGATAGATGTAATGCAGAAACTGAGAGACCATGGGTGCAAGCCCAGATTACTATACCCAGCCAAGCTTTCATTCACTATAAATGGAGAAAATAAAATTTTCCAGGATAAAAACAAATTTAAACAATACGCAGCCACAAATCCAGCCTTACAGAAAGTAATTGAAGGAAAATCACTAACCAAGGAGTCCAACAATGACCACAATAACTCAGACATCTAGAGACCCTTCACCAACACAAAACAAAGAAGGGAAACACACAAACTCTACGACTAAAAAAAAATGACCGGAGTTAACAACCACTGGTCATTAATATCACTTAATGTCAATGGACTCAACTCACCTATAAAAAGGCACAGGCTAAGAGATTGGATAAGAAAACAGGATCCAACATTCTGCTGTTTACAAGAAACACACCTCAACCACAAAGACAGGCACCTACTCAGAGTAAAGGGCTGGGAAAAGGCCTATCAAGCAAATGGACCTAAGAAACAGGCAGGTGTGGCCATACTAATCTCTAACAAAGTTGACTTTAAACTTAAATCAATCAGAAGAGATGGAGAGGGGCATTTTATACTCATAACAGGAACAGTTCATCAGGATGAAGTCTCAATCCTGAACATCTATGCCCCTAATATAAAAGCACCCACGTACATAAAAGAAACATTGCTAAAATTCAAGGCAGCCATCAAACCGCACACACTAATAGTAGGAGACTTCAACACTCCTCTCTCACCAATGGACAGGTCAATCAGACAGGAACCTAACAGAGAAATAAGAGAATTAGTGGAGGTAATGAATCAAATGGACTTAACAGACATCTATAGAACATTCCATCCAAATAGGAAAGAATATACCTTCTTCTCTGCAGCTCATGGAACCTTCTCGAAAATCGACCACATAGTCGGTAACAAAGCAAACATCCACAGTTACAAAAAAATATTAGTAACCACCTGTGTCTTATCAGATCACCATGGATTAAAGTTAGAATTCAACAATAATGCTACCCCCAGAAAGCATACAAAGTCATGGAAACTGAACAGTCAACTATTGAACCATAGCTGGATTAAGGAAGAAATAAAGAAAGAAATTAAAGTCTTCCTGGAATTCAATGAAAATAAAGAAACAACATACTCAAACTTATGGGACACTATGAAAGCAGTCCTAAGAGGAAAGTTCATAGCACTAAGTGCCCACTTAAAGAAAACAGAGAAAGCTCACATTGGAGACTTAACAGCCCACCTGAAAGCTCTAGAAAAAAAAGAAGCAGACTCACCTAAGAGGAGTAGAAGACTGGAAATAATCAAAATGAGGGCTGAAATCAACAAAATAGAAACACAGAAAATAATACAAAAAATCAATGAAACAAAAAGCTGGTTCCTGGAGAAAATCAACAAGATTGACAAACCACTATCCAAGCTAATCAAACGGCAGAGAGAGAATTTGCAAATTAATATGATCAGAAATGAAAAGGGGGACATAACCACAGACACAGAGGAAATTCAGAGAATCATTAGATCTTACTACAAAAGCCTATATGCCACAAAATTGGAAAATGTAAAGGAAATGGATACTTTTTTAGATAAATATCATATACCAAAGTTAAATCAGGACCTGGTGAACAATCTAAATAGACCTGTTAGTCGCGAAGAATTAGAAGAGGTTATCAAAAACCTCCCTACCAAAAAAAGCCCAGGACCAGATGGTTTCAATGCGGAATTCTACCAGATCTTCCAAGAAGATCTAATACCTATACTCCTTAATGTATTCCACAAGATAGAAACAGAAGGGTCATTACCAAACTCCTTTTATGAAGCCACAATTACTCTGATACCAAAACCACTCAAAGACTCAACCAGGAAAGAGAACTACAGGCCAATCTCACTCATGAATATCGACGCAAAAATCCTCAACAAAATACTGGCAAATCGAATCCAAGAACACATCCGAAAAATTATCCATTATGATCAAGTAGGCTTCATTCCTGAGATGCAGGGCTGGTTCAACATACGAAAATCTATCAATGTAATCCAGCATATAAATAAACTGAAAGAAAAAAACCATATGATCATTTCATTAGATGCTGAAAAAGCATTTGACAAAATTCAACATCCATTTATGTTAAAAGTCTTGGAGAGATTAGGGATACAAGGGTCATACCTAAATATAATAAAAGCTATATACAGCAAGCCGACAGCTAACATCAAATTAAACGGAGAGAAACTCAAAGCCATCCCACTTAACTCAGGAACACGACAAGGCTGTCCACTCTCCCCATACCTCTTCAATATAGTGCTTGAAGTTCTAGCAATAGCAATAAGACAACATAATGGAATCAAGGGGATTCGAATTGGAAAGGAAGAAGTTAAACTTTCGTTATTTGCAGATGATATGATAGTGTACATAAGCGACCCCAAAAACTCCACCAAAGAACTCCTACAGCTGATAAACAGCTTTAGTAATGTGGCAGGATACAAGATCAACTCCAAAAAATCAGTCGCCCTCTTATACACAAAGGATATGGAAGCAGAGAGGGAAATCAGAGAAGCTTCACCATTCACAATAGCCAAAAACAGCATAAAATATCTTGGGGTACATCTAACCAAGGAAGTGAAAGATCTATTTGACAAGAACTTTAAGGCATTGAAGAAAGAAATTGAAGAGGATACCAAAAAATGGATGGACCTCCCTTGCTCTTGGATTGGTAGGATCAACATAGTAAAAATGGCAATTCTACCAAAGGCTATTTATAGATTCAATGCAATCCCCATCAAGATCCCATCAAAATTCTTCACAGATCTGGAGAGGACAATAATCAACTTTATATGGAAAAACAAAAAACCCAGGATAGCCAAAACAATCCTATACAATAAAGGATCTTCTGGAGGCATTACCATCCCTGACTTCAAACTCTATTACAGAGCTACAGTAATGAAAACAGTGTGGTACTGGCATAAAAACAGACAAGTCGACCAATGGAATCCTATAGAAGACCCGGATTTTATCCCACAAACCTATGAACACCTGATTTTCGATAAAGGAGCTAAAAGTATAAAATGGAAGAAAGAAAGCATCTTCAACAAATGGTGCTGGCACAACTGGATGTCATCTTGTAGAAGAATGAAAATAGACCCTTATCTATCACCATGCACAAAACTCAAGTCCAAATGGATTAAAGACCTCAATATCAGCCCGAACACACTGAACCTGATAGAAGAGAAAGTGGGAAGTACCCTACAGGAGCTGGGCACAGGAGATCGCTTCCTATGTATAACCCCAGAAGCACAGACATTAAGGGCAACATTGAATAATTGGGACCTACTTAAACTGAGAAGCTTCTGTAAAGCAAAGGACATAGTCAATAAGACACAAAGGCAACCTACTGATTGGGAGAAGATCTTCACCAACCCCACAACAGACAAAGGTCTGATCTCCAAAATATATAAGGAACTCAAGAAACTAGACTTTAAAATGCTAATTAACCCAATTAAATAATGGGGCACTGAACTGAACAGAGAATTCTCAGCAGAGGAAGTTCAAATGGCCAAAAGACACTTAAAGTCGTGCTCAACTTCCTTAGCAATCAGGGAAATGCAAATCAAAACAACTTTGAGATATCATCTTACACCTGTCAGAATGGCTAAAGTCAAAAACACCAAGGATAACCTTTGCTGGAGAGGCTGTGGAGGAACGGGTTCCCTCATCCATTGCTGGTGGGAATGCCATCTTGTGCAACCACTGTGGAAGTCAGTGTTTCGGTTTCTCAGGAAATTCGGGGTCAACTTACCCCTGGACCCAGCAATACCACTCCTGGGAATATACCCAAGAGATGCTCTATCATATGACAAAAGCATTTGTTCAACTATGTTCATAGCTGTATTATTTGTAATAGCCAGAACCTGGAAACAACCTAGATGCCCTTCAATGGAAGAATGGATGAAGAAAGTATGGAATATATACACGCTAGAGTACTACGCTGCGGTAAAAAACAATGACTTCTCGAATTTTGCAGGCAAATGGATGGAAATAGAAAACACTATCCTGAGTGAGGTGTCCCAGACCCAAAAAGATGAACATGGGATGTACTCGCTCATAATTGGTTTCTAGCCATAAATTAGCGCCACGGAGTCTACAATAGGTGAACCTAAAGAAGCTAAGTAAGAAGGTGAACCCAAGGAAAAACATATAGTTATCCTCTTGGCTAAGGGAAGTAGACCCAATTGCCGGGGAGAAAATTAGGATCTTGGGGGTGGGGTGGGATGGGGGTAAGGGGAGATGGGGAGAGAAAAGGTAGAAGGGAAGGAGGGGGGATTTGGGGAATCAGGAGAATTGGGATAAAGGAAAGGTGGATAGGGGAGCACGGAACCACAATTCTTAGTTAAGGGAACCACTTTAGGGTGAGCAAGAGATTTGACACTAGAGGGGCTCCCAAGTGCCCAACATGAGGTTCCCAGTTAGTTCCTTGGGTAGCTGAGGATTGGGAACCTGAAATGACCCTATCCGAGAGCAATACTGACGAATATCTTGCATATCATCATAGAACCTTCATCTGGTGACGGATGGAGACAGAGACAGACCCACACTGGAGCACTGGACTGAGCTCCCAAGGTCCCAATGAGGAGCAGAAGGAGGGAGAACATGAGCAAAGAAGTCGCGACCACGAGGCGTGCACCCACCCACTGAGACAGTGGAGCTGATCTACTGGGAGCTCACCAAGGCCAGCTGGACTGTGACCGAAAAAGCATGGGATAAAACCGGACTCTCTGAACATGGCGAACAATGAGGGCTGATGAGACGCCAAGGACAATGGCACGGGGTTTTGATCCTACTTAATGTGCTGGCTTTGTGGAAGCCTAGCCAGTTTGGATGTTCACCTTCCTAGATATGGACGGAGGGGGGAGGACCTAGGACTTACCACAGGGCAGGGAACCTGGACTGCTCTGTGGACTGGAGAGGGAGGGGGAGAGGAGTGGGGGGAGGGGTAGAAGGGTGGGAGGAGGGGGAGAAGGGTGGGAGGAGGGGGAGGGAAATGGGAGGCTGGGAGGAGGTGGAAACTTGTTTTTTGTTTATGTTTTTTTTTCTTCTTTTCTTAATAAAAAAAATTATTTAAAAAAAAAATACATTATACTAATGTGGGTGAAACTCTGCTAAAGATGATATCTGTCAGTTTCTATTTGTTTACTGGCTTCATCTTCACAACACTAATTTTTTTAGCTGTGATTTCCAAATGCCATAAGAAAATTCTCTGGTCATCTGTAGAGAGATCTGTTTCCAGACCACTATTTAATGAAATGATATTTATGTGATATTTGTGAGTATTTGAAAATATCCAACATGGGCTTGCTTGTACAAGAGATACAAAGGTTTCAATATTGAAATTCATGGTACAATAATCTAAAATGGTCTCAGTGTCTGGCTATATAAAGGGAATTTTTACTGTTTCAAAATTTGGAGTCTAGGCAGACGCAAGCGGAGGTGATCGGCACGCAACACCGAGAGCAGTTCGCCCCACTACAATTAAACCAAAGAGGTAGGCCTTTTGTTGGTGAGGTCCGTGGCGAACGGGGGGCCTGTTCCTGTTCCTGAAGACCCTTCTGAGCGGTGAGAGGAATCATGGCCTGACAGGAGCCAGGAAATGGAGTGAGGGCATTCTGTAAGTGGAGCCCCTGGCCAGCAAAGAAACCAGATTTGATTTTAAAAGACCCATTAGATAACATCGATAGGAGAATTTGGGCAGGTGCTAAGGCAGGAATTCACCCAACAATCTGAAAAACAACATGAAAACACCAGAACCCAATGATCTTACAACAGAAGGACTTGAACACCCTAACACAGAAGAAGTGGAAAAAATTGACTTTATGAAAGCAATAGAGTCCCTTAAACAACATGTAAAAATGCCCTTATATAAATGGATGAGAAGTAAAATAAAAAGTTTGAAGAAATGAGTAAATATGTTCATGATACCCAGGGAAACCAAGAAAAAATGATCAAACAAGTAATGGAAACAGTTCAAGAATTGAAAACTGTAAGGGAAGCAAGGAAGAAAACATAAACTGAGGACCAGCTGGATATGAAAAGTCTAGGTCAACGAGTAGAGTCTACAGAAACAAGCTTAATCAATAGAATACAAGAGATAGAAGAAAGAATCTCAGATTCTGAGGACACCATAGAGAAATAAACACACTGATCAAAGAAAACAGCAAAGCCAACAAATTCTCATCACAAAACATTCAGGAAATATGGGACACAATAAAAGGATCAAACCTAAGAATAATAGGAATAGAAGAAGGAGAAGAGTCACAGCTCAAAGGCTCAGAAAATATTTTTAACAAAATTATGGAAGAAAACTTTCCCAACATAAAGAAAGATATTCCTTTGAATATTCAAGAAGCATACAAAACACCAAACAGACTGGATCAAAGAAAAACATCCCCTCGCCATATAATGATCAAAACACAAAATATACAGGTTAAAAAAAGAATATTAAGAGCTCCAAAGGAAAAAGGCCAAGTAACTTATAAAGGTAAACCGATCAGACTTACACCTGACTTCTCTATGGGAAACCATGAAAGCCAGAAGGTCCTGGATAGATGTACTACAGAAACTAAGAGTCCATGGATGCAAACCCAAACTACTATACCCAGCCAAGCTTTTGTTCACTATCAATGGAGAAAACAAGACATTCCAGGATAAGAACAAATTTAAACAATATGTAGTCACAAATCCAGCCCTACAGAAAGTAATAGAAGGATAATCACAACCCAAGGAATCCAACATTGCCAACACTGCCTACAGTAACTCAAGCATCTAGTGACCCTTCACCAGCACAACTCAAAGAAGGGAGAAACACAAACTCTACTACCAAAAACAATAAGAATAACCTGAGTAAACAACCACTGGTCATTAATATCACTTGATATTAACACTCTCAATTCACCTATAAAAAGGCACAGGCTAAGAGATTGGATACGAAAACAGGATCCAACATTCTGCTGTTTGCAAGAAACACATCTCAACCACAAAGACAGGCATCTACTCAGAGTAAAGGGCTGGGAAAAGGTGTGTCAACCAAATGGTCCTAAGAAAAAAGCAGGTGTGGTCATACTAATTTCTACCAAAACTGACTTCAAAATAAAATCAATCAGAAGAGATCGAAATGGACACTTTATACTCATAACAGGAACAATTCATCAGGATGGCATCTCAATTCTGAATATCTACGCCCCTAACATAAAAACACCCACTTATGTAAAAGAAATATTAATAGAACTCAAGGCAGACATCAAACCACACACACTAATAATAGGAGACTTCAATACACCTCTCTCAGCAATGGACAGGTCAATCAGACAGAAACCTAATAGAGAATTAAGAGAATTATTGGAGGTAATGAAGCAAATGGACTTAACAGACATCTATAGAACACTCCATTCAAATAGGAAAGAATATACCTTCTTCTCTGCAGCTCATGAAACCTTCTCAAAAATTGACCACATACTCGGAAACAAAGGAAACCTCCACAGATACAAAAAAATGTCAGTGTCCACCTGTGTCTTATCAGATCACCACTGATTAAAGTTAGAAGGCAACAACAACACTACTCCCATAAAGCCAACAAACTCATGGAAACCGAACAGTCAACTACTGAACCACACCTGGGTCAAGGAAGAAATTGACAAAGAAATTAAAGTCTTCCTTGAATTTAATGAAAATAAAGAGACAACATACTCAAACCTATAGGGAAGGATGAAAGCAGTGCTAAGAGGAAAGTTCATAGCACTAAGTGGCCACTTAAAACGGAGAAAGCATACATTGGGAACTTAGTAGCACACCTGAAAGCTTTAGACAAAAAAGAAGCAGGTGCACCCAGGAGGAGTCGAAGACTGGAAACAATCAAACTGATTTCAGAAATCCACAAATTAGAAACACAGAATACAGTCCAAAGAATCAATAAAACAAAAAGTTGGTTCTTGGAGAAAATCAACAAGATCGACAAACCCCTATCCAAACTAATTAAACAACAGAGAGAGAAAACGCAAATAAATAAGATCAGAAAGGAAAAGGGGGACATAATCTCAGGCACAGAGGAAATTCAGAGAATCATTAGATCTTACTACAAAGCCTGTATGTGACAAAACTGGAAAATGCAAAAGAAATGGACATTTTTTTAGAAAAGTATCAAATACGAAAGCTAAACCGAGACCAGGTGAATGATCTAAATAGACCTGTTAGTTGTGAAGAACTAGAAACTGTTATCAAAAATCTCTCTTACAAAAAATGCCCAGGACCAGATGGTTTCAATGCAGAATTCAACCAGAACTTCCAAGAAGATGGAATACCTATACTGCTTAATGTATTTCACAATATATAAACAGAAGAGTCATTGCCAAATTCCTTTTATGAAGCTACAGTTACCCTGATACTAAAAACACACAAAGACCCAACCAAGAAAGAGAATTAAAGGCCTATCTCACTCATGAATATCAATGCAAAAATTCTCAATAAAATACTGGCAAACCAAATCCAAGAACACATTAGAAAAATTATCCATTATGATCAAGTAGGCTTCATCCCAGAGATGCAGGGCTGGTTCAACATACACAAATCTATCAATATAATCCACCATATAAATAAACTAAACTAAAACCATATGATCATTTCATTAGATGCTGAAAAAGCATTCGACAAAATTCAACAACCCTTTATGATAAAGGTCATGGAGAGATTAGGGATACAAGGATCATACCTAAATATAATAAAAGCTACTTACAGCAAGCCAACAGCTAACATTAAGTTAAAAGGAGAAAAACTCAAAGCCATCCCACTAAAATCAGGAACACGACAAGATTGTCCACTCTCTCCATACCTCTTCAATATAGTCCTTGAAGTTCTAGCAATAGCAATAAGACAACATAAGGGGATCAAGGTGATTCGTATTCGAAAGGAAGATGTTAAGCTTTCGTTATTTGCAGATGATATGATAGTATACATAAGCGACCCTAAAAACTCTACCAAACAACTCCTACAGTTGATAAACACCATTAGTAATGTGGCAGGATACAAGATCAACTCCAAAATAATCAGTTGCCTTTCTATACATTAAGGATAAGGAAGCAGACAGGGAATTCAAAGAAGCATCACCTTTCACGATAGCCACAAATAGCATAAAATATCTTGTGGTAACTCTGACCAAAGAAGTAAAAGATCTATTTGACAAGAACTTTAAGTCTTTGAAGAAAGAAATTGAAGAGGACACCAGAAAATGGAAGGATCTCCCTTGCTCTTGGATTGGGAGATCAATATAGAAAAAATGGCAATTCTACCAACAGCAATCTATAGATACAATGCAATCCCCATCAAAATCCCATCAAAATTCTTCACAGATCTGGAGAAGACAATAATCAACTTTATATGGAAAAACAAAAAACCCAGGTTAGCCAAAACAATCTTATACAATAAAGGATCTGCTGGAGGCATTACCATCCCTGACTTCAAACTCTATTACAGAACTACAGTATTGAAAACAGCTTAATATTGGCATAAAAACAGAGAAGTCGACCAATGGAATCGAATAGAAGACCCTGACTTTAACCCACAAACTTATGAACACCTCATTTTCGATAAAGGAGCTAAAAGTATACAATGGAAAAAAGAGAGCATCTTCAACAAATTGTGCTGGCAAAACTGGATGTCAATCTGTAGAAGAATGAAAATAGATCCATATCTATCACCATGCACAAAACTCAAGTCCAAATGGATTAAAGACCTCAATATCAGTTTGAACACACTGAACCTGATAGAAGAGAAAGTGGGAAGTACCCTACAACAGATGGGCACAGGAGATCGCTTCCTATGTATAACCCCAGCAGCACAGACATTAAGGGCAACATTGAATAAATGGGACCTCCTGAGACTGAGAAGCTTCTGTAAAGCAAAGGACTCTATCAGTAAGACAAGAAGGCAACCCACTGACTAGAAGATCTTCACCAACCCTGCAACTGACAAAGGTCTGATCTCCAAAATATATAAAGAATTCAAGAAAGTAGACCGTAAAAGGCTAATCAACCCAATTATAAAATGGGGCACTGAGATTAACAGAGAATTCTCAAAAGAAGAACTTCAAATGGCCAAAAGACACTTAAGGTCATGCTCAACGTCCTTAGCGATCAGGGAAATGCAAATCAGGACAACTTTAAGATACAATCTTACACCTGTCAGAATGGCTAAAATAAATAACACCAATGATAGCCTTTGCTGGAGAAGTTGTGGAGAAAGGGGTACACTCATCCATTGCTGGTGGAAATGCAAACTTGTGCAACCACTTTGGAAAGCAGTGTGGTGGTTTCTCAGGAAATTCGGGATCAACCTACACCTGGACCCAGCAATACCAATCTTGGGAATATACCCAAGAGATGCCCTATCATACAAGAATAGTACATGCTCAACTATGTTCATAGCAGCATTGTTTGTAATAGCCAGAACCTGGAAACAACCTAGATGTCCTTCAATGGAAGAATGGATGAAGAAAGTGTGGAATATGTACACATTAGAGTATTACTCAGCGGTAAAAATCAATGACTTCTCGAATTTTGCATGCAAATGGATGGAAATAGAAAACACTATCCTGAGTGAGGTAAGCCAGACCCAAAAAGAGAAACATGGGATGTACTCACTCATATTTGGTTTCTAGCCATAAATAAAGGACATTGAGCCTATAATTCGTGATCCTAGAGAAGCTAAATAATAAGCTGAACCCAAAGAAAAACATATAGGCATCCTCCTGAATATTAACCTTCATCAGGTGATGAAAGGAGACAGAGACAGAGATCCACATTGGAGCACCGGACAGAAATCTCAAGGATTAAATCAGGAGCAGATGGAGAGGGAGCACGAGCAAGGAACTCAGGCCCGCGAGGGGTGCACCCACACACTGAGACAATGGGGATGTTCTATTGGGAACTCACCAAGGCCAGTTGTACTGGGTCTGAAAAAGCATGGGATAAAACAGAACTCACTGAACATAGTGGACAATGAGGACTAATGAGAACTCAAGAACAATGGCAATGAGTTTTTGATCCTACTGCACATTCTGTCTTTGTGGGAGCCTAGTCAGTTTGGATGCTCACCTTATTAGACCTGGATGGCGGTGGGTGGTCCTTGGACTTCCCACAGGGCAGGGAACCCTGATTGCTCTTTGGGCTTACGAGGGAGGAGGACTTGATTGGGGAAGGGGGAGGGAAATGGGAAGCGGTGGCGGGGAGGAGGCAGAAATCTTTAATAAATAAATAAAAAATTGGAGTCTTTTCTCTTTTAGTGGAAAATAAATGTGAATTAAACTACAATAAAACCTGCTTATATCTTTCTGTATGTACTTTCAATTATGCAATTGAATTATTTTTAATTTGTCTATATGGAAGACAAATTATAAAAACACTGTTTAAAGATTTATCATGGTTGTACATATTTAATCCCATGACTCTCTAGAGGCTGAGTCCATGTCCACCTGAGTTTACATAGTGAACTTCAGGCCATCCAAAAGTACATAGTAATACTCTGTGTCAAAATTTACTATGTGTACATTATCTCTACTTCCTCTAATTAACTTTCTAAAACATTTTAAATTTTATGAGTGATAAAGATGATAGGAATGGTCTTTCTAGCATTAGAGAACTGCAAAACTGCTGGAGGAAATCCTACAGCAAGTAGCCCTTAAATTACCCACCCACTGGAGCGTGGCTGTAGTAATGGGGTGGCGGGGCTGGATACCATGGGCTTGAAGGCTGAAGATGGATGCCCCAAAGATACAAAAGAACTTTGGGTGACTGTCCAGGCAGCGAGATGTCTTTGTCATTTCTAGAGTTTGAAGTATTAGTTCTTGTTTACTTAGGTAATATTATATCTTTCTGGAGTCTTTGATGGAGTTAAGAATAGTTAGTTATAGTTATAGTTTTCCTTAGTTATGATAAAGATTATTGTAACTTTTACTTGATAACTGTTTTGTTATATGTAATTTTGCTATGTTAAAGTCTTTTTTTTTTTGTTTAAACCGAAAAAGGGGAAATGATGGAGGAAGGTCATTGGCTAATAAAGGCACTACCCTGGCCCATTTTATTGGTTAGAGGATAAGTGGGAGGAGTAAACAGAACAAAATGCTGGGAGGAAGAGGAAGTGAGCTCAGAGACTCCACCGCTCTGCTCTCAGGAGCAGACGCCTCAGGGAGAAGCCATACTCCCAGCTCCCAGGCAGACACACGCCATGAAGCTTGACCCAGGATGGACTAGGCTAGAATCTTCCTGGTAAGCGCACCTTGGGGTGCCATACACAGATGATTAGAAATGGGCTAAATTAATATGTGAGAATTAGCCTAGAAGAGAATGGGCCAAGCAGTGATTAAAAGAATACAGTTTGTGTGTTTTTATTTCGGAGCATAAGCTAGCCAGGCAGGTGGCCGTGGTGCTGGGAACGCAGCCCTGCCGCCCCATTACTACACGTGGCCTCTTATACTATTTATTCCAATGTAAAGCATGCATCTGGCCTCTTTTCTAGCTGTGGGATTTGGTTGCTGTTCTCCATTCCAGCAGAAAATATTGATTTGTGAATCTATCCCCCAAAAAATAAACCTCTATTATTCTCAATTATGAGGTTGTGTCGGCATTCTTTTAAGCATCATTCTTCAGCTGCTGCCCATGTGGATTTGGACTCTGTACCTTCTGAGTGGATGACCAAAGGCCTAGCCAGCCCATAGCCCAGAAGGTCTCTAAACCCTGCCCACTTGGCTTTCTTTTACATAAGAAGTTTTTTAGAACCCCCGCCACAGAAGAGCTTATTTTGTGTGGCTACTTGGAAATTTCCCAAGCGCACTAACAAACAACTGCAATGTTCCCTGGCTTGTTTCCCTGCTGTGGTTCCTTGCCATGTAGCAACTTCTGCAGCTTCCAGTATATGTTCTCTGCCCATGCGTTGTGGGTTTCTTTCTCAGTGTATAGAATTGATTTACTAGCTTTTAATTTGTCAAACAAATCATATTTCTCAGTATTTTACCAGTACCAAGGCAGAAAACTAAAGTGACTCAGGATCCTTCCTGTCACCACCAGTTGCTTTGCTACTAGTCACAAATCTGCAGCCACTGCATCTGCTAGATAATGAAGATTATTACACCTAAAACAATTTGCTGAATTTTGTAACAGGTGATTAATAAATCAATATGGGAGACTACATTGATATTGAAAATTTAGTAACTTTTTTGTTAATATTATGGATTGTATTCCACGTGGCTTATATGTTTATGGTGTTACTTCAATTTATTGGATATTGGGAGTCAGTTTTTTCTTCATATTATGTCATTAGGAAAGACTGTGGCCCTTTTATAAATGAAACAGTCTTTACAGACTAATAATGGACATCTAGTTGACAGGATTAATACCATCAGAAATCAAAAGTAACCAGAAAAAATTAATACTATTGAAAAGGGCAACATTAATTTGAGAGACAAAATTGAATCCATATCTAAGGGTACTGAGAAATTACCTGAAAGAATTCATACTGTTGAATTTGACAATCAAAATTTGTTCAAAAGTTATGATAGGTTAGCAGATAGAGTATCTCTCCAGGATGGCAATTAGCATGCAATCCAAGTAATGTTCAAGGATGAGGTGTTATCTTTAAAGTAGAAACTTCAGTCCTTGGAATCACAAGGACAAAATGAGGACTAGAGGCTAGGTGCCTCAATAAAATTACTAGAAATATATACATGACTGGAGATTCAGGTTTTACAAAAGATGATAGTAAAAAGATTTGAAAAGAGTGAGGAAATTATTTTAGCTGCTGACCAGGAAAGAAGGCACAAGGACAAGATTCAACATCACCAGTACCAGTCAGAGATGATTTTCACAGGGTTTTAGATTCCATACAGGTGGTAATATAACCTCATAAAGGTTGGGGGCAGGGTTCTTTTCTTGTCTTTGCAGGAAAATAACCATCTTTAAAAATTCAAGAGACCCTGGATGTCTGAATGCTGACAAATGGTAAAATAAGTATCCACTATGGATCACGGAGAAAAAGGAATATGATTTATGAGGTCAGGTAACCTATACACATACATTTAAACATATATAGAATATATAGAGCTGGTTTTGTAGTTTGCCAATGGTTCTGTTTTTCTCTACATTAAAGCATGTTTTTTTTTTTTAAATTTCCATTCCAAAAGATGCATGTAAATTTTTATTTAGGGTCAAACTCTCAGTTTAATTCTTGATACATCGACAATACTGGTACAGAGCAGAGGACCAGACATGTTAAACACAGACACAGGAACAATACTGCCCTTAGGCTCATCAATGGACTCTCCCAGGCCAGCACTGCATGGAGTGCCTGCTTCCGGTCAGTTGTCACAAACCTGACAAAACAACTTTTCTTTCTTCTAAGCAAAGTATTAAAGGTCATTCAAAAGACAAATTACAAAAAAGCAAATTAACAGACGTTACTCATCTGCATTTTCAAATTACTAATTTAATCTCTTCATATAGTAAAATGTATATAAACTACAAATATACCCAACTGATCCAATTTATTAGAAAGTTGAATGACCCAAATTTAAAAAATGTGATATAAAAAGTCTATTACATCTTCAATATTGCAAGTTCCAATTACCCCAGTTTGTACAAACACAGATGTTCCTCCATGTCTAGTGATTTTCACAAGAATCAGGTTTCAAGTTATTTTTCTGTTCTTTCCAATTGCTTTTATTTTTTAGTAACTAACATGCATGTTTAAAGATGCAAGAAAAGCAATTCTATCAATCTAGAAGAAGGTAAATGAACACCCAGAAAGAAAATATCAAGTTTATGTAACTGAATTTCAGAATTAGGGAATGTTCAGTTCAGACCCTGTAACCAAACTTCTGCTACAAAATGCTGTATATGATGTAGAAGCTTTTTGGATAGTTCCAGTTTTAATACTCAAATGTATCAAAATTCCTTAAAGAAACAGAACATCATTTTGTTTAAGAGGCATTTTATTTAGATAACTAAATAATATTAGATGTTCAGAAGCAGTCAGTGTACAATGAAAGAGACCAAACCAGTTACTTTATTGTGTAAATCCTCTTCTTCCCAACGAAGACAAAAAAGACGTTCTGCTTTAAGGGAAAAGTCACAAAAATAGGCCAATATATTTTTCTTCTCCATAACATAAACAGCTACAAGAAATGTAAGTGTAAAATGTAAATTGTACGTTGGCTTGCTCATTCAAGACAGCAGGCTGTGGCACTACATGAGCATTACCCTCCTGCATGCACCTCATACACACAGCTACTTTCACTCACAGGAACACCAAGTAGTTGTTCGTGCACTGGAGCTAATTCATATTCCCCAATATTTTCTGCCTTCCTTGCCACAGGCAGAGAGTCACTCTGAAGGCTGATGCTTTTCTCTGCTTGTTTAGTCCATAAACTATATGGCACCTATGGCACACTGCTGATGCTCAGGCCTTAACTTCAGGAGTTGAAGAATAGATGGAATCTGAATTCTGTGAAGCAATTTCTTCCAGCTCCTCTTCCGCTGTTTCTTGAAAATCGACCTTTGGCTTTGCCAGTTCCCCGCTGTCTTCCTCAGGAAGCACGCATTTCCAAAGATCATAGGTTTTTCCTTTTACAGTTTGCCACAATCTCAATGTCCCATCTTCAGAACCACTGGCATAGAGTTCACCATCAGGACTAAACCTCACACAGACGCTGCTCACTTGCTCCGGCCACACGAGGCCCGTGGTGGACTTGGCCTTCAGCGGCATCATGCCTTATGGTTATTTTCTGATCAGTGCCTGTAAAGATGGCAAACCTATGATCCGCCATGGAGATACAGGAGACTGGATTGGAACATTTTTGGGTCATAAAGGTGGTGTTTGGGGTGCAACGTTGAATAAAGATGCCACCAAAGCTGCCACAGCAGCTGCAGATTTCACAGCCAAAGTGTGGGATGCTGTCACGGGAGATGAATTGATGACCCTGGCTCATAAGCACATTGTCAAGACTGTGGATTTCACACAGGAGAGCAACTACCTGTTAACTGGGGGGCAGGATAAACTGCTGCGCATATATGACTTGAACAAACCTGAGGCAGAACCTAAGGAAATTAGTGGTCACACTTCCGGTATTAAAAAGGCTCTTTGGTGCAGCAAGAATAAACAGATTCTTTCAGCTGATTTAAAAAAAATTACTTTCTTCATAACTATTTTTGTCTCTATAGTACATTTCATTGAATATATATGTCTGTATAAATAATGTTTAAGTTTTCTACAATGAAGAGTGAATTTTCCTGCAGTAATCTTTGAAGTTTCCAGGAAGAAAATGGTTACCTCATAACAAAAACTTCCCTTGGTTGATATGACATCCTGATACTGATAAGGCTACAATAGGACCTGTGTTTTGGGTACCAAATGCTCAAGATTTTTCCAAATTTGTTAGCTGAAATGGTGCATTTTTTACAATGTTCTGGCCACCATATTTGTATACCTAGTCAAAGTTATTTTGTCATATTGTATACATGCATGCTTCTACCTCTGATTAAAACATTTTTTATAAATTGTTGCAATTTTAGGATATATTTATCATATTTCAAAGTACATTTCTAACTCTGATGAAGATACTTATTCATTGTTTACATTTTGAGGTAATTGTTTTTATTTGTTGCACAGCTGTTTATTGTATAATATTCTAATATAAAGTGTTAGTCTTTAAGCTATTAGGTATTAAGAATTATAGATCAATAGTCATCTACGTTTGTCATACTTATAGTTAGACTAATCAGGTTCTTTAGCCACATAAAGATTGTATTCTGCATAGATAGGTAATATTCAACCACTTCAAAGAACTGTAGAATATGAGATTTAAATAACTTAGGTTTCTGTTGAAGTGAGACATGATTGTTCCTGGCACCTCCCCTTTTGGTTGAAATAAGAGAGTTCTAAGTCTAATACAAATTATATACAGTATGAACAAATATATTAATAAATTATCCTATCCTAATGAGTTTAAGTCTTGTATAATAAATAAATTGGTCAAGTCATGAGAGGAAATTAACTACATCTATCTAGACTTCAACCTTATCGAAGATCTGAGAAAGGAAATAATATTACTTGTGTAAGCAGGAAGTGTTATCAAGCAACTTCCAAAATGTACAACAAATGATGGAGACAACTGGCTACCTGGGCAATCGCCCAAAGTCTCATTTGCAATGTTGAAGCAACTAACTTTGGTTAAGTCCTAGAATAACTGATAGACCATTTTCAGAGTCAGGGAATTTTTCAAAACTATCTTATACTGTCCTGGCAAGGTTTAGCACTTTTTTTCTTGTGTCCTGCTTATCAATTTCTGGATACCATGTACCTTGTTAGTGATTGAGGCTTGGGCAGTTCTTGCCCAAAGGCCAGCTTTGCCAAGAAGTAAACAAGCTCCAAGTGGAGGGTCTTCGGTGCACAGCATTCTCTTGGGAATAGATTGGTCATGCCAAGAGCAATTGTGTCTCACTTCAACAGAACCCTAAATTATTTAAATGACATATTCTACACCTGGAGTTGTGAAGGTCCAAGGAGAGAGAGAAAGAAATGACTCAAATTCTGAGAAGTGGTGTATGGAATATACTGTGATTGGCCTGGAGAGGGTGATCTTGAGAGCCTCCAGTGTGAATTCAGCTGCTGGTCCTAGAGCACTTAAACATGGCTTCCATCCACAGATGGTGAGGCCAGCTCTATTTGAAGGCCCAACCTGTTGGGTTATAACTCCTGTGGCCACTCCTGACCTCTCATCTGTATAAAAGTGGTAAGGTCTTGGGGGTCTGGAAGATGAAAAGCAGAGGCTGTTAAAGGGGCATCTTACAGTAGAGAAAAGTGGCAGTGGAAATGCCTGGGTGAGTAAGAGGCCCTGTGTGGGTTTCTCTGGGTGCCTGCTACAGAGGCTTGGCTTTAATAGCAAAGTTAGGGAAACAATGACAAAAGAAACCTAGCGGACCCAAAAAAATGAGAGAATTTGAGTTGCTGTGTTTGGTTTGGGGTTTGTAAATTCTGCAGGGCCTGGGACCTGTCAGAGATCAGGGTCTTAGATCCCAGGCTGAATTGAACACCCAAATATACCACCTTGGGAAAGCACAGCTGAGCTTTAATTGGTGAGACACAATATTCCAGGGATATAAGGAAGTTTAAGAGTTTAGAGGTGGCCTGTTGGGACAGAGACAATATAGGGCTGTAGAGGAGATTATCAATGTACTGGAGAAGCATACTAGGACCAGTGTAATCAATTATGAAAATGCTGCAGAATCCCTGGTTGCAGCAGGCAGCAAAAACACTGTAGGTCTCCAAGCAGTGGCAGCGGGCCATGTGGTGGCAGGTAGCAGGCCCTAAGAGCAGCCAATCCCAGGAAGGGATGGCTGCAGGTCCCTCAGCTGTGGCTGGCCCCATGCAGGGAGACACAGGGTGAGCAAGAGATAGACATGGATAGGCACGCCATGCAGAGTGAGGTTGGATATTTATTTTGTGTTTATGGAAGGGGGAGAAGGGGAGGAGTGGAGAGAGAGAGAAAGAGAGAGAGAGAGAGAGAGAGAGAGAGAGAGAGAGAAGGGGAAAGGGGAGAAGTGGGGAGAGGCAGAAGCTCCCTCTTTGAGAGGGAGACAGAAAAGAGAGGGAACTCAGGCTGGAGGCTGAAGATCAGCCTGTCTCAGCAGACAGGGGAGGGAGTGGGCATGGCTTGTCTCTTAAAGAGACAGAACAGATCATTACATTCTCATCTCATTTATATAATAAAAAGGTGGGAGGTTAGACACCACAGATTAAAGGAATTGGGTTGGCGGGTTCTCAAGACCTCTTCCTGCTTATTTGTGGGTATCATCTTTGGGGGAACCTGAGAAGGCTGGGTGCTGGTCACAACCTGGCATAGCTGGTCTCTTTGCTCCTGTCTGGTGTTTGTGATATGGAAATGTATGGTGTCTCTTACACCTTTTTAAGGTATTGGCAGAACAGAAGACAAAGTTATATTAAGGGAAAAAGTTTTTTAGGACCAGGGAATTGAGAGGGGTGTATCTGAACTGTTTAAGGTGAATCTTTCAATTCAGCTCCCTGGAACTCACAAGAATTCTTTGTGTTTATAAGAACAGAAGTTGTAGACATATACATTGTATAAACAGTAGCATATTTATCTCAGAATGACTGTTACAGATATTTTTTTGCATAATGAAAAATATTTTTAAGATTATGGAAATCAGTGTGAAAGAGAAATTTTATAACTTGTATTTGTCCTCACACCTTTATAACTTGCAGGTCTTGTATTTGAATTTTACTGAAATTTGTTTGGTATGGTTGTCCTTTTAAACTGAAAAAAAACTACTCATCTGTCAAAATGCATCAGCAATCTTTGAGAAGAATAAAATTTTAGTTGAGTTACTGATTAAAAAATGACAAAATGACAGAGAACTTATTTTGTTGGCACCTAGAGCTATTCTTCAGGGTCCTCCATGGTCACTGAAGGTTGTATTTGCCTTCTGCTGTCTAGTACTGGGCCTACCATGGTCCAGAAGATCCTGTGGGCTAAGAAATCTATAGCAAGAAAAGCCTACCTTGACCTGAGCAGCTAGGCTGTCAATTCCAGTAATTCTGTACATGTCAAGTGATCTTCAGTTTAGATGAAAGGTAGTTTTTCCCAGTGGTAAGCACTTGGCAGTTGCATTGAATTGTAGATGGACATTGTTGTATGCCCATTTGTCTTCTGTCTTCTTTAGAGGAAGTAGAGTGCCACTAAGATCCAACCTGTCTCTTTTTGTTATGAAAAGTTTTTAATGATTAAATATTTAAATGCCATATTTCCTAGATTTCTGAGCAGTTGAGGGCTGGTTATTAGGTGCAGCTACAGTATAGAATCTGCCTGGAGGGCTGGGTCTGAGCTTGACTCTATTTTCTCTCAACAGGTAAGATTTACACTCATAAAAAAGACAGAAAGAAGAAAAAACTGCTTGCAATAGAAGGTTAATAGAACTGACAATAGTAGAGAACATCTTAATATATTTTAAATGAGGGTTGGATTAAATATAAAGTATTTTTGTAAGAGATTTAAAAGTACATACCAGTTTAAAACATGAGACTTATTGTTTTTGTAGTCTGAAATGAGATGCAATGAACAATTGTAACATTAAGCATAGGTGCATTTAAGTTACATGTATGAACACACACACACAGAGAGTGAATTGGGCAAAGTGAATGATCTTGGTGAACCCCACCAAAGGCATGCCACTGTGCAAAACTCATGCAATAGAGTCAACAAGAGGAATTTAGTCAAAAAAAAAAAACATAAGTAAAGTGGGGGACGAGGTAGGGTATACTTCAGTAAAGATGGGAGAACTTGGTCACCTGACCTGGCTCTCACTTAAGATTGTTGTAAGATCACACATGTAACAGAGTTAACACTGGGGAACCAGAGAGGGAATACCTCAGTTGATGACTGAACTTGGTCACATGACCTGGCTTTCAGCCAAGGTGGTGCCAAAGTCACCTGACCCCAGTCAAAATGGTAGCAGTCACATGTTGCGTATAAAAGCCACAGTTTTTGAGCTGCAGTGATTTTAAGCTTAATAAGAGATGGAAAAGCCATCGTTTCTGAGCTGCAGAGATTTTAAGATTAATAAGCGAAATATAGAGGCATGATCCACCCTGTGGATGAGCCAACATCCGACAAGCTGCAGAGGGGAGCAAAAGCCTGGAATTGAAAAAAAAATTAAGCTGCCTTGTGGATCTGACCAATCTTGTTGACAGTAGTGGCAGGGAAAGTTTGAGAAAACACTTTCCATTTGCCTGTGTGCTCACAGTAGTTAGAAAGCTCCCATAAAAGTGGAGCTGGAGGGACACCAGCAAAGTGAAGGTAAGAGCTGAAGAAGTGGGGCATTAAGGCTTGTGGTTTTAGGTCCCCTAAAAGTCATCCATCCCATGGATGGTTTGCTACTCACAGCTGAAACTGTGAAAACCCATGAAATTGGTGACACCACAAGGCCTATAAAAGGATGTTTCCCCTATAGTCAGGGTGTAAATTGGAACAAACACTCCAGGACCCATGGGAGGGCATACCCTGACCCATGGGTGGGCTGCTATTGCCTGACTGGATGCAGTCATGGTGGCTTGGAAACCAGAGACCAGAGGCTGCTCTTAGCATCCTTTTATGGTGAGGGTAAAAAGAAAAAAAAGAAAAAAGAAAAAAAAGAGAGAAAAACTGAGGGACCCTGGGCCCCAAGTCAAATGCACCACACAGATTGTACAGTGGGAAGACTGACCCCAGGTCAGTCCAGTCACAATTTTAGCTAAGGGAAGCAATCCAGAAATGCATTTCAGCAAAGGGCCTTGAAGACCGTGGTTGGGGGCAGTCCCCTCATTTCTAGGAACACCAGAGGATTGCCGGAGCTCCATGGTCAATTTCTTGTGTTTGGAGAAACAGTTAAGCTGATCAGAATGGGGGAAACTCACCAATTGAAGCCAGTGGTATGAGTAGAAATCACACTCAGGCATATGGAACACAGGGTTGTTGCGGAAAAAAAAAAATACCTGGTTCAGGATCCCAACCCCAGGAAAGGGACTCAGGGCAGGAGAGCCTCCTGAGTGTTTCAGCACCAATGTAATGGATTATTAAAAATTATTAAAAATGCTGCAAGATCCCTGGTGGCAGCAGGCATCAGAAACACTGCAGGTCCCCAAGCAGTGGCAGCGGGCCATATGGTGGCAGGCAGTAGGCCCTAAGAGCAGCTAGTCCCAGGCAGGGACAGCTGCAGTTCCCTGAGCTGTGGCTGGTCCCGGGCAGGGAGACACATGGTAGGCAAGAGGCAGAGATATGGATAGGCATGCCATGCAGAGTGAGGTTGAATATTTATTTAGTGTTTAGGGAAGGGGGGAGAAGGGGAGAAGTGGAGAGAGAGAGAGAGAGAGAGAGAGAGAGAGAGAGAGAGAGAGAGAGGAGAAAAGGGAGATAGAAGCTGCCTCTCCAAGAGGGAGACAGAAAAAAGAGAGATTCAGGCTGGAAGGCTGGAAGCTGAAGTTTGTGAGATTTGAGCCACAGCTTGGACAAAGAAATGGGGGCTGTCCCAAAAATGCTGAGGGAGAATAGTCCATGTATACTGTCTGGGGAACTGGGAGTCAGAGCCCTCCCAGGGAAAGACAAAGAGGAAGTATGAGTCAGGGTGTAAAGGGACAGTGAAGAAGCATCTTTTAGGTTCAGAACAGTAAAGAAAGAGGTGACAGGAGGGATTTTAAATAGGATATTTGATGGGTTGTTAACTATTGGGTGAATTGGAATAACTGCCTCATTTATGAGGCAGAGGTCTTGAACCAAACAATAAGTGCCAGAGGACTTACTCATGGGAAGGATGGAAGTGGTGCAAGGCAAGTTGACATGATCTCCCAGAGGCAGTGTTTTCTAAATGTAGAAGAACAGAGAATAACTTTCAGCACATAAACATATAAACAAAGGGCCTATATAGTTGTGCATATGTGACTTACTTCTGTTCATTTTTGAAAAGAAGACTTAGGGAACAGCCTCATTGTCACTGAATATGTGGTTAGTCTACTAGAAAAAAAAATGGTGAGAAGAAAGTGTGACTACTCTGGAGAGGCTATGGTTGTCAAAGTGAGTATGGTCCTAAAGCAGCTGAGAATATCTCAACCAAGTAGAGGTGCAGGGTAAGCAGGTATGACTAGGAAAGAATGAGCAAAGAATAGCCCTGCAAAAATCCTGGCAAGTGGCAGAGCCTTAAGTGGGAAGGAGTGGGTCTCCCATGACTGAAATTTGTGAGGGGAATGTAGTGCCCAAGTGAGATGTTAAAACAGAGTAGGTAGCTCCTATGTTCTAAAGAAAAATAATGGAATTGCCCGCTACCTGCAGCATTACCCTTAGCTCTGAGAGGGTGATAGGAATCACCAAGTCTGGGCTGCATCAATACTTTACCAGGCCGAGTAGTTTGAAGGCTGGCACAGTCTCACTTGCCAATGTTGGTGAGGCTGGACCTCCCTAGTGTGACATAGAGGATGAGCCCACATAGGTGCATTGTGGTTTCCTGTGTCCAGGCTTGTGGAAGATAAGGCATGGCTTTATAGGCAGCAGAGGCCCAGTGCAATATTGTACCAAATGGCCATTTAGGCCACATTTATAGCAGGTTCCTGACGAGGTTATCTTATGCAGTACTCTGGAAAGAGCCTTGTGGTTGACTTCCCTTTTTCCTCTGTTGGGGGTTCTGGTGGCCTCAGGGCAGCTGCTAGGGCTTGGGCTTGTAGCATTGCTGCCTGTTGTAGCCTTGTTTGTCGGGAGGACTCAGCTACCTCTTCTTGAGCACTAAAAACTATAAAGGCCATTTCCACCAATTTCTGTATGGGGGTTTGGGGACTCTACTCAACCTTTTATTTTTTATTTTTTTTCTAATATCTGGTGCTGACTAATAAATAAAATGGGTAACCAGGGCCGTGGTTCCCACTTGAGAGGCTGGGTCCAGTCTAGTATACTAAACAACTGTCTCTTGTAATTGGTTTAAAAATGGTTGAGTTTTTGTCAGCTAGCTGTGTGATCTCCCAGAGTTTGTCAAAATTAACAGCTTTTTCTGAAACCATCTCCATACACAGAAGGAGGGAGAAGATAATAATGTTCAACCTCTGTCAGCCCTTTTGGCCTGGTTGATAATCCCAGTATGGTTCTGTGGCTGGCACAGCCATCTCCCCCATAGAGACTGTATTGTCTACTAGGTGGGCCTGGTTTGCATACTGTCTAGCTTCTGTCTGAATTTTACTTTGTATTTTAGGATGCAAATGAGAGTAGAGGCCTGAATGACATAGAAATTATGCCAAGTTAAATTGCAGGCCTGGAACAAATAGTGAAACTTTTTAATATAAACAGAAGGATTAGCAGAGAAGAAACCCAACCACTTTTCTATTTGAGAGTGGTCTGGAAGAGAGAGGGATCCTGGACTTAAATAACACCATCAGGCTCGCTAACTCCTGGAGTGGGCAGAGCAGGGCAGGGTTATTGGGAGACATGGTATGAGAGGAGACAGAGAGGATTGGGAGGGTTTATTTAGGTCAATGTGTAGAAGGAGTCCAAGAGGTTGGTTGTAGCATGAGGGGTAGGGAGAAGGTGTCTGAGGAAGGGGAGGGTAGGAAGGTGGGTAGGGAGGAGAAAGTTGGCCTTCAACCTTTTCTTTGGCTGAGGAGGGAGTGGGGAGGTGTGGAGAGAGGGAGGAATGTGGAGGATGTTGCTCCACAGGATGGGGTTGGGTAGTCACAGTTGGAGGGAGTAGGGGATGGGCCAGTGTATCTGGGAGCATAATCATAGCAGAACTTTCAGGGTCCCAATTCTTAGATAGTCAGGAACCTGGAGGCTCTGTGACCCTAGTGACAAAAACTTGTACTGTAAGACACTGGCTACTAAGGGAAGGTTGGGAGTATAGCACCACGAGACCATGGACATACAAGAGTTTTGTCCACTTATCCCCATGTCAACAAAAATTTTCAAGGTCTTGGAGGATGGAAAATTCAAGAGTTTACTCCGGTGGTCATCATGTCCCATTATCATGGTCACATTGAGGCCAGATCTTAGTGCATAGTGAGATTAGCCATTCAGGACAGATGGTATTGGACAGTCCCAATTTATAAAGATTTTGTAGAAGACAGCCAGAGGCAGTAGAAGAACCGGCTTTAAATTGAAAAAGCCAATTTTACAAGTCTATATCAAATCTCAGGACTCAATGCCTTTCACAATGCATCCACCATGATAAAACTCTGGAGGCAAAAACAGAGGGGCATGAGAAATGCTTGGGCAAAATTCTCTAACCACACAATCGCACCTCAGCGATGACTGCCTCTCCACTTGTGAAGGGTGCCTGGCATGGACCATAGCTTACACAGATGTCCTGACAAACAACAAACATAAATGTAAGGAAGCTCTGGGCCCTACAGGCATGTACTAGAAAAAAAAAAGGGGGGGGGGAACGCACCAAGATGAAGCAGATGTTATCCAGGCAGAGAGTGTGGGAGAAAAGGGCATTTTCCAAAACATAGCCCTGGGCCAGTGGGAAAAACAACTTCTCTCAGTGGAACCTCCAAATATTAAGTATTTTCTGACTGACAAACTTTTCCACCAACACAATTATCCCAATTAGACCAAATCAAACCAAATTAAAATGTCCAGGTTTAACGGCTGTCATCACTCCTGGGTAGTCCCCAGAAAACATGGAGAGGGGAAAAGGGAGACACAAGTTCATTCTCTTTAGGACAGTAGTCTCTGGGAATGGTCTTGACCCTCTCTTGAGAGGGGTCACCATTTGGAGGGCTTTCTTGGAGCTGGAGTTTTGGACTGAGGCAACTCCTAGGGAGGGAGCTTTGAAATGAACTTTTTAATCAACATTTCAAGATAGATGCCAGGGGGTGGGGTGAGGCTCCCCGAAATAAAAGAGACTATGGCAGGAAAACCAAATGTCAAAGGCCTCTTTGGGCTATCAAGTAAATCCAAGGTCAAATAGGATAACTTAATGAGACTCTAAATAAACAAGTTTGTAGATTTGGGAAATAGCATGCAAAAAGTTCCAGTACAGGAACATTTAATTAAATTGGTCTGCACTAACATGTGGTTAATTTAGACCCCCTTTCTGGGAATATAATTGCACCAAAATGATCTTAGAAGGGTATACACAGTCCTGTGACTCTAACAGCTGAAAATATTTAAAAAAAAAAGACAAAATTCCCACTTTAAATTCACAAGGTTAGAAATTCCAAAACTATAGCTAAAATTTGATTCCAAATGTTATTTATTTTCATCAAATGTTGCTTTGTATGACTCTGTATTACACATTGATACATATGTATAATATAAAATAAAGTGTGTTTAATGTATAATACCTTAAGTACATTATGGCATAAATTTGCTTGTTTTAAATATGATATACAAATACATGTCTAACTAAAATTGAATAAAAAAAATGATACACCAATAGTAATGACATACTTTTCATTTCCTCCTTCAAATAATGCATTAAATGCAGTGTATTTCCAATATCACAACAGAGTATAAACGGGAGATAGCTATAGATTTCTGAGAAGAAATAAGTCTATGGGATAAAGAAGTAGTAAGAGGGAGCCAAAAAATTAGAAGATATATAGAGAGGGTAATGTCACCAACAAGAAATTTGATACTGTAATCAAAGTCTGATATAATTACTCATAAAGTAAACATTTTATCTATATGTATTAAAGTATCATTGTTTGAAATATAAGCATGATTAATTAGCAAAAATATAAAAATAAAAATCAATTCTTCCTGTCTATTGCCTTCCATGAAGCATGGGAAAAATAAGAGACAGGTACACACATTTAAAAATTTTCCAGTGCTATTGCTGGAGAGATGGCCCAGTGGCTAAGAACAGTAAGTGTTTTCACAGGAGACCTGGGTTCAATTCTTTCTACCCACACGACATCTCACTGTTGTCTGTAACTCTACCTCCAGGGGATTCAATACCTTCACACAGATATCCATGCAGGCAAGATAGCAATGTGAATAGTAAATAATAAAGAAAAACTCTTCAGTAGTAAAAATTAATTAAAACTGATACAAAAGTAGTGGCTGCATTGGGAAAGATGTGATTGCTCTTTCAGTATATCCAGTTACTTTCATTAAGGTAGCAAATACATGTAAAAAGAAGAAAAATTAAGAATGATTGAATTATTTTCATTAAGAAAGAAACCTATGTACAGTAAGGTATAATGCCATTATCTCAATAAGATATATTTTGTCCTGAGTCCTCACAATATGGGCTGACAGAAAGTATTCATAGTCCTTCCTTCTGCCAGTTTCCTCAGGTAGATGAAAAAAACCACATAAGCCAGTTTGTGTCCTCCCAGTCCCTGATGGCTGGCTGAGGACATTCACAGGTTCCATTATGATGAGCAAATATATGGTGGAGAAATGGGAGAGAAATGAGAGGCAGAATGGTTCATGTGCTGTTGAAAATTACATCACTGAAGAAGGTAGTGAGGAACGTGGCTAACCTGGGAGATCTACTTGCCACTCATTGCCAAGGAGACATCAGGGGCCAGGCTGCTATTGAGAACCATGTTTAAATCCATGACCTTATGACACCTGGAATCTGTGTTGATGTCTGTGGATCATGTTGTCACCACGGGATAGGCCTGTGGTCTTGGTTGTAATCTCTGTATTTGCTGGTGTCTGAAAATCATACCACCAGGACCATACCAGTCTGAGTTGTCTGTGCTGCCATAGGGGGCCTTAGTATTGTCCTGGCCTGGGCTACTACTGAGGGGCATGTCTGGGCCTGTGGCCCTACAGTAGCCCAGTTTTTAGTTGATATCAATTGCTCTGTTACCACGGAAGGCTGGGAGAATACCTGGGATCTGGTCAGTCAGCTGAGACCATACTGTTATTCATAAGCGATGTTGTCACTGGGTTGTATTAATTTTGGTGACCTGTACTTCCACTGGAGTAATGGTGACATTGGGCCTGATATATGGTCAAGGACCATATCTGTGTCATTGGTCCTCCTGAAGCTGGGGTCTTTGTTGATATTGATGCACTCTGTTTCCACGGGGGGTTATAGGAAACATTTGTATGAAAATCCAAGGACTGGACTTTGCCAGTCGCACCCTTCCCTGGCCTTGCAATACTTGGCCCTGCTCCTCTTTGGACACTGCACCGGGAGAGCTGGCCTGTGTACTTGGGAGAGATGGTTCCACCCATCACCATGGAAGTGGGACAGTTGGCACTAATCATATGAGACTCAGAGATGTGGCTCTTCTGGTCACCTGAGAGTGACAATCCCATTGGTCTGGACTGGACATCTCAACTACCACCCAGACTCACACCTTGTGCCTTAGGGTTGGTCTATCCTAACATCTACCCCATGTATGACCTTCTGACTTTGAAAAGAGATGGATCCTAAAGAATGATAGATGTAGGATTCTCATGACTCAGGGCTACAGCAAGATATCCCAAAGGAGTTTAAGTCAAGCACAAATGATATTGGTGTACCAGAGACCTTGAACCAGACCAAAGTCTCATTGCAATGAAGACTTGTGGGAAGGGCTAATGGGACACACGGGTATCCTGTGTGACACACCACAGCTCGCAATGCCAACAGGAAGAATGAGGAATTGCTGGAGAAATGGGGAAGACTGAAGAGTGAAATTTATCCTTTGTTCTCTTCTGCTTTTAACTTAATTTTTGGGAGGTTTCTTTTTTTTGCAGGGAGGTTGTAGGGTGAGGGATGGATATGGAGGGACTGGGAGGTGAGATTGTTATGTAGGATATGAAATTACCAAATAATCAATAAAGGATTATTTTTGCAGAAAATACTTTTCATCATTAGTACTAGTTCTCTGAGAGTTTACTTAGTCTTTATGTATTTTTTAGTTAATTAAACTGTGGAACATTCCTTTATACAATGTGAACATATGTCACTATGAGTGGTTTAATAAGGAAGCTGCCTGGCCTACAGCTAGGGAGGATAGAGTAGTGAGATGACCAAAGATAATTTGGGGAAGAAGGAGCAGAAGTCTGAGATGTTGACAGCCAGACTCAGAAGAAGCAACTTGAAAAGTACATAAATGATATAAATGAGCCTGGGGCAGCACATAGATTATTAGAAATTGGCTAACTTAAGTTGTAAGCTAATTAAAAACAAGTCTAAAGTATCAGCTGAGCATTTATAATTAATACCAAGTTGCTATGGTTATGGGCATGGTATGGTTATGTTTGGAAACTGTCTGGCAAGACAGAAAAGTCCACCTACAAAGAACTAACATGATTTCATATCTCCAGAAAAATATGTGGGCTGGGAATACTTTCTTTTCCTATTTTCAACTGTGTTCATACCAAGCAAAACTAACTGATCTTTTAAATCATGAAATACTTTCCAAAAAACTTTTTTTTTTTTTGATTTTGTTTTTCGAGACAGTTTTTCTCTGTAGCTTTGGTGCCTGTCCCGGAACTAGCTCTTATAAGCAAGATCATCAACTTGTTTATTAACACTCATTTTATGCTTTGATACACTGTGCAAATATTATCAAGTCTGCCCATTTCTAGACAGTTCCCCATACTGCAAGACTTACCTTAAAATCATCCACCTAAGACTTCTCAAAGAATTACAAATAAACTTTCAAATTAACCCATTTTGATACATTACTAACACACTGTCAAGATGTTTTTATTGCAGTAAGTCTAAAAATGTAAACCACCTTGATTCACATGGATTTCTGGTAGTCTTTTAGAGAAAATGTTTAGCAAAATGTTCAAGCAGAACTTCTGAGTGATATTTGTTGTATGTTTGCTTATATTTTGGCATTCCATTGGGATTTGAGGATCCAGAAATAAATATGAGTCCTTGGTTTTCCAAGACGTGGATCCTAGAATAAATCATTTTGGATATGATGGATTTGTTAACCAAGTACTACTTTGCATTTTCCTTTTCTTTCATTATGGACACAATCCACATTGAGAAGTATTTCAGCTTTAAAACTATTTACTATTAAGGATCTCAGGCAAACTAATTCACAAGACTATATATGTTAATGAATTTTCATCAGCATGATGAAATTCAAACAAAGAACAAAACACACATTTAGGCTTATACTTTCATTGTTACTTAGCTGGGCAGTTTGGAGTTCATAGTGAAAGTATTATGTTGAAGAAAGAAAGCTACTTATCTCATAATAGTCAGGAATTACCAAAATAAAGAAAGAATGGGCTTCAATCATTTCAAAAGCATGCCTCTGGTGACCCTTAAATGAGCATCATTTTCTAAAGGTGTCATTATCTCAATAGAACTATTTTGTAGTAACCTAGCCTGAATCACAGGAACACTAGGTAATATCTAAAATTCAAATATTAAGAGAGAGCTACACAGTTTTAGACATACTTGGCTTTATGCTATAGTTCATGGCCATAGAATGGCACATACTTGATGGGTCTGTAATGGATAACCCAGTCTCAGGAGCATTAAATTTTATCCAACTGATCAAATGTCATCAAGCTTGAGTCTATAAATTTTTATGGTAGATCCAAAAGTGTAGTATTTTAGAAAAACTGTACAATAAGACTCAGATTGTTATTGTTTTTACAGAAAAGTTAATGGTTCCTACATGTCAACACAGTTTTACTCAGTACTTAAAATAGTTAATCAGTCATAAATTTTAGACTTGAAATTATTCCTGTAATATATTCTAATTAACTGTAAGTGGAATAAATGCCAGTTTTAAAGGCAGAACTAACTTCTTTCTAGTTCAAACTAGTGTGTTATATATCTAAAGAAAACATTAGCCTAAAAATGTTAAAAGCACTAAAGACAAAAACAAGTTTTATTCCTCTCACTGTCATAATATCTGCCTAAGATGTCAAAAGATGATTGCTGTAGAAGAAAGTTTTCCTGAAAATTATATATTTGATTAGATCTATGACATTTTCTTTGAAGATGCAATTCTACTCTAGTTAAATGTTAATTTCTGTGTAATTAAATGACAACTTAATGTCTTATATTTGGTATACCACACTCATTTATCTTCATTCCACATAGTTATAATTGATTTCATAATGTTGAAAACTGTATTGTGATGTTCTAATTGAGAAAAAAATGACAGAAAATTTAAATAAGTTGCATTAAGTAGTCACATGTCTACTTCGAATTGAAGTCCATCTAGAATCAAAGTTGTTTTAAGTCTGTATCTAATGTTCTTCCTTCAAGTTAAGATATGGAAAACCACTTACTAAGAAAGGCATAGCAAAATTAAGACTGGTAGTCTATGGTAAGAATATAACAAAAGGTAATAATATATCCTTCACCTGAAATTGTCAATAATAATTTTTGTCATGATATCAGGGTTATCTCCTTGTGCTCATACTGTTCACCTTCCAGACATGCTTCTACTTTGAGGGAAGACAACACAGTAATCAGCACTTTCCATACCATTAAAATGATTAAGTGTAGAAATTTAAAAGTTGAATATGATGATAATAATCGAAAAAATTAGATTATTAAAAGATTTAGGAAAATCATTTTCAGAATACATATTGACAAACTAAAACTTTCCACTCGGTCAAAGAAGATAACTATGATTTTTAACACAGAATATTCTCAAAAGATAATACATATGTCATCAAATACAGAGAAATTTTAGTTGTAAAATCTCAGTTTCACTGCTTTATTATCTTAGAAATTTCAACACCAAATCTGTACTTCAAAATCTGCTTCAAATAGATTATTACCACCCCATGGAAAACCAATTTTGGATGTAGATTGTATAAATAGACATATACGTGTTCTATATGCAATTATTTAATATAATCATATATAATATTTTAAGACAAATATCTAAATATTTGCCTGTTCACATACGTAGTTGTAATATTGAGAGGGTGAGTTAGAAGAAAAGACTATCAATACATGTATTTTTTTCTTTTGATTCTAGCCAGGCATTTGGTACTAGCTGCTTTAATCTTTAAGTTTGTCAGCATAACATTTGCATTCACATATGTTACTATAAAATCAATAAAACCTGCCATTTCCAGAATTTCTATCACTGGCAAAAGTTTTTTTTCTGAGATTTTTACTTGAGTATTTTTATTTTACTTTGCATGTGAGTTGTGTGGCAAGAATTTTATTGAGCTGTTGCAATACACGTGACTACTCACTCCATAGTGAGTCGATGACAAACTAAAGTATGGATACTATCAAAGTTTACCTTAATAAATTGCTAAGTTTTATTGGAGTTACTTCCAGAAATTCAGAGAAAGTTTTCCTCACAAGATCAGAAATGATTTAAAAGCAACTGCATCATCAAAGCTCATCCAAGCACAAGTGACAGTTCATGAAAAGAGGCTAATTGGAGCAAACTGTACATCCAGTAGGCAGTTTAACAGGTTGGAGAATGTCCTTTCCAATGTACTCAGTTGGTTTAAACCTCTTCCAGGGAGCTCAGCTTGGTTTCTCTTTCATCTAGGCAGGTGGTCTGGTCTCAGAATCTACTTTCCTCTTTATATGGTTATTCTTGAGAAGAGAGAATAAAGAATCCCATCAGTTTCAGGAATTTCTGGAATTTATTTTGAGTTGTTTATCTCCTGGCTTAACGAGCTTCCCTAAAGGATGGGATGTTTCAGTCTTGGAAGAAATAGGTATACAAAAACATGATCTCATTCACACATGCACATATATCACAGCTCACATTTGGAGGACAGAGGACAACTCATGGAGATTTATTTTCTCCAAATAAGTACTAGGGAACCAAACCAGACTTGGTGACAGGCTTCTTTACCAGCTAAATCATCTTTTGTATTCCAACAAATTGACACCCATGTGGCCATTGTCCATACCATTGCCAGTCCTTATCCAGGTTGCCATGGCTTTCTTCCATTCCTTCGAAGCCGAACTGCATTCCAGTAGCTGAACTACTGCTCTGGCATGCAGCTGCACATGTTTTGGCTGTCCCCCCCATGCCGCAGCAAATTGACAATTTCTAGCTAGCCCTTGTTCGCATGGTTTGATCTCACCCACTAAGTGACTAACTTACTGCTGCCCATGGCTTTTTGCCAAAACTCCTTAATGGCTTCTCTGGTATCTCCCAGGCCTGCTCTGATCAGGTCCAACTCTGACTCTGGGAGCAGGGCTGTTCCAGCTTGTGTTCCCACTTCAGATCTGCAAATGTATGGCCTGAGCTCTGACCAGTAACCTTGCATTTAGTGACTGCCTGTAATCTCTGGGCTCCTTGATATTCTGCTCAACTCAAACTTTCTCCATATATGGATATACTGCTCTTAAGTAATTAACTAAATTTTGTAATTATTATGTCTTAGGAAATTCAGGTATTGATCTAAGACCTGTATTACTGTCACAACTTTGATACCTGCTGACCAATAAAGATTATTACAACTATAACAATTTTCTGAAAATTATAACAGAGTTAGTTTGGTTAATAAATAAATTTCAAAATTATAAACCAACCTCAATATAATTGCAGACAATATCACCATCCAAGAATTTAACAACATTTTTTACTACTATGGATGGGATTCTTCAATAGTTATATGGGCTACCTTATACATATAGTTTTGTGATTTAATATTTAGCATTGTTTTTCATGTTATTCATAAAGAAATTGTTTGATAACAGGGTCAAGAATGAGAAACTTTTAGGAAAAATACAGTCTTTAACTGGAAGGATTCACACTATTTTAAAGGATAATCGTGATTTGACAGGCATAATTCAATCCATGTCAATGGGTTATGAAACCTCACAAAAGAGTACTGATAGATTATCTGAGAAAATTCATTCTGTTGAAATTGACAATAAAAGTCTGTTAAAAAGTTATGATAAGATAGCAGATAGAACACCCCTCAAGGAAGGCAATATATATGCCATCCAAATAATATCTAAAAATGGGAAGATACCATTAATGGAAAAATTTAAAACCTTGGAATCACATGTGCAGAATGAGAACCAGAAATTGTTTGATTTGATGACATTAGAAATATTCACAGGTCAAGAGATGCATGCTTTACAAAAAAAAAAAACAAAACAAAAACAATGATAAACAAATTTTAATCAGTTCAGGAACTTGGCAGAACTGATAAGCAAGAAGAGGTGTTAACAAAGGATTTAGACAAACCCCCTCCCCCAGCTCCTTCTGCAGGGCTGTCTTTCTTTCTCACGACCCAGCACCCCCAGCACCCCTCCCCAACCCTGCCCTGCTGTATGCTAGGACCAGTGCTCAACTACAGTCTTCAGCTCCTAAACTAAGGCGACCCACCCAGAGCGGTGAGTGCCTGCCAGCCGGGCAGGCCTCAGGGTCCCCAGTAAGGGAGACGGGCTCCGGCGCCAGGCTTCCTGCACGCTCCTGGATACCACCCCCCTGCTCCATTCATCCTGTTGGCCCTGGATCATTGGGCTACCGGCGGCCCTGTTTAGTTGCTGAGGAATCCCATCAGGACGGTTGCGGAGGAATCCCATCTGGACGGGAAAGGTTCCTGCTTCTACACTGAAGAGATATACCCTGAGAGTCAATCACAGCAAAGACTGGACCAAGAGACCAGGCCTCTCCTGGCTCCATTTGAAGGAAGAGATGGGAAGGCGCCAATCCAAGAATTCCTCCAACAATCTGAAAGGCAACATGACACCACCAGAAACCAGGGATCCCGAAATAAGAAGAATTGTACATCCTACCCCTGAAGAAATAGAAGAAATCGACTCAAAAGTGAACTATATGAAAATAATAGAGGACCTTAAACAGGAGGTGAAAAACTGCCATAAACAATTAGAGATTACAAACAAAAATGTAGAGGAAATGAATAAATCGCTCAAAGACACGCAAGAAAACCAAGAGAAACAAGAAAAAGCAATCAAACAGGTTAGGGAAGCGGTTCAAGACATGAAGAATGAAATGGAAGCAATGAAGAAAGCACAAACCGAGGGAAGAATGGAGATGGAAAATCTGGGTAAACGAACAGGAATGACAGAAACAAGTACTAACAACAGATTACAAGAGATAGAAGAGAGAATATCAGACACTGAAGATACCATAGAAAAAATAAACACACTGATCAAAGAAAACAGCAAAACCAACAAATTCTCATCACAAAACATTCAGGAAATTTGGGACACAATAAAAAGACCAAACCTAAAAATAATTGGAGTAGAAGAAGGAGAAGAAGTGCAACTCAACGGTACAGATAATATACTTAATAAAATTATAGAAGAAAACTTTCCCAACCTGAAGAAAGAGGTACCTATGAAGGTTCAAGAAGCATACAGAACACCAAATAGGCTGGATCAAAAAAAAAAATCCCCTCGCAATATAATAATCAAAACACAAAATATACAGAATAAAGAAAGAATATTAAGAGCCGCAAAGGAAAAAGGCCAAGTTACTTATAAAGGTAAACCTATCAGACTTACACCTGACTTCTCTATGGAAACCATGAAAGCCAGAAGGTCCTGGATAGATGTACTGCAAAAACTAAGAGATCATGGATGCAAGCCCAGACTACTATATCCAGCCAAGCTTTCATTCACTATAAATGGAGAAAACAAAATTTTCCAGGATAAAAACAAATTCAAACAATACGTAGCCACAAATCCAGCCTTACAGAAAATTATAGAAAGAAAATCAGTAACCAAGGAGTCCAACAATGCCCACAATAACTCAGTCATCTAGAGACCTTTCACCAGCGCAACTCAAAGAAGGGAAACACACAAACCCTACTACTAAAAAAGTGACTGGAGTTAACAACCACTGGTCATTAATATCACTTAATGTCAATGGGCTCAACTCACCTATAAAAAGGCACAGGCTAAGAGATTGGATACGAAAACAGGATCCAACATTCTGCTGTTTACAAGAAACACACCTCAACCACAAAGACAGGCACCTACTCAGAGTAAAGGGCTGGGAAAAGGCTTATCAAGCAAATGGTCCTAAGAAACAAGCAGGTGTGGCCATACTAATATCTAACAAAGTTGACTTCAAACTTAAATCAATCAGAAGAGATGGAGAGGGACATTATATACTCATAACAGGAACAATTCATCAGGATGAAGTCTCAATCCTGAATATCTATGCCCCGAATATAAAAGCGCCCATGTATGTAAAAGAAACATTACTAAAACTCAAGGCACCCATCAAACCACACACACTAACAGTAGGAGACTTCAACACTCCTCTCTCACCAATGGACAGGTCAATCAAACAGAAACCTAACAGAGAAAATAGAGAATTAATGGAAGTAATGAAGCAAATGGACTTAACAGACATCTATAGATTATTCCACCCGAAGAGGAAAGAATATACCTTCTTCTCTGCAGCTCATGGAACCTTATCGAAAATTGACCACATACTCGGTAACAAAGCTAACTTACACAGTTACAAAAAAATATTAGTAACCACCTGTGTCTTATCAGATCACCATGGATTAAAGTTAGAATTCAACAACAATGCTACCCCCAGAAAGCCTACAAACTCATGGAAACTGAACAGTCAACTTCTGAACCATACCTGGATTAAGGAAGAAATAAAGAAAGAAATTAAAGTCTTCCTTGAATTTAATGAAAATAAAGAAACAACATACTCGAACTTGTGGGACACTATGAAAGCAGTGCTAAAAGGAAAGTTCATCGCACTAAGTGCCCACTTGAAGAAAACAGAGAAAGCACATATTGAAGACTTAACAGCCCACCTGAAAGCTCTAGAGAAAAAAGAAGCAGACTCACCTAGGAGGAGTAGAAGATTGGAAATAATCAAACTGAGGGCTGAAATCAACAAAATAGAAACACAGAAAACAATCCAAAGAATCAATGAAACAAAAAGCTGGTTCCTGGAGAAAATCAACAAGATTGAAAAACCCCTATCCAAACTAATCAAACGGCAGAGAGAGAATACGCAAATTAATAAGATCAGAAATGAAAAGGGGGACATAACCACAGACACAGAGGAAATTCAGAGAATCATCAGATCATACTACAAAAGCCTGTATAACACCAAACTGGAAAATGTAAAAGAAATGGACACTTTTTTAGATAAATACCATATACCAAAGTTACACCAGGACCAGGTGAAAAATCTAAACAGACCTGTTGGTCGCGAAGAATTAGAAGCTGTTATCAAAAACCTCCCTACCAAAAAAAGCCCAGGACCAGATGGTTTCAATGCGGAATTCTACCAGAACTTCCAAGAAGAGCTAATACCCATACTCCTTAATGTATTCCACAATATAGAAACAGAAGGGTCATTACCTAATTCCTTTTATGAAGCTACAGTTACTCTGATACCAAAACCACACAAAGACTCAACCAGGAAAGAGAATTACAGGCCAATCTCACTCATGAACATCGACGCAAAAATCCTCAACAAAATACTTGCAAACCGAATCCAAGAACACATTAGGAAAATTATCCACTATGATCAAGTAGGCTTCATCCCAGGGATGCAGGGCTGGTTCAACATACGAAAATCTATCAATGTAATCCAGCATATAAATAAACTGAAAGAAAAAAACCATATGATCATTTCATTAGATGCTGAAAAATCATTTGACAAAATTCAACATCCATTTATGTTAAAAGTCTTGGAGAGATTAGGGATACAAGGGTCATACATAAATATAATAAATGCTATATACAGCAAGCCGACAGCTAACATCAAATTAAACGGAGAGAAACTCAAAGCCATCCCGCTTAACTCAGGACATGACAAGGATGTCCACTCTCTCCATACCTCTTCAATACAGTACTTGAAGTTCTAGCAATAGCAATAAGACAAAATAATGGGATCAAGGGGATTCGAATTGGAAAGGAAGAAGTTAAACTTTCGTTATTCGCAGATGATATGATGGTGTACTTAAGCGACCCCCAAAACTCCACCAAAGAACTTTTACAGCTGATAAACAGCTTTAGTAATGTGGCAGGATACAAGATCAACTCCAAAAAATCAGTCGCCCTCTTATACACAATGGATAGGGAAGCAGAGAGGGAAATCAGAGAAGCTTCACCATTCACGATAGCCACAAACAGCATTAAATATCTTGGGGTAAATCTAACCAAGGAAGTGAAAGATCTATTTGACAAGAACTTTAAGGCGTTGAAGAAAGAAACTGAAGAGGATACCAAAAAATGGATGGATCTACCTTGCTCTTGGATTGGGAGGATCAACATAGTAAAAATGGCAATTCTACCTAAGGCAATTTATAGATTCAATGCAATCCCCATCAAGATCCCATCAAAATTCTTCACAGATCTGGAGAGGACAATAATCAACTTTATATGGAAAAACAAAAAACCCAGGATAGCCAAAACAATCCTATATAATAAAGGATCTTCTGGAGGCATTACCATCCCTGACTTCAAACTCTATTACAGAGCTACAGTGATGAAAACAGTGTGGCACTGGCATAAAAACAGAGAAGTTGACCAATGGAATCATATAGAAGACCCGGATTTTAACCCACAAACCTATGAACACCTCATTTTTGATAAAGGAGCTAAAAGTATACAATGGAAGAAAGAAAGCATCTTCAACAAATGGTGCTGGCACAACTGGATGTCAACCTGTAGAAGAATGAAAATAGACCCACATCTTTCACCGTGCACAAAACTCAAGTCCAAATGGATTAAAGACCTCAATATCAGCCCAAACACACTGAAAAGGATAGAAGAGAAAGTGGGAAATACCATACAACAGATGGGCACAGGAGATCACTTCCTATGTATAACCCCAGAAGCATAGACATTAAGAGCAACATTGAATAAATGGGACCTACTAAAACTGAGAAGCTTCTGCAAAGCAAAGGACACTGTCACTAAGACACAAAGGCAACCTACTGACTGGGAGAAGATCTTCACCAACCCCGCAACAGACAAAGGTCTGATCTCCAAAATATATAGAGAACTCAAGAAACTGGACTGTAAAATGCTAATTAACCCAATTAAAAAATGGGGCACTGATCTGAACAGAGAATTCTCAACAGAAGAAGTTCAAATGGCCAAAAGACACTTAAGGTCATGCTCAACTTCCTTAGCAATCAGGGAAATGCAAATCAAAACAATTTTGAGATATCATCTTACACCTGTGAGAATGGCTAAAGTCAAAAACACCATCGATAACATTTGCTGGAGAGGTTGTGGAGGAAGGGGTACCCTCATCCATTGCTGGTGGGAATGCAATCTTGTGCAACCACTATGGAAGTCAGTGTTTCGGTTTCTTAGGAAATTCGGGATCAACTTACCCCTCGACCCAGCAATACCACTCTTGGGAATATACCCAAGAAATGCCCTATCATATGACAAAAGCATTTGTTCAACTATGTTTATAGCAGTATTATTTGTAATAGCCAGCACCTGGAAACAACCTAGATGCCCTTCAATGGAAGAATGGATGAAGAAAGTATGGAATATCTACACATTAGAGTACTACTCAGCGGTTAAAAACAATGACTTCTCGAATTTTGCATGCAAATGGATGGAAATAGAAAACACTATCCTGAGTGAGGTATCCCAGACCCAAAAAGATGAACATGGGATGTACTCACTCATAATTGGTTTCTAGCCATAAATAAGGGTCACGGAGTCTACAATAGGTGAATCTAAAGAAGCTAAGTAAGAAGGGGAACCCAAGGAAAAGCATATAGTTATCCTCTGGGCTAAGGGAAGTAGACAAAATTGCCGGGGAGAAAATTGGGATCTTGGGGTGGGGTGGGGTGGGGGTAAGGGGAGATGGGGAGAGAAAAGTTAGAAGGGAAGGAGGTCGGGCCTTGGGAAAGCAGGAGGATTGGGATAAAGGAAGGTTGGACAGGGGAGCACGGAACCACAATTCTTAGTTAAGGGAACCACTTTAGGGTTGGCAAGAGACCTGACCCTAGAGGGGCTCCCAGGTGCCCAAGCTGAGGTCCCCAGTTAGTTCCTTGGGCAGTTGAGAATAGGGAACCTGAAATGACCCTATCCTTGAGCAATACTGACGAATATCTTGCATATCATCATAGAACCTTCATCTGGTGACGGATGGAGATAGAGACAGAGACCCACACTGGAGCAGTAGACTGAGCTCCCAAAGTCCCAATGAGGAGCAGAAGGAGGGAGAACATGAGCAAAGAAGTCGGGACCATGAGGGATGCACCCACCCACTGAGACAGTGGAGCTGATCTATTGAGAGCTCACCAAGACCAGCTGGACTGTGACTGAAAAAGCATGGGATAAAACTGGACTCTGAACATGGCGAACTATGAGGGCTGATGAGACGCAAAGGACAATGGCACGGGGGGTTGATCCTATGTAATGTGATGGCTTTGTGGGAGCCCAGCTAGTTTGGATGTTCACCTTCCTAGATATGGACGGAGGTGGGAGGTCCTAGGTCTTACCACAGGGCAGAAAACCCTGATTGCTCTTTGGACTGGAGAGGGAGGGGGAAAGTAGTGGGGGGGGGCAGAAGGGTGGGAGGAGGGGGCGTAGGGGGGGAGGAGGGGGAGGGAAATGGGAGGCTGGGAGGAGGTGGAAACTTGTTTTTTGTTTTTTTTTTTCTCCTTTTCTCAATAAAAAAAAAACAAAGGATTTAGCATTGCCAGTACCTCTCAGAGTCAGAGATGACCTACCAAGAGTTTTAGGTACTTATTCAGTTATTACCTTTGAAAAGCCTACAAATACTCAATACCCAAATATATACAAAAAATGTAAATGGAAACTTATAGGTATGAAAGACCCAAAAGAAATTAATCAATCAGTAGTATCTTATGACATGCATAATTTGTTAGGGAGATGGTAAAGACATGGACTTGAAGCAAGGTGACTACTCGCATGATTGGCTTCAGTTAGTCTCAGCAGTGCTAGAAGATGGTACTAAAGTATTTTAAAGAACCTCTCAGTATAGTTACTGATTTGCAGTATGCGGAAAGAGTTGTTTTGAATATTGAAACTGCTGAAGTTATAGCAGTTTTTACAAAATTGACTTCATTATTTATTCAGGTTCAAGATATAATCAGGAAGAAAGTGTGTCCCTTATGTATAACACAATCCAATTCCATATGGTTCTGTCAGTTCCTCTAGTACATGGTAATGCAGAAATTGATCAGTTATTGGTTGGAAATGTGCTAAAGTCCACAGACTTTTATTAAAAAACATTATGTCAATAGTAAGGGAGTTTTCCATTATATGGTAACAAGCTAAAGAGATTATAAGGAAATGTCCTACTTGATCTTTATATAATCAAACACCACAATCTGGCAGATAGATGTGGTATACTTTGTAGAATTTGCAAAATTAATATACACCACACTATTGGCACCTATACAGATTTTCAATGAGAAATTGATTTAACTTTGGTAAATGCTGATTTGGTAAGCACACATTTACTAGAAATACAGACATCATGATTATACCTGAACAAATAAAAACAGCCAATGATCTAGAATATGTCTCAAAGAAAATGAAAGAGTTTTTTACTTATTATAATATAAAGCATATTATAGGTGTACCACACAATCCTCCATGTCCAGCAGTTACAGAAAAATCAAATTGAAATATATAGGATGTTAAACAAACAGAAAGAAATAAAAATATCACCAGAAATAGATAGTATAATACTTTATTAACCTTAAATTTTCTTAATGCTAATAAGAAAGGAACAGTGTCTGCAGAGAGACCTTGGGTAATAGAAACAACTTCTGAATTAAATTAGCTGGTGTATTTTAAAAATGTGTTAAACTCAGAATGGGAATCAGGTGATGTGCTATGTTGAGGAGGGGCTTTGCCCTTGTTTCCACAGGAGAAGAAAAGCTATTGATACCATCAAAATTAATAAAGATTTGGTTTAACAAAGAGAACCCTCTTAATAAAGAGAAAAATATAGCTCATCCACAAAGGTGACAAGGCTACAAGTGGTAAGGATACCTCATCAGGGTCGGGGCAAGTTTCTGTCCTTGTATTTGCAGGAAAATGCCCATCTTCAAAAAGTTGAGAAATCTTGGATATCTAGATATCTAAAAAAGAAAAGATAGTTATCTAAAAAGAATCACCGAGCAAAGAGAAATCTTACATATGATACCCATATCATCTGCAGGGTATAATTTCACTACCTAAACATACATATATCTTCCTACATCTCAGAATAATGATAGTCACAACTCACTTAAGAAAGAAAGCTGGATTTGCAATTGGTTGTTTCCCATTCTTCTCTAAATCCAAGAATGTTGTTAAAAAAATTCAGAGTTCCCAGCACTCGGGAGGCAGAGGCAGGCAGATCTCTGTGAGTTCGAGACCATCCTGGTCTACAAGAGAGCTAGTTCCAGGACAGACTCCAAAACCAAAAACCAAAGAGAAACCCTGTCTTGAAAAACCTAAAAAAAAAAAAAATTCAGAGTTTTGGTCTCATAGCAGGAGCCACCTTTTATGGGACAAAAGGAAGAAAAACTTAGGGACTACTGTGATCAAAACTCTGCATTCAAAAAAATTTACTTCTCCCCATAAACATTTTTGTCTCTATGGTACCTTTCATTGAATATATGTATATATGAATGAATTTTAAGTTTTCCACAATGAATAATATTTTTTCCTGCATTAATCTTTGAAGTTTCCAGGAAAAAGATGGGGCCCTACAACAATGATTCCACCTGGTAGATATAATGTCATGCTGAGAGCACTACTTTAAGATCAGTTTTGAGTTAGAAACTCCTCAAGATGATTTTAACTTGATTAGCTGACATGGTGCACCTTCTGACAACATTCTGGCCAGAACTCCGATAAGAAATTCTGAAAAACCTTACTTACTACTCAGATACTATCTGTAATTGTACCAAACAGTAATCTTGAAACTTAATGATCATTTTATTTTTTTACAGGATCCTATAGAAATATCATCACCCCCAACAGCTGGAAGTAATTCTAGAAAACAACATCTCCTCTCCCAACAAAGTGTGTCCTTGGGGTTAGGGACATTAATAGGGGTTTGTTATGACTGTTATAGGGTTCGGGTGGAAATGAAATAGGCTCAGGGATCTCTTTTAGGAAAAAAAAAGGATTGGATAGGAGGGGATAATAGGTAGATTAGAATAAGGTAAGCTTAATACTACTATTAGTAACAGTGAGATTTCTTGAAAGATATTATTTATAGACAATTCACATTGGTTTAGACTCCTGTATACTGATACAAATTCAAATTTCATTTGTTATATTGAATATGCTCCTATTTCTGTTTACAACATTTGTGTACCTATGCAAAGTTATTTTGTCATGTTGTTTTCATGCATGTTTCTACATATGCTTAATATACTTTGTACATTGATGCAACGTTAGGATACATTTATCATATTGCACTATACAGTTCTACCACTTATGAAAATATTTATACATTGTTTACATTTTGAGGTCATTGTCCTAATTTGCTATACATTTGTTTAAAGATTGTTTATTTTTTTAATATGAAGGCTTAGTGTTTAAACTATATAGGTATTAAGAATTATAGGTCAATAGGCATCCATGTTTGTCATACTTAAGGATAGACTAATCAGATTCTTTAGAGGCATAGAGGTTGTGTTCTGCATAGAGAGCTAATCTTCAAACACTTTAGAGAACTGTGGAATATTTCATTTAAATAATTTAGGATTCTGTCGATATAAGACAGGATTAATCCTGGCAGCAGTTATCCATTCCTGAGAAAATGTGAGTCACCGAAGATACTTGGAGCTTGTTTACTTCTTGGCAAACTGGCCTTTGGGCAAAGAACTCTCCCTGCTTCAACCACTGACAAAATGCATTGTGTCCAGACTAGACAAATAGGATGCAGGCATAAAGACTGCCAAACCTTGCCAAGACAGGGTAAGTTGGTTTTGAAAGCTTTTCTACCTCTGAAAATGGTCTGTCAGTTACTATAGCTCTTTGCCAAAGTTGGCTATCCCAATGTTGCAAATGAGATTTTGGGTGATTGCCCAGGTAGGAGGTTTTCTCTGTAATTTCTTTCAAATTTTGAAGTTGTTTGATTGTACTTCTTGTTTACTCAAGTAATATTATTTCCCTTCTCAGGTACTTGATAGGTTTGAAGACTATATAGTCATAATTACTTGCCTCTCATGACTTAGCCAAGCTATTTTTAATATAAGACTTAGACTCCTTAGGACAGGATGCTATTGAGACATTTAGCATATGTTTTTTGTTTGATATTGTTTGTTCTGATTGTAATTCTAATTTTTATATATGCTTTTGCCTCTTCTTTTCAGTAGACAAGATTGATATTTGTTCTTATTGTATGTTGTTTTGTATTAAGCTTAGAAATTTCTTATTTATTCAAAAGGGGGAGGTTCTGTGAGAACTCCTTCAGCCAATATTCTTTAAGATTCCAGTCCACATTTTCCCTCCTTCTGCTCCTCATTTGGACCTTGGGAGCTCAGTCCGGTGCTCCAATGTGGGTCTTTGTCTCTATCTCCATCCATCTCCAGATGAAGGTTCTATGGTGATATGCAAGATATTCATCAGTATGTCTATAGGATAGGGCCATTTCAGGTTACCTGTTCTCAGGTGCCCAAGGAACTAACTGGGGACATCTCCCTGGAAGTCAGGACCGCAAAGGGTCCACCCACCCACTGAGACAGTGGGGCTGATCTATTGGGAGCTCACCAAGGCCAACTGGACTGGGTCTGAAAAAGCATGGGATAAACCGGACTCTCTGAACATGGCAGACAATGAGGGCTGATGAGAAGCCAAGGACAATGGCACTGGTTTTTTATCCTACTGCATGTACTGGCTTTGTGGGAGCCTAACCAGTCTGGATGCTAACCTTCCTAGATCTGGATGGAGGAGGGGAGAACCTTGGACTGCACAGAGGGCAGGGAACTCTGACAGCTCTTTTGACTGGAGAGGGAGGGGGAGAGGAATGGGGTGAGGGAGAGAGGAGTGGGGGAAGGGGGAGGAAGTGGGAGGCTGGGAGGAGGCAAAAATTTTTTTCAATAAAAAAAAAAGATACCAGCCCAATTTGGCATGGTTTCATGTACTATAAATGCTGATATTTGTGTGCTTCTTGACTGCTGGATTTGGTTGTAGTTCCCATCAAATGCAGAGAGCTAAACATTGATACTCTTTCTCTGAGTTTACACATAGATAAATAAACCTTTGTTATTCTCCATTCCCGGCTAGTGTGGAACTCTTTTGTATGCCAACAATACAGTTTCCAATTATTTTCATTGTTCATTTACTCCATGTAATTCTAATTATTAATTTTAATATTTTTCCAATTTACAGAGATTGATGTTTAGATTTTTCACAGTGATATAAATATGTGTTTTACATTGTAATTATCATCAATAGCAACACAATTTTTTATTTGTCATGAGGAAAATGAAATGTACTTCATAACAATCAAAGACGAATACTAATCAATTCACTCTGATTATGTTGTCTGTTGAATGTCTCCTACAGTGTGTTCCAATTAAGTAATAATTCACTCAGGTTTTAAATTAAGGGAAATCTTTATGAATACTCATAAAATGCATGCATTATGTATTGTGGATAAAATTGTATATATCTGTAAATTCTTTCATACACTAAACTGACTAATAAATGCAAGTCTTTGTGGTACAATCTCTTCTTCATGCTGGTTTTGCAATGATAAATGACAGAATATGATGGTTTTAACAAATAGGTAAAGATTTCCTGCTTTTAGGTAAATACCATAATAGAAAAATATAAGAAATTATGAAACTGTAATTCTGATAAACAGAAGGAGAAAAATGAAAACTAAATTTTGTTTTGGAAGTATTTTGTAGATAATTTATTGGCAGTTTTATGATATGAAGGTATTAATGAGCCATAAGTAGTTAGAGTGAGAATGACCACCATTGTCTAATGTATTTGAATGCTTGGTCCTCAGTTGTTGGACTGTTAAGGAAGAATTAGGAGGTATGTCCTTGTTGGAGGATGTATACATAAACCTAAAATTCATGAGGAGAAAGACCAGTTCAACGAGTATCCAATTACAGCAAGCTTTATTTAATACTGGCCAGAAAGATGGACACTGGCTGTTGAAGGAACTAGGGTGGGCTGTGTTCTCACCCAGCTCCGCACGGCTAGCTTTACCCGAAATAATAACACACAAATTGTATTCTTTTAAACACTGCCTGGCCCATTAGTTCTAGCCTCTTATTGGCTAATTCTCACGTCTTTTTTTAACCCATTTTTAATAATCTGTGTAACCCCACAAGATGTGGCTTACCAGGAAAGATCTTAACCTGCGTCTGTGTCAGGTGGGAGAATCATGGTGACTGTCTCAATCTGCTTCTTTCTCCCAGCATTCTGTTCTGTTTACTCTGCCTACCTAATTTTCTGTCCTATTAAAGAACCAAGGTAGTTTCTGTATTTAACCAATGAAATCAACACAAAACAAGACTCTCCCACATCATTTCCCCCTTTTCTGTTTAAAAAAAAAGAAAGGCTTTCACTTTAACTTAGTAAGATTACATATAACAAAACAGTTATCAAGCAAGAATTACAGTTACAATATTTATACCTATTTTATCTTTTATCATAACTCAGGAAAACTATAATTATCTATCCATCCTTCAACTCCATCAAAGACTCCAGAAGGATATAATATTACCTAAGTAAACAAGAAATAAGAAACTTCAAACTCTAGAAATGACAGAGACATCTCACTGCCTGTACAGTCACCCAAAGTTCTTTTGAAGCGTTGGGGCATCCATCTTCAACCCTTAGGCCCATAGTATCCAGCAGACATTTTCATGAAGTAGGAAATTCCAAAGACAGTTCAGTCACTTTCTACTGCATCATGCAGAATGTCTCGCAGACTCTTTCATGAATCAGGAACCCCAAAAGACCATCTCACCTTTAGGCAAATTCAGCAGTCCTCTCTCTGTGGGTTCTTTGTGTCCAGTTTATGCATCAGTCCAGGCAAGAGCAGTTTCTTGCTCAAATGGCTATCAAACGCCATAAGGAGCCTCTTCGATGCCCATCTTTTCCTTGAAGTAGATTGGTGCTGCCAGGAGCAGACGTGTCTCATTGTCATGAATAGTCCTAAGTTATTAAAACATTTAAATGCCATATTCTGCAGTCTTTGAAATATATGAAGAATGTCTATCTAACTGAAATATATCGCTATATATCTAGAAAAATCTATCTAACATGACTACAAGCTTAAGAATCTATATTTCTAATTATACATTACATTTTTAAATGAAATACACAATCACTATACCTTAATCAGATCAGAAATACATATACATATGACAAAATTGACCTTAAAAGTCATACCAATGCAAATTATTTATTGTTTGTGACTTACACCTTCAGCTGGCCAGGTCTATTGGTGCAATACCCAGCATATAGCTAAAAGCTGTTTGCAAAGTGCCTATGAGGATCAAATTGAGACAGTGATGTACCTCCTACCTTCTTCCTGTTGAGAGCATGCATATGTCCTGACATGCTCCCTGCCTAAGTATGCCTGAGCACATCTGGTGAAGTTGGGTCAAACAATTTATTTAGGGAAGTGGAAACATGTAGCTTGTTATATGAACCTCTGACTTCTCGGGAAGTACCTGTCCTTAGGCAAATGTGTCATAGAAACTAACTTTAGCCCTTACAGTATGTCATTGGGATGGATTTAAATACCTCAAAAATCCACAACAGGTTTTTTCTGTCGCTGTCTCTTTCTCTGCCTGCTCCTTGTTGCTACTGCTCCAGCACCATGGTGCTACCATGGACCCTATAATGATGGATGTGTACTAACTCCCAGAAACTGTGAGCACGGTCCCAATTAAATGCTTTCCTTTACACGTTGTATTGGTCAAGATGTTTCTTCACAAGAATAGAAAAGTAACTAAGGCAAGTCCTCAGGACTGTTATTGTGATACTTCTGAGGATGACAAAGTTCCATTGAAAGAATGGAAGGTAGATGATTTTTATTCTCAGTGGAATTTAGAAGAACCCCATCATAGCAAGCTATGAACTAAAGATAGGATGTCCTTCAAAATTTGGGTGTTTCAAATATGTTGGTATTCAGAAACATTAGGAGTTGGAGATAGGATAGGGAATGATGCTAATGTAATTTATGAGACTGATTCACTACCTACTATGTTAGTGAGGCATGTATTTTTCAAGTATATTTTAATTTAAAAATAAAGATACTATCAATGAAAGAACTTGGGCTTTCAACAGTGCCAAGTAAGGAATTCTTTGTCCACATTAGTAGGATCAGTAGCTTTTTATGATTAGACATACATTTGTTTTTCCCAAAAAGCTAGATTGTTTTATTTTTAAAATCTAAAGCTTCTGTGCATTTTGAGATATGAAAATATGTTAAAGTCATTATCTAACACTTTCACAAAAAATAATTCCAAATATAACAAAGACTTAAACATAAAACCCAGAATAAGAGAACATATAGAAGAAAATATAGGCAGTATCCTGCAAGATATAGGTGTTGAAGAGACCTTCCTGAAAGGAACTCCATTTGCCCAAGAACTAGGTCGAATTTGGAAGGAAGACTTCATAAATCTATAAAGTTTCTGTACAACTAAAGAAAGTAATCACCTTGGTGAAAAGGTAGACCACAGAATGTAAAAGAATAATTTCTTGCTATATATCTAAAAAAGGATTAAGACACAGAATATATAAAGAACTCAAATCAAAACAAAGAATAAAAACAACAACCACAAAAACAATAAAATAGCTATTAAAAATTTACCTGGAACCTAAAGAGAGAGTGCTCAAAGTCTTAAATTAATGAAATATCTTAAAATTGTTCATTGTGCCTAGCAATTAGGAATATGCAAATCAAACTTCATTTACTTCTATCAGAATGGCAAAGATCAGCAAAACAACCTACAACAAATGCTGCGGGCAATGTAGGAAAACAGGAATGCTAATTCAGTCTTGGTGTGATTACAAACTGGTACAGCCACTCAGGAAATCATTGTGAAGAACTCTCAAAAAAGCTACTATATAAACAGTTATACTACATTGTGTAGGAGGAGAGGGCCACTTGTTGATTCCTGGCTGCTTAGCCCTGAAATAATCACACAGAAACTCTATTTATTAAATTACCGCTTGGCCTATTAGCTCTAGCTTCTTATTGGCTAACTCTTACATATTAATTTAACCCATTTCTATTAATCTGTTCATTGCTAAATGGAAGTGGCTTACATGGTAAAGTTACAGTGTGTCTGTCTCCAAGAGAAGCTCCATTGCTTCTCTCTAATTCCTGAATTCTTCCTCCCAGCATTCAGTTTAGTTTCTCCCACCTAGCTCTGTTCTATCCTATCATGGGCTTAAGACAGTTTCTTTTATAACCAATTGTATTCACAACATACAGAAGGGAACCCCACATCAGCATTGTTGGAAAATTCACAAAGTCTCAAAAACCCTATTCCAAAGATACTTGCTAAGCTATGTTTATTGATACACTATTCACAATACCAAGAGAGGGAAGTAACCTAAATGTCCTTCAGCTGAGGCATGGATAATGAAAAATGTGGTATTATTCATCTGTAAAAAAATAAATTGTGATATTTGGAGGTAAATGGATAAAAATAGTAAAGATAATATTGAGTAATATAACTTAGACAAGAATGATAAATGGTATCTCTCATCTGAGGTGCCAAGATCCAAATCTTCAGATGTGAATACATATCTTGAAGTAAAGCATTAACAAGGATAGTAAAAGGGGGGAAATTTACCACGATTGGGTAGCAATAGAGATAGAAACAGCAGGATATAATCATGGGAATGGGAAAAATGGAGAGTGGCACTCATTAGAGATTGGGAAGATAAATATAAAGAAAAGAGGGTAAACTATCAATAAGGATATGAAGGAAAGTCATAAAAATCACACTATTAACTATAACCTAAAATTCTATAATACATAAAGTCAGTGTATAAATATACATATATAGTTTAATGAAGTTTTCCTATCTGGGCTGACCATGCTTCTTTCAAGAACTAAAGGCTCTCTGAAAGAAAACAATACAAAAATATAACATCATACATGAGAAACTAGTTTCTTTTTTTTAAGTTTTTGGTCAGTATTGTCCAAGATCCTCCCAAAACATTACAGGCTGCTGCACATTTTCTTGCTAATGTTCTTGTTCTTGCAAATGTTCAGCAAATGTTCCTGTTTTTAAGAGATGGAACGTAATACATTATTGCTAAAGACACCATCCACTTTAGACACAGAGTCCAGAGATCCTTGAATGAGAACTAATCTGAATAATGTTCCTGGTACCAGAATGTTCCATGAAAGTTTCCACAGGAGGAAAGTATCCAACAGTATTACACAGCTCCGATGACTATGACCTACAACAATGACCAGTATTGCAAGATAACCCTAAGAGTACAATAATCAAACACATATCTTAGCAGTAAGCAACAGTTCTCTAATTGGATTAAAGACCTAGTCAACAAAAGGGAATTCATTTCTGATACTGGAAACATATTTCCCAGGGCTAGTATTGCATGAGTCTTGAAGGAGATCCTATAACTGTCATTTTACTATCCTAACGGTGGATGGGATGGGAAATAAATGAATACATTTTAAAAATCAAGTGTGTCTTATGAAACCCAATACTAAATACAATAAAAATGTTATAATACAAAATATTAAATCCCTATTTTATTTTTAATACAATTTTTGCCATGTTTTGGTACCAATGAAAGAACAGATAGCTTCAGGATTCAAATATTCCCTATTTCCTATTTTCTTTAGACTTCATATATGACTAGGATTATCTCATAAATATTTTAATAGTATATTTTCTTTTAACTAAATGATAGGTTTAAAATGCTTTCATATTTCTTAAACATGAATTTTGTTCATAGTCATCTCCTGATATTTTTACTGCCCCTCTTTCATTGTCCCTAAAAATTATCCATTCTATTTTCATGTCATATATAGACCTCTAAATCTAGATTCCTGTATAAGATGAAATATTTAATATTTGTCTTATTTTGTTTATCATGGTGACTGCAAATTCCTTCCATTTTTTGATAATAACTTACTTCCATTCTTTTGTTTGTTTGAGGCAAGATTTTACCCAAGCTGACCTGGAATTCTGTGTAGTTTTCAATGTTGCTAAATTGTTGGTGTTAATATGGTTGTTTTCATATCATTTAATCTTATTCTTAATTTGTCCTCTGAAAATTCTCCCCTTACCTCATTGTTTTGTATCGTGATACCTACAATGACACAATGTAGCAACAGCATGAAAATGCAACATAAAGTGCTAAGTTTGGATCACTTTACTCAAATGCGCACACACATATATTTTCATTTCCATTTTTAAAAATTTATTTATTTATTTATTAAAATTTCCACCTCCTACCCTCCTCCCATTTCCCTTCCACTCCCCCCATCCCCTCTCCCCCTCGCTCTCCAGTCCTAAGAGCAGTCAGGGTTTCCTTCCCTGTGGGAAGTCCAAGGTCCTCCCACCTCCATCCAGATCTGACTGAGAAGCCAAGGACAATGGCACTGAGTTTTGATTCTACTGTATGGACTGGCCTTGTGGGAGACTAGTCTGTATGGATGCTCATTTTTGTTATTTTGTATTAACTCATCAGTAGTTGACAGCATACTCAAAGTACCTTTCAGGAGCAGGTCAGAAATGACCATCAAGGAAAGACACACAGTTAAGCCCTTCTAGCACCCTCAAATATCCAAGCTAAATCTTACTACTCAAGGATTACGTGAATTGATTCTACTAGTTAACAAAAACTGTCTCTGTCTACAGAGAACCCAACAAATCATACACTAACAAATTCCATATACAGATATTTTCAGATTCTAAACTTTCCAGTTATTAAAAAATTCTATGAAGCTAGGAATGGTGTTGTACACCCACCACTCAAGAAGCAGAGGCAGGCATATCTCTGTAAGTTTTGAGACCAACCTGATCAACCTAGTAAGTTCCCAGACAGCCAGATCTACTCCCCACCTCCATCAAGTGAAAGAAACCACAAAACTAAACAAGCAGCAACAACCTAAAGAGTTAAAATAAAGCAGAAACCCCTTACTTTTCATGAGTTAGCCAGGCTGTAGCCTGGGGATACTTGAAACATCTCAGCATTAGCAATGCTCAACATCTACCAAGCACTTTATCCAAATATTTTAACTAATTTTGATATAAAATATGTTTCATCTTGATAATTTTTCATTTCTATTTTAAAAATTTGAAAATTTATTCAAAATTGAAAACTAAATGTTTAATATACAAATAAGCATATTCTCTAATGTTGATATTTGTCTTGCATCAATAATAAACTATAGTCTAACAATGGAGAATCATTGTAACAACATGCATTTAAATGCCAATAGAAAAAGAATATGAACTGTTCTGGTTGTGCCTGCCACATGCACAAGGCAGGTGCAGACAGAATAATCAGGAATTCAAATTCATCCTTATGTGAAATTCTATCTCATAACGAAAGAAAAATAAAAACAATTTAAATTTAAGCTGAAAGACTAGTTTAATGATATGATTCTCACCTAGTATGAATATCGAGCTAAAGTTGATCCTCATCATTAAAGAAAAAGTCATTAGTCATTTCCTACAACTATATATAAGCTTATAATCTTTGAGTTCAGGTGTGGTGACACACATCTTTAATCCCAGTACTCAATTGTGTGACAGATACAGGCAGATCTCTCTGAGTTCAAGGCCAGCCTGGTTTACAAATGGAATTCTAGGACATCCGAGCTCTTCAGAGAGATTCTGTCTCTAAAAGCCAAACAAAATTTTCCTTTGGTCTACAGTGAATTCTAAATAAAATTGGAAATGATTCTTACACCACTTTCAAAAGATACCATGCTGGAATAAGATATGTATTAGTGTAATTGCAAAATGAAGTGATTTTTCTATTTTCCATGAGTATTTTGTATGTGTAGAAAATCTTGATGGAAAAATAAGAAACTTAAGGTGAACAAAAGTATGCCATATGCCAACAAAACCTTCATTTAATTGGATATTTAACAATTTACTGCTTTTTTCATGTGGGAGCGGTGCATATATGTTCCTTGATAGCACTTGCTTGTTGTTTTTTTTTTTTTCCCGTTGGAGCTTGATAATAAAGTTTTACCTAAATACTTAGTTTTGAACGACTTGAAGATAATTAGGTAATTTAAACATAAAATTTTGATGAACAAAATATAAATCTATAAATCTTTTAGAGAGAGAAAAGAAGGAAAATGAGATACATTAATGTAAAAGCATCTGGATAAAAGTCCTTGTAGGAAATTCCATTTTTTTAATTGATTTAAAAACTCCCTACAATGAATGACAGAGAATTCTTTCTGGTGTCTGTGTATTGTTTCTTATTGATGTCTGAATAGTATGCACCACTTATTTTGAAAAGAGTAGAGTGCAATAAGTTATTTACAAATGTTTTCAAATTAAACATTGGTTTCATCGATTTACTTGGCACATAATTTTTAAATAATTTTGTATAACTAGGCACAAGCAAAGCAGAGATTAAAAGTGTTGTGCTCTGTTATCGGAATTCGTTTTGATTGCATTCTTCTCAGCTTTAATAGCCTGCAGCTGTGTGAAAACAAGACACTGCATTTTCTCTTCCCACAAAACAAAATACCTAGCAGAAGATAATTTTCTTAAATCTCATTTGGACCCAGTATATAAGTATATAATACCTTAGTTTCTATCTCCAACTTCCATCTACTCAGTCACAAGAGAAAACAGTATAATAAATAAATGAAATCGGACTCATCATTTATGTTAAATATGTAAGGGTAAATTGTACTGAGTTATAACTATTAGGTTGATCAGGGATGACTCTGGTTTATTTTTCTTCTCTTTTGTAATTGTACACTAGGTAAACTATTCCAGTTCTTTTATTTTTTTTTTTATTTTTCATCTTGCCAATGAATCTAGTTCAAAAATCAATTGTGAAAATTCAAAAAGTTTTATGACTTTCAGTTGAAGGTAGTGAAGTGGATCTTTCCTACAAATTATCTTTCAAATCTCCCCCAAATCTAGAAGAAAAATTGGAAAGTGAAAATTACAACCAATAATTTATTCAACTATCAATCATAATTAAAGATTAAAATTTAGAAATAAAACAGTGCGAGGAGTTTGCAGTGCCATTTCAAGTCTTTTAAATTTTAAGGATCAATAATCTGAAAAGCGTAAATAATGTTAGGTTAGGACACAGTACTTGTATTCACACCTCAATTTTTACCAACATTCACACAGAGATACACCAAATGGTATTCACTAAACACTGTCATTGTTACATTGCTCAGTGGTTTAATTGGAACAATAATAATTTTTCTTTTTTCTTCATCCAATGCTTGAATCCCTTTGGAGCATTTATCAGATGTGTGATATTATTTTAAAACTGTCGTTGTGAAATTTTTATATTAAATCCTAGTTAAGAAAGAGAGAGAGACCCCTGGGATCCCCTTTAGAGTCAAGGCTCTTGCCAAACCTAAAATGGCTCCCTTAATTAAGATATATACTTCCCTGCTCCCATATCCATCCTTCCATTATTCCAACTATCCCATTCCATCAAGTTCTCCCTATCCTCCCCTTCTCACTTGTCTCTCCCCATCTCCCCTTTCCCCTAGAGAGATGTACCCAACTAGGTCCTTGGTCATTATTTCTTTTGTAGTAATGATAGTGAGTATGTTACGTCACTATGTACAACATTCAATTGGCTCACTTCTGATGAATGACTTTTAAGGTTATGTTATTAAAACATGATGACTTTTACCTTAAGTATTCTCTCAGAACTGTTCCTTGCATTATTCTCCATGGAGGAAGCAGCTACTATACTGTAAGGAAGTCTTATAGAGATATTAAGCTGGAGATGAAAAGAGGCTGACCATTATGCAAATAAGTAGGCTATGAGATAATTCCTCCATTCGAATTTTCACTAGTGAAAATTTTAGACAAGAGATAGAAGCTTTAGCTAAAAAGTAAACAGGTATATTTCAGTGACATTGGTAACATTTAATCAAATGCATTTAAACCATGAATCTTGTGCATTTTGTCTCTTAATAAGATATAGTAAGGTATATCTACCTTCTCTTTTCTTTTCAAATTAGAATCATAAACATTAATATTTAATTATACGTTGACTCATTTTTAACCCAAATATGCTTTGTAATAAACTGAAGTTTGAGCAGTGAAAAGGTAAACATGAATATTTCAGAGATGGAGAACCCACATAATTTGTTTACTTGACACAAGAGTTTTGTAGAGAAAATTAGCATTTATTTAACTGAGGCCATTATGTCTCTGGGAAATAAGAAATATCTTACATATTATATAAGTATATAGGAAAGACCATTTTATAAATGGTTTTTCCATATATACTGTAAGATCTATTTTTCTTTTTAATAGTTTGAATATGTAAACATATATGTGAAGATGATGAGAAAGCAAACTGATCTGATATTTTTTAGTTACACTGCTGTAAAGACAGTTTGGCCAATCTTGCCACAACAGTAGCAATGTGAGAAATACCACTGAATTAATTGACCATGAAATTCATACTGGAAAGAATTTCAAGAACCTTTTTCAATCTTAAATCATTTAAAAATAGCTGAAGTAGAGAGGATTTTCTATGTTATTGTTGCTGTGGTGGTGGTTTGTTTTTCTTTTGTTTTGTTTTTGTTTGTTTTTGTTTTTGGAGGTAAGGTTTCTCTATGTAGCCTTGGGTGTCCAGGATCTAGGTCTGTAGACCAGACTGGCATTAAACTCACAGAAACTCACCTCTCTCTTTCTCTAGTTCTGAGATTAGCCTTATGTACCACCATTGATCAACTTTAAGTATCAGTTCAAATTTGTAAAATAAATCAACAAATAAATAGGTAATATTACAAGTGAGCAATTATCAACTTTTACTTGAATTTATTTTCTCCTTTCTTGCAGCATTGGTTGGCCTGGTTTTTAGAAGAAATGAAAGTAGTATATAAAAGAGGTGTAGAAAAAATATGTCACCTCCATGTTCCTTTATGTACAACTTAAACAATTAGAGATCTGGATGCCAATGTAAGCATTCATAAATATGATGAAGGTCTATCTTGGTCTCTGTCTCTTTGGGATATGTTAAAATATTCAGTGATGCAAATTGTACTGATGCAGGTAAAATTAGGGACTTAGTCATAAATATTAATATAAATCCAACTATAACCACCTCTGATCTCACTGCTAAGAGGAAAGGACAAGTTTATAAACTGAAATAAAAGTCTCGGGGAAGACAATTTAGCTAAAGTGGATAGGGGAGCACGCAAGCACAATTCTTAGTTAAGGGAGCCACCTTAGGTTTGGCAAGAGACTTGAACCTAGAGTGGCTCCCAGGAGCCCAAGGCAATGTCCACAGTTAGTTCCTTGGGCAGCTGAAGATAGGGAATCTGAAATGACCCTATCCTATAGCAATACTGACGAATATCTTGCATATCACCATAGAACCTTCATCTGGTGATGGATGGAGATAGAGACAGAGACCCACACTGGAGCACTGGACTGAGCTCCCAAGGTCCCAATGAGGAGCAGAAGGAGGGAGAACATGAGCAAAGAAGTAGGGACCACAAGGGGTGCACCCACCCACTGAGGCAGTGGAGCTGATCTATTGGGAGCTCACCAAGGCCAGCTGGACTGTGACTGAAAAAGCATGGGATAAATCTGCACTCTCTGAACATGGCGAACAATGAGGGCTGATGAGAAGCCAAGGAAAATGGCACGGGGTTTTGATCCTACTTAATGTGCTGGCTTTGTGGGAGCCTAGCCAGTTTGGATGTTCACCTTCCTAGATCAGGATGGAGGGGGGAGGAGCTAGGATTTACCACAGGGCAGGGAACCCTGACTGCTCTTTGGACTGGAGAGGGAGGGGGAGAGGAGTGGGGGGAGGGGGAGAAGGGTAGGAGGAGGGGGAGAAGGGTGGGAGGAGGGGGAGGGAAATGGGAGGCTGGGAGGAGGTGGAAACTTGTTTTTTTTTCCTTTTCTCAATAAAAAAAAATAAAAAAAATACTTGAAGACAAGCACCCAGAATGTTTGTTAACACAGGGATTGCAGGTTTCTACCAGTAAAAGTTTCAGATTAACTAGTCTTAGGCAGGCCAAATGTTAGTGTTGTGAACAAATTCTCAGGTGGTGCTAATTATGCTTTGTGCATGCCCATTCTGATAAGCACTGCACTAAAATACTCTCAGCTTTTATTTATAGTATTCCTATTTTAAATACTCAATGGTGGTACTGATAGTATTCATATGTAGTAGTTATTTATATTTTCTCCTCCACATTTTTGAGGAGAAGTAGAAGAAATATGTCATATAAAATCAAATATTGGATATTGGGTGATTTCCATTGTCAGGCTTCCCTTTTGTAAATATAACATTTCTCTTTATTAGCAGGAATAGTTTGAACAATTTCAAGTGTAGACTCAGGGTTCCATCTAGAAAATTGGTGATAAAAAAGAACAGACACAGTTTTGGGATGTAGCTCAGCCAGTAAAGTACTTACCACATAATCACAAGGATCTGAGTATGGATTCCTAGCAGCCATGTAAAAAGTCATATGTGGTATTGCTATGGAGAAAAGTTCAAGCTTTATCCTTGCTAGTAGCAGCAATCCATACTTGCTTAGGAGTCATTCACTTCTTGGCATAGTTTGTCACTTCAAAGTTCTTGTCACCTAGCTGGTTTCTGTTTATGTGTTTATTGGTCCAAATTTCCCAGTGTTGATTTCACAGTTTCAGTGCCTGAGACCATACTCCTTTATACTCCTTTAAAGCTGGGAATGTTTGTATTATCAGTGCTTGAGCTATCTGTGTTCCTTGGCTTTAGCTTGAGTTTATTAGTTTTACTAAATTCCAAGTCCTGAGTTTACATGGTGGTGGTTCTGTTGTTCTCCAGGTCATAAGAGTCTTGAGTGGGGAAGGGGTTAAACTTCAAAGATATTCCTAGTTCACTGTTTTCTGTTCTTCCCTGCCAAAGGTTTTGACTGCAGAGTTACTCTATGGTTTTGATTCCTTCTCTTGTAAACATAATTATCAAGGTTGCAGGATGGCAGTGCATAACTTCTCAGTGTTTCTATCACACAGTATAATGTTTCATCTAAAATTTTGTGCTTTCCGTCATTGTAGATATTTTATAGCCCCCCTCTCTTTCTTTCATTTATTAAAAATTTCTGCCTCCTCCCAGCCTCCCTTTTTCCTCCCCCTCCCCCCACTCCCCACACCCCACTCTCCTTCCCCTTCCTCTACAGTCCAACAAGCAGTCAGGGTTCCCTGCCCTCTGGGCATTCCAAGGTCCTCCCCCTTCCATCCAGGTCTAAGAACGTGAGCATCCAAACCGGCTAGGCTCCCACGAAGCCAGTAAGTACATGCAGTAGGGTCAAAGCTCAGTGCCATTGTCCTTGGCTTATCAGCAGTCCTCATTGTCCACCATATTCAGAGAGTCCGGTTTTATCCCATGCATTTTCAGTCCCAGTCCAGCTGGCCTTGGTGATCTCCTAATAGATCAGCCCTACCGTCTCAGTAGGTGGGTGCCCCCCTCACGGTCTTGACTTACTTGCTCATGTTCTCCCTTCTTGTGTTCCTTATTTGGCCCTTGGGAGCTCAGTCCATTGCTCCAATGTGGGTCTCTGTCTCTATCTCCATCCATCGCCAGATGAAGGTTCTCTGGTGATATGTCTGTAAGAAATAATGACCTTCCTCCATCAATCTCCCTTTCAGCATTTATTTGTTCCTCTATAATTCTGAAGGGCCACTACTATCAAGGAATCTATTTAGTTTTATAAGGCAATTATAGTTTGCTTGAATGTGAGATCTTCCTTAAATTGTTTGTGCAAATTGAAATGTTTTGACAAAGAGGGCATGATGATCCAAATTTGATATGTTTGAGGTTATGTTTTAGGATAGAGAAGAGACTCCTACATTGGCTGGATTGATGACCAGCCAGAGAACTTTCATCATGTTATAAAAATTTCCAGGAGTGCTTGTGGTACAGTCCAATGCCTATATTACAAATGCACCATTATTTTTGCTTGGGTATTGTTACTTCCCAGTCTATTCTTTGTTCACTGTCTCCATTAATTTCTGACCAAAAGAAAAAAAGAAAGAAAGAAAGACCTTGTAAAGAACGAAAGAAAGACCTTGTAATTCTATGTAATTCTATGGATTTGAACCCCATCTCAAGCTTCAGGTAAGACAGAAATTGAGATGTGTTCATGGGCATCGAGAACATATGAAATGGAGGAGATGAGAAATAAAGTTCCTCAGCAATGTGCAGGACCTAGAAAATAGGAAAACTGGATATCTTAAACTTGCTGGATTCTAAGGTTGTGGAGTGAAACTGTGGTGGAGCCTTCTTCACCTTGGAGAGATAAAGAAGTTAAAATTAATTTTGCTGCAGTTTGAAGGAGTGAGGTGATTTATGAATGCCCTGTCATTTAGTGGTTAAATAAGAGAAAAATATTTCGGAGATATACCATGTTATCTATGTGGTGATCAGGAAGAGGTGTATCAAGTAGGGCATGTTTCCAAAGTTTTGTGTAGATAAAGGACAGAAGACTCTGAGATAGGGAAGGAGGAACTTGTAGATGCTCTGTTTTGAGTCAATCTGGGATATGAAGGCATCTCCTGAACTTCAGTTCAAAGGGACTGATAAGGGTGAGATATTTGGGCAGGACTTGGAATTTGAACATAGCTGAGAGAAGGGAGTTTAAATTAAATTTAAATCCTGTTTAAATTCCTGAGTCAGGAGGATTGAGAGTTGAAAGAGATGTATAATTTCCAAGGGATCTGAAGGAAATAATTAAATATTGGGTGATGAAGGAGATGAATTCAGGGTGATGAAAGAGATGAATTCTGACTATATGGAGGAGGGAAATTAAAAGCTGGGAGGATTACTTACTCAGAGAGTAAGAAAGTGAGCTATGGTGTAGACCCATCTTGTAGTTATTTTTTTTTTGTTTAAGAAGGCTTCAATCTATTCACCAGTGAAATGGTAACGTATACCTTGCAGTCTAGAGTGGATAACTAATCTCCATTTGGATATGGGAAAGGGGGATTATTTTAGGATTTGTTTTCTGACAGGTCTCACAAGACTCAGTTAGCTTTTTAGGAACAGCTTATTTCTGGAGAGGTGAGGAATAAGTACCTTATGAGGAAAGAGATTAAAACCTGATTAGAATGCTGATATAGGAAATATATAAGTTAGGGTGTCAGGATTAAGGTGTGGTGATGTGTATGAGGAGGGTGTACTTTGAGTACATAATATTGGCTGTAGGGATGGTATTTTTGTAGTAAGGGCTTGATCTAAGACAAGGCATGTGGGTTGAGCCAGTTGTTCAATCTAGTTACCATGAAGAGAAATAAATTATTTGTCCTTTTGATTTCCCCCTCAGTAAGGGATGACCACTAGGGTAGGTAAGAAACCTGTTTCATATAAGTCCTGTATAAACAGGGAGTTAATAACTGGTGTTCTTTTGGGAGTCAAGAAGCCTCCTCCTCTTTAGATTAAGACATTGGAATCTTTTATGATGTAAGTATATTTGGAGTTGGTATATATATATTTATCATGGGGTTGTAAGCAAGTGTGGGAACCTGAATGAGAAGTGTTAGTATTGCCTATTGGAAAGTTGTATAAGGTTATAGTGTTTTGATATAAATTAACCATGGAATTGCTGAAGCAGCTGATTCTCATTGAAGTATATATCTTTTTGCACAAGGGGTCTGTTTTAGGGTGCTACTATCTATAAGTCAATCTGTGTTTTTTTATCAAATAGGTGGAATAAAGAGTTAGTGAAAAGGTTCAGAGGAATAATGAAAGAGACTCAGTGAAATAGAGGGATTATTACATGCAATGTCTCAGGTTTGATGGGTGGGTATGACACTAATATGAATTTGGGTCTAACAAATAAGCATGGAGGAGCTATACCATGTATTGGGGGGGTGTTATGAAAGTTCAGCAGTAGTTGATTAAGTCCTTCAGTAAGAGTATAGTAATAAAGTATTGGGGGAGTTGAATAGGGTTTTTTGTTTTTCTCAATGACAATTAAAGCCATTGTGGCTAGGGTCTGTAGGTAAGGCATCCATCTTCTGGTGACCATGTCTAGATGTTTGGAGAAATAAGTCATGTTTTTGCTACCCTCTATGACAGTATTATGAAGTACTGTCCCTGGTTTGTATGTACAATGTAAAAGAAGGGTTTGTATAGGTCTGAAGTGGATAGTGTAGAGGCATGAGAGTGGACTTGAGCATGTTGACAGAAGAAAAGAGGGATGGGGAGATGAAGTTATTCATGCAGAAGCCTTATAGTACTCATAAGAGGCTAAGAAATGAGGGAGAAATTAAGGATATAGTGTTACAAGCAGCAACATTAAACAGTAATTGCTCAGCCATATTTTCATGAGCAACTTCTCAGAGCCAAAAGCTATGGTGAAGGTTAACCAAAACTTCAAAGAATTTTGGGATTAAAACTTTGTGAATAAAGTGGCTATTTTTTCCTATAGATTTCTGCTGTAGCCGACTCCCCTTCTGTTACATATTTGGGGATTAATTCACACATTTCAGAACTTTTTGTGAATATACTGATTACTATATGCGTATGCTTCAGGGGTTTACTGATCACGTTTCCCTAGCTACATTTAGAAATAGTTTCCCACTACCAGGCCTTTGTTCCTTTATTCTAAGTAAAGGCAGAGATCTGGTTTATTGCAATTACCTTTATCAACAGGCATTTGGTCAGTGTCTAGGGTTTAGGAAAGACCATTCTATTTAAGACATAAAATTACTTGTAACATGAGCGGCTGCTTGTTGGGGTCTGTCCCACCCAGTACCCCACAGCTGGCAAGTCCCAAAGAAAATCACACAGAGATCTCCATAAGTTATAAAACTGATTGGCCCATTAGCTCAAGCTTCATATTAGCTCTTATAACTCATATATTAACCCATTATTCTTATCTATGTTAGCCACTTGGCTCAGTACCTTTCAACCTGGCAGGTTACATCTTGCTTCTCAGTGGTGTGGGCTGGAATGGGAGTGGGAGCAGGAGCTTCCTGCCTCCCAGAATACTCCTGTTCTCTTTTTTCCACCTCTACTTCTTGTCTGGTTTTCCCTCCTATTCTTCCTGCCTGGCCAATCAGCGTTTTATTAAAACACATGATTGACAGAATACAGATAATTCTCCCGCACCAATTACTACTTGCCCAAAGCTGTTAATTCATAGCTGTTCAGAGAGTAGATTAAACATGCTCTGGTTTTGCCTCGTTTATAGATAAGAAATACAAAGACCCAAAACTAACCTTCATTAAAAGATCCCTAACTCCTTATGCTCATCTTTACCTCAGTTTACTGGTGATTTTAGTTCAGGAATCTTACTGCTTATGTTTTACTTTCAAGGACAGCAGAAGAGATAATTAACAACAACCCAGAGAAAGACTTCCTTCCTGTAGACCCCACAGACCCACAATGCCCATGATGAGAATGGCTGATAACAGCATACCCAGAACTGATAATTTAGAGTCCTGAGTCTTCTCTTTTCTTCCACTACTTAGATCAGTTACTGTAAACTCTAAACATAGACCATAGAAATTACAGTGTCTCGTGAATGTGCTATTCAGATAAGAAGCCATAGCATCCCTTTGACTGTTTCTGTAGGTTGCCTGGTTACCTGATATTCTCTATATATTCTGGGAGAAAAAAAAAAGTGGTGCACTTATTTAAAAAACAATCCATGCCTTATTGATAATTTTATTAAAAAAATAAACCCTTTTGCTTTTTACCTTACCACCTAAAAATGTAGTATAGCACAATAACCTTCCTCTCTAAAAGTCCCTGATATTTAATTCCTTTCTTAATTAACTTTCTCTATTAAGGAGTTTACTGGATGTGCACTAAGCCATTTTCACCTTTGAACTGACAGTCACAAATCTCTCTCTCTCTCTCTCTCTCTCTCTCTCTCTCTCTCTCTTTCTCTCTCTGTCTCTCTGCATGGCGTGTGTGTGTGTGTGTGTGTGTGTGTGTGTGTGTGTGTGTGTGTGTAAACTTTTGTCTGACTTTTATGGTGCAAAAGAATTCCAGCTGTGAAACCTGCTAGGCCTGGTGGGATTGCTTGTTTTAAGAGTTTGTATTACTGGGAATGTTGGTAACAGGAGGAATAACAAAGAGGGAGAAGAAGAATAAAGAAATACGGATATAAAAATTGTGTTGTAATTTTCATAGCCCTCAGATTTTATCTCCCTTTTCTTATTGTGGTATCTTTATTTGAAACTTGATAGGGTCTCTTGAGAGCTAGAATCTTAAGGTTCCTATTCATATAGATGTAGAAGAAGTTATAAAAAGCCTTATGTACAAGCAATTTGTTTTTGATTTAGGAATGGGGATAGACAAGAAGTTCCTTCACCCTGGCTTGGAAGATAGGTACCTGTTCTCCTGAGATTGAGGCTGGTTATCTCATTTGACCTTCAGAAAATGTTGGAATCCTGAAGAAGTAAACTTTAATGACAGTGAACAAATGGACTTTCTAATGAGATCAAGAGCAAACAGGCAAAGAGAGACAGCTTCCTTCTTCTTCCATCTCTTTTATAAACTGTAATCAGGAGTCACCAGATTAGAGGTGTGTCTTCCCAGGTCAAAAGAACTGAATTAAACATGTTTTTGCTACCTCAAAGACCAAGATTAGAAGTGAAAAGTTGTACTTCATATGATTTAAGGAAAATCCCTCACAGTGATGCCAAACCATCTTTAGATGTTAGTTAATTGCAGATATATGATAATTGACAACCAGGAAAATATATCACACTGGGGAATGCCCAAAACTCATTTTATTGTTAAGTCAGTTTGTGTTGACTCATGTCAGTCAGTGAGTAGGGAGAAAGATTCCCCTGTGTCCAGTATGAAAGAAATTTTTCTGAAAAACAATGTACAGTTCTGAAGAGTTCAGGTGGGTCTCTGCCACAGACTAGGAATGTGGACATCTTCTTTGGACCAAGGTGGTAGCTGAGGGATATAGGTGGATATAAACAGGCACAAGGGCAACCAATGGACAGTTCACCTTCCAGTGTCCCCACTGTACTTTTGTGAAGCTTGTATAAGATTTTGTGGGTAGCTGTGGGTTAGGACATTCATTAGCCCAGTTAGCGTTTAATTTTACCTAAAACAAGGATATTGGTATTGATCTCACCTTGGAATATCAGGTGACAAGGTAGGCTAGTTCAGCTGGGATTTCTTAAGACTTGTTGCTAGAAATTGGAAACTGGAATGGCCTTCTTTTATATCCCTTCCACAATCTCTTGATTTCTCTCACTTTCCTTTTTGACTTCCTCCTCTTTGTTATTGAAAACCTTGGTTTCCATATCTCCAAATTTATTTTGAATATTCAGAGGTAAATTTTCTAGTCTCATAAGGTTTCATCTAGTGCTGAGGGTAGATTGACCTAAAAGTGGGCGTAAGTAATAAAGTCCCCTTGGAAACATTATTATCCGCATTGGTGTATTTAATGATGATCTCAGTGATGTGGTTTAGGAAGAGTGTGATATTTTCATTAGGGTGCTGGGTGAGTGAACTTTCAGTTTGTCAAAGGGATTGTCTCCTCTTTTGAGGGAGATTGCGTTCTGTTGATAGAATTTATTGGCATAGTCCTGTTTTAGGGTGTCAAGCAGGGAAGATAGCTCAGACATAGGTTTAAGCCAATATAAAGTCTATTAGCCAGATTATAAGCACTCTAGGTTTTCAGGATCCCACTGTAGCACTGAGACTTTCTCAGGGTGAGCTTTTAAGAACAAAATTCATGTTTATGATATACTTCAGATCACAAAAGAGCCAGAAATAGTACTACAAAAGCCAAAAGGCAAAGTTATTACATTTAAAAAATTTCCCAGAGCTATGAACTTGTTTTAATTTTGGAAGATGGTGCTATCTATCTGCTAAGTTTTACAATCTGAAAGTACCTTCTATCATGAAATCAGTTGTGCTAAGTGTGGGGTTCTACTAAGGTGTAGGTCCATATTACAGTACTAAGATGCCTTCCAGATATGTTCCTTTCTATATTGGGTGAGGGTAGAAATCAGGATATAGTATATATCATACCAGGTGAAAGACAAATATTTGAGTTGTTTGAATAAATTGCTTTTGGAAATAAAGTGGGTTTTCAGACAACAGTGCAAGATTTTGTTCTATGATACCCATTTTCACCAATGTAAAGAGCAGATTGACTCGGGTGGCAAAAAATTACTTTTCGAGACTTCAAGTAAGTGGAACATGACTGCACTGAGTCAGGGTTAGAGAGAAGGGTAAGGGCAAAGGTGGTTGTGGAGGATGTCTTTTGAGACATGTAAGTTGGAAGTATGAGAGGCTGAAGGGTAGGTGGATTTCAGAGCCTTAGGAAATCTAAGAATGGGGGAAGTGGGGCAGGTTGAAGGAGGAGGTTCATCAGCTGAATAAAAATCCAAAGAATTTGATAGACAGTCAGATTTTAAATTTGGGATCAGGCTTTTGGTAACAAGGGATGATTTGGGAGTCAAAACAAAAGTTGAAGAGAGAGGGGCCGGAGCAAGGTCCAAAATGTCTTGGACATAAAGTATGACAGAACATTTTTGATTTTCTCTTAAGAAGTTGTCTAACTTAGAGACTATTGAGATTGAAAGTTTCAATTTCACACCAGTGTTGGCCATGATAGATAGGGTACTGCTGTTGTCAGATGTAAGCAAATACACAAACAAGTTTAATGGAGTGGTGCTCAAAAAAAAGTTTTAATAATGTCTTAATAATAGGCCAAAGTAATATTCCCTTGGATTGACAATTTAGAGCCCATACTGTAAAAGTTTGATTTTAGGGTTTGAATTGATTGTGAGCAAAATTTTCAAGAATTGTAGAGACAACAATCCTATCAGCTGAGGGATCCCCTAAACATTGGGAGAAAATAAAAAAAATGGACCAGAGTATTAGGAGAGGTGTACCTACATGTATAAGACTTTAGGGAATCAGAAAGCCAATTGGGAGAGGTTCCTGGAAGAAAACTATGAAGAACTCCAAGAGTCTGTGGTCTTGTCAAGGTTTCACTGAGATAGAACCAGAGAGTTTACCTTGTCTTGAAGTATTTGTGTGTAACATCAGTGTTAGATGAAGGGCCTCTAGTCTAGGAAGAAAAGGTCAGAGGAAGAAGCAGGGCTTGATGGAGAATTATGGAACAAGGCCAGTATGGACTTCAATGGAGTTCCAAGAAAGCCTCCAAATAAGGTTTACACAACATACATAGTCAAAGGCCACTCTCTCAGTTTTACTGTGAAAAGCTACCATGACAAGGTACATTTATAAAGTTATGCGTGGTCCACTTTTGTGTGCTGTGAATAAGTCATATTATCATTTGTTAATAAAGAAGATGCTTTGGCTTATGGCAGGGCAGAATAGAGCTAGGCAGGAAATCTAAGCAAACAGAGAGACAGGGAGAAAGAAGGCAGAGTTGGGGAGATGCCAGCCACTGCCAGAGGAGCAAGAAGTCAGTGCATTACTAGTAAGTCACAGGGAATATGGGTATACACAGATTATTAGAAATGGGTTAATTTATATGTAGAGCTAGCCAGCAAGAAACCTGAGGCATTGGCCAAACATTTTATAATTAATATTAAGCCTCCAAATGATTACTTTATAAGCAGCTTAAGGGACCAGAGGTAGGAGAGAATCTGATCCAGTAGGACTGGGTGGCACAGAGAAAGATTTCCAGTTAGATATGGCACACACTGTTTGGCACATAACCACATGAGACCAAAAAAGTTTTTTAAAAAGGTTCTATATGAAAATAAATAAAAAAAACCACTGGATTTCCTAGTCTTTCATGCCAGCCACATCACATCGCTGGACAACTGCCCCAAGATATGGAGCCGGTGACTGGTACCCACAATCTCTTATGGGGGCCATGGAAAGGAGGCTTCAAGCTGCTGCCTCTGGGCTTGAGAGGACAGCTGAAGGCTGGAGAGAACAGCAGAGCTTCAGACTACTTAGTATTCTTCCAAGAGTTGGGGAGGTAAGCATATCTCTCCTGGGTACCCCTGCCGTGCTGCAAAATGAAATGGCATGGAAAATCTGTGGCCAAAGCCACAGATTTTGTCCTAGACATGCACACCTTGTATTTTAAAAACATTCCTGGTCAAGAAATAATTACAGGTATGCAATAAGGACAAAAAAAATCTCCAAACAAGTCACAGTTATTTTTTAAAAAATAACCTGAGAGTGAGATGAAAAATAGTATAGAAAGTTATAAAGAGAAATAAATAGTCTAAAAATTAAAACAAATTCTTAAAGAAGACAGTAAAACTCATGTAAAAGAAAAAATCCATGTAAAGATTGAAGACTGAAAATATATTGGGAGTCCGTATCCTGTATAATATTGTGTTGATTTTTGAATTGTATGATGCTTGGTGGACAAGAGACAGCTGCTGAAAGATATGAGAGTGAAAGAGAGACTGAAAAATCCAAACCTAAGTTGTTTTTAAATGCCTTAGATTTAAAGCATATATCAAAAATATGTTTGTAAAGTGAAATTTAAAAGGTGCATTACTTAGGAGAAAGAGTTTTGCTTTTCTTTCCACAGGAAACAAGAAGCTCCATATTTGTTCCATGTAAAAATGAACCGGCTTTGATCAAGTGAGACCTCCTGAAACTTGAGAGGTGATATCTATCAACACGTTAACACTGGTCCTTGCAGGATTTGGTCTTTATCTAAAAATTTTTTTAAAAGACCCTAAAGATACTTCATCCACAGAGTGCAAGAAGCAATTTGAAGCAAACAATGGCCAAATACACAAGAGTTTTGTGGAGTATGGATGGTCTTTGATTATTAGGTATGTTATGAATGTTTGTTAGACTAAAAGAAATATAATAATTTAGGATAAAAAGGCAATTTTTAATCTCAATGTTTTATTGTATTTTTCTGAGCTCTACATTTTTCTCTGCTCCCCTCCCTGCCTCTCTCCTCCTCCCTTCAGTCCACCCCCAAAGTCCCCATGTTCTCAATTTACTCAGAAGATCTTGTCTTTTTCTACTTCCCATGTAGATTAGATCTATGTATGTCCCTCTTAGTGTCCTCATTGTTGTCCAAATTCTCTGAGACTGGTAGGCTGGATTTCTTTGTTTTTTGTTTAAGAACCATTTATAAGAGAGTACCTGTGATAATTGTCTTTCTGTGTCTGGGTTACCTTACTCAAAATGATGTTTTCCAGTTCCATCAATTTTCCTGCATAATTCAAGTTGCCATATTTTTCCTGCTGTGCAGTACTCCATTCTGTAAATGTACCACATTTTCCTTACCCATTCTTCAGTTGAGGGGCATATAGGTTGTTTCCAGGTTCTGGCTATGACAAACAACGCTGCTATGAACATAGTTGAGTACATATCCTTGAAGCATGATTTAGCATCCTTTGGATATATACCCAAAAGTGGTATTGTTGGGTCTTGAGGAAGGTTGTTTCCTAATTTTCTGAGAAATCACTACACAGACATCAAAGCGGGCTGTACCAGCTTGCATTCCCACAAGCAATGCAGAAGTGTTCCCTTTACCCCTCAACCTCTCCAGTATAAGTTGTCATCAGTGTGTTTTTAATCTTGGACAATTTTACAGGTGTAAGGTGGAATATCAGAGATTTTTTGATTTGCATTTCTCTGATGACTAAGTATGTTGAAAATTTCCTTAAGTGTCTTTCAGTCATTTTAGATTCCTATGATAAGAGTTCTCTGTACTCCATTTTTTATTCTATTATGTATTCTTTTGATGACCAATTTCTTGAGTTCTCTGTATATTTGGGAGATCAGACTTCTGATGTGGGGTTGGTGAAGATCTTTTCCCATTTTGTAGGCTGTCATTTTGTCTTGTTGACCATGTTGTTTGCTTTACAAATGCTTTTCAGTTTCAGGAGGTTCCATTTATTAATTGTTTCTCTCAATGTCTGTGCTGCTGGGGTTATATTTAGGAAGTAGTCTCCTGTGCCAATGTGTTCAAGTGTACTTCCCACTTTCTCTTCTATAAGGTTCAGTGTGGCTGGCTTTATGTCGAGGTCTAAGGTCCATTTGGACTTGAGTTTGGTGCATGGTGATAGATATGGGTCTATTTTCATTCTTCTACATGTTGATATCCAGTAATGCCTGCACCACTTGTTAAATATGCTTTCTTTTCTCCATTTGATAGTTTTTGCTTCTTTGTCAGAAATCAGATGTTCGAAGGTGTGTGGATTAATATCTGGGGCTTCAATTTGGTTCCATTGGTCCTTCTGTCTGTTCTTATGTCATTACCAGGCTGTTTTTAGTACTGTATCTCTGAGGTAGAGTTTGAAGTCAGGGATTGTGATGCCTCCAGAAGTTCTTGTATTGTACAAGATATTTTTGGATAACCTGGGTTTTTAGCTTTCTTACATGAAGTTGAGTACCATTCTTTTGAGAATGAAGATTTTTTCTGGGATTTAATGAGAATTGCATTGAATCTGTAGATTTCTTTTGGTAAGATTGCCATTTTTACTATGTTAATTCTGCCTACCCAAGAGCATGGGTGATCTTTCGACTTTCAGGTGTGTTCTTCAATTTTTTTCTTCAAAGATTTAAAGTTCTTGTCATACAATTTTTCAACATGTTTGGTTAGAGTTACTCCAAGATAATTTATGCTATTTGTGGCTCTTGTGAAGGGTGTTGTTTCTCTGATTTCTTTCCAAGCCCTATTATCATTTGTGTACAGGAGGACTACTGATTTTTTTTGAATCTCAATATTTCACATTGCCTTGTGTTTAAGTTTTATTACAGTGTATATATGCTTCTATTCTTGTTTAAATCACTGTAATCCATCATATATATATATATATATACATATATATATAAATGAATTAAATATAAAAGAGCAGAGGAAAATGTAGAGCTCAATAAAAATAAAAAAAACCTTTAGACTCACAAAGATAGGATAGGTGATATAACCTTTTCTTTAATTTTGCCAAATACAAATAGTCTAAGTTTTATAACTGTATTTTTTTCTTGGTTCCTATTTTATGACATGTATTTTTCTAATATTAAATTTAAAGCCCTTCTGTATGCTGAAATTATGTCTTATTACCATTGGTTCATAAAGAAGCTTCCTTAGCCTATGATGGGGCAGATTATAGCTAGGTGGGAAATCCAAGTAGAGATACAGGGAAGAAGAAAGTAGTCAGGGAGACACCAGAAGCTGCCGGAGTAGTAAAAGTCTGGTAAACCACAGGGTACATGTGGATACACAGATTATTAGAAATGTGTCAATTTATGTGTAGAGCTTGCCAAACAATATATAATTAATATCAATCCTCCAAATGATTATTTTATAAGCAGCTATGGGAACTGTTGGGCAGGAGAGAAACCAATCCAGTAGGACAGCTGGAAAAGAGAAAAGTCTCCAGCTACAATAAAGAAAATATTTAATTGGGGTGGCTTGCTTACAGTTTCATAGTTTCACTCTATTATCATCATGGTGGAGAACATGGAGGCATACAGGCAGATGTCATGCTGGAGTAGCTGAGAATCTTATATCTTACAAGCAACAGGCAGTTGACTTGAAGTCACACTGAGGGAGTCTTGAGCAAAAGGGACCCCAAGCCCTACACCTGCAGTGACACACTTCCTCCTACAATGCCATAACCACTCCAACAATGCCACATCTAATAGTTACACTCCCATTGTGATTATGGGGGACAATTACATCCAAACTACCACATTTCATTCCCTGACACCCATAAACTTGTAAAAATATCATATTGCAAAACCCATTTAGTCCAATTCCAGAAGTTCCCATAGTCTATTACAGTCTCAACAATATTTTAAAGTCTAAATTTCAAAGTCTCTTCTGAGATTATGATATTTCTTTACTATAATCATCTGTAAAAATAAAAAAAAATCACATGCTTTCAACATATATTGGCATAGGTTATAAATTACCATTCTAAAACATAAGATGTGAAAACACTCTTCAGATCTCCAACCCTGTTCAGCTTTGCTGATTGCAACACATTTTTCCCCCTTGGGTGGTTCCAGTCCCTGTGAACAGATCTCTTTGGCAGGTATCCAACAACTCTGGCATCTCTAACATCAAGGCAACCAAGGATTCAACTTCAAAACTTCACAAAATGTTCTCTCTACAAGGTATCAGTTTAGTGATACATCTGATACAGGCCTAGTGTCAGCTGCTGTTTCATAAGCCATTTCTTCTATCTTTAACTCTGAAGCCTGACCACATGGCTGAAGCTGCCAAGTCCTGCTGCTTACTCAGACTGGAACATGTCCCCTTCGTTTAAGTACATCTTCACCAGTTTTCTTTCAAGTACAAAGATTGGCTGTTCTTTTTTTTTAACTTTTTTTATTGAGAAAAGGAGAAAAATAAAACAAGTTTCCACCTCCTCCCAGCCTCCCATTTCCCTCCCCCTCCTCCCACCCTTCTCCCCCTTCTCCCACCCTTCTCCCTCTCCTCCCACTCCTCTCCCCCTCCCTCTCCAGTCCAAAGAGCAGTCAGGGTTCCCTGCCCTGTGGTAAGTCCTAGGTCCTCCCCTCTCCGTCCATTTCTAGGAAGGTGAACATCCAAACTGGCTAGGCTCCCACAAAGCCAACACATTACGTAGGTTCAAAACCCCGTGCTGAGATAGAGACAGAGACCCACACTGGAGCACTGGACTGAGCTCCCAAGGTCCCAATGAGGAACAGAAGGAGGGAGAACATGAGCAAAAAAGTCAGGACCACGAGGGGTGCACCCACCCACTGAGACAGTGGAGCTGATCTATTGGGAGCTCACCAAGGCCAGCTGTACTGTGACTGAAAAAGCATGGGATAAAACTGGATTCTCTGAGCATGGCGAACAATAAGGGCTGATGAGATTGGCTGTTCTTAATCTTGCTCTGTGGAACAGACTCAGAATCAGAATCAGAAATCTGCCAGCCACTGCCATCCTAGTGCTGGCATTAAAGGTTTGCCTGACCACAGCCAGCTCTAAGTATTTCTTTAGTTTCTTTTCACAACTTGGGATGAATCTAGCTGGATGGGATCTTGCCCTGAGTTTACCACACCTTTTATTCCATTTCTTAATTTGTTTATCTCCTTGAACACAGGATTTAGCTTCATTCCACTTCCTGGTCTCCTTTTCTCCTCAAAATTTACATATTGGAACTTACTCTGTTTAGCTTCCTCTTTTCATTATAAATCTTCATTAGTTAACACTAATATCCACACAACAGAGTGTTCTGAACTGTTTTGAGATTTCTTCTGCCAATGTAATTAATCCAGAACTCTTCACTTTAGCCTCAGGAAGACTCTTCAGACTAGGGCAAAATAAAGCCACCTCCTTCACAAAATATCACAAAAACAATCTCTAGACAACATACTGACAGTAATAAAATATTATGATACAGTTGTGTTTCTCAGTGTAACTCTATCAGACTATTGAAACAATTGAGACCAAGGAAATGCTAATTTCAGCTGGAATCCCATGCTGCAATATGGAAAGGTGCCAACCAGAAAAAAAAAAATCTCCGGGAAAGAGATTTCACATATGACTGTGTCTGAACACCTTCCAAGATGAAACTGAATTTCAGAAAAGTATGGGATAATGCTGGGCAGGACCAGTCCTTTATTAAAATTGCTTGGATTCTTGACTATGGGTTAAAATTTTAATCTCAAATCAGGACCCTGAAGTACTTGAGAAATGGATGTAGGGATAGGGAAATGTGTGTGGCAATGGGGACTGGTGAGCAGGAGTAAAGTGTTCAGTAAATCAGTTTCTCCCTTTTCCCAATGTGGCCACATTAAACAAATCTCAATTTTCTGCTTGTCAGTTATTATTTTTTTCTTATTGAGGACAGGTGGAAGATTCTAGTTTGGAGCACAAAATGTGACCCTTCAAATAGCAATATCACATCCAACCTAATTACTGAAGATGGACTTTTTGTAGATATTTATGGTTCTGGCTCTGTCCCACTCTCTCTCCTCAGAGAACCTGATCAGTCAAAAAACTGGTAATTTTCTTTCCCAGACTCTCATTTCTGCAAAGTACATTGGTCTAAAGACTCCACACATGTTCCCTATGCTGAATTTTGCTTTTCTCTAGTTTTCTTTTTAAAATCTATTGGGGACTATTTATGTCTGTATATTTTTATTATAGTATTTGCTTTTCATTTATTTGAAAAAAATATAGCAATTCTAATCTGCACACCCTCTTGGTCAGGTCACTATGATCCAGAGTTTATTCAATGAGATCATTTCCTTGATAACATGATTTTTGATATAATGAATATGTGCAATGGCATGTGTTTTTTAAAGAGAATGAGTGTGCATAGTATGGAGTCAGAATACATAAAGAAGTGCTGGAGAGATGTTTCAGAGACTAAGAGCACTGGCTGCTCTTCCAGAGGTCCGAGTTAAATTCCCAGCAACCAGGGATCTGATGTGATCTGACATGAGATCTGGGACCTTCTTCTGGCCTACAGACATACATGCAGACAGAATACTGCACACAAAATTAATTAACTAATTAATTAGTCTAAAAAAGGAAAATACATAAAGGGTTTTTTAATTAAAATTCAAAATTATTTTACTATGTTATCAATTAATAAAAGCCCAGCAATACTCCTGCCCCTCTCAGCACTCCCAGATTTTGTTTTCTTACCTCATCAAAAAAACCCCATGTGGAACTGAGCCAGGCACTAGCAGTGCCGGGTGTATCTGCTGTCCTAGCTGGAAGAGGGGCTGATTGAAGAGCAATGAATTGAGCAGGGAGCAATTTTATTCCCCCATCGGAGCCCACAAAACTCTACAGTGAATGCATAGCTGACAGATAAATAGGCAGATCCACGGAAAGTGTAGATGTTCATTTCACCTGGAACAACCCATTTTGCAGAGCTACAAGAACACTTGTATTTTGGAAAACTCACTGTCATATCTGTAAAAACCTTGTGAAGCCATAATTTTCCCTTCAAAATTGGATTCATTCCTCAGCAGTGTTTCCTCTGTGTGGGCAGTGGAATGACCTTGCTCCATTCACCCACACCATGAGGCCTTGGAGCAGTGGCATTCACTCTTTGTTCTAACAGTCAAATTTACAGAGTGAATCCCATAAACTTACTTGCAAAGAGATCACATAGAAATTTCTATAGAAGACAGGCACTGAGCAGGAAGACAGCATGCCCCACCTTTGCTAGCAAACAAATACTGGGCATACCCAAAGCTGGTTATCACCAGAGATTAGATGAGGAGAATGGGGGAATCCAGTATTCAGTGATGTTTAATAACTTTATCTAATGGTTTGGAATGCCATATTTCCCCTTGAATGCTGGCTCTTTCCAGGGTGGTGCCACCTGTTCCAGAGTACTGCTTTTTCAGGCTCTACATGCCCCTTTTTGTGATTTTGATATGCATATTATAACTGTCCTTGCCTATGGAATTCTCCAACTATGTCTGTAAAAACTAGAAACCTCATTAGTCCTTACTATTACTCTTCTCCTCACTACTACTTTTTCTTCCTCTTACTCTCCTTTCTTCTCCTTATTCTTCCCCTTAGGCTTCTTGCTATTCTTCCTCTCCTCCATGCCCCTTTTGCTTTATTTTTCCCTTTGCACAAAAAATAAAGAAGATGTATTTGAGTTAATTTTTTACCCTCAGATCCTCGCCTGCCATAGATATCCAATTCTGAGTCCTGAGGGGGTACTGAGGCTGGTAATCAAGGCCCAGATAATTCCCGCATTCCAAATTATCATTTTAGTCTCACATATTTAGTAACACTATAAATTATCTCTTGACTAAAGATATTTTATGATTCTTATCTCAAATTAACAATTTTAAATAAAACAAATGAATAATATGTAATTTACAATGGTAATATCCTATGCAGTATATTCATCCTTTAGGATGTGTGTTGCTGATAATAACAACGGGGAGATAAAAAAAATGTAGACAGTTTTATTACTTGCAACAAATAAGGAAACCATTCCAAATTATCTGCAGAACAGTATTGACCTCTAAAAACAAACAAAATGCAATGGGTTAACCAAGGAAAATAGGTCGAGTCATATAAAGAAGAATTAAATTCACATACAGACATAGAATTTCTGAGCATGTTAAATTTGTAATCATATTCACATATTCAAAAGAAAACGTCATGGGCACATCTGAGCAAGGAACATAACATAATGACCAGAGGTCTGTTTGAGTCACCAGAAATGAATTAATCAAACTGCAAATGAATTTGACTACTTCCTTTTAAGTTCCCTCCAGGAACCTTTATGGAAATAAAAAGGGCTCTGAAGATTAAGCAGCAGTCTTTATAAGAGGCAAACCCACATTCCCATAAGTAATCTGCATCAAAAACTGATTGTCACCTAGCAGCTAGCAGTAGGAAAAGAATAATACATCAAAATAAAATCAAGAATAATTTATGCACCATGACATAAGCTTCATAAAAATTTATAAAGTACTTACCTTTTATGGGAAAGGAAGCAGAATCTTTATTCTGAGTATCTGCAAATATGCCCTATATAGCAATTTTACAATTAATATTTGTTTTTATTATATGTAAACTCTATAAAATAATTTAAATCATATTTGATTCATTTCCACAAACCATAGTTCAGAAATTTATCTCTGATACTAGGCACTCAATAAATAAGAGAAGGCAGAGAAAGGACTAAGAGCTGAGTGACCAGCCACATGGTAGGATACCCCACTCTCTAGGCCCTCATTACTAAGGTAAAAACATGGGCCCTGATAATGCACAAAACAATCCCAAACCAGTTTGGAATTATAAAGAGGTTATTTATTTGAAAAAAACTTACAGAAATCCATCTACATGACCAGGAAAGTCCAAAGCAAGAGAGCAAGAGGAGGGCTGCTGCTGCTTTTTAAAGCAAAAGAAACCACGCCCCAGTGGACTGGTATCTCAAAGGATATTGGCTGAAGGAGCTCCTGCAGCACCCCCCTTTTGTTTCAGAGGCAGACACATGCAGTGAGCACTGGGCTGAGTTCACAAAGTCCAGTTGAAGAGTGTGAGGAGTGAGAATATGAGCAAAGAGGTCAAGACTATGATGGGGAAAGCCACTGAAACAGTCTAACTGAGTGGACAGGAGCTCACCACCTCTAGCCAGACAGTGAAGGAACCAGCATAGGAACAAACTAGACCCTCTTAATTTGGGTGACAATTGTATAGCTGGGGCAGACTGTGGAGCTACTGACAGGTGGCACCAGGATTTATCCCTACTTCTTATACTGACTTTTTTAGAATCCATTCTCTTTAGATGGATACATTGCTCAGCCTATATATAGTAGGAAGGACTTTGGCCCTTTCCCGAAGCAATGTGCCTTACCCTCTATGAGGAGTGGATGGGGGTGTGGGGGTGGAAGGGATTAGGTGAAGGGAAGGAGAGAAGAGGGAGTGGGAACTGAGGTTGGTATGTAAAGTGAAAAAAGATTATTTTCTTTTTAAATAAATATTTTTTTTTAAAGTAAAACACAAAAAATAAATGGGAAAATGTATCAACTTAATTTTAAAAACCACAGACCAAAGAATAACATAAATGTCATATAAGAAATAATTATAAGTTATTTCTTTAAAATGTTTCAGAGTATATATAAAATTGGTATAAATAACTGCAAGGAAATATGTTTTTGATGCTATATTCTGAGACAAAGGGAGGACTGAGAGAATTATGAGGTATAGATCATATTATCCAAATAATATAGAAATTTAATTAATAAAAAATTGCTTATCTATCTTTCCTATGCTTTTTTTAACCACAGGATGTCTTAATTCTGTTGCAAGAACAAGAGTCATGATTGTACTGGGGAAAACAGGAAGTGACTCATTCAGCCACAATGGATTGAATTAAACATTCCTTAAAAATTTCCCTTTCCCATTCTGTAGCAATACTTTGAGTCATGGGGCTCATGAGCAATTGTATAAGGCTTCCTGCAATTTTCTCTGAAATTACATACCATGGTATACATTCATGAAACCTCCAGTATCATTTGTAACCTAACAAGCAAAGTGCTGTTTAGTAATCAGAAATGTCTTTGCTTCTGTGATGTAACCTTTCCACAAAATCATAAAATAGTAGTTCAAAAATTGAAAAGTATAATTGAAATAGGTTTACCTAGGGATATATATATATATATATATATATATATATATATATATATATATGGAGAGAGAGAGAGAGAGAGAGAGAGAGAGAGAGCTACAAATAGGATGACCCTTGCCATATATGTAAAGATTTTTGTAAAAACAATACTCAAAGCACAATAATCTGGCACCAGAAGAGATTGATGGCAATACTGTTCCTTAATCACGTTACCCATAAAAAATTAGGAAAGTAAATTTTGTTTTAAAGTATGCCACTTCAGTATGTCACTTAAGATAACATTAACAGCAGCAAAGAGGTGATTTTTCAATGACTGAATGTAGTAAAATTCTTCATAAACCAAGAACCACCAAGCCTGCCATCAGTGTCTCAGCACAGAAGGACACATCATCACCATCCACCAAATGTAGCACATTTCTAATGTCACCATGAGTTCATGACTTGCATAATGCTCCCTATACATATTCTCTCTCTCTCTCTCTCTCTCTCTCTCTCTCTCTCTCTCTCTCTCTCTCTCTCTCCCTCATGCACATTTGCACTCCTAGGTGCCCTTCCCCACCAATAAATCTACAGTGATTTCTGTAGCATGGTGTAATCTTTGAGGCAATCTTAGCCTCAGTCTATCGGCCAATGTATTCCTTGCACAGAAAACCTGAAACGAAATTGAATAAGAAGAAACAGTAGACAAGAAGGAAAGAAATAGATTTTTTTCTGGCATTTTTTTTATTTTCTTAAATATTTTTGCTTATTGATGCAATTCTAGACATTTCTAGGCTTTCATTTCATTTCTATGCATACATTTCATTCATTTGTAGTAAATTAAAAAATAAGTGTTTTTTCTCTCAACTCTTTAATAGGAAATAAGACAGTTATGGCAATTATCATAACAGTGTCCACAGTAATTTTAAACATTATTATATAAAATTAATATATTTATGATATTAATATATAATAATATTATATATAATTATAATTTTAATAATCAAAATCAAGTAGAAACTTGCAAGTAGCTAAAAAGTACTGACATTAATATGGTAGCACTTTCTAATGGTGAAAATGTTCCTTTTCTTCCCAAAGACAAGTTTTACAAAGAAACTCAGAATTCTAGGGATGTTTTAAATTTGATCAAAATTTATGCCAAGCATAGAGACCCTATGTCATAATAAAACTGTATTTTTAGTACATTACTTGATGATAAACTGCAATGTCATTACTGTTGAATTACAAGCTACACTTCAAGCAGCAAATCATCCTTTGCTTATATTGGCATTTAGTGTCACACCCTAATTAATATGAATTATTTTATGCTTTATAGTGTACCATAAACCCAACCAATCTCTCTGAAAATTAGAACTTGAATAAAAGCTTTAGACTCATGGACAGAGGTTTAAAATAAATTGTAGTAGCACATTGAATAATTTCTTTTCCTGCTTTTCTCTTTTAGGAAACACTTTCTTTTATATTATTGTTGATGTTAAAAGGTATCTTCTTTAAAATGGACTACATTGGCCAGGCAGTGTTGGCACATGCCTTTTAATCCCAACTCTTGGGAGGCAGAGGAAGGTGGATCTCTGTGAGTTTGAGGACAGCCTGGTCTATAAGAGCTAGTTCCAGCACAGCTAGGGCTCATGCACAGAGAAACCTTGTCACTAAAAACAAACAAATAAAAACAAAAGGGACTATATCTTAATAATCTCCTTTTCTTGATTTCTTGTTCTTTCTCCCTTTTTCCTGATGAGAGGATAATTGGTCTTAACTTTTTCATACAATACAATTTGATTGAAAACAATATCATCTAATGTGCTAGCTGGATTTTGCTGAGTTGACACAAACCTACAAACCTAGATGTATTAGAAAAATAGGAACCTCACCTGAGAAAATATCTCCCTAAGATTTGCCTACATAAAGCTTTGTATGTCAGACATAGCTCAATGTGGGTGTAGTACCTTTGGGCTGCTGCTCCTCTGTGAATAAGAAAGCAGGCTCAGACATCCATGAGGAACAAGTTTGAATTCTTGTCCTTATGTCTTTTGATGTGGAAGTGTGAGATGAAATAAATCTGTCCCAAAATTGTTTCAGTGATGGCATTTAAAACCCTAACTAAAGTATGTAAGACAAAATCTTCCTTTTAAATGTGATTTTCACTGCTCCCATATCCACCCTTTCTCCATCCCAACCATCCCATTCCCCCAAGCTCTCCCCATCCTCTTCTTCTCACTTTTCTCTCCCCATCTCCCCTTACCCCCATCCCATCCCCACCTCCAAGATCCCAATCTTTGCCTGGCAATCTTATCTAGTTCCAATATCCAGGAGGATAACTGTATGTTTTTCTTTGGGTTCACCTTCTTATTTAGCTTCTCCAGGATCACGAATTATAGGCTCAATGTCCTTTATTTATGGCTAGAAACCATTTATGAGTAAGTACATACAATGTTCATCTTTTTGGGTCTGGGTTACCTCACTCAGGATAGTGTTTTCTATGTCCATGAATTTGCATGCAAAATTCAAGATGACATTGTTTTTTACTGCTGAGTAGTATGGGATGTATATATCTTAATTAAGGGAGCCATTTTAGGGTTGGCAAGAGACTTGACTTTAGAGAGGTTCCCGGGTATCCATGGAGATGTCCTCAGCTAGTTTCTTGGGCAGCTGAGGAGAGGGAGCCTGAAATGGCCCAATCCTATAGCCATACTGATGAATATCTTGCATATCACCATAGAACCTTCATCTGGTGATGGATGTAGATAGAGACAGAGACCCACATTGGAGCACCAGACTGAGCTCCCAAGGTCCAAATGAAAAGAAGTAGGAGGGAGAACATGAGCAAGGAAGTCAGTACCACAAGGGGTGTGCCCACCCACTGAGACAGTGGGGCTGATCTAATGGGAACTCACCAAGGCCAGCTGGACTGGGACTGATGAAGCATGGGATCAAACCGGAATCTCTGAATGTGGCTGACAATGAGGGCTGACTGAGAAGCCAAGGACAATGGCACTGGGTTTTGATCCTACTGCATGTACTGGCTTTATGGGATCCTAGTCTGTTTGGATGCTAATCTTCCTAGACCTGGATGGAGGGGGGATGACCTTGGACTTTCCACAGGGCAGGGAACCCTGACTGCTCTTTGGACTGGAGAGGGAGGGGAAGGAGGATGGGGGAGGGGAGGGAAATGGGAGGTGGGGAGGAGGCAGAAATTTTTAATAAATAAAACGTAAAAAAATGTGATTTTCAACACTGAAAATGTGTTTATGTTTGTGTGTGTGTTCTTGTGTATATGTGTGTCTGTGTCTGTGTATATTTATTTCAGAGGGGGGAAGAAGTTAGACCACAACATTCTAAAGACAATTCTCTTTCCATTTTGGTGTTGTGGGACAAAAACTGTACCTATTTTCAGGTTAGAGACTAGCACTTTTTCCCAATAAGCTATCATGCCAGTAATTTAAATATTTCAAGTATTTTATTATGAATAATTTTATATTCACTCTTTAATTGTATTGTCAAATAATTTTAAGTCAAAATTTCAAATAATAAACCAAAAAAGGGGTACACGAACTAAACAAAATTCTCAACAGAAGAATTTCAAATGACAGAAGGACACTTAAGGAAATGTACAACATCATTAGCCATCAGGGAAATGCAAATCAAAACAACTCTGATATACCATCTTCCACCTGGCAGAATGGCTGAGACCAAAACCACCAATGATAGCTTATGCTGGAGAAAATGTGGAGTAAGGGAAACACTCATCCATTGCTGGTGGGAATGCAAACTTGTACAACTACTCTGAAAATCAGTAGGGCAGTTTATCAGAAAATTGGGAATCAACCTACCACAGGACCCAGAAATACTAATCTTGGACATATACCCAAAGTTGCTCAATCATACTACAAGGACATTTGTTCAACTATGTTCATAGCAAAATTATTTCTAATAGCCAGAGCCTGAAAACAACCTATGTGTCCCTCAACTGATGAATGGGTAAAGAAAATGTGGTACATTTACATAATAGAGTACTACTTAGCAGTAGAAAAAGAATGATATATTGGAAGTTGCTTCCAAATGTATGGAACTAGAAAAAAAAACCTGAGTGATTAACCCAGCCCCAGAATTGTAAATATGGTATATACTCACTCATAAGTGCATACTAGCTATAAACAAAGGATAAAAAGCCTATAGCCCATGACCCCAGAGGAGCTAAGCAACAAGGTGAACCCTAAGAAAAAGATATATAGATCCACCTGGAAAGGGGAAATAAGCAATATCAAATGACCAAATTGGGGACATGGGAGAGAAAGGGAGGACAGAAGGTGAAAAAGTGGAGAGAAGGGGAGGGGGAGGAAAATTTGAGGGACAGGATAGTCGAGATGGAGGAAGAGCAGAGATGAGAACAAGGAGAGAGATATTTTGATTGAGGGAGCCATTATGGAGCTAGAAAGATACCTGGCACTGGAGAAATTCCGAGAAATTCACAAGGAGAACCCCAGCTAAGATGCTAAGCAATAGAGGAAAGGGTGGCCAAACTGGCCTTGCCCTGTAATCAGATTGATAACTATCTTAAATGTCACCATAGAACCTTCATCCAGCAACTGATGGAAACAGAGGCAGACACATGCAGTGGAGCACTGGGCTGAGCTTGCAAAGACCATTTGAAGTGTGTGAGGAATGAGAATATGAGCAAAGAGGTCAAGACTAAGATGGGAACACCCACTGAAACAGTCGAACTGAGCCAATGGGAGCTCACCACCTCCAGACAGACAGGGAAGGAACCAGCATAGGACAAAACTGAAACCTATGAATATGGGTGTCAGTCATATGGCTGGTGCAGACTGTGAGGACACTGACAGGTGGCACCAGGATTTATCCCTACTTCTTATACTGGCTTTTTTGGAATCCATTCTCTTCGGATGGATACACTGTTCAGCCTATATATAGTAGGAAGGGCTTTGGACCTTCCCCAAAGCAATGCGCCTTACCCTCTGTGAGGAGTAGATGGGGGGTAAAGAGGGGGATTAGGTAGAGTGAAGGGGAAGAGGGTAAAGGGTGGGAACTGGGATTGGTATTTAAAATGAAAAAAAAAGATTGTTTTCATTTTTTTAATTTTTTTTATTTTTTTTATTGAAAAAAAATTTCCGCTTCCTTCCAGGGTCCCACTCCTCTCCCCCTCCCCCCACTCCTCTCCCCCTCCCCCCCACTCCTCTCACCCTCCCCTCACTCCTCTCCCCCTCCCCTCACTCCTCTCCCCCTCCCTCTCCAGTCTGAAGAGCAGTCAGGGTTCCCTGCCCTGTGGAAAGTCCAAAGTCCTCCCCCCTCCATCCTGGTCTAGGAAGGTGAACATCCAAACTGGCCAGGCACCCACAAAGCCAGTACATGAAGTAGGATCAAAACCCAGTGCCGTTGTCCTTGGCTTCTCATCAGACCTCATTGTTCGCCATATTCAGAGAGTCTGGTTTTATCCCATGCTTTTTCATTCACAGTCCAGCTGGCCTTGGTGAGCTCCCAATAGATCAGCCCCACTGTCTCCGTTTGTGGGTGCACCCCTTGTGGTCCTGACTTCTTTGCTCATGTTCTCCCTCCTTCTGCTCCTCATTGGGACCTTGGGAGCTCAGTCCGGTGCTACAGTGTGGGTCTCTGTCTCTATCTCCATCCATCACCAGATGAAGGTTCTATGGTGATATGCAAGATATTCATCAGTATGGCCAAGGGCATTTGTTCAACTATGTTCATAGCAGCATTATTTGTAATAGCCAGCACGTGGAAACAACCTAGATGTCCTTCAATGGAAAAATGGATGAAGAAAGTGTGGAATATATACACATTAGAGTACTACTCAGCAGTAAAAAAACAATGACTTCTCAAATTTTGCATCTAAATGGATGGAAATAGAGAATACTATCCTGAGTGAGGTAACCCAGACCCAAAAAGATGAACATGGGATGTACTCACTCATAATTCGGTTCTAGCCATAAATAAAGGTCAGTGAGTCTATAATTTGATACCCTAAAGAAGCTAAATAAGAAGGTGAACCCAAAGAAAAACATATAGCTATCCTCCTGGTTATGGGAAGTAGACAAGATCGCCGGGCAAAAAAATGGGAACTTGGGGGGGGGGTGGGAGGGGGGTAAGGGGAGATGGGGAGAGAAAAGTGAGAAGGGTAGGATGGGGAGAATTTGGGGAAACGGGATGATTGGAATAAAAGAAGGTTGGATAGGGGAGCAGGGAAGCACATATCTTAATTAAGGGAGCCTTCTTAGGGTTGGCAAGAGACTTGGACCTAGAGGGGCTCCCAGGTGCCCAAGGCGAGGTCCCCAGTTAGTTCCTGGGGCAGCTGAGGATAGGGAACGTGAAATGACCCTATCTTATAGCCATACTGATGATTGTTTTCATTTTTTTAAAAAAATAAAATTATAAAATGTTTGGTGGCTGATTTTACATAGCAATACAAATGGCCAATTCTAATATAGCAATCCCAATGGCTGAGAAACACAAAAAACAACAGAATATTTGGTAAATAATAAGAATAGTCAAATAGTCCCATCTTTATAAGCATTCACATAATCCTGTGTGATTTATAGGCTATACTACTTGAGAAATGTCAAGACATGTCACTTACCCAGAGAAAAATAAATAACAGTTATAATTACAGTAGAACAGCTATCACACATTTATTCATGTGTATTTACCATTTAGGGGTTTATTGTAACAATTTTATCCACAAAATAATGTGCATTACTAATATTTACCCTTCATCCTATCATGGAACTGTCACCATCCATACTCATTTTCTGCTTTCAATTTTAAAATATCCTTTTTCTTTGAGCCATAAGTTGAAACTATTTGACACAAACTATCTTTCTTTACCTCTTTGACTTCCCTCCTTCCTTCTTTCCTTTTTACAAATTTTAATATTTCTTGATAGATTCATATATTTATATATTGTATGGGAAGTCTATTATTTTATCATCCCTTTTCTCTGTCACATGTTCAGTTCCTGTCCTTTCAGAAAGTACCTAATAATGGCATAGTTTTATCAAATGTCATATGTATTTTCTGTTTTTTTAGAAACTTCCATAGTGACTCCACAGTGTCTGAATGAGTTTATGCTCCTACCAACCATATATAAACTTTTGAAAACATCTGTGCCCAACTTTTGATATAATATGCTTTTTAAAACTATCTGTCCCTGTGATTTGACTGAGAAGGAATCTCAATGTAATTTAATTTATGTGTCTGTGAAGAGTAGTATCGTTGAATACATTTTCATGATTATTTTGCTTTTGCACTTCACCACTTTAGAAGTTTTATTAATCCCTCAAAGTGAGTTTTGTATTTATTTCTAGATATTATTCTTTGTATCCTATGTATAGCATGGAAAAAGGTTTTTCCCAGTTCTATGTATTGTCTCATTACTTGAATACCTGCTTACTTTGCTGTATATGAGCTTCTTAATTTTATTATGTTTCATTTGAATTGTTGGTCTTATTTCCTCAATAACTAGATATAAATATGGACTACTCAATTATTTGCTAGCTGCCAAGACCCAAATAATAGCACAGAAACTATATTAATTACAATAGAGTGTGGCCTATTAGCTAAGGCTTCTTATTGACTAGTTCTTACATCTGAAATTAACCAGTTTCTATTAATCTATGTTGCCACAAGGCTGTGGTTTACCAGAAAGGATACAGGGCATCCTTCTCCTTTGGCAGCTACATGGCCTCTCTTTGACTCTACCTACTCTCTCTCTATATCTCTGTTCAGATTTACCACCTGGATTTGCTCTGTTAAACCATTGGTTGAAACAGTTTTATTCATCAACCAATGAAAATCAACACATATACAGAAGAGCATGCCATATCATCTTCCCTTTTCTGTCTAATTAAAAAGGAACTCTTTAACTTTAACATAACAAAATTACAAAAAACAAAACATTTATCAAGCAAAGTTATGGTTACAAAATTTAGTCCATTTACATTTGGAAAACAAAGGAAAATGCTCTATCATCTATCCTATCTTTGTTGGTCTAAAATTATGTATCCAATTTATTCTTTATCATAACTAAGTGTTATAGAATGGCCACTTGTTCATTTCTTGACTGGTAAGACTACCAAAATAACCACACAGAAACTGTATTAATTAAATCACTGCTTGGCCCATTAGCTCTAGCTTCTTATTGGCTAACTATTATATCTTACTTTAATCCATTTCTATTAATCTATGAATCACCACGTGGCTGTGGCTTACCAGAAAGGCTTAGGTATATCTATTCCCAGTGGCAGCTACATGGCATCTCCTGTCTCTGTCTTCTTTCTTGTCACAGCATTCAGTTTATTTTTCTCTGCCTACCTCTATTCTGCCCTGTGCAGGCCAAAGCTGATTCTTTATCCATTAATCAATAAAAACAACACATAAACATAAGAACTTCCCACACCAACTAAGGAATACTATAATAATAAATACCTATTCTTCAATGTCATCAAAGTCCCCAGAACAATATAATGCCACCTAAGTAAACAGGAAGGGCATTATAAGCGACTTTCAAAACTCTAGAATTCAAGATATTTCACTGCATTGACAGCCACCCAAAGTTCCTCTGCAGTGTTGGAGCATTTGTCTTCAGCCTACAGGCCCATAGTGTCTGGCAGACATTTTCATGAAGCAGGAAAATTGGAAGACTGTTTTGCCTATATTGGAAACAGTTTGTCGTTCATTTCCTTCTGTAACCTGCAGATTGTCTGTCAGTCTCCTCTATGAAGCAGGAACTCTGAAGGATGCTTTTCTGTAAGTTCTGTATGTCCAGTTCATACAGTATGGCATTAAGCAGTTCAGACAATAACAGTTTCTTGCCCAAATGGCTAGCCTTGTCACATTGAAAGCAAATTCCATAATGAGTTTCTTCAATGACCATTAACCTCTTGAAGTAGATTGGTGCCACCAGTAAATATGTCTCATTGTCAAGAAAAGTCTAAGTCATTGAAACATTTTAAATGTCATATTCTTTAAGTCTTTGAATGTCAACAATCTAATCAAAATGTGTTTCTACCTATCTAGAAAGCCTAACATTACTACAAGTTTGACTACTATAAATGTTTACCTATTATTTTGTAATTACATATTATATTTTGAAAAGAGCTACACAAACGTAATACCTTAAATAAGAGCATATATATATTATAATTATTATTTATTATATTATATATATAAGTGGCATAACAAAATTGACCTTAAATTTTTATCAATAGACCATGATCCATACCAATGCAAATGCAAAGTATTCATCTCTATATCATATCCCTGCTTTTCTGGAAATTGACTGTGACCATTAATCACTTCCCATCAAGCCCCTTTAAATGGAAATAAATATTTATAAACAATCAGTTTTGGTATTTGTTCATAGTTTGCTCCAAATAGCTTCTTGCTATTTGTTGGGTAAAGTAATTTTAGGTTTCATAGAGAACTTTCAGGGAATCTTGTTCCATCAAACCACATTAGCCTGGTAGGAATCCATAGGTTCTCACATTCTGTGGAAGCAAAACCTTGTTTCCAAAGTAATACATCCTTAGACTTAATATTTGAAGTCATGGTACCTCTAATATATATATATATATATATATATATATATATATATATATATATATATGCAGTTTGGCTTAGTAGCCCCCAGAGTCAAATGTCTCTCTCCATCAAAAAATTCAAACAAAGCATAATAAGATACATAATCCAGACTCTCTATGTATATTAAATCTTTATATGACTTAGTTTTCTTGACTCCTTTAATTTATGTTATCTGTACTTTTATATTACATTTACTGTCTCTTTAAAACTTTATTCTTAACACTATTATTTTTATAACTGTCTATACCTTTTTCTTTTCTCTCCCAAGCCTAAATACATTTATCCAACACTGACCCATTTAAAGATCTTTTTTTTTGTCTAAATCTGTCTTTATTGTATATCTGTAATACTTTTCTGACCAGGAGCGCATTCTCTTTAAGTGCTAAGTGGGCTTGGCTAGGGCCAACCCCACAGTCCTGCCTGTTGGCTCTGCCCTATCCAAAATGGCAGAGGTATGTTCACCACCTCTGTGAGCCATACTTACCAACCCAGCTCCAGGGATGCAGTTGGTCTATGTTGCTATTAAGCAACTAATAACATGCTGCCTGCAAAACCCTTTTAAACGCAGGGCCTCCTGAAATAGTCAGAGTTTGTGCTGTCAACACAAACCAGGAAGCCATCTCTTAAAGAAGCCATGCAATTTTTGCTGCTAATACTGAATCAGGATGCCTTCTCTTAAAGGAACCACCACTCTGCTCACTGTCAGCAAACAGATCCCATCTGAAAAAAAAAAAGTGAGGCTACCAAAAAGCTGTGCTTGGCTCCTGTCTTTGTAGGTCTATAAGTCCTCTTTTTTTCTCAGCTTTTTTAAAGTCTTATGTGAATCTAAGCCCCTGACCGTGGGTGTCATTTTGTAAAGAGACTGCTCCTTCATTTCCAAGCTTCCCAGACCCACACAGAAATTATGTTAATTACAACACTGTTCAGTAAATGATTCATTTGTATTTCTAGATAGCTCTTTTACTTTAAATTAACCCATTTCTATTGATCTGTATATCACCATGAAGCTGTGACTTACAGGGTAAGTTTCTGTTCTTGTGTCTTTCTTCTTCAGCAGCTACATGGAGTCTCTTTGACTTTCTCTATATATCTCTGTTTATATTTCCCACCTGGATTTATTCTGCTAAACTATTGGCAAAAACAGCTTTATTCACCCACCAATAAAAAGCAAAACATATAGAGAAGAACACCCCACATCAACTAGAGTCTTATTCAGAAAGTGTTTGCTTATGCCCATATCGTGAAGTGTCTTCTTTCCTTTTCCTTCTGACAATTTCAAAGCTTTAGGTCTTAATATTAAGGTAACGGTTACATTTAAAGGATGTGTTTTGGCTTTGTTTGGCAGGGTTATATATTGGCATGGATTTTTATATATGTGGATATAAATTTTGACTGGGAAAAACTGAATTTAGATTCATTACCTGTATTTATGTTTTCCTTGTAGTTACTTCTAACTTAATTCACTATTCATCTGCTTTCAGACTTTTCTCCATTTCTACAATTATATTTATACAATAGTGCTACTAAAATTATCTCTAATAGGTTAATTATATATTTTACTAAGTTGATTAAACCATTACTCTCATTAGCTCTTCTGCTTTGCTCCTTTCTCCTTGTCACAGTGCTTGGCCCAGAACATAGAGACTCTGAAATGGAGAGCCATAACCCAATTCCAGAGCCACCTATTCAATAAGGTGATACAGCATGAAGGAAATTTAATTTTATCCATCCCTGAATAACATTTGAATCCATATTACATTAGATCCATTGTCCAGAGCTAAATACTAAGCCCCAGGCCATCATTGGCTACAACAGAAACAGCTAAGCTATAACAAAGACACACTAGACACAGGAATACATTCAAAGGAGACCAGTCAGAAACAAGCATTCAATGATCACATTCATACATACAGAACAGACAGACAAAATATTTTCTAACTGCCCCAGTGTTGTAATTCTTGGGAGAGGTAACCTTAGTAGTTGTTGCTGCTAAATCAAATGGCCAGTGGGCTATATTGCCTGTCAGCTTTATAGTGTGGAGAGGTGAATCTGAGTCTGACACAGCAACCCACCAATTTCAGCATTGGTCCCTGGGGCTTTGGCCCACCAAAATCTGTAGCATGAATAATAAAAATTCAGGGACAGATATTTGGATTCAAGCTGAACATAAGAAAAACAAAGCAGCCAGCCATTGACTTTTACTTCTACCTCTGACTGAAATGGGTGATCCTGCCTCCACAATTTCTCAGACTGAGACTCAGTGTGAGACCTGTCTCCTCTCATTTTGTATCCCTCTCTGGGGCTTGGATTAAAGGCTTGCACCACCACTGCCCAGTCTCTATGGATAAATTGTGTGGCTTCTGGGATTAAATATGTTTGCCACCACTGCCAGACCAATATGGCTGACTAGTGTGCCTGCTTTGCATTCTGACCTTAAAAATCCCATGGCCCCCAAATTCTGCCATTCCATACCTTTAGAGCAATGATCCAGGTTATCTATCTTGTACTTTGTCCATTTAGTTGCCCTGAGTCAGAAAGACAGGTATAGACACAAGACCAAACACAGAGCCAAAGTGACAACAGGAAACACAGAGGCAGAACCATATCAGAAAACACTAATAACTGGTGCCCTTTAGAGAATCACCAGTCTGAAAAGAGAAATTAACAGATAGGCTATTTTAGTAGTCTCCTTACATAAACCCTGGATTGTGTATCATCCTTACACTGAGCCTCTCTAAAGGGCCCTAGCAGGGAAGACCATAGCAAACAGACTGAACATGGCAAATGTGGTACCAAAAGTTTTTGACTTTTACTGTCTCCTTCTTGCTAAACTTTTAGATTGCCTTCTTAGACCTAGCCACCAAGGTCTATTCCTTATGTGGCCACCAAGACATTCCAGAGAACCATTAACAAGGTCCAAACATCAAAACACCAAAGACCAGGAAACAAAATTCATTATTTTCACTAACCTATTTAAAATACCCAATCAAAACTTATCAACACAACCTAGATCATTATAATACAGGCCTCCTCCTTTCCTCTTAAAATTATCACTTTCAAAGCTATTTGCTGCTGTTTCTGCCTGAATAAGATTAAGTTACCTGGTTTATTTGCCTTGATTAATTAAGGATCTCTTTGCATTTTATTTGTGCTTGGAAATTTGTGTTTGGGTGTGTTCTGTGCCTAATTCCAATATACCGGTGATGTGGGAGGTTTTTCTGTTTTGTGTTGATTTCATTGGCTAAATAAAGAAATTGCCTTGGCCTTTTGATAGGACAGAAAATTAGGTAGGCAGAGTAGACAGAACAGGATTCTGGAAGGAAGAAGGCAGTGTGGCAGACGCCATTCCCTCCTCCCCGAAAAGGACGCCAGTTAGACTCATCCCAGTAAGTCACAGTCAAGTGGTGATACATGTAATTAGAAATGGGTTGAATCAATATGTAAGAGCTAGCAAATAAGAGGTTAGAACTAATGGGCCAGGCAGTGTTTAAATGAATACAATTTCTGTGTTATTATTTCCAGGGCTCAGCTAGCCATGTGGGAGCCAGGCAGGATGAAAAGCAGGCCTGCTTGCCTCATCACTACACGCGGGTCCCTTCATTTTTGTTTCATGACTCAGACTGGTAACTAACACACCCAAACCTTTATACCACACTTTCCAATCCTCTTCACACTTGATAACCTCATCCAATATCAGCTGTTTGGTAAGTCACCAACCTTTGCTACCTTAAACAGTCACTGGGTCACTAGCTGACCATCAAGTGTCCAGTTTCCCTGCTCTGTCATGTGGGATTGGGGAGACATCACCCCATCATGACCTTCAATAATTATAGAGGACTCCCTAGGATGGTAGTAGGCACATTCCCTTCAGTTCAGCTTGGGCAAAAGTTTTCCTTTCACTTTTGGTGGCTACACCCACTAGATTTCAGTGTCCATTCCTAACTGTCCAAAACTCTGTTGACAGCACTTTTGGTTATGGAGCTCATGTGATGATCTCTCCCTCTCAGAGGTCTCTCTATCAGCCATTCAAATCCCAGGGGACACCCTCGGAACTCAACCTTGGTCACCAGCCACCATTTGTGATAGGATCAACTTCCTCTTTTCTGATTGACTCAGCTTTGGAATGTCTTCTCCAAAATCTCAAGAGCTACAATTAACTCCAGACCCCCTTATCTCTTTGCAAGGAAAGCTCTTTCTTATACTTTCTAAACTCATTCTTTCAAGCTTGGCCTCAATACCTTCTAGACAACCAGTCAAAATATTCATGTAATGTTCCCTTGCACAGGGTCTTTACAACTTTTTTGTACATACAGGAAAATAAAATCAAATTGTTTAAGTTTCTGCTTCCCTTTTCTTTACTCCAAGCCTTCCTTATGTAGTTTTTTTTTTTTTACTTTTCCACATCCTCCTTGCCCAAAAGTATTCTACCTCACCTCTTGATTCTTCTGCTCCAGAAATTTAAAGGCCATCTTGTAATTCTGCTTATGAATCTCTTCCCAATCTCCATTCATGACCTTCTCCCTCTATCCAGATACCTTCTTTTCACTACCTCATATCTGACACTCTCTCCTCTCCTTCATATACTTGGACTTCACTGGAACAGGAGAGGTCTATTTCTGATCACTGAGATCCTGCCTCTGCTTCTCTACTTCTCCTTTTCAATCTGAGTCTCCCTTGGAGTCTGATGCTCCCCCTTTTAGTCATATCCACACTTGCTCCCTCACATGATAAACTAATCACCTTAAAATTGTCCTCAACCATTTATAGTCCAAAGCTGATTGTTTAGTGGTGTTTGTCAGTTTAGTGACATTACCCAAATCTGTGTGGATTCATCATTGTGGTGCTCCATCATCATTTTGTAGACTTTAAATGTAATTAGGAATGGTCACTAACTTCAGCTCCTGGCCAAATCCCGCCTCTTATGAATGTAGCAGGTATGGAGGAATATTGTAATAGGAGCGGTGGGGCTGCATCCCCAGCATCCCGGCCGACTGCTAGCTTATGCCCAAAATAACAACACACAAACTGTATTCATTTAAACACTGCATGGCCCATTTCTATCTAGCCTCTTCTAGGCAAACTCTCGCACCTGGACTAGCCCATTTATAATCTGTGTAGCCCACGAGGTGGCTTACCAGGGAGATTCTAACCTACGTCCATCCTGGGTGGGAGCTTCATCGTGTGCATCTCAGAGTGCAGAGCTATCGCCTCTGCCCGGGAGAGCAGAGCATGGCGTCTCTGAGCTTACTTCCTCTTCCTCTCAGCATTCTGTTCTGTTTACTCCTCCCACCTATGTTTTAACCTATGAGGGCCAAGCAGTTTCTTTATTGCTTAACCAATGAAATCAACAGATTGATAGATGACACTCCCACATCAAAGGAACCTATTCATTTCCATGTCCCTTTTTCAGTGAACTTGAACTTGCCCAAGATGAAAAAGTTCTAGGTTCCTTTTCAGACACCATTACCTTCACCAAAAAATTCTAATACCTAACCCAGTCCTATGACCTCACCTTCTTTTGCCTTTATGTGATCCTTTCTAATAATGTTTTCCTCAAGAAATATATATATATATATATATATATATATATATATATATGTGTGTGTGTGTGTGTGTGTGTGTGTGTGTGTGTGTGTGTGTAAGGCCATTAAGATGCAGGTCAAACAATTTCTTTTCTGTCCCATACCAGGTGGGGCTTTTGACATGATATAGATATTTTTGATTCCCATTTATCAAGCATGCTTGGATTAGAAGAAGGAGAGAATCATGTTCCAACACAAAAGCCAGCATTAATTTTTAATTGAATTTGCACGAAAGAAAAACATTTACCTTTTATTTCTGTAGAGAACAGCAGAAAAAAAAATGTGTCTGGCAATATTTGTGAGGTTTTTAATCTACTGAAAGTGTGCAATACCACTGGGTAAATTTACAATTTTGGGGAGTAACATTTTTTATGGATTATTCTCCCCTCTTCTTTAGATGTCTTATTTGTTCAGTGGTCTTCAGATTCCTTAGTTGAAGTGGTTTTATTATCTCGGAAAGACCAAAAACCAAAATCCCATCTTATCCTTAACTTTTGGGATTTCCCTTTTTGAAAGGTTGTTTCTAATCAAATGAAAGGAATATTTTAATCTTATAAGTTAGTTTAGATTGAATGGCCATGATGTTACTTGAATTATCACCTCTACTATTCAAGAAGTCTCTAATATTGCAATCTAATCTTTATCAATTTTGACGGCATCCAAAACTTTTCTTTTTCTGTGGAAACAAAACCAAAACCTCTACCCCAACATAACATAAATCCTGTTTTCCATTTTGAGTTCAACGTATCTTTAAAGTGTACAGGATAATTTAATTCAGCTGTTTTTTTTTTTAATTTTATTTATTTTGTGTTTTTTTTAAGTATCCAATGTTTCTATACAGCTGATTTTTTTTTCTCATTAGCAATTAAAACTTTGAAAGTTAATAATGCATGGTGTAATCTATCTCTGGAAGCCATTATTACCACTTTATGTTCATTACATATAGCTTTTTAAAATGAAATTAGATTTTTGTACAACTGTTTGCCTGTACATTTGTGTGGTACAACTGCAATATGTTTAATGCTATAATATATAAAAAATTGTTTCATTTCACTAGAAATATATGCTGGAGCATTACCAATCTTAATTTGTACCAGTATTCCCATATTGGCCACCACTTCTAATGAATGTATAATTATAGAATCAAACTTTTTCGTACTCAAAGCAACTATCAATTAAAATCCTGAATATGTATCTGTGTTATGGTTCACATACTTTAAATTTTCAAGCCCCACTAAATATAGTACATCTATTTGCCAAATTTTATTTTTTTGAGTACACTTTGGTTACTTCCTGCGGGTAATAGACTTTGATTATACAAGGAGTATTCTGCACAATTTTCTTGGCCTGTTGCCAAGTGATCAAAAAAGATTTGTCAAATTTTTGTTATTATCATGGTGTTTCTAATGAAATTCTGAAGTTTTTTTTAGCACATTTCCTACCAATAGCTGACCAAATTCATCAATATCTTGTGCTAGAGTGTCTGGTAGATCTGTATGGGGTCTGATATGTGTTATATACAAGAAATGATTTCATTTCAGATTATTTCTGTATTTGAATAAATAACAAAGTTAATTCTGAATCATCTTGAATAAGTTCAGCAGTTTCAATATGAAAAACAACTCATTCTGCATATTTGGAGTCAGTAACTATATTTAATAAGCTCTTCAAAATCTAATAATACCATGAAAATAGAATATAATTCTGACTTTTGAACAGAATCATAAGGTATTTGAGCCACTTTACTTAAATTTCATGACTTATAACCTGTCTTTCTCTTATTTGCATCAGAAATTGGTGTTTCCAATAAAATGCGAAAAAGAATACAAATATTTCCTTTTATAAAATGAAGTGTCTTGTTTTGGGGATATTTGTTGTGAATATCTCAAAAAAAATACTGAAATCTCTTTGCCAAGTTTCATTTTCTGTCCATAATGAGGCATTTTCCACATTATTTAAAAGGTGCCAAAATTTCCATTGTATTCATTTTTGTTAATTACTAAAGTCTTAATTTTCCTTCAGAATCAATTCAGAAATCATTCTTACAAAGGTTTTTATTTTTTTACTATTTACATGGCAAAATATCCATTCTAAAATATTATCTGTTCTCTGTATAAGAATTCTCATGGGAGAATTATAGATGGTAACATAACCAGAATAGACTCAAGAAGTAGATACAAATGATCCACACGTGAAAGCTGTGATTTCTTTTCTAAGAAAGTCATTATTCTCTCAGGCTCTGTTGATAATTTTCTTGGACTATTTAATTCCTTATCATCTTGTAAGGTTTGAAATAAATTGTAGTTCTTGTATTGTCAACCCGATTTTATCACATCGTAAGTAAATATATTTCAGCAATTTTTGAAAATCATTGAGAGTGCATAGTTGAGCTCTTCTGATTTGTGCATTCTGGGGGAAATTGTTTGTAAACTTATCTTATATACTAGGTAACTAGTAGACTTTCCTTTTATTTTTAGGATCAGTTTATAATTTCCTACAAAGCAAAATTTTCTTTACCTTTTCAAGTATTTTTCTAAAGTATCAGAGTCTGAATAAGCCCTTGAGTTGAATGAGGATTGAAGGACTCAGGGCTTGGGTACTCCCCTCCCCAGTCTCATGATAACCTTAAAACTGAATGAAAAATCAACTGACTTTCTAGTAAACACTGGGGTCCATTTCTCAGTGCTTAAGATAACCAAGTAGCCCCTGGACACCAAACACACCATGATGAAAGATACATTCAGCTCAAAATTAAATCCCTGGGCACAAGAACACCTCTCATACCTCAGAAATGGTATTGTGATACATTCTTTTCTGGTTATCCCTGAGTATCCCTTCCCCCTTCTGGGGAGAGACCTGCTGTACATGCTTATATGAGATTTTAATTTAATTAAATCTATGATTTACACAGGAATATAGCGAGCACCTAAACAACCTTGGGGATATCTGTCATTTGGCAGTTCCTGTAAGGTGACTGGATGAATTAAGTTTGATTGTTTGAAAACCTTGGGCTGTTTCTCTCTAATTTTATAATGTAATGGTGAGATTGGTTCTCCTTTAAATTTCTTCTTCTGGATTTGAATAACTATATGATTTGTTTTAATAAGTTTTTATAAGGCCTATGTCTTAGAACTCATATCAACCACCTCTTTTAGAGATAAACCAAAAATTATCCAACAGACAAAAAAGATTATCAAAATGATAATTAACATTATGTCAATCCCAATTAAGTTGATTATCCCTTTATTTAATTGTTCCATTTTTAAACCATTTATTTTGTAATCACACAGAGAATCCATCCAATGTAATGATGTTTCCCATTTTTAAAGTAGGAAAAGTTCTCTCTTTTAACTATTTCAACATTTAAAAATGCCCAATTTTCTCAGCCAATCTCCCGAAGACGGCGGTGCATATGACAGTGAAGTGTGAGGCTGACTGCTGCTGAGTAGAACATTAGCAGCCTAAGTAGGTGTCAAGGCAGCTACCTACTGTGGCAGCATTCCAAGGAGAGGTTTCAGGAAAAGCTCACAACTCACCAGAACAGCAGAAGCCAAAAAGCCAGCCATCTGCTTGGGGGAATGTGTAAAAGCAGCTAACTCTAGTGGTGTTTGGAGCAGAAAAATCCCAACCTCACTCAGAGACTTGGGGAAAAAGAAAGGAAAACATAGTCAGCAAGGGGGTGACTCCAGCTGGAGCCTCCAAGGACAGCTTAGGCTTGTACCAGTAGCTGCAAAGGCACAGGCAAGCACCTTTTCATACCTCAAAAGTTGGGCGTCAGGTGAAGCGTGTATCTAATTTGTCCTAATAATAAAATCCCTGATTGGATGTTAGGATGAAAGCTGAAAGATCAGAAAAGCTGAACAACCAGTCACCAGAAACTAATTATCTCTACTAAATCCCAGGTCAAATGGATGCTCCCATCTCTAGGAATCCTCAGACTGTCCTGGGAGATCCTGTCTATGTCCTGCCTTATCACTTTCTCTCTATGCCCTGTGTTGTCGCTTCCTTTCTCCTCTCTGTACAAGCCTCCAGACCTTTATGGTTAACTAGTGGCTAACTCCACCCTCTGATCACCAGACAAGCTTTATTTGTCAGAAAACAAACAAAATATCACAATACAGCCACGTCATAGTTGAGTAAATAAACCAATGATAGCAGGACAATTGCAACACAGAAAAGTCTCCTATCTCTGAATCCTGATTGGTAAAAAATGTAGCTGCAACTTTGTTGTAATATGAGCGGCGGGGCTGCGTCCCCAGCACCCCAGCTGCCTGGCTAGCTCATGCCCGGAAATAACAAGACACAAATTGTATTCATTTAAACACTGCTTGGCCCTTTAGCTCTAGCCCTTACTGGCTAATTCTGATATCCCGATCAACCCATCTCTAATAATCTGTGAGCACCGGTCTTACCGGGAAAGATTCAGCATGTCTAACCTGGCAGGTTGCTTCATCATGTGTGTCTGCCCGGGATCGGGGCAGCATGGCGTCTCTCTGAGGTGTCTGCCCCCAAGAGGAGAGCTGTCGAGTCTAAGCTCACTTCCTCTTCCTCCCAGCATTCTGTTCTGTTTACTCCTCCCACCTATGTTTTAACCTATCAGGGCTAAGCAGTTTCTTTATTGCTTAACCAATGAAATCAATAGATTGATATATGACACTCCCACATCACAACTTGTCACAGATATTTGTGTTATTCAGACTTAAAAGCTCTGTAACATTCTGGCTTGGGGTCACTGTTCAGTTCCCAACTTGGTTCTGTCACACTGATTGATCAGTAGCAGTTTGATTAGAATAAGGCTTCCTTTTCTACATTGACTTGGGTTTTGAGCTGTGTTGGATCTAAGTGGACCTTATAACAAGACAATCTCTTTACTGTGATCACCTTCAAAATGAAAACAATACAAAATAGATTATATACTCCCATCATACAGTGCCACAGGATATGCATTATCATTCAAAGTGTAGGGAACGGAACATAATGAGAAAATACTGAACCAAAGGAAGACCAAAAACCAGTTGGACAAACTCCAAACCCTGAATCTCCATGTCTGAAGTTAAAACTCTCTTTAGATTTTCATCTCTTTTTCCTTTGTTGACTGCAAAACACGAGTTTCTCTTGGACTATTTCCCCTCCCTTTTAGACAGTTTTCTCAGCAAGTATAACATGACACAGGAATCTCCAACATCTTGAGGTCTTCAAGGCAATCCATGCTTCAGCTTCACAGCTTTACATAAGGGCATCTCTATGCCTCCATACATGGACACTCCTAAAACATGTCTGGCCTTAGTGGCTCCTTAGTTGAAAGAAAGATTCGAGAACATGTTTTTTTTTTCTTTTCTTTTTAATTTTTTTTATTTATTAAAAATTTTCACTTCCTCCCCTCCTCCCATTTCCCTCCCACTCCTGCCACTAGCCCTCCTCCTCCCTCTCCAGTCCTAAGAGAAGTCAGGGTACCCTGCCCTGTGGGAAGTCCAAGGCCCTCCCCCCTCCATCCAGGTATAGGAAAGTGTGCATCCAAACAGACTAGGCTCCCAAAAAGCCAGTACATGCAGTAGAATGAAAACCCAGCGCCATTATCATTGGCTTCTCAGTCAGCCGTCATTGTCAGCCGCATTCAGAGAGTCCTGTATGATCACATGCTCGTTCAGTCCCAGTCCAGCTGGCCTTGGTGGCCACATAGTCAATCAAATAATGTTATTTCAAGAAGTAAAAGAAAAAAAATATTGGGAACAAAAAGAAAGTGTCATTGCTTCCAATAGTATATTCAGCAAAGACCTTTCTCGGAAGTTGATACTTTTTTTATTATTCATTTTACATACCAACCACAGCTCCCCTGCCACATCTTTGTCTGCTTCCTCCTCCCCCTAACCCACTTCCCATCTGCTCTTCGGAAAGGGTAAGGTAAGGCCTTCGATGGGGAGTCAATAAGGCCTGGCATATTCAGTTGTGTCAGGACCAAGCCTCTTGCCCTGCATCCAAGCTAAGTAAGGCATCACTACTTGTCAAAACGCCCAAGTCATAAAAGAGATAATGCACTTCCACCAGAGACCATTTACAGGTGAAAGTAGTAGCAAATATTCTATATGGCAAACAATAGTTTCTTATATGTACTAGGTAAACAATAAGTGTTGATTTCTATGCAGATGTTCATTTCTTAATTTCTTTCTTTCTTCCTTTCTTTCTTTCTTTCTTTCTTTCTTTTGGTGTTGTTTTTCGAGACAGGGTTTTTCTGTAGCATTGGTGCCTGCCCTGGTGCTAGTTCTTGTAGACCAGGCTAGCCTCAAACTCACAGATATCCACCTGCCTCTGCCTCCCGAGTGCTGGGATTAAAGGCATGTGCCACCACTGCCCAGCCCAGGTGTTCATTTCTATGAGATGATGAATCTACAAAAGTTCCCAGGCTGTAAGCAAAAAAAAAAAAAAATCATAGGTGGCTTCGAAAAAAAAGTTCTATAAATTACTGAAATTAATCAGAAATATTTTAAGTCCAGTTGAATATAACATTATATAAATTTCTACAGCATAGTTGTATGTTACAAATTTCTGTTCATTCAACTATACAGCTCTGGAAACAACATAGGAAGAAGTCTTAATCAAAGAGCAAAACTTCTTATATCATTTCTATTACTAATGTCATTTTAACCAGTTGTTTTCCTTCTGAGAATCTGTTTCATATTGTGAAAGAAAATGAGTATTAAGTCCAATTAAACCGACTATGATTAAATAAATACTAAATACACAAAATTTAAATTCAAGAAGTACCTAACTATAAATTTTATTTTAAAACAGGCAATAAAAGTTTAGAAATATCAAAAACACTAACATTATTTCTTAATGCTGTTTCAACTAATAATACAATATACAATATGGATGTATTTTTTCCTTAAAGTTCTTGCATTTCAATAAGGTAGTAAAGCAAAAAAAAAGTCAAAAAATAGTAATGTGTAAAAAAGTAATAAGTGATTTCAATAAAATTAAAGAAGGCAATAATGAATGTTATAGCCGGGGAATTTTTTAGTTTTATTTAAGCATGAAAGGAAAGTAAATCTCAACTATCCATTTCTAGTGAGCATAGAAGTCAGTCCATACATTATGGTATGCTTAACTCCAGAAAACTTTGACAAGTCTGTCTACCTGCTGAATTCTATTACTAGTACCTTGTGTCCATGAAACACATTATTGAGATCAGAGGTGGCTATAGTTCCCATACAGTTGCTATGCCCAATATAGGATGTTCAAAGAGAATTCTTGCTTTGAAGAAGTAGCTGATTAGATATCCCATGTGAATTGAGAACAAAATGATAGCAGTCTTGCAATCTGAAGGAAGCAAACTCACCTTGGCCAAAAATCATATCAGCTAGCCCATGCAGATTCAAAAGTCCTAGTAATTGATAAAGGTCTATTTTAATTAAAGATAACCTATGTTTTGAGAGATATGATATAATATATTCAGAATGCTGAAAAGCAAAACCCAAAAGAAATAAACAAAAATATCACTGCCAGATAGGAATCATACACCTGAAAAGCTCTCATTTAGAAATAAAATAGACACATTTACAGGCAAATATTTTTTGAGGAGTTTATCACCATGCTCTCCTTCAGAAAGAAAAATAAGGCACATTCGCAGGCAAATAATTGTTGAAGAGTTTATCACCGTGAGGCTTGAATTATGATAAATGCTAAAGAATAAAATTCATTTTAAAAGAAAAATATACAAGTTAATTGAAAATGTAAAGTTACTCTACAACAAAAAATCAAACTCAGGGTAATCTATTATTAATGTGGTTTATTAGCTATGTTTAATATGAGTATAAAAGTTAAAAGTCAAATTTCTTTTTGGTCTGGGGATATAGTTCATTCCTAAAGGACATGCTTGAAATTCCGAAGGCCCTGAGTTCAATATTCACCACTACAAAAAATAGAATTAAATATCAATCTTAGTATGATAACATTTTAATGAATATACCTAATAAAAATTGTAATTTGTCACTTTAATAACAAAATTCAGAGCAAGTAGATATATAGAACTTTATAAATAAACCTAAGGTTTTATGAGATTAAAGATAGATTGCCATGGGTGCAAATAAATATTTTATGTATGCTTTATGGTATCTAAAAGGAAAAAAAAATGAATGCATATTTATGTCAAAAGAAATATCAAATTCAGGTATTAGTAGCACATGCCTTTAATCCCAGAACTTGAGAGGAAAAGACAGGCAGATTTCTGTGAGTTGGAGGCCAGCAGGACCTTCATAGAAAAATATCATAAAAAAATAATGAAATAAAGGAACAAATGTAGTCGGAGCAAACTATGATTGTAAAATTTACCTGTACTTAAATGTCATCAAATTATCTGTCCTTGCGGTAGGTGTTTGTGTGTGTGAGGAGGAGAAATATGTGTGTGTTACAAGAAACACATTTTAGCTCCTATATATATATATATATATATATATAACCAATCACTTTAATTCTTGTTGCTAATATGTTGATTGTAGTTAATACTTTATTTTCCTGTTTTTTTTTTGATAAAATTCCCAGACAAAAGCAACTTAAAATAGTAAGGGTTTTATTTGGACCACAGTTTAGCCCATTATATAAGGAGATTCAAGGCTGCTGATAATACTAACCACCACACTAACAATATATTACTTGATTTTACATAAAAGAATAAATGTTATTTCAACTTTAATACAGAGTCTTATGTAGGCCAGGTTGAGCTCACAGCTGTAATATCCCTGCTGGGTCTCACAAGGAAAAGGATCACAAGGATGCAATTCTTCATGATTTATTTTAGATATAGGTCTTAAATATTCTTTCTCCCTACAGAAACAGAAATTATGTGAAGTGATTTACATAGTATTTTGGTAGCTTTAGTAATTTCACATAGATGTATATCAAAACATTATGCTGTATACTTTATACAAAATGCTTTCTAAGTATGTCTTTATACACCAAGGGAATAGAGAAGAACTTAGAATAATTTATAAGCTCCTGGAAATGTTTCACTTTTAGTGTAACAGAAATCCACTGAAAAGAAAAGTTTGAGGAGCTACAATAATGGAATTTGTTGTTATTTTAATATATACTCTATGATTGCAAATACATTGAGAAATAAAATATAGATGTAAAAATAATTTTTATAATTGTGTATTTTAGCTACACTTATTTAAATTTAATGCATATCATGTTTTATTTTGTTTTGAAAAATATTTAGTGTGTGCATGCATGTATGTGTAAATGCATGTAGTATGAGTTTCTGTGTATGTATGTGTTTGTATTTGAGCACAGAAGACAGAAAATGATCATGGAACACTCAGAGCTGGAGTTTAAGGCATGTACAGGATTTCAAGCTTTACACAAAAATCATAGCTTCTGCAGTCTGATCTTTTGTCCTCATAACTGTGCAGCAATTGCCCTTAAACAATGTTCTATCTTTCAAGAAAGCATCCAGTTTTTTAATAACATATTACACTAATATGTATATTGTTCATTATTCAATGGAAATTTTCTTCAAATAAAATTATTTTTTGAATGAAAATCTAAGGGATACAATGATACTCTAAAACTTTATGAGTAAAATTTAGATGTTCAAATTCAAGTAAGAGTTTCAATCGTCCCTGGAGACTTCTCTATAAATGTCAGTCTTTAATAATCATTTTTCTAAACAAATATATTATTTCTATTACAAATATTAAAGAATTAGCCCAGACAAAATGGGACTAATTCCACATGGGCATTCTCTTGATTCTTTTATTATGAAAGAAGGATAAATCTTAAGGGACATAAGATTTCTCAAATCTAAGTAATTGTGCAGGTTTTATTTCACAAATCAGTGAGAATTCAAAGGTGATTCTCTACTTGATACTTAAATTATTCTTTTAAAATTTCAGTATCTTCATCCAATTATTACATGCAGAAAATTTCATAAATTGGTGGCAAGAAATTAATATGACAATTATCCAAAATAAAATAAAATAAATTTGGGTTATATAACTGGTGATAAAAATTTCAGATGAATAAATATTATGAAATTCTCCTTTATTGTTATAGAGATGTTACTCTAACCTTTATTGAAGTATATTTAATGGGTAATTATATTTCTAAAACATTTAGTAATTAGAAAATCAGGGCTACTTCCTAATTTAAGTTAAACAAGTTGAACAGTGATTTCTTTGTAAATACAGAACATACTTAGATATAAAATGCTTATGTTCTACCTTTGAATTTAAGAACAACTAATTTTATTAATTAGTTTACAATGACTAATCCATGTAACAAATGTTTGACTGAAATACTTTAAAACTGTTTCATACAATACAAAAACATCTGTTTCTCTTTGTTTGCTAGAAGAGAAATTTAAAGGATTTATAAATGTATAGTACCTTTGATTATACTGATATTGTAATTACGTTCAATGTCTGTGACAAAACACAGAATTATTAATTAGGGGAGCATGGTGGCACAAAGTTCATGAGCATCATGGTAAATATGGCAGCAAGCAGGTAGGCATGACACTCAAACAGTACTTAAAATTTCATATCTCATCCAAACTGCATAGGCTCCTACAAAGCCAGTATGGTGGCGGGGAAGAGACAGAAATCTTTAATGAATAAATAAATTAAAGTACAAAAATTTCATATCTCATTCTACAAACATGAGGCAGATAATACTAAAAGAGATTGCATAGTGGTTTTGAAATCTCAAATTCTACCCCTAGTAACACACCTCTACCAACAGCATCATATTTCTTAAACATTTCAAAAAGATTATATTAACTGAGAAGATAAATGTTCAAACTTATGAGCTTATAGATATACATACTTATAAACCACCATAAAAATTCTATGAACTCATGCAGATGATATGATAGTGTACATAAGCGACCCCCAAAACTCCAGCAAAGAACTATTACAGCTGATAAACAGCTTTAGTAATGTGGCAGGATACAAGATCAACTCCAAAAAATCAGTCGCCCTCTTATACACAAAGGATATGGAAGCAGAGAGGGAAATCAGAGAAGCTTCACCTTTCACGATAGCCACAAACAGCATAAAATATCTTGGGGTAACTCTAACCAAGGAAGTGAAAGATCTATTTGACAAGAATTTTAAGGCATTGAAGAAAGAAATTGAAGAGGATACCAGAAAATGGATGGATCTCCCTTGCTCTTGGATTGGGAGGGCCAACATAGTAAAAATGGCAATTCTACCAAAGGCAATTTGTAGATTCAATGCAATCCCCATCAAGGTCCCATCAAAATTCTTCTCAGATCTTGAGACGACAATAATCAACTTCATATGGAAAAACAAAAAACCCAGGATAGCCAAAACAATCCTATACAATAAAGGATTGTCTGGAGGCATTACCATCCCTGACTTCAAACTCTATTACAGAGCTACAGTGATGAAAACAGTGTGGTACTGGCATAAAAACAGAGAAGTAGACCAACGGAATCGTAGAGAAGACCCGAATTTTAACCCACAAACCTATGAACACCTGATTTTCGATAAAGGAGCCAAAAGTATACAATGGAAGAAAGAAAGCATCTTCAACAAATGGTGCTGGCATAACTGGATGTCAACCTGTAGAAGAATGAAAATAGATCCATATCAATCACCATGCACAAAACTCAAGTCCAAATGGATTAAAGACCTCACTATCAGACAGAACACATTGAACCTGATAGAAGAGAAAGTGGGAAGTACCCAACAGGAGTTGGGCACAGGAGATCGCTTCCTATGTGTAACCCCAACAGCACAGACATTAAGGGCAACATTGAATAAATGGGACCTACTAAAACTGAGAAGCTTCTGTAAAGCAAAGGACACTGTCACCAAGACAAAAAGGCAACCTATTGACTGGGAGAAGATCTTCACCAACCCCGCAACTGACAAAGGTCTGATCTCCAAAATATATAGAGAACTCAGGAAACTAGACTTTAAAATGCTAATTAACGCAATTAAAAAATGGGGCACTGAACTGAAGAGAGAATTCTCAGCAGAGGAAGTTCAAATGGCCAAAAGACACTTAAGGTCATGCTCAACCTCCTTAGCGATCAGGGAAATGCAAATCAAAACAACTTTGAGATATCATCTTACACCTGTCAGAATGGCTAAAATAAAAAACTCCAATAATAGCCTTTGCTGGAGAGGCTGTGGAGGAAGGGGTACCCTCATCCATTGCTGGTGGGAATGCAATCTTGTGCAACCACTTTGGTAATCTGTGTTTCGGTTTCTCAGGAAATTCGGGATCAACCTAACCCTGGACCCAGCAATACCACTCCTGGGAATATACCCAAGAGATGCCCTATCATATGACAAGAACATTTGTTCAACTATGTTCATAGCAGTATTATTTGTAATAGCCAGCACCTGGAAACAACCTAGATGCCCTTCAATGGAAGAATGGATGAAGAAAGTGTGGAATATCTACACACTAGAGTACTACGCTGCGGTAAAAAAACAATGACTTCTCGAATTTTGCATGCAAATGGATGGAAATAGAAAACACTATCCTGAGTGAGGTATCCCAGACCCAAAAAGATGAAGATGGGATGTACTCACTCATAATTGGTTTCTAGTCATAAATTAGGGTCACAGAGTCTACTATTGGTGATCCTAAAGAAGCTAAGTAAGAAGGTGAACCAAAGGAAAAACATATAGTTGTCCTCTTGGCTATGGGAAGTAGACAAAATTGCCGTGGAGAAAATTGGGATCTTAGGGGTGGGGTGGGATGGGGGTAAGGGGAGATGGGGAGAGAAAAGGGAGAAGGGGAGGATGGGGGAAACTTGGGGAAAAAGGAGGATTGGTATAAAGGAAAGTTGGATAGGGGAGCACGGAAGCACAATTCTTAGTTAAGGGAGCCACCTTAGGGTTGGCAAGAGACTTGAACCTAGAGTTGCTCCCAGGTGCCCAAGCCGAGGTCCCCAGTTAGTTCCTTGGGCAGCTGAGGATAGGGAACCTGAAATGACCCTAGCCTATAGCAATACTGACGAATATCTTGCATATCATCATAGAACATTCATCTGGTGATGGATGGAGATAGAGACAGAGACCGACACTGGAGCACTGGACTGAGCTCCCATGGTCCCAATGAGGAGCAGAAGGAGGCAGAACATGATCAAAGAAGTCGGGACCACGAGGGGTTCACCCACCCACTGAGACAGTGGAGCTGATCTATTGGGAGCTCACCAAGGCAGGCTGGACTGTGACTGAAAAAGCATGGGATAAAACTGGACTCTCTGAGCTTGGAGAACAATGAGGGCCGATGAGAAGCCAAGGACAATGGCACGGGGTTTTGATCCTACTTAATGTGCTGGCTTTGTGGGAGCCTAGCCAGTTTGGATGTTCACCTTTCTAGAAATGGACGGAGGTGGGAGGAGCTAGGATTTACCACAGGGCAGGGAACCCTGACTGCTCTTTGGACTGGAGAGGGAGGGGGAGAGGAGTGGGGGGAGGGAGAGAAGGGTGGGAGGAGGGGGAGAAGGGTGGGAGGAGGGGGAGCGAAATGGGAGGCTGGGAGGAGGTGGAAACTTGTTTTTTTTTCTTCTTTTCTCAATAAAAAATTCAAAAAAAAAAACAGGCTTGAGAAACTATAATCAGGTGTTTCTTTCCTACACACCAGTTCCCAAATAATGACTCTGAGGAATGATATTACTTATAAATGTTTGGCCAATATCTCAAGCTTATTATTAGCTAACTCTTATTTTGGAGTAAAACAAAGGTTTATTTATTAGGGGATAAACTGACAGAAAGGGTAGTGATCCTCAATCCTCTGCATGCACAGGGAACTGGAATCTAATCTAGCTTCCATGAGACACTGACTCCTTTTATGGTACATGAGACAACACCCAACGTGGGCCAGTATCTTAAAGTTAGCTAACTCTTTCATTTAAATTAATACATTTTTTTTAATCCATGCTTTGCCATGGGGTGCATGGCTTGTTACCTCATTTTTTACATGACTTGCTTCCTTCATAACTGCCTAATATCTCCAAGATTCTGTTCTTCTTAATGTATATCTTTGCTTGGATTTCTTACCTGGCTATGTTCTGTCTTGCCATAGGCCAAAGCAGCATTAGTTAGCAACCAACAAAAGTAACACATGTTCAGAACATAACACTTCTACAGCATTTCCCCCTTTCTGACTATTCAAAAAGGAAGGTTTTAACCTTAACTTCGTAAAATTACAAGTTGCAAAAACAGTTATCAACTAAGAATTACAGTTACAATAGTCTATTTGTTTGGCAAAGTTAAAGCAAATTATCTCTAATATCTGTCCTGTCTTTATGAGTCTAAAGTTTCATATCTAATTAATCTTATACCATAACTATAAAAAAACTGGAGCATGTAATCAAACCAAACTCTCTGAACGTGGTTGGAAATAAGGGCTGACTGAGAAGCTAAGGACAATGTTACTGGGTTTTGATTCTACTGCATGTACTGGCTTGGTGGGAGCCTAGTCTGTTTGAATGCTCACCTGCCTAGACCTGGATGGAGCGGGGAGGACCTTTGACTTCCCACAGGGCAGGGAACCCTGACTGCTCTTTGGACTGGAGAGGGAGAGGGAAGGGGATGGGGGGAGGGGGAGGGACATGCGAGGAGGGGAGGAAGTAGAAATTTTTAATAAAAAAATTAAAAAGAAATCAAAATAAAAAAGATCACAAATTATTAACAAATAATGGTACAAAATATACATTTTCATTACAAAATGCAATTCAGAGATGGGAGCATAGTGAGGAAATACTGAATCTAACCAAAACCAAAAACCAGCTGGGCAAACTCTCAAAACTATATTTTCATGTGTATTGTCAAAATACTCTTTAGGTTACCAATTTTGTTCATTTTTTTATTACAGCACACTTCTTTCTCTTGGTTTTGTTCCACTCCCTGTTGTCAGTTCTCCTTGACAGTTACTTATGACAGCATAACTGTGGCACATCTAACATCTTGGGGTCTCTAAGGCAGTCAACTTCAAACTTCATGCAATGGGCTCTATAGGCTTCCATTCATGGGCTCCCCTTACACATGTCTGAACTCAGCAGCATTTCCTCCTCAAGTATAGAGGCAGATTCTGTAACTCATTTTTTATTTCCTTATTTCAAAAGCCAGAATCGTGACCAAAGCTGCGAAGTTGTGCTGCTATGAGTACACAGAATTTCTTTTTATTCTGGAAGCAGTTCCCAAATAACCACAATGAGATACAATATTAGTTATTAATGTTCAACTGATAGCTTAGACTTTTTTTTTGCTAGTTCTTATAACTTTTTTTAAAAAAAATTATTTTAATATTTAAATTTATTTTAATATTTATTTATTAAGTATACAGTATTCTTTCTGTGTGTATGCCTGCAGGCCAGAAGAGGGCACCAAATCTCATTACAGATGGTTGTGAGCCACCATGTGGTTGCTGGGAATTGAACTCAGGACCTTTGGAAGAGCAGGCAGTGCTCTTAACCACTGAGCCGTCTCTCAGCCCCTAGTTCTTATAACTTAAATTAACCAAGGCTCACTTACCTCACATATGAACTTCACATGTTATTTCTTCTGATTCTGGCTTAAAACTCTTCAGACTCTACTTTTCTTTTTCCCAGAATTCTCTATGCCCTGAAAATCCTGTCTAGATATTGGCCAGTCAGGATTTTCTTAACAATGAGAACAGCACATTTTCACAGTATACAAAAGGATTATTCAACAGAAGCTGAGTGAGGCTGTGAAATGTCCCCCTGCACATGTGCACCAGATTTCTGTCATTTACTGCCTAAACTTGGCTGTCCCGAAATTGAATCTGTAACCTAGGCTGGCCTCAAACTCAGTTATCCACCAGACTCTGAATTCCCAGTGCTGGGATTAAAAGTATGCCCACCACACAGGGCTCTAAATTATTATTTTGTTGTTTCACAAATTGGAAATTAATTTCAGTGGGATCTTTCCCTGAGACCACCACTCCCTTTATTCTATTTCTTATTTTGTTCATCTCCTAGAACACAGGACTTAATTTCACTCCATATTATAGTGTTTTTTATCCTTAAAATTTACATTATGCAATTTATCCTGCTCATCTTTCTCCTTTTCATTATGTATCTCCATTATAATTACCACTAATAACCACAGGGGCAGAGTCTTTATTAGGCTGTTTTGGGATTTGCCAAGGGAATTAACTTGAAACTCTTCACTTTAGCTATAAAAGGACTCTTCAGACAAGTGCAAAAGCCAGACACATTGTTCACTAGAATATCACAAGAATGATTTGTAGATCATATTTTTTTCCTTTTTTATGTATTTATTTATTTATTAAAGATTTCTGCCTCCTCCCCACCACCACCGACCATTTCCCTCCCCCTCCCCCAGTCATGTCCCCATCCCTCCTCAGCCCGAAGAGCAATCAGGGTTCCCTGCCCTGTGGGACGTCCAAGGACCACTCACTTCCATCCAGGTCTAGTAAGGTGAGCATCCAAACTGCCTAGGCTTCCACAAAGCCAGTACATGCAGTAGGATCAAAAACCCATTGCCATTGTTCTTGAGTTCTCAGTCACTAAGACAAAAAGGCAACCCACTGACTGGGAGAAGATCTTCACTAACCCCGCAACTGACAAAGGTCTGATCTCCAAAATATATAAAGAACTCAAGAAACTAGACCATAAAAGGCTAATCAACCCAATTATAAAATGGGGCACTGAGCTGAACAGAGAATTCTCAACAGAAGAAGTTCAAATGGCCAAAAGACACTTAAGAACATGCTCAACTTCCTTAGCGATCTGGGAAATGCAAATCAAGACAACTTTAAGATATCATCTTACACCTGTCAGAATGGCTAAAATCAAAAACACCAATGATAGCCTATGCTGGAGAGGTTGTGGGGAAAGAGGTACACTCATCCATTGCTGGTGGGAATGCAAACTTGTGCAACCACTTTGGAAAGCAGTGTGGCGGTTTCTCAGGAAATTCGGGATCAACCTACCCCTGGACCCAGCAATACCAATCTTGGGAATATACCCAAGAGATGCCCTATCATACAACAAAAGTATATTCTCAACTATGTTCATAGCAGCATTGTTTGTAATAGCCAGAACCTGGAAACAACCTAGATGCACTTCAATGGAAGAATGGATGAGGAAAGTAAGGAATATATACATATTAGAGTACTACTCAGCAGTAAAAAACAATGACTTCTTGAATTTTGCATGCAAATGGAAATAAATAGAAAACACTATGCTGAGTGAGGTAAGCCAGATCTAGATCACATATTAATATTCTCCTCTACAACCTCTTGAGGAAGACTCCCACACTTCATCAAATCATATTCAGCACCACAGACTTCCATGCTTCTACTAGAATGCCCCATTAATCATCACTTAAAGTGTTTGTTCCCTTACATTCCTAACCCAAAGTACCAAAGTGCACATTATTCCAAGCAAAAACATGGCCCAGCTCATCACAGATGGATCTCAGTCCCTGGCACCAATTTCTGTCTTACTTAGAGTATCTATTGCTCTGAAGAGATATCATGACCATGGAATCTCTTACAAATGAAAAACATTTAATTGGTTTGATTTACATAAAGAGTCAGAGGATCAGTCTATTATAATAGCATGGAACATAGCTGAAAGCAGACAGACATGATGTTGGAGAAGTACCTGAGAATTTTCCATCTTGCAAGCAAACTGAAGTCAACTGAAGGTCACACTGAGTGAAAATTAGAAAAGAGACCTGAAAATCTGCCAGCATAGTCACACATTTCCTCCAAGAAGACCTACCCACTCCAACAAAGCCATACCTTTTAATAATGCCACTCTCTTTGAGATTATGAGAACTAATTACATTCAGACTACTATAATGAGGTTACAGGAGTGAACCAAAACATTTAGAAATGTCCTATTTCAATGATTTCCTGTAAGTTCCTAAATTTTTCCACCATGCATATTCAGAATACTAATTTCCTCTCTGAATGAATGCAAAATATTTTTATCTGATAGAAAACAAAACTTTTGGTGTAAATTATTAGATAAGCTATATCAGTATTATGGAGCAATTCTAATATAAATTCCTTCCTTCCATTAAAGTAGTCTAATAATAATTTCTAGAATATAACATTTGTCTCTTTCGTACACTAGAAAACAGATTACTGTACTTGAGAGAAATGTAACAAAACATTTTACTTTCTTGCTTCTCTATAATAGAGATCTCTAGAGAAATGAAATAAATTTAAGAGGTACATCGGTAGGAGATTCATATTGATAGCAACATGGTAAACATTACCCATTACAAATCACAGAAAAGATAAAACACATCACTGTTTTTCGTGTAATTTTCATTTCTTACTAAGTATTATGAGTTGCAAAATATGCTTACTTGAATAACTATTTCAAGAAATCCCTTTCTATATTTTATCTGTATTTTTATTATTGACTCCCTCAACAACGTTCTTTAATTATCTCAGCCAATAATTCCTGGTCAAAAGTTCTGCTTGTGTAATTACTTAATCACAGAAGGTTGCTGCATTTCTTGGCTCTACTTTTAAGCCTAGAGTTTTGAAAAAGGTATCCAAGTGATCTTTTGACTTTTCAGATTAAAAACCATGCCAATCCTTTTATGACTGATTGCATTATAGAGATGTCTTAATTGTCTGAAATTTCTGATTAACTGACCTTGTAACATTTCTCTCCTACTACTTTTTCACAGCAGACCATGACACATTGGCATAAATATATGACTTACAAATATCTCAGTTGTTTACTTTCTAAGTCCTCAAGCTAAACTTGTCTCATTACTGAGATAACTATAAAAGGTTTCACCATGCAATGGGTTCTGGATTAATATTAATATTGTGTACCCAAGGAATGTAAAATACAGATAAGCAACTAGAATAAAAGTGTACTTATATACTATCAAAGTTAAGTTGTTATCAGTTCAAAATAACATGTTGAAAGATGATTTTGCAATATCCCTCTTACTAAGTACAAAGCAAAGACCTATAATGGATGTTAAATGGATTAAAAACATTGCACCAAAACATTTTCAAAAGATTAATGCCTTAACAACAACGTAAGAAAATAATAGAAAAAAAAACCAAGCTGCACAAAACATAAAGTAAAAATTTTATTTCATTATAGATCAGTAATTTATTTGTATGAAAAATGAATCAAATATAATGTCAATAACGAGAGAGGGAGGTTCCATAAGATACTATTTCTTTAGTATAGTTTACCGAGATAACTATTACTGTGATAATCACTTATATTTTTTTTAAGACATCTAGTTTATTTCTTTGTTCATGTGTGTTAGTGTTTTACTTCCATGCATGTATGTGTACCACATGTGTCCCTTATGCCCACAAAGGTCAGAGGAGTTACAGAAAGTTGTGGGTGGCAAAGTGGTTACTGGGACTAAAAGCAAGGCCCTCTAAGAGAAAGAAGTAGTCATAACCACTGAGTCAACTCTCCAGCCCCAACTCTTATTTTGTTCAGAACTTATAAAAGATTATTGCATAAGCATACAAAACCTCATGTAAAATTGTTCAATGACTGTGTAGCATTATTTCTTTACAAATGAAACAATGATAAATGAAAACACTCCCTAACTACATTCTTGTTTTCATTATCTATGAAAACAATCTCATATTGAATTTGTACTTTAACATTTGAAATTAGGTAAAATGTTAATATAGTTTGCTTGGCTGAATCAACTCTATGTTTTAAGTTTGGCCTTCTAATGCCAGCTTATTTATTTACTTGGAACACATGCTCATTGAGTTTAATTGAACTCAAGCAACCAGAAAACAGAAAGCTGAAAGATGTGCTTAGTAAGATGGGTCAATCAGTCAAGGAAATACTGTTTAGAGTGCTCATTAGAGAAACCTGGACGGTTAATCACACAGGCCTCTGCTTTTATCAGTCTAAGGAAAAATGATGCCTTCTTTCTCCCCACAAATGTTGGGGTGAAAATAATCAAGAAACCTGGTGATCCTTTGCTACATTATAAAGAGATAGCCCCCATTTGAATTTTTTCCCAAATCTCAATAGTTTTGTAGGTCCTAAACCTGGGCTTTGTTTCTCAGTGACTGGAAACTCATCTTAATAAATGAAGACCCATAAACTGTGCATCCTCAATCTATAGAATCTATTGTTATGTTTATTTATAAACCTTAATCTAGTTTTTAGCCCTGAGATCTGTTTTTCAGCCAATAAATCTCATTCTTATTGTAAAAGCCATACTGATGAATACCTTGTATATCACCATAGAACTTTCATCTGGCGATGGGTGAAACCAGAGACAGAGACCCACATTGGAGCACTGGATTGAGATCCCAAGGTCCAAATGAGTAGCAGATGGAAGGAGAACATGAGCAAGGAAGTCAGGACCGCAAGGGGTGCGCGCACCCACTGAGACAGTGGGGTTGATCTAAAGGGAGCTCACCAAGGCCAGCTGGACTGGGACTGATGGAGCATATGATCAAACCTGACTCTCTGAACATGTCGGACAAGGAGGGCTGAATGAGAAGCCAAGGACAATTGCACTGGGTTTTGATCCTACTTCATGTACTGGCTTTGTGGGAGCCTTGTCTGTTTGGATGCTCACCTTCCTAGACCTGGATGGAGGGGGAAGGATCTTGGACTTCCCACAGGGCAGAGAACCCTGACAGCTCTTTGGACTGGAGAGAAAGGTGAAAGGGGATGGGGGAGGGGGATGGGCGAGGGGGAGGAAAATGGAAGGAGGTAGAAATTTTTAAGTAAAAATAAAAAAAAAATTAAAAAGTTAACCGCGATTTGTTATTTTGAAAGGGAATATTGATATGGCCATCATAAAGCTTTTTTATGGTAAATTGTAATTTGGAATATTTTTCCCCAAAGTTTGGCTATGTTTAAATGTGTCCACAGTATAGAATTCTCTAGAAATTGTTATCCAATCTGATCGAGTCTTGTATCAAGTTTTCATTCTCATCCCTTTATGGTTCTTTTCCTTGTATGAAGTCATATCTGTGTCTATGGTGTGTTTCACATCTTTTAATTTTCCAAATTCTGTAAAATGGAACACATCTATCTAACAGATCTCATTTCTTTGAGTATCCTTTGGGTTACTACCTGCAGGTAACTGTATTGGTTATAGAAAGAGTAAGTAGGACATTTCTATAATTTCCTTAGTTTGTTGCCATGTAATAGGAAACCCTTTCTTTAAACATTTGCTAAATACATTTCAATAAATTCTGAGGGTTTCAGCACACTTCCAATCAATCAATTTCTTTATTATCTTGTGCTAGAGTACCTGGTAGACTCTGTATGGGATCAGATGTATGTTAGGTATATCTGACAACACGTATTCCTAATTATGTCTTGAAGCTGAATGAATAATGAAATCAATTTTGTATCATCTGGTATAAATTTAGCAGTTTCAATATGCAAGATAACTTTTTCTGTATACTGTGAATCAGTAACTATATTGAGAGGTTCTTTAAAACCCCTTATTACAATGAGAATAGCATACAACTCTGCTTTCTGGACAGAATTATAATGGCTTTGTTTCACGTTACTTAATTCTTCTGATTTTTAACCTGCCTTTCCTGATTAATTTGCATCAGTATAAAATGTACAGGCTCCAGTTATTGGTGCATCACATATAATTTGGGGAAGATTTCAAGTAGTTCTTGTTATAAGGTTAAGTCTATCGCTTTTTGTGTAATTGCTCCTAATTTCTTCAAAAAAAAATAGCATAAGCACTTTGCCGTGGTTCATTGTCCTCCCATATTTTTTTTTAATTTCATAAGTAGTAAGTGGCACTATAATCTCTGCTAGGTCTCTGCCTGCTAACTGACGAAGTCTCAGTTTTCTTTTTATAATTAATTCAGAGCCCTTTTCCACATAAGTTTTCAATTTTTTATTTGGTTTATGTAGTAAAAAAAGATCCTTTATGAAATAATATTTCCTCTTTTCATTAAAATTCTTATAGGGAAAACTCTGGAAGGCAATATGAGTATAATACAATGAGGATATGGATTCACCTTATCCACATGTGATCCCGTAATTTCTATTCAACAATCATCAATTCTTTTCCTGCTTCAGCTGTTAATTTTTGGGAACTATATAAGCCTTGTCACCATCTAAGGTTTTGTTTCAATAAATTATTAGATCAGGTATTATCCCAATAGCCAATCATAGACTGAAAATATCTGGATGTTCTTAATGACTTTCAAAGATTGTTATGAGATATTTTCCGTCTATGACTGGCTATTGGGATAAAAAATGTCATTAAGAGTCTGCAATCTGTCTCTCCTAATTTGTGCCTTTTGTGTTCTAATTTATTGTAAAGCGATTTTGTAACATCGGTAATTGACAGAATCTTCTCTATGAATATTTTCAGGTGTTGTAATAGGGGCAATTTGCAATCCCCATTTAGGTAAAGTATCTTTATTTCTTTAAACAGTCTGTTCAAGGTATCCATGTTTGAATCGGATAACAAGATGTCGTCCATGTAATGGTATACTATAGATTTGGGAAATTTCTTACGCATTATTTGCAATGGTTGGTTCACAAAATATTGGCACAGGGAGGGGCTATTTAACATACTCTGGGGGAGAACGGTCCAGTGGTACCTCCTCGAAGGTTGAGAATTGTTATAAGTAGGCACTGTGAAGGCAAATTTTTCTCTATCTTCTTTTTGCAAAGGTATAGTGAAAAAAACAATCCTTTAAATCAATAACTATGAGAGGCCATCCTTTTGGTAATAAAGAGGGCAAAGGAATTCCAGATTGCAGAGGGCCCATAGGTTGAATAATCTTGTTGATGGCTCTGAGATCTGTCACCATTCTCCATTTACCTGATTTTTTCTTAACCAAAAATACAGGAGAATTCCAAGGGCTGGTAGATTCTTCTATATGTCCAGTATCTAATTGTTCTTGTACCAGCTGTTCTAAAGCCTGTAACTTTTCCTCAGCTAAAGGTCATTGCTTTGTCCATATTAGTTTCTCAGTCAACCATTTTAGAGGCAAGGCTGTTGGTATCTCTGAAGGGACATCAATTGCTTGTTCTTGTACAGCCCGAATGGCCGGTTTTCTCCGTTTGTATTATCTTTTAATATTATTCTCAGAAATATAGGCTCTAGATTTAGCAGGAATGTTAATTTCGGTATTCCATTGTTGTAATAGGTCACGACCCCATAAATTCATTGCGATATTGGCTACATATGGCTTTAATTTTCCTATTTGTCCCTCTGGTCCTATACATTCAACCCATCTCGTGCTCTGCCTTACTCGAGATAGGGTTCCAATTCCCAGGAGCTGAATATTTACATTTTGAAGAGGCCAATACGGATGCCAAGATTCTGGGGTAATGATACTTACATCAGCACCTGTGTACAGCAGGCCAGTAATAAAATTTCCATTTACAAACACTCAGTTTAGGTCTTTGATCATTTATAGAAGTTTGCCAAAACACACGTAACTTATCTTTCTGATCATTATTGCTTGTAACAGTAGGCATGGGGCTTCCTAATTGTCCTGATGAGGCACGTTCTCTGCAGAAACTGGAAATGACTGAACCATGTTTGCGATGGGGGCCTGTGAGGCCCCCCTCTCACATTTCCCGGCTGTATCAGGTTGCCTTGTCTATCTCTTGTAGACCTGCATTCATTCGTCCAATGTCTGCCCTTTCCACATCTTCTACATAAACCAGAAGGCTGAGTCCTCCTATTTCTGTTATTTCTAGAAGATGCATTATTATTATTATTATTATTTCTGAAAGATGCATTATTATTATTATTATTATTATTATTATTATTATTATTATTTCTCAAAATCCGTTGTCTACAATTTCTTTTCATATGACCCATTTTGCCACAATTAAAACATTTGGTATTCTGGTGTCTCCTTTTGCCATTGGAAGTTGCTTCTTCTACCCATGCTTCAGTGCCATAATCAAATGTATCAATACAGTCTGTGTGTTGTTATTTTGGGGCATAAGCTAGCAGTGCGGGCGGCTGGGGTGCTAGGGATGCAGCCCCGCCGCTCCTATTACTACATTCAGGAGCAATTTGTGATCCACATTTAAACAAAACATTTTTTATGTCTTCAAACATTCTTTCTAAAGTATCTGCATTTGAATCAGATATCAAAATGTCATCCATGTAATAGTAGATTATAGACTTAGGAAATTGCTTTTATATTGTTTCCAATGGCTGACTGAAAGTATTGGCACAGGATGGGTCTATTGAGCATTCCACGTGGGAGGATAGTCCATTGGTGTTTCCTAGTAGGCTAAGAATTATTATAGTAGGCACTGTGAAGGCAAATTTTTTTCTTTCTTTTTCTTGTAAAGGTATAGTGAAGAAACATTCCTTTAAATCTATAACTATGAGAGGCCATCCTTTTAGTAATAGAGAAAGCAGAGGAATTCCATATTTTAGAGGGCCCATAGGTTAAATAACCTTGTTGACAGCTCTAAGAGCTGTCACCATTCTCCATTTTCCAGATTTCTTTTTAACAGCTAATACATGAGAATGCCAAAGACTGGTAGAGGCCTCAGTATAGTGAGAATCTAGTTGTTTCTATACCAGCTGTTCTAAAGCCTGCAGCTTCTCTGTTAAAGACCATTGTTTAATCCATATTGTTTTCTCAGTTAACCATTTTAAAGGTAGGTGCCATTAGTACCTCTGAAGGTTTGTTAGTTGCTTTGTGTTCTTGTAGAGACTGAATGGCTGGTGACCATTGTCTCTAATACCTTATAATACCTTCCCCAGTAATATAAGTTTTTGGGATTGCAGGAATGGTAATCTTGGTATTCCATTGCTGCAATAAGCCATGACCCCATAAATTCACTGCAATATTAGTTACATATGGACTCAGGCTTCCTTTCTATCCTTCAGGACCTACGCATTCAAACCATCTCATGCTTTGTTTCACTTGAGTCAGGGATTCATTTCCTAGCAACTTAATATCTACCTCTTGAGGAGGCCAACTTGGATGCCAAGATTCTAGAGTAATGGTACTTACATCTGCACCCTTGTCTATCAAGCCTTCAATTACAATGCCATTTATACACACTCTTAGCTTTTGTCTTTGGTTATTTATAGAAGTCTGCTAGAATATATATTTTCTATTTTCTACTGGAGTTTTTGATTCATCCTCCATGTCTATTCTGTCATCCAGTCCAGTATGGTTTTTTACAGTAGGCACTGGAATTTTATTTCTTTTTCTCGTGATACATGTTCTCCACGGTAACTGGAAATGATTGGGCTACGTTTGACATGGGGGCCTGTGAAAGGCCCCCACAAGGAGTTTCCTGATGGCATTGGTTTGCCTTGTCTGTCTTTTTTTGACTTGCATTCAATGGTCCAATGTCAGCCTTTGCCGTACTTCCTACATACACCGGAAAGCTAAGTTTTCATATTCTTGTCATTCCTAGAAGAGATATTATTCCTAGGAATTTCTTGTCTACAATTCTCAGATGTCCTATTCTACCACAATTAAGACATTTGAAATTTTATTGTTACTTCATACCATTGGAAATTACTTCTCCTATCCATGCTTCCATACTATAGTCAAATGTCTTAACATTCATTGCATGCAAGATCCATTCATCTATTTGTGCTTATCTGACCTTTAAAGGCCCAGACATCTTTTTGCATTCCAAGCTGGCATTTCCAAAGCCAAATATTCAGTAGTACAAGTCTAGCTTGAGAGTCTGTAACTCCTATTTGTTCAGCCTTAGTTAATCTTTGTAAAAAGTCACTAAAGGGTTCTCTCTGAGCATGTTTGACCCTGATATATGATTCAGTTCTCTTTTCTAGTTCCTAAATCCTGTGCAAAGCATTTAAAGCTGCTGTGCTACATATGGACGGGGTTTGTTCATCATAAAGATCCTGGTCCTGAGGATCAGAGTAATGTCCCTTGCCAAGAATTTGATCTTGGGAACTCTCAAGTCCTTTCTCTTTTCCCCATTGTTCTAAAAAATTGCCTCTTCTCTCCAATAAGTGTTCTAGACAATCTGTGGTCCAATTTCTAGAACTGATGAGATTAATTGAAGCCAATATTGTGGTGTTGTCTTATTGCTTGAAGCTCATGTTTTGACCATTTCCCTAAAAGCGAAAATGTAAGACATAAGAAACTATTGCTTGTTTAATTTCTTTTAGATCACTGATATGTATGGGTTCCCATGTATATTCTTTGACTACCTTAGGGTACTTGGTGCCAGGTAGTCTTTCCAAGATCACTGGATTGGCAGTTAGAACTCTGGGTAAAGCCATCCTGGAGTTTGGTATTTACTGATGAGGCTAAATTCTGTCTTTGTACTTTTTGTCCCTGCTCATCAATTTCCATAAATTCCTCAATATTTTGAAATCTTTCTACCACTGCCTTTTGAAAAGTCTGGTTCTCCTGCCTGGCATTCTGTTCTAATGCCTGCATTGAGGATTCCAAGGTATGAAGTCTGTCCAATAAAGATAAAATCTCATCCTTTGATGTAACTTTTATGTCATACATATTACCTTTCTGGAGAGACACCCTATCCATCCATCTATCGTACCCTTCAAGAGATTCCAATTATTACATTGAAAAGCATGAATTCTCTTAGACAATGTCTCAGCATCCTCCATCATTGACTGGGTTTTGTTATATCAAATTGGTCGATTCCTTCTCCAGAGTCCTGACTTTCCCATTTAGCTAGTCATTATCAGTCTGTAAAGACTGTATCATTTCTAAAAGTGGCTCATTTTTGACTCTACTATCAAACCATTTTAAGGAGGAAATATGAAAGACAAAGCCAATTCCTAGAATGAAATAGAATGATGTAGGAGGGAAATTATATAAACCTTGCATAATACCATCCATGGTATAAGAAAAAAGTTGTTTAACTCTTGCATCATTAAATTATCTGTCATCTTGACCTTATAAATTATAAATCATAAATTTGACCTTATAAATCTCACCTGTAACTAGTCGGGGTAGGTGCAATGATTGTTATTAGTCAGTTGTTGTCTCAGTTGTAGTTGTGTGGCTGGGGAAATATAAGCCTTGAACAGTACGAATCGGTTTTAGAGAGTTATAAAAATATTTTTTAAAAAAATATGCTTTAAGTGTTCTGGCTTTGTGGGAGCCTAGCCAGTTTGGATGTTTACCTTCCTAGACATGGACGGAGGGGGAAGGACATTGGAATTTCCACAGGGCAGGGAACCCTGACTGCTCTTTAGACTAGAGAGGGAGGGGGAGAGAAGTGGGGGGAGGGGAGAAGGGTGGTAGGAGGGGGAGGGAAATGGGAGGCTGGGAGGAGGTGGAAACTTTTTTTTTCCTTTTCTCAATAAAAAATAATAATAAAAATATGAAAAAAAAATTATGCTTAAAGATTCGGGTCTTCTATACGATTCCATTGGAGAACCTTCATCTGGTGATGGATGGAGATAGAGACAGAGATCCACACTGAAGCACTGGACTGAGCTCCCAAGGTCCCAATGAGGAGCAGAAGGAGGGAGAAGATGAGCAAGGAAGTCAGGACCATGAGGGGTGCACCCACCCACTGAGACAGTGGGGCTGATCTATTGGGAGCTCACCAAGGCCAGCTGGACTGTGACTGAAAAAGCATGGGATAAAACCTGACTCTCTGAACATGGCAAACAATGAGGGCTTATGAGAAGCCAAGCACAATGGCATGGGGTTTTGATCCTACTTCATGTTCTGGCTTTGTGAGAGCCTAGACAATTTGGATGTTCACCTTCCTAGATATGGACTGAGCGGGGAGGACCTTGAACTTTCCACAGGGCAGGGAACCCTGACTGCTCTTTGGACTGGAGAGGGAGGGGGAGAGGAGCGGGGACAGGGGGAGAAGGGTGGGAGGAGGGGGAGGGAAATGGGAGGCTGGGAGGAGGCGGAAACTTGTTTTTTTCCTTTTCTCAATAAAAAAAGAAATACTAAAAAAATATGCTTTAAAAAAGGTCAGTTATAAATGTAATCAAAGCATTTTCAGAGTTGGTTACTAGAATAAAGAGAAAATCTAGAGCCTTCCTTCAGGGTAAGTCACAGACTGTGTGCTCCACAGAGATTCCTCACTTGCAGCAGCACATACCTGCGAAGCCTTACCCACAGCGGCTCTGAGAAAGATGACAATGCAGCCAGAGGTTGCTGCAGAGCTGTGGCACAGGGAGCCTTGTGGGGCTTGGCGGTGACTGGCTGAAGACTTGGACCAAAGGTTCAGTGTGCAAATATCCAAATGCACCATGCAGGGCTCATCGCTGGCTGGCTGGAGCCATAGGAGTTCGCAAACATCATGATCTGGGCACCAATTTTAGAAGGACGTGTGTCAAAGAATCCCAGGCTAACTCCAAGATATTCCAATTATATTTTCTTTATTATAAGGTGCAAAGTCAAAAAAGGAATGAGAATTCTAACCTCAGCTGTGTAGCACAGGAAACATACACACAGAGAGAGAGAGAGAGAGAGAGAGAGAGAGAGAGAGAGAGAGAGAGAGAGAGAAACCCTGGTGGTCCCAAGGTTTTCTCTGGGTATCCAAAAGGTCATGCCCTAATCTTGTCCAACCTCTTAAAGATCATTAGCTGACAGAAAACCCCCACTGCACAGGTATTGCTATGTAACTACTATTGCTATGGAAAATGCAATTTAATATACAGAATTATATCATGTATGTTAGGAGTGAAAAAAAATATGACAGGCATTGTATTGAATAGAGGAAGAACAGGTTGCAAAGTGCAACTAATTCCAAATTGAATAATGCAGAAAATTTTGGTGCTTTGAGGTAAAAATAAAAATATAAAATGCAGTGGATTGAACATATTCCTTACAGTATCTATCTATCTATCTATCTATCTATCTATCTATCTATCTGTCTATCTATTGACAATATTTTGCTTTATAAATGATATACTTGCCTTCTCCATAACAAAGTGTCCATATTTTCAGGAAATTTTGAATATTTCATAAGAGGGAGGCAGAGAGGGCAGACAAGAGAGAGATAGAAAGAGTGAGAAAATCTCACTATGAAAATAATAGGAAACTGATGGCTTTTAGATAAAACAAATTTTACTGTCCAAAAATTTTGTAATCAATTCTGGAAATGTAAAATAAAGAATATGTGCAATTAATCAAGTGAACACACATGTATATAGATAAAACAAAACTGTGAGCAGCAGTCTTGAATGTATTCTGGGCTTTGTTACCTGCAGTGGATGAAGTCTTAATGTTATCACTCCCAGTAAACTTTCATTTAGAAATGGCAATTAGAGCATAGTATAATAAAAATCAGTGTTAGTGGATATTACTTAAGTAATAATAAAATGAGTCTTTAACCACCCACTCTCGTGATTATCATGCACTTCACCTACTACTCTGAAATTCATTCTACTGTAATCTTCACAGCAAAGTACAGGTTTACCTGACTAATCAGAGAAAAAGAGATATATAATTGACAGGTATGTGTTTCCGAACAATGAATGATACAATTCACCCTCTGATAGGTTTTTTTTTTTTTTTTTTGGAATATTCTCTTTAGAGTGTTCTTCTTTAGAAAAAGGATCCCATACTTTGGAAGTTTTGAAAATGCAGAATAATTTATTCTCCAATGAATTCGTTCTTTCTTTTCATAGTAAAGTCTGAAAATTCTCAGAGTAATACAAGCAACCCTTACTCAACTCAAATTGTATTATTTTCTACACACACACACACATGCACACACACAGAGACACATATAAATAAATACAAATATAAATATAAAAATAACACTACCATGAATCCAGTTGTTCAGGGGGCCAGTATAGTTATTTTGTAGTTACAGATTGATAACAAACCAGCTTATTTGAGAAACTAACTACTCTTAACAAAAAACTATATTTTCTAGTGAAAAAGGGTAACTAGGGTAACAATATTTGTCATTCTGAAATTTTAGAGATGTAATTTTTTATTTTATACTTTTCATTGTTTCAGTTTTGTTTTCCTTTTTGTAAACTCTACATGAAGTAGAAATTAAAGTATATATATTTATTATTATAGCTGTTGTAAGTAATTAAAATAGTGCCTGGATATGTCCTGTGATGGCAATTGGTACTAGCTTACATTCTCTTGGTATCAAATAAAAAAAAGGCAAATGAAAGTGTGAGAAATGAATCTTAAAGAAGAAATGCAACCAGGCTCAGGAGATGATTAGAAAACTGCTTTATCATTTCTAATAACACAGTCACTAAATGGCCTTAAAAATGATACTATCCTAAGCAAAAATTCAGTATCATGTTTAAGATTCAGAAATAAAAGCAGTTTCTAGTATAGTGAATTCATATATTTCTATAAATATTAAGAATATGAAAGCAATATTTATATATAGGTGCACATGTACATATATATTAAAGTTACTTATGGAGAGAAATAATACAATTTAGTGAAATTCTAAAAAATCATCAAATTTTCAATTTCATGTATACACCACAGTAATAATGAAAGAAATTTATTCTACTCTTTATGGAGGAACCAAGATAAGTCTGATTTTCTATTATCACTGTTATACCGGGTTAGGTAAGCAAAAATGCAGTTTATCATTTTCTAAGGACCTTATTTCATTCCTCATAATCAATAAAGTTTAATATTTACATAATATATTAAGGGATCATAGATAAAATTGAAGATGTCTTCATTTTAAACTGTTCTCACCTCTGTTTTCTTTATCTTTTCTCTAAAGAACCTGTTTTTATACTGTGCACAGACCTTAAGGCCACACAATATCCTCCACTAAATGTCAATGCCAAATGTTTATAAGGGAAGGAGGATTTGGCATTTTCCAAACACCCTAAATAGCTTTTTACTCTCAACACTTCAGATATCTTGAACTTCAAAAGAATAGTGTCATGGGTTTATGGAGAGAATCATGGACATTTTAGACTTACAGGGGTTTAATCTAAGAATTTTCAACACAGTAGTAAAATTTTAGTTTTTCTGAGAAGAACGTTAATTTTATTTAATTAAACAGTCAAACCAGAAGGAAAAAAACTATAAACAAATTGCAATTGAAATATAGGCTTCTGCCCTAATGACTCAAGGAATAGCTTACTTAATTGTTAGCATCTCCTTTCAGTTTTCCTTGGTATTGTAGACTAGATTGTTCTTGGCCATTAGGTACATATACATATTGTTTTCTGAGGCTCACATCCTACACAGGTTGATCAGATAGCTGCAGGTCTCACTGATCACTTTCACCTGAAGGTGCAGGAAGTTTTGCTTTAGGAAATCACACAGGTGGTGTTTCCTTTTTCCATAAAGAGTTCATGCAAGTTCAAGAAATTCTGGTTGTAGTCTACTTTCTCCAAGTAGAAAGCACATACCATGGCCTGGAGGCCACAATTGCAGTTGTCACTGCTTGATTTGAAGATATCATAGAAGATGATGTAACTGCCTTGAATGATTCTGTTAGAAAAAAGAAATGTTGATGTATGACTTCCCCTTACATGATTTGCACAGGGATAACCTTTTGAAACATCCCAAGGTAAGTTTTTGAGGGTCATAGTGAAAGGTCATGAATGGGTAAACATATAAGGCATACAGCTTCAGGTACATGTGACTGCTGACAGCTGATTCAAGGTTGGTAGTAATTCTGTTGCACTTGAGATGCTGCATCAGCCATCACAATTTCTAACACCAAGACGTAGGTAGGGCAAGCACTAAAATGAAAGCTGTATTCGCTCTGGAGCAATAGAGAAAACAACTTCAGTACAGGGTATGGTAGAGTCCTCTACATGGCCCACAGAGAGGCTACATAATCTCCGAGTGGGCTTTAATGGTAGTAAGAAGTGGAGACCTGGAAGTGGGAATTATTTGTTGTTTGACTAGGGGCATCTGGTGTGGGAAGGTCAGTAACCAGGGACTGGGAATCAGGAACTTTTCTGTGAACAACCCTGGAGAGTCTATTCAAATAGCTTGGCTATTATAACAGTAATGAGTCATATGAACAGATTCTAAATAAATTACGTGGGTCCTTTATTTAAGTTACTCATTTAAACATTGCTGAAAAGTTGTGGCCAGTCAATATAATATGACGAAGATTTATTTGAATGAATCCTCTCATCAGTGACTACATATATCTGTACGTATGACACATGATGGAGAAGCAATGGGCTAAAGTAAGTTGGAGTGCAGACAATCCACCAATGTCAGTTCAATCAACAACTTTAGAAAATAACCCAATACTATTGAAGAAACTGTAATTTGCCCTTTTTAGTTTATGTGCTATAGAAGTGTGCCCTCATTTCTCTAATGAATGTTCTTTGCACCTTTGTGGAAAATTCATTAGCTATGGATGAGCAGATTTGCTTCTAGGCTCTCTATTCTGTTCTGCTTGTCGATATGTGATTTTCTGATATTTTTAATTACTTCACATGTGTAGTTTGCTTTGAAGTTAGGTAGCATTCCTTTTTTTTTAATCTCAAAGTAACTTGGATTATTCAGTGTGCTTTAAACAGTTCCATGCATTTTTTTCCATTTCTTTAAAGATTGTTAATGACATTTACAGAGGAATTGCGATAGGATGTTTTGCTACTGTTTTATAATATCTTTAATTTCTTTCATCAATGTTTTATGAATATAATTATGTTTCACATCAGTGTTTTGTTTTATAAATGCCACTATATATACACATCACCACTTTGATTACATTTTTTTCCTGGTTGCTTGGAACTATTGATTTGCTGATTTCTATTTAAAATAATCCCACTACTGGCATATAGCAGTGCTCTTAATTTTCATGATTTCTTTGTATACTACATTACTGATGGATTAATTATTAGGGATACTATGCTTTGACTGAATTGGGGACATTCTTCTTTATAAATGGTCATTCCATCTGCATGCCTTGACAATTTCATTTCTTCTTTTTCCTATGCAGATGCTGTTAATTTTGCACCTGTTTGATGACTATGGTATCAACAACTATGTTGAATAAAAGTGATAAAATAGTCATACTTTGTTTCTTCTAGACTTGAGAAAACTCCATAGACGGTTGAATATAAATGGATTTTACTAGATTTAAGTGTGTTCCTTTAATATAAAATTTGTTCAGAATTTTTCCTGTAGTATGATAATGAATCTTGCAACACTTTTAGAAATGCCTATGATTCTACTTTTCAGAAATTTAAGGTACTATTACGTTATGCTTACATGTATACTACATGTTTACAATAATGTTTGTCAGATAGTTACCACCCCCTTTACATACATTCTTAAACTCTGGGAAAGGTTTTAGCTACAAAATTTTACTGTTATTCTATACCAAACCTAATGGGAGCTTAACAGTAAAATTTATATTTCTTTTCTGTTATTTATTTTTTTTAATTTTGTTTCACATTCCAACAACAGTTCTCCCTCCCTTCCCTCCTCCAATCCCCCTCACTTTCCCCAAGCCTACCCTCATCCACTCCTCCCAAAGGATAATGTCTTCCATGGGGGAGTCAACAAAACCTGGCACATTAAGCTGAGGCATGACCCTCCCCGCTGTATTAAGGCTGAGCATCGCATTCCACCATATGAAAAGTTTTTCAAAAAGCTCGCTCATGCCCTAGGGATAGATCCTGGTCACACTGCCAGTGGGGGAGACACTTGTATAACTTGGCCTATCTGAGGGTTCCCTGACAGTGCAACCAGGATCTATTCATAGGGCATGAGCTAGTTTTTTGGAATTCTTCCCTGAAACAATCTGGTCCTGGGATTTTGTTGTTATTATTGGGAGACTTTAAATGACTCTTTCTCTTTCCTTAGGGGTTATAGGTATATTTAAATTGTTTATCTTGTCTTGATTCAATTTTGGTATGTGGTGCCTATCCAGAAAGTTGTCCATTTATTTTAAATTTTCCAACTTTGGAGAGTACAGGTTATTTTAATTAAGACCTAATGATTCTCTGCATTTATTCAGTGTCTATAATTATGTACCCCTTTACATTTCTGATTATATTAATTTGGATATTCTCTCTCTGCCTTTTGGTTAGTTTGGATAACAAAAAGGTTTATCTTGGTGATTTTCTCCAAGAACCAAATCTTTGTTTCATTGACTCTTTTTTTTTTAATTTATTTATTTAGTAAAGATTTCTGTCTCTTCCCCGCCATCGCCTCCCATTTCCCTCCCCCTCCCCCAATCAAGTCCCCCTCCCTCGTCAGCCGAAAGAGCAATCAGGGTTCCCTGCCCTGTGGGAAGTCCAAGGATCACCCACCTCCATCCAGGTCTAGTAAGGTGAGCATCCAAACTGCCTAGGCTCCCGCAAAGCCAGTACGTACAGTAGGATCAAAAACCCATTGCCCTTGTTCTTGAGTTCTCAGTAGTTCTCATTGTCTGCTATGTTCAGCCAGTGTGGTTTTATCCCAGGCTTTTTCAGACCCAGGCCACCTGGCCTTGGTGAGTTCCTGATAGAACATCCCCATTGTCTCAGTGTGCAGGTACACCCCTCACAGTCCTGAGTTCCTTGCTCGTGCTCTCTCTCCTGCTCCTGATTTGGACCTTGAGATTTCTGTCTGGTGCTCCAATGTGGGTCTCTGTCTTTGTCTCCTTTCATCGCCTGATGAAGGTAAATATTCAGGAGGATGCCTATATGTTTTTCTTTGGGTTCTCCTTATTTAGCTTCTCTAGGATCACTAACTATAGGCTCAATGTCCTTTATGGCTAGAAACCAAATATGAATGAGTACACCCCATGTTCCTCTTTTTGGGTCTGGCTTACCTCACTCAGCATAGTGTTTTCTATTTCCATCCATTTGCATGCAAAATTCAAGAAGTCCTTGTTTTTTACTGCTGAGTAGTACTCTAATATGTATATATTCCATACTTTCTTCATCTATTCTTCCATTGAAAGGCATCTAGGTTTTTTCCAGGTTCTGGCTATTACAAACAATGCTGCTATGAACATAGTCGAGCATATACTTCTGTTGTATGATAAGGCCTCTCTTGGGTATATTACCAAGAGTCGTATTGCTGGGTCCAGGGGTAGGTTGATCCCGAATTTCCTGAGAAACCGCCACACTGCTTTACAATGTGGTTGCACAAGTTTGCATTCCCACCAGCAATGGATGAGTGTACCCCTTTCTCCACAACCTCTCCAGCAAAGGCTATCATTGGTGTTTTCGATTTTAGCAATTCTGACAGGTATATAATGGTATCTTAAAGATGTCTTGATTTGCATTTCCCTGATCGCTAAGGAAGTTGAGCATGACCTTTAGTGTCTTTTGGCCATTTAAAGTTTTTCTGTTGAGAATTCTCTTTTCAGCTCAGTGCCCCATTTTATAATTGGGTTGATTGGCCTTTTATGGTCTAGTTTCTTGAGTTCTTTATATATTTTGGAGATCAGACCTTTGATTCTCTTTATTCTTCACTTTTCTTCTATTTTATTGATCTCAGACATCAAATTTATTATTTCCTTGCATCTGCTCCTCCTGGCTGAGATTGCTTCTTTGTTCTAGTTCTTTCAGGTGTCCTTTTAAGTTGCTAATGTGAGATTTCTTCAACTTCTATACGTAGGCATTCAGTGCTATGAATTTTCCTCTTCGTATTGCTTTCATAGTGTCCCATATGTTTGGGTATGTGGTACATTCATTTTCATTGAATTTTAGAAAGTCTTTAATTTTTTATGTCTTCCTTTATCCAGTACTGAGTCAGTTGAGCATTATCCAGTTTCCATGAGTTTGTAGGCTTTCTGTAATTTGTGTTGCATTGAATTCTATCTTTAACACACAGTGATCTGATAAGATACCGGAGTTTATTCTAATTTTTTGTATCTGTTGAGTTTTGTTTGCTGACCGAGTATGTGGTCAGTTTTAGAGATGGTTAAACAAGTTTCTGAGAAGAAGGTATATTCTTTTGTGTTTGGATGAAATGACCTATAAATGTCTGTTATGCCCATTTCAGTCATCACAACTGTTAGTTCCCTTTGTTTCTCTGTTAATTTTATGTCTGGCAGACTTGTCCATTGGTGAGAGTATGGTGTTGAATTCTCCCACTATTACATTGTGGGATTAGATATGCTATTTTAGCTTTAATATTATTATTTCAACCTATTATTTTAAGCATAAGTGTTCAGAATTGAAATGTTTCTTGATGAATTTTTTCAGTGATGAATATTCAATGTCCTTCTTCATCTCTTTTTATTGCCTTCATTTTAAAGTCTATTTTGCTACATGTTAGGATAATTATAGCAGCTTGCTTCTTAGTTCCACTTGATTGGAAATGCTTTCCCAAATCTTTACTCTGAAGTAATGAGGTAACTTTGAAGTTGAGGTGTGTTTCTTATGTGAAGTAGAAGGAAGAATCCTGTTTTCATATTAATTCCTTTAACCTTTGTCTTTTTATTTGGAAATTGAGTCCATTGATGTTAAGGTATATTAATAATAATATAAATATTAATAATATATTAATAACCAATTATTGTTAACTCCTGTTACTTTTATGGTGGTAATGTGGGTGTGATTCCCTTCTTTAGGATTTGTTGTTATGGGATTATTGATTTCCTATGCAGGTAAATTCCTTGGTTTGGAGTTTTTCTTCTAGTGTTTTCTGTAGCTTTGTATTTGTATATAGGTATTATTTTTATCTGGTTTTGTCATGGAATACCTTGTTTCCTCCTGATGGAGGAAGGTCATTGGCCAATAAAGAAACTGCTTGGCCCTGTGGGTGGAGTAAACAGAACAAAATGCTGGGAGGAAGAGGAAGTGAGGTCAGAGACTCGAAAGCTCTCCTCTCAGGAGCAGACGCCTGAGAGAGACACCATGCCCCGCTCCCGGAATGAAGCTCCAACCCAGGATGGACATAGGCTAGAATCTCCCCGGTAAGCGCACCTTGGGGTGCTACATACAGATGATTAGAAATGGGCTAAATTAATATGTTAGAATTAGCCTAGAAGAGAATGGGCCAAGCAGTGTTTAAAAGAATACAGTGTCCGTGTAATTATTTTGGGTAAAGCTAGCCGTGGGGGCGGCCGGGTGCCGGGGACGCAGCCCCGCCGCCCCCTATTACTTCATCCTCCCTCGATGGAAACTGAAAATTTTGCCAGTTATACTTGTCTGGGCTGGCATTTGTGGTCTCTTATTGTCTGCATAACATCTGTCCAGGACCTTCTAGCTTTCAGAGTCTCCATTGAGAGTTTGGGTGCTATTCTGTTAGGTCTGTGTTTACGTGTTACTTGGCATTTTTCTTTTCAGCTCTTAATATTCTTATTTTATTCTGTATATTTAGTGATTTAGTGTTTTTGTTATTATGTGGTGAGGAGACTTTTTTTAATCCAGGCTATGTGCTGTTCTGTAAGCTTCCTGTATCATCAAAAACATTTCCTTCTTTAGGTTGAGAAAGTTTTCTTATATGATTTTGTTGAATATACTTTCTGTGCCTTTGAGCTGGTAGTATTCTCTTTCTATCCCTATCATTCTTAGTTTTGGTCATTTCATTATATCCCAGATTACCTGGCTATTTTGTGTTATGCCTTTGCTGGTTTTAATGCTTTTTTGACTGCTGAATCTATTTCTTTTATTGTATCTTCAATGCTTTAGATTCTTTCTTCCATCTGTTGCATTCAATCAGTTATGCCTCCATCTGTAGTTCGTGTTCATTTACCGAGATTTTCCATTTTCAGTATTCCCTAAGTTCGGGTTTTATTTATTGCCTCTACTTCAATTTTTACGTCTTGAACTGTTTCCTTCACTTGTTTCCTTGCATTTTCTTGGCTTTCTTTTAGAGATTTACTGATTTCTTCCATTTTTGTTTTTCATTTCCTCCATTTCTTTAAGGGAATTTTTCATTCCCTCTTTAAAGGTCTCTATCATCTTCATAAAGCTGATTATATGGTCATTTTCTTCTGCTTCTTCTATATTGGGATGCTCAGGTCTTGCTGTTGTATAACCACTAGGTTCTGGTGGTGCTATATTGCTCTTTAGCTTGTAGAATATATTCTTGGACCGGTGTCTACCAATTTCTTTCTTCAATCTATGCTAGCAGTGTCTGTGCCACTTGATCTGATCAGAGCAGTCAGTGCCTATTTCTCAGGGAGCCACTCTTTGTCTAATCGGTGCAATTCGTGTTTGTGTTTCAGGGAACCCATGAGGTTGCAGGGGATGAGTGGGTTTGGGTGCTGATTAAAGGGTCCAATGCAGGGATGGAGCAGCCTGCCAACAGGAGCTTTCACTGTTGACTGTCTTGTGCAACTGAGATGGTTTGGGGAGAGACTCATGGTTTTCCCTGATGCGTAGGGCCTAGAGATTGGGCTTTCCAGTGAGGGGACCAAACACTCACTTATGTGTCCTATCAGTGCAGTCACTGTCTTTATCTGAGGGAGACAGTCTAAGGACAATCAATACACAAGCATGGGTTATATGCTCACATTCAATGAAGAAATTAGATGCATGTTTAAATATATAAGTATGACATTTTTTGCTGCACTGGCTAATATAAAAGTAAATATTATCAGATTGTCATTTATTAATTCTCTTTAATTTATTTAACACATTTTATATAATGCCAGGTATTTTATAAGTACTAATAATTTTTCTATGGTGACTTCAAATATGAATTCTCTTGTAGTTGAGAGCTATTAAATATTTCATTTAGTGGATCATCAGAGAACATTCATAGAAGGACTAGCTATAATTATTGGACGTTGGCAGCTTTTATTATTTTTTACATATACACAGACACACAGACACATATCATGCATACATATGTGTGTGAATGTATGTATAAATATGAGGACATATATATTTTAATTATGACCAAATATATGACAAATAAAATAACATTTTAGTAAAATTATTTAAAAGTGACATAGCTATCTAAAAACTGTATTACCTCCAGTTTATTCATTTTATATTATCTTCGCACTGAAACTTCTTAAGCTTTTACTATAAATTTAAAATTTATTTCATAAGAACTTCATACATGTTTGTAATATATTTTTATAATATTCACTCCCTTCAAATCTTCTTAGATTATTTTACCATATCCCTTCCTGAGATTCATATCCTGATTTTTCACTTTATTACTCCTTGAATATCATTAGTGTTGCTTAACTTATATGTGCATTTTTATGGTGCCATCACCTGAAGCATGGCCAATCCACCATCCAGCATAAAATTGAGCAAAACTGACTCTCTTCTCACCCTAGCAGCCATGAACAGCCAAGTTCCTTAGGTAAGGGTGGGAGGTCCTGTGCCTCTCATTCTTCTGTGCTGGAATATTGACTTCCTTGCTTTTGTGAAGAACTTGTTCAGACAACCCTAGCTGTAATGAGTTCATGAGTGTAATGGTTCAAGTCCTTGATATCGATTTTATTGTCATTCATATTTTCCTAAAAAGAAGTTATTTACTAAAGAATAAATAATGTGCTGAAGTGAACATTGTAAAAATGTGTTTCAATGGAAAATACAAATAGTATTGCTACATCCTTAAGGCACAATTTTAAGTATATCATAACTTGATATTTCAATGGGTATAATTTGCACACAACTCTAGGGTTGCTTTTATACTTTCACTCAATTGAATTTCTTTTATCTTTGGTTAGTAATTCCCATTTCCCCCACTGGCAAGTGTCAGCTCATTCTTTGATTCTAAGACCAAGAGGAGTGGTGGGGAATGTGGGACCTTCACCCCTTATTCTCAAAGAGGCAAGGAGAAATTTCCTAGCAGAATGTTTTTTTTTTTTCCAGGAAGATAGTGGCCTTCCCCTCTCCCACTCAGTAGATTCCGAACACAAGGTCACTTAGCTCAGCCCAGCCAGCCACCTGGTACAGGCTGATAAAGACGGCCTAACTCAAGAACAGTGGCCTTGCTCTAAGAACAAGGAAAAAGCTGACTTAACAGAATGGGAGGGAGCAAAAGTCCTTGTACCCATGCCAAAGCATCTTCAAAGATTCTCTTTGTGGTTATGTCTTTAAAAGCTTATGCCACAGAGGAGATACAACTCCTCTCTTCCTTGTAGTAACAGGGATGGAGATGAATTCCAAACATATTTGTATTATGCTGATTAAACCTTGAATATTACAGTCTGGGCCTCTCTGGTGGTCTCTCTCTGGGGGTTGTAATTGGCCAGGAACCCCAGAGATTCCACCAGGATGATGGAAGTCCAGAGGTTTATTAGCATTTACCGGTGAGAGAGCGCTCTTGGTCTTTCGTATCTTTTCTCGTTGTCTCTGTCATTTTGTCTTGTCTGTCTGACTATGGCTGCTTTGGTGATTTTGGTATTGACAGGTGTTCTCTGAAGTGGACATGCTTGTACAGAGACCCTGGAGAAGCAAGAGACGCCTTGCCTTCCATTTTCAGACAAGGATGGGAATTCTCCCACTCCCGGGTTATTTCCAGACAGGGATGGGAATTCTCCCACTCCCGGGTCATTTCCAGACAGGGGCCTTGCTGGCTCCGGGTCATTTTCAGACAGGGAGTTTTGCTCCTGGGTCATTAGACAGGGGCTGGCATTCTACTGGCCCTGGATCATTTGCAGCTACCTCAGAGACAACTATTTGGGTTTCTCCCACCCCGGGAGAAAATGTCACTATGTGTCTTGTCCCAGGAATTTGTCAAAGTCCTTTTATATTATGTTATGGTAATTGTTGTTTTGTTTTCTTTCTCTCTGGACTTCTATCCTCGAGGGTCCCACAGTAATACTCTTGGACATATACCAAAAAGATGTTCAATCATACCACAAGGACATTTTCTTAACTATGTTCATAGCAGCTTTATTAGTAAAATCCAGATCCTCAAAACAACCTAGATGTCTCTCAATATAATGATAAAGAATATGTGGTACATTTACACAAGGGGGTATTATTCAGTTGTTAAAACAATGACATCATGAAACCTGCAGACAAATTAATGAAACTAGAAATGATCATCCTAAGAGAAATAATCCAGTCACAGAAAACAAACATGGCTTGTTCTTAATTATAAGTGGGTATTAACTATAAAGTAAAGAATAACCATGCTGCAATCCACAGACTAGAGAGATAGGTAAATAACAGCGATCAAGGAAGTCCTTGGTTATTTCTTGGAAGTTGGAATAGAAGAGCTTTCATGGGTGACCTTTGGTAGGCTGGGAATGTGAACATGAGAGATTAGGTGAGGATGATGAATGGTGTGAGTACTGAAAGAAACAACTGGATAAGGTAGAAACCTAGTGCATGGGAAACTCTCAGGTGTCTACAAGGACTTCAGCTAAGTCTCTTAGCAGTAGGGGATATGTAGCCTGAACTGGTCATCTACTGTTACCAGGCAAAACTTTCAGTGGAGGGATTAGGACACCAGCACAATCACATAGCCTTCAACCATAGTCTGTCCTTTCTATGGGATATGCTGAAGTAAGGGTTGGTGGAAGTTTCGAACCAATGACTGGTACAGCCTGAAAGCCGTGGCATGAGAACGAGCTAACGCCTGATATTTCCTGGAGCATGAGGACCTATAATCTAGATAGCCCATAAACCTAGGGTAAAACCAAACACAAGTGGAGAAAAATAGTCAATATAAAGATATATAATGACATTTTGTTATACCCTTAGAATGGTGTCTAGCCTAATTTGTATAAGAGAGTACTTCCATCAAGTGATGTCAAAGACATGCAGTGACCCACACTCAAACGTTAGGCAGAGATCATGGAATCCTACTGGAGAGGGGGAGGAAGTACTGCAGAAGCTGGAGTAATCAAGTATACTAAGAGAAAATCCACAGAATTGATGGAGGAAGGTCATTGGCTAATAAAGGAACTGCCCTGGCCCATTTTATTGGTTAGAGGATAGGTGGGAGGAGTAAACAGAACAGAAAGCTGGGAGGAAGAGGAAGTGAGCTCAGAGACTCCACAGCGCTCTTGGGAGCAGATGCCTGAGAGAGATGCCATGCTCCGCTCCCGGGATGAAGCTCCGACCCAGGATGGACTAGGCTAGAATCTCCCCGGTAAGCTCACCTTGGGGTGCTACACACAGATGATTGGAAATGGGCTAAATTAATATGTGAGAATTAGCCTAGAAGAGAATGGGCCAAGCAGTGATTAAAAGAATACAGTGTCCGTGTAATTATTTCGGGGCATAAGCTAGCCGGGCAGGCGGCTGGGGTGTTGGTGACGCAGCCCCGCTGCCGCCCTTATTACTTCACAGAATGAACTAACCTGGGCTCAGAGGATCTTGTAAAGACTGAACCAACAACCAGGGATCCTGCATGGGACTAACCTGGGCAATCTGTATGTATGTGATAGTTGTGTAGCTTGGTCTACTAATGGGACTCCTAGCAGTGGGAGCACGGCTTGAACTTAATGCTTTTGCTTGCTTTCGGAATCCTATTCCTCATACTGGATTGCTTTGCCAAGCCTTAACAGAAGGGATGGTGTTTAGTCTTACTGCAACTTATTATTCTATGTATTTTGGGAGGTTTCCAAAGGAGGCCTGCCCTTTTCTGAATAGAAACAGAGAAGAAGTGATTGGGAACATTAAGAGGTGGGAGTAGAGGGAAGAGAATGGGAGGAGAGTAGGGAGGAAAGCTGTGATCTTGATGTAAAATAAATAAAAGAATAATAAATAACATTAAAAAAGAAAGAAATCTGTAAAACCAAAGATAATTTAATAAGCAGTTCTACACAAAGAATTTTTTCACATGCAGTTTACTTAACTACTTATCTATGAAGGCCACATGTATATTTATAAAACACCATAAATCTTATGGAAATCAAACTCAGTACTGGTAAAATACTTCATGCCCTAGATATATATTTAGAAAAGCAAAGCTAGTCAGCCTAAATGTATATTCAGTGCCCATATCTTTGTAATACACTGAGCTGTATTGTATATTGCTAGCTTTATGTCCATAGTACAGAAAAATATACATGTATAACAATAAAATATTTCCTACAACTAAGACTGTGGTAGTTTAAATGCAAATGTCCCCATTAATCCCACAACCCTATATTCACATAGGGAATGCCACTATTAGGAGGTATGGCTTTGTTGGAGTGGATATGACCTTGTTGGGGGAAGAGTATCACTGTGCGGAGGGTCCTTGAGGTTCCACGTACTCAGGATACTGCTCAGGGAATCAGTTTCATGTATTTTAGAAAGTTTGCATTGCACTAGGATTCATATAATGGTAGTTTGAATGTAATTGGCCATCAAAAGCTTATAAAGTATGACTTTGTTGGAATAGGCATTACCTTTTTGGAGGAAGTGTGTCACTGTGGTTAAAGATTTTTAAATTTTCTATCCTAAAGATACCTTCCAGTGTCACAATTCAACTCCTGTTTCCTGGATATAGAGAAGAGCCAGGACCACGTATACATACATTCTGTCATGTGCCTTATAACGAACTAAATAACTGAAACTGTAAGCTGTCACCTCACCTCAATATTTTCCTTTTTAAGAATTTCCGTGGTCTGCCACAGTAGGGTACCTGGGAGGGGGCAAGGTTATAGGAAAAGGCAGATTAAGAGAAATGAAAACAGAAACAAAGGCCAGACTGTGAGGACTGAAGGTGAATACTAAACAGCCCAAAGTTTGTTTGTTTATTTATTTATTTCTCAGCCAGAGGATATACTAATTACAGGCAAAAGGTAGAAAAACAGAGCAGGATGGTCAGTTAACCAGCTTTCTGCACTGTCCTATAAAGGAAGCTCAAGCAGGAGCATTATCTAATTCAGATAAGCAGTTTCTAATCTCTAAGGATGAGTGCCTCTTGATAGCAAGCACCAGTCCAAATCTTAATAGATAATGTGTTCTTTCTCTTGGGCAAAAATGTTCTTTCCCAAGGGCTTAATCAGAACTTCTTCATAGTCCTCAAGGATATTTGATGCAAGCAGAACAGACAATCTTGAATTCAAATGACTTCTCTAAGTCAGTATTGACTTGGAAGCAAAGACATGTGTGGGCTACCACAGTGGTCATGGTGTCCCTTCACAGCAATAGAAATCATTTAGTAAAACACAAATCATCATTCCAAACTCTCACAAGTTTAGCTGTCTCTCTGAAAATTCCCTCCCTTTATTCTATCTCCTCTCCTACCACCTGCTCCTTCAGTTGCAATCCTCAGCAGCCATAAAATCTATTTTATTTCCTCCTCCCAGGAAATCCATTTGTCTCCCCTAGCCATTTTGTCTATACCTAGCTTCACTGAGCCTATAAATTCCATTATGGTTAGCATTTCTTTAATGACTAATATCCACAAATAACTGAATATATCATCATATTTATCTTTCTGAGTCTGAGCATTGCTACACTCGGGATGATTTTTTTCTAGTTAATTCCATTTGCCTAGAAGATTTATTATGTCATTGTTTAGGAGCTGAGTAATAAACCACTGTAAAATGTAACACAATTTCTCTATTCATTCTTCTCGTGAGGAAAATCTAGGTTGTTTCCAGTTTCTGGATACTTTGAACACAATAACATTGAGCATGATTGAGCAAATTTCTTTTTGGTAGGACAAGGAAGTGTCCTATGGGTAAATACCCAATAGTCGTATAGTTGTATACCCAGTTTTAATCCATAGTAGTCTGATAAGATGAAGAGAGTAATTTAAATTGTCTTGCATCTGTGGAAGCTTTCTTTGTGTTTAAGTATGTGATCAGTTTTGCAGTAAAATGTTCTCTAAGTCACTCTTGAATCCATTTGGTTTATAACGTATATGTGCTACAACCTTTCTTTATGTATTTTTACCTGAATGATGTGTCCATTGTTAAGAAGAGGATAATAAAGTCTCCCAGTATCAGTGGGTGAGGGTCAATATGTGATTTAAACAGTATTAGTATTTCTTTTACAAACATGGGAAACATTGTGCTTGGGGCAAAGATGTTAAGAACTAAAATGTCATCTTTGTGATTTTTCATTTGATGAATATGAAGTGTCCTTCTCTATCTCTTTTGACTTGTTTTTCTTTGAATTATATTGTCTCTTAGGTCTATTTATTAGAAATATTTTTCAGTCCTTTATCTTGAGGTAGTGACTATCTTGGATGTTAAGGTATTGTTCTTGCATGTTCCTGTTTTCTTTTAGCATCCATTCTGTTGAGATCTTTTTTACTGGGAAATTGAGACCATTGCTATTGAGAGATTTTGATGACCAATTGTTGATTTCTGTTATTTTGTAGTTGTTATTAGTGGTGCTGTATGTGAATTTGTATGTCTGAGATTATTTGTTTACTTGTTTTCATGATTTTAATTCACCACAATATATTGAAGTTTTCCTACTAGCACTTTTGTTGAGCTTAATTGCTAGACAAATATTGTATAAATTTGACTTTATCATATAATATTTTATTACATATATGTTGATTGAAACATTGTCTATGTATACCAATATGAGCTGGACTCTGTGGTGTCTTAGAGTCTGAGTACATTTTTCAGCTCCTTCTGTATTTTAGAATCTCCATTAAGAAACCAAGTGTAAGTTTAATAGGTCTGCCTTTATATGTTATTATTTTTCATAGCAAATTTTAGTATTCTTGTTCAGTATCTTTAGTGTTTGATTAATATGATGCAAGAGGATTTTCAGTTTTGTTCCAATCTATTTGGTGATTTGTATGCTTCTTGTACATTTATAGGGTTCCTGTTCTTTAGGTTAGGACAATTTTCTTTGATAATTTTGTAGAAAATATTTTCTAGGTCTTTGAAAACATTTTTTCCTTCATATACTTACATTATTCTTTTGTTTTTTTTCATAGTGTGTCAAATTTCCTTGGTGTTTTCTGTCAGTGACTTATTAAATTTAACATTTACTTTGAGCAATATATCCATTTATTTTTCATCTGATATGCTCTCTTCCATCATTTATATTGTGTTCATGCATGTTTCCTCTGAAAAGTTTCTAAATTTTCCATTTCAAGACTTCCTTCCATTTCAATTCTTTTATTGGTTCTGTTTTCATTTTCAGGTGTTGAACACTTTTATTCCTTTCCTTAAGCTGTTTGTTTGTGTTTTCCTGGATTTCTCTAAGGGATTTGGTTATTTCTTATGTAAAGACCTCCATCATAGATATAGAGGAAGTTTTAAGGTCTTTTTCTTCTGCTTCAGCTATGTTGGTTTATTTAGGGCCTTCTATGGTAGCATAGTTGGGTTCCAGTAGAAACATATTGTCCTGACTTTTATTTCTTGGGTTTCTATTCTGTCTTTATGCCCCTGTGGTTGGGATAATTATAGATCCAGGTGCTGATTTATGAATTTGTCTTTGTTGGGTAGGTGTTTTTTCCCTTTGTTTCTGTTTCCTCTATGCATTTTCAGAAAACGTGATGGCTGTGTGTTGCCTGATATGCAATTTTATTTGAGCCTGAAGGCTATGGCCACTGGAGGTTTCAGGTAAAATATGTTTCTGGGTATAGTAAGATGACATTTAGAAATGCTAATAGGCAAACTTTCTGAAAGGGTTCACAGGGGGGAAGAGATCAGTGTTCCATGAAGAACTACTTATTCTGCCTCATTGGAATAAGGGATGACAGTAAAGAGAAGTCATACAAACTGGTCTTCTATAGCTTCAATATGAGTCTATGGTATTGGATCTAAAGGAACAGAGAGAGAAGTGAATGTCTATAAAGTTCCTATCTGCTTTTTTCTATAAAAATCCTATCTGCTTTTTTTTTTTGCCAGGGGCAGTCTGTGGGTTCACAGGAATTTGTTTGATGGAGTTGGGCCTGGGATAAAACAAGTGGGTAGAGATAGAATAGTAGAATAAGGTCAATAACACTCACAGGAGATGTGGGAAGTGAGGGAAAGAAAGGCTGTAGCAGGTGCTCTGTTAAAGAGATAAGGATTAGACTGAGAGATTGGGGTTGCTTGAGAGTAAGATTTTATGAAGGTCTTCAGATAGTTTACCTGTTCATCTGGTGTGTTCAAAAGAATGGCTGTTGGTGATTGAGGCTGGCCAGTGAGATGAGTTGGGGGAAGGGAAGTTGGAGAAGAAAATCTTTGTGATCTATTGGGGATGGCATAAGTGAGTAAAGATAGACCAGAGCAGGTTATCTACTAAAGAACTAACTCAGGATGAGACTGGAGTTTTGGGGATCTATAGGAACAGAATGAGGGTTGAGAAATCTGCCTTTAAGCCTGTGTTTGGCCTGGAAGGTGGGGGCAATGGGTTAGTAGGGGATTTCTGCTGGGATTTAAAACTGGTACAAAGAAAAGTTTTGGGGGAGGGAGCCTATAAATGGAAGATCTGTGGGGTACACAGCATATGGGAACAGGGGCAGGGAAGCCTTCCACAGGTGTTCTGTTACAGAAATGGAGATAAGACTTCATGATTGGATCTGGAGGTTCCATCTATTTATGATGATCAGCCTCAGATAGCTAATAGAAATGCAACTATTTTACTTTTTTATTTTTTACATTTTGAAATCTCGATACATGTATATAACATAGCTTGGCTACAAGCATACCCCATGCCCTCCTGCCATCTGCCCTCCATTACCCTCTCCAACATATCTTAGATCTTCCTTTTAACTCCACGACTTTTTTATTATACTTACTTTTCTGGCTAAGGTTCTATTTTAGAATTGAAAGAAGTTGGGTTACATTGTTCCTCTGATCTTGCAGAGTAGATATGTGTTTCCATGTATATACCTTAACCAAAAGTACCTGTAATGGATGAGTTTAAGTCTTACATTTTGGTCTATTTATATTTCTTGGTTCACATTTTCCAGAATAATTTGAAATTGAGAAAAACACAGATTACAGTGATTTAAAAATATGGCTAGGGTTCTTATCTCCCAGGCTGAAAATAAGTTTTGAATATGAAAAAGGTACTTATTTATCTCAAAACTGTTTCATTTTTGATTCACATGTATTCATTATGCAAAATTGCAGGAATCAGTGTGATATTTCAACAAATATATAGAGTACATTGGAATACAGAATAGCATCACTTATCCATCTCTCCAACTCAGTTCTCATTACATTTAATTACATATTCAGATTGTATTCAGATTTAAAGTGTCTTTAGCTTCCATACCAAGGAAAGAACATGTGGTATTAGTCTTTCTATTTTTTCCTTCTATCTGATTCTCTCTCTTTTTCTCTCTTTCTCTTACCCTTCTGTCATTATACTGGAATTTTAAAAATTAAAATAATTTTAATTTTTTAAATACACTGTATACATTGTATTTGTACTATATTCTCCTTTATCATACCTTCCAATTTCTCACCTTTTCCTTACCTTTTTTCTTTTTCTTTTTTTTTAACTTTCTTTTTGTTTTATTGAGAAAAAAACAATTTCCGCCTCCTCCCAGCCTCCCACTCCTCCCCCCCACTCCTCTCCCCGTCCCCCCACTCCTCTCCCTCTCCCCCCACTCCTCTCCCCCTCCCTCTCAAGTCTGAAGAGCAGTCAGGGTTCCTTTCCCTGTGGAAAGTCCAAAGTCCCCCCCCCCCCATCCTGGTCTAGGAAGGTGAACATCCAAACTGGCTAGGATCCTACACAGCCAGAAGATGAAGGAGGATCAAAACCCAGTGCCATTGTCCTTACCTTTTTTCATGTTTGTACTATTTTATGAATCTATACAAACCCTAAATTCACAAATAAGAAAACACATATTTTTCTGCCAAACTATACCTCTCTTGGGAATTTACCTAAAGGATTTCTAGTCAATATATCACAGAGATACTGAATGTCTGTGTTTATTTTATCTCCAATGAAATTAAATTATAGAATTAGCCTTGGTGTCTGTATTAGTCAGGGCTCCCTAGAGTACTTATAGAATAAATTTCTTTGTTTATATAGAAAGTGGTTTATTAGATTGACTTACAGGAAGTAGTCTAGCTAATCCAATCATAGTTGCCTGTGAATGGAAAAATACAAGAATCCAGAAGTTGCTCAGTCCATGAGTTTGGATGTCTCAACTGGTCTTCAGTATACATTGGAATCCCAAGGAAGTGGGTGAAGAAATAAACTTGTTAGCAAGGCAACGGCAAGTAGTTAAAAAGCAAATTATGCTTCCATGTCCTCATATAGTCTTGGAGCAGAAGATGTGGCTCACATTAGGTTTGGATTAATAGTCAATTGCTTTCCCAGCTCAAAAGATCTGGATTACAGACTTGTCTTCTTACCTTGGATATTTTGGTTAGAAGTGTATCTTCCTACTTCTAATTAATCAAACTTCTTCATAGGTGTGCCCTCGATTTTGAAGGTTTAGTTTTAGATGTGATGTAGTGAAGTTGACAACCAACAATAGCTGTCCCTGTGAGTAAAAACAAAGGGAAATATGCTACCTACACAATGGATATCTTTTCAGGCATAAGACTGAAGTCTTTTAATTTACAAGCAAAAACGCAACTGTAAATGATTCTAATAAGCATATTATTTTACTTAGTGTTTCCTGCTTACTTTGTACTTCAAGTGATAGAATTACATTCATTTTTATGGAAGAATAATGTTTTGTAACCTATGCATACACTGCATTTTATCTACTCATTCAAAAGCACCTAGGATGAGTTCATATTTTACTACTTATTATGAATAGTGCTGCAGTAAATATAGACATGAAGCTGTCTCTTCGAAATATTGATTTATCAATTTCATTTCTTTTAGATACTTACCCAGGAGTGAAAAGGTTGGACCATATGGCTGATTTATCGTTGATGAAATATTATTTATCTTCTGAAGTTTAACAAGACAGACTCCATTTAGGTCCTGTTGAGATCAAAATTTATGTGATAAAGACATAAACTATGTCTTGAATGGTCCCTGTTGAAAATTTCACTTTTCATGTTTTTTATGTAAGGTTTAGCTTTATTTTAAAAAAATAGTTCAACTTTGAGGCACAGAAGTTTTACTAGTATAATGCTCCAATTAATTATTTATTATTTATACATATAGCTAATGAAATGATATATATTATTGCATGATACATATATAACTTATATATATATCATATATTATATGTTACATGATATATATCATAATGATCTTGTATATTTAGTACATAATGATTTAAGAAGTGATTTTATTAAGGAGATAAATTTAACTGATGATCAATATTTATAAATATATTCATATCCGTACTGGGTCACGTTGTGTGTCAACTTGACACAAGCTAGAGGCATCAGAGGAAGCAGCCTTTGCTGAAGAAATGCCGCCTTGAGATCCAGCTGTAAGCCATTTTCTCAATTAGTGATCATAGTCAGAGGGCCCAGTCCATGATAGGAGTCCTGGGTTCTTCTATAAGAAGGTAGTCTGAGCAAGTCAGCGAAAATAAGTCAGTAAGCAGTTCTCATCCTTGGCTTCTGCATCAGCTCTGAACTCTGGGATCCTGCCCTGTTTGACTTTCTGTCCTGACTTTCTTCAATGATGAACAGCAATTGTGAAGTGTTAATCAAATAAACCCTTTCCTCCCCATAACTTGCCTTTTGTTCGTGGTGCTTCATCATATCAATAGAAACCCTAACAAGGACATCATCTCATTTAACATTTAAAACTTTGAGCAGTATAGGTATTGTTTCCTCAACCCAAAATGAGGGCAGGGATTTTATTTTTTTATTAAATTTTCTCAGTACTATCACAGTTTCTCATATCTCTGTGCTCTTGTTCCAGTCCCTTCTCAAAAACTCTCCTGTACTTGCTCCCTTCCACTCATTCTCCTTTCTCTTCAGAAAAGTGCAGGCCTCCCATTTATATCAGCTAGCCTTAACATATCAAGTTTCAGTAAGACTAGGCACTGACTCTCCCATTAAGGCTGGACAAGTGTACCCAGTAGGAGGAAAGGGTCTCCAAATCAGAAAACAGAGTGAGAGGTAGACCCTGCTCTAACTATTAGGATTCCCATTAAAGATCAAGCTACACAATTGTAAGATATGTGCAGACGGTTTAGGTCAGTTCCATGCAAGTTCTCTGATTGGTGGTTCAGTTTCTATGAGCCCCTAAGAGACCAGCTTAGTTGATTCTATATGTTTTCTTGTGTTGTCCTTGGCTCTTATCTCCCATATTCCTTCCTCCCCCTCTTCCACAGTATTCCCGAAGGTCTGCGTAATGTTTGGCTATGGGTCTCTATATCTGTTTCCATCAATTACTAGGTGAAGTCTCTTTGATGACAATCGGGCAATACCGTCATCTGTTAGTATAGCTTAATATTATTAGGAATCATTTCACTGACTCTTTTTATCTTTTTCTGTCAGTCATGTTTGGTTGTATTCTAGGTCTCTGGGCTGTCCAGGCTTAGGATCCTGCCTGTCAGGGAAGGACCTCCTTTCATAGTATGAGTTTCAAGTTGAACTGATCATTTGTTGGCTACTACCATAATTTCGGCACCACTTTTGTCCCAACGTATGTTGTAGCAGGTCACAGATTTTATGAAGGTATTTAATCACAACCCTGAATAAGATCATGGCAAACACCAGAGTGTGAACTCATAGTTGGAATGATTTAAATTCCATACTATTCTTCAATATATAGTCTCAAATATGAGAAATAATTTACTTTCATTTGCTAAAGTACATGTCTCTACAGACAAAAATTGCAAAATTGTTTTATTCTCATCTGACATTACATTCGAATTGCCTAGTACAGTATGAATAAAATATATCATTTACTTTTGAATATTCGAAGTCTAACTGGACATGTACATGATGAAATGAAAATTCAGTAGAGAAGATCTTCACTACAATCCTTTTTTCTATTTTAAATATCTATTTAAAACAATTTTATTGTGTAGATGGTAAAACTTGCTCCTAGCCTTTAAAGAATTGTTTAACACTAGTTTTCAGCAAAAGTCTAACAAATATTTCCCAAAGATTAGGTAAGATTGGTTATGTGTTTTTCAGAAAGATTCAATTTTATAAACTGTCACTATATTCTTCTTGTTATGTGTGCTTGATGCATAAATATTATTATACACATAAATATTTATTTCCTCAAGGACATCATTTTTATCACTCTCAATAAACATTCTATATTTATTCTCATGAGTATTTAAAAAGAGTTTTTTATCCTTAATTTCTGCTTAAATAGCAAAAGTTCTGAAGTTCATGATTTTGGTTTCATTGGGTATAGACTCCAATTCTACTTGCTTTACCCCTTTTTTATTGTTTAATATATTAACAGTCAAACAACACAATTAAAAAGTCTGATGGAAAAATTATGTAAAATTATTTCTCGAAAAAGAAAAATGTATCTTTGTGTTTCCTCAGTTAGATACCCAGATGCATCTGCTCTTATCCTGTGTGAATACTACTTGTCCATACTTATGCTGATTATTTCTGGATAAAGAACACACAAAATTAGAAGACTTGACCCTGACCTTAGGAAAAGCAGATATTGAGTATTCTCAACTATAGAGTGGAGATACTATTTCTTTTGTGGTGCTGCATGTTATAAATATCATGAAATCTTAAAAAATTAACAAATTAGAAAATAAAGATTTAAGAATGAATGAAATAAAAAATAGTAATGCAAGGAATATGCATAGGCTCCCAAAAATTAGAGGTTACACTAACACAATTCAACAACAGCCTCTCCTGAATTCTCTAATATAAAACTTTAGTTTATGCCATATTGTTTGTGTGAGTCTCATAGATATTATAAAACAAAAGTCCTTTCAAATTAAATAAAAACACTGCTAATGTTTATGCCTCTTTTAAAACATATGCCAATTTGGATAATTACATTATGGAGAAACTCACATAAGTTCCAATCAAGTAGGTATTACAGATAAACAATAAAATGTTACACCAGTAACTATTATTAATTTTTAATTGACATCTTAAAACTGCACTTAGAGAATATAGAGTGATAATTTTAGTCAACTATACAATGTGCAATAATCATCAAAAAGCATTTAACTGCAGTCTTGCCTTAAATATTAATAAATTCTAGCTAGGATTGGTGGCACAATCCTGGAATTCCAGTCATTCTGGAATCTAAAGCAGAAGTACTCAAGGTCAGGAATGGAAATTTGGTGAGACCCAGTTTCAATAAAATGGATAAAACAATAAAATTAAGTTTAGAATATGATTCGGTAGTTTAGTGCTTGGCTACCTTGCATTCAATCATTGATACTACAAAATGAGAACATGCACTATTATTCTTTTGTGACTGTGAAATTTGACTCAACAGAATGTTCAGTTCAGCTCATGTCATATCAACTGATAAATTTGGTGCTTTTTATTTTGCAAATATGTTTCCACATTCAGTAATATCTAAGATCTAAGAATTGTAGATGAACACTTTCCATATACAAACAACATTTGAAAAATTATTTTTTCTTCTTTCTTTGAATTATGCTTTTTTATTACCATTTCCTCACTCCATCATCTCCTTATTTTATATAAGTATATTGAAAATCCATCATTCATGGATGTCAAAGAAGGAACAACAAAGATTACTAGTTCACTTCCGATTTCATTTAGCAGTTTATGTCATTATTTATAGAGGTCATTCCTTCCTACATAGGGAGTATGCTTCCTACAGTGGACTGAGTCTTCCCACACGAATCATCAATAAAGGTAATTTCTCAGTCATAGAGAAAAGCCATTCTCATCTAGTCAGTCTTTCTATTAAGAATTCATCAGGAGACTCTAGGCTGTTAAGCTGACAACTGAACCTAACTTGGGCAAGAAACCAATCTTTTAGTTTATTTCACATTTGAGATTGATGGAATTCTTCCCATTTTATAGATGAGGATATGCATTTCATGAAGCTCAACTACATAGGACCAGAATATAGAAATTAAATTCTGGCTCTTATTCATAAGTACTGAGTTTTTCACTTAAAAGAGTAAGAGTGTGGGTCATTAAATGCCAGAGAACCACGGGAACAATATGCTGCTTAACCACATTATACAATATTATCAATTTTGATCTCTCAATAAAAGATTACATGAATTTCCTCATTTGAAAGCCTTAGTGCTTCATTTATCTGGAATATCTGAACAATTTTTCAGAGACGACTGTAAAATGAGTGTCTTAATTATAAGGTCTTATTTAAATTCATGTCTAACTGGCCTCAATAAGAAGAACAGTAAAACTGGATCACCTGGATAGAATTAAGGTAATCTGCTTTTATGTTTTTTATGTTTTTCTAAATAATTATTAGAATATTCAAACTTACAAAAATGTGAGATAAATACATGCTCGTATTGTATTCATACTGCATCAATTGTCTAAAATACCTATAAATACAAAACAGAAGTTCACAAAAATTTACTTATAAGGATTGGATGTTAAATTTAAAATGTATCTTGTTAAAGTTGTGCATGTTTATTCTTTCATATATGTTAAAGTCATGTGGTTAATTTCTCATTATTGTAATTAAATTACATTGACAATCCTGTGATAATTAGAGAAGTTGAGTTTGGGAAGGTTATACAGAAAGACTGTGGGTTACAGTCTCATCTGCACTACATACTTAATAAGACATTGCCTTAGGAAAATAAAATCCAATTATAAAAAAAAAAACAGAATGAACACGGTTTTCCTTACAAAGAAATCTCCTTATTTTCCTTGGTATATTAAATCATGTGTTCATATGAAATGAGTTGTTATGAAGGTTTTATACAAATTTCATCTTTGAGATTTCTATTTGGAGTGGTGAATGTGCAAAAGTGACTGTAGATCAATGAAATAAACAAATTTCATCATATCAATAACATATAATGATAAATCAATACCATCAGTGTAAAGAAGCAAAATAAATTAAAATGCATTTGTTAGTTTGATAAATTTTAAATTAACATTAGTATAGAGAACACTGCTTCCAAGTAATTGTTTTCTGAAATTATTATAATATTCCTCAAAATGAATGACAGGCAGATTAGTTTCATAAAATGTCAAAGAGAAAGGACCTATATGATATATAAAAACCTTTAAAATTTTACTATGTTTTCACTTTGTCCTGTGCCATATAAATTCTTTTCAAAAGGGGTGAAAATATAATTGTAACACAAATCATAGTATATTCATATGGCAATTTGAATTTAATTGGCTTCCATAGAAAGTGACAGTATTAGGAGATGTGGCTTTTGTGGAGTAGGTTTGGCCTTATTGGAGGAAGTGTGTCACTGTGGTGGTGGACTTTGAAGTGTCTTTTGTTTAAGCTACACTCAGTATGATACTCAATTGATTTCCTTTTGCCTATAAGATGTAGAAGTCACAGCTACTTCTCCAGCACCATGTTTTCCTGAATGCCATTATGCTCCCCACCATGGTGATACTAGACTGAATGCCTGAAACTGTAAGCAAGTCAGCACAATTAAATGTTTTCATTGGTAAGAGTTAGTATGGTCATATTTATCTACTTGAATTCAGAAGTTAGTTCCACTCCACATTTTGGTATTCTATTTCCTTTTAAGTTTTAAATTTTGTAATTTACCCTGATCAGCTTACTCTGTTTTATTATAAATCTTCATTGGAGTTACCACTAATAATACAACAGAGTCTTTAGTAGGCTGTTTTTAAATTTCTTTTGCCAAGGTAATTCAAAACTATCCACTTTAACCTCAGGCATATGCTGCAGACAAGGGCAAAAGGAAGCCATTTTCTTCATCAAAATATTACAAGAATAATCTCTAGGCCACATATTAATATTCTCCTCTGAAACCTCTTGGGCAAGGCCCCCATAGTTTGTCAAATCATACCACTGATTAACTGTTGCGGGAGGTCCTCCCACTCCTCCAGCCTATCACCGCTGAGATACCAGCCCATGGGGCGTGGTCTCTCTCCCTTTAAAAAAGCGGCCACTTCCCTCTCCTCTCGCTCTTCACTTCCTGCTCCACTGGCGACTAGACTCCTTTCCTGGTTGCGTAGAGGGCTGTTGCCTGGGACAGTGATCTGTAAGTTTTTTTTCCCCTTTAAATAAATACCAGCCTAATAATCATAACCCCGAATTGGTGTGGCATTGTTTGTGACTTACGCCTTCAATTAACAGATTAAGAAATGGAATAAAGGGAATGGTGACCTCAGGGCAAGATCCCACTCAGCAAAATTTCCAATTTGTGAATTAAAGAAAAGAGTTTAGAGTTGGGTATGATAATGCATAATTTTAATCCCCGTACTGGGAAGGCAGGGTCTAGCAGACCTCTGAGTTTGAGGCCAGCCTAGTCTATAGATCCAGTTTCAAGACTGTCATGAGTAAGCAATGAAGGTGGAAAACAAAAAGCTTTGGCCATGTGGTTATGCCTTAAGAGTTAATCACAGAAGAAATGGGTTATGGAATCTGCTTCCATGCCTAAGGAAAACTGATGAGGCAAGGCATGTGTCAGAAGTGTCCTTGAATGTAAGCTTAGTGAGACTAATGCATAATGCTATGAAGTTGAATCTTGGATTGCCTTGGAGATCACAAGATGTTAGAGATGCCAGTCATGAGATAATGCCAAGGAGAGCTGCTAACAGGGAGAGAAACCAGCCCAAAGAATGAAGTGTGTTGCAGTCAACAAAGCTGAATGAATGCTCTGAAGAGCATTTTGACATTAGACATGGACAAGTGGAGTTTGGAGTTTGAACAGCTGGCTTTTGTTCTTATTTGGTTCAGTATTTACTTATTATGCTCCCTGATGGAGGAAGGTCATTGGTTAAATAAAGAAACTGCTTGGCTGGCCCTCATAGGTTAAAACATAGGTGGGAGGAGTAAACAGAACAGAATGCTGGGAGGAAGAGGAAGTGAGGTAAGACACCATGCTCCCATCTCCAGGCCTTATGCGAGAGCTCTGCTCTCTGAGGCACGCGCGATGAAACTCCAACCCAGGATGGACGTAGGCTAGAATCTTCCTGGTTAGACCGGTGCTCACAGATTATTAGAGATGGGTTGATCAGGATATCAGAGTTAGCCTAGAAGAGGCTAGATAGATATGGGCCAAGCAGTGTTTAAATGATTACAGTTTGTGTGTTGTTATTTCGAGCATAAGCTAGCAAGGTGGCCAGGGTGCTGGGGACGCAGCCCCGCCACTCCTATTACAACAGCTCCCCTTCCTACATTTTGAAATGGCAATGTTTATACTTTGCCATTATATGTTGGAAGCATGTGATCTGCTGTTTTATTTTGACTTTATAGGGAATTATATTTAAGAAATTTTATAAATCTCATAAAAACTTTGAACTTTGGATTTTAAACATCATTGAGACTATAATAGACTATGGAGACTTTTAAAGGTGGACAAAATGCATTTTGCATTGTAATATTGTTAAAAGCTTATAGGGGCTATGCAGTAGTAATTAGACCCCATAGGCAGTGGCACTATTAAGAAATGTGGTTTTGTTGGAGTAGATATGGCCTTGATGGACAAATGTTGTCACTGTGGGAGTGGATAAGCTAATTCTTCTCTCATGAGTCATGAATTGCTTGTAGTTTTGTAGGATGGGACCCCACAAAAAATTTCCCTTTAGATCATACCATATCCATTTACACTGCCAATATTCCAGTCTTGTTTATGCAGCCATTTTTTTAAAGACTGTTTCACAGCAGAGTCCAGTAGACTGGCTCTTAGGATCTTTCCCCTCCCTCTCCTTCAGTTGGTTTCTTGAGTCATAGGTGGAGGAAATTTGATGTAGATATATACGCTGGAGCTGGGCTCTACATGATCTTTTGAACTATGTATTTTGTTCAGTTGGCATATACAATTATTAATTAAAAATAATATTAAAACTACGTAAGAATTAATATCTTTGAATCATCATTCCTAAGCTAGCCACAAAACTCAATATTAGGATGGTAGAATATTAGAAGTGACTCTTCTAAGGTGGTATGATATCTTATAAAGTCTTCTTTCTATAAAAGCATATTAAAATATAAAATGTTTGTTCCCTTATTCAATTGAATCATTCATAGTTTCTTAAATCAATAAATGTATGTTAAAATTGTGTCACAAAGAGCATTGCTATCATAATTTTGTTAGCAGATAATTTTGTTATCAGTAAAAATGCTTTTGAGAACTTATAATTAAGCAATGGTTTTAAATACATTAACTTGTATTCTCAATTAACTTAAAGTTTCATTGGAAGTTTCTTTTGTCTGTAACAAGAGAACATGTTTAATTATTTCTAAGAGTACATAGGATTTACGTGACACTTTTCTCTCTTTTGACATCTATGGGATGTGTGTATATGTTTCTGCCTAGGTTATCTGCTTTTTATGTTTCCTAGATACAGTCCTCTTTATTTAAAATGTCTTCATGAAAATTCCTAGACATTTCATTTTAGTTTCATATTATTTTGCCTTTAATGATTGTTCATTATGGAAATATGTGAAGAAAATTATTGATGAAATAAGAAGGAAACTCATATTTTCATAGTTGAAAACATAAAATAAAAAGAATATGAAAATAAAAATTTATATCAAAATTTGTCAAATAAACACATATTTTTCAACATGCAATTTTTGAAAGAAAAGGATGATAGTAATATTGCAAATATGCTGAAATAGTAAATATATATATTATGAAGCATGTGTAATGAAAGTTTCCATATGATATTTCAAAACATCTTATTGTTAGTTATTCCTCAGCCTAAAACTTTTTCTACCTTCTCTCCTGATTCCCAACTCATTTACCTTTTTCTCTGTCATTATTCCGTTTAACATTATATACCATTACTTTCTTTCTCAACTCACATAACATTCTTCTCCCTGCATGACCTCTTACTACTTTTTCTAACATGTGCCAGTATTCTAAATGGAACATATATTTTTGAAGATTTTAAACTATCAAGCACAAATGAAAGCAAACAAAAGATGTTTGCATTTCTGAGTGTCAGTGTACCTGACTCAGAATTATATTTCATTGTCACCCATTTACTGTGAATTCATAATTTCATTCTTCAAATTCCATTCAAAATGGAATAATATTCCATTTTGTGAATATACTGCATGCACTCATCGGTTGGAAGCCATCTAGGATGTTTCTACTTCCCAGTTATTGTGTCAAGAGCATTTATGAACATGGAAGAACAGGCATAACTATAGTAAGTACTTGGGGTATATGTCAAAGGGTAGGTGACTTAGTTTGGGTTTTTATTGCTGTGAAAAGACGTTGTAACCATGGTAACGCTTTTTTTTCTTTTTTTTTTTCTTTTTTATTTTCGAGACAGGGTTTCTTCGTAGCTTTTGGTTGCTGTCCTGGAACTAGCTCTTGTAGACCAGGCTGGCCTCGAACTCACAGAGATCCACCTGCTTCTGCCTCCTGAGTGCCAGAACTAAAGGCGTGTGCCACCACAGCCCGGCCATGGTAACTCTTATAAATGAAAATATTTAATTAGAGCTAGCTTACAGTCTCAGCGGTTTAGTTCATTATCGTATTGTCAGGTAGCATGACAGTGTGATGACAGACATCAAGCTGGAGAAGGAGCTGAGATTTAGACATCTTTTTTTTTCTTTCATTTTTATTATTACTTTAAAAAATACCAATCCAAATTCCTACTCCCTCCGCTCCTCCCAGACCCTCCTTCTCCTTCCACAGACCCTCCCCACCTCCAGCCCTAAGGGAGTGGTATGCACCCCACCCTGTGGAAAGTCCAAGGCCCTCCCTACTATGTCTAGGTTGAGCAAGGTTTACATCCAAAGAGAATAGGATAACAGGAAGCCGGTGTATGCAGTAGATACACATCCCAGTGTGACTATCAGTGGCTTCTCAGTCTGCCCCAGCTGTCAACCCCCTTCAGAGGGGCTTGGTTGTTTCCATGCTCATTTACTCCCAGTCCAGTTTAAGTTGGTGAACTCCCGTTAGCTCAAGCAAACTGTCTCAGTGGATGACCCTCTTATGGTCTTGAATTCCTTGCTCATACTTCCACTCTTCAACTGGATCTTGGGAGCTCAGTCAAGTGCTCCAATGTAAGTCATTGCTCTGTTCCCATCTGTTGTTGGACGATGGTTCTATGGTGATCTTAATCTGCAGACTGCAAAAGGAAAGTGTATACTAGACTATGGTGATATCTGTTTGTACAATTAAGCTTGCCTGTTGACCAGAGGGTGGAGCTAGATAGCTAAGCATAGAGGTCTGGAGGTCTCTACAGACAGACAGGAAATTATATTGCTGGGTGAAGAGAGGAAGTGATAAAGCTGGAGGGGACAGAAACTCACTATCTTTTTTTTTTTTTTTGGCTGCAAAATTCAGTAGGTAAGGTGACTGTGGTTATGTTCCTTCATCTTTCTGATCTTTCAGCATTTTCCCATATATCAGAATTCGGGCTTTTATTTTTAAGACCTATTAGAACTTATGCTACACTAGGTCTTGCTTGAGCATAGAGGGCCTCAGAACTTGCCTCCACAGTGACACACATCATGACACGAGGCCACACTTCCTAATAGTGTCACTTCCTATGCTCCTAGCATTCAAACACGGGAGTTTATCAGATAAATTCCTATTTAAACCACCACAGTGGTATAGCTGAATCATGTAGCAAATTTATTTTCAACTTTTTGAGGAAATTTCTTGCTGATTTCCACAGTTGAGGCACAAGCTTGCACAAAAACAAATACTGAATAAGTTCACAGCTCAATTAATTTTTGCAAAAGGAAAATTATCTTATCATTCTACCTCTGTATTTCAATGTGCAAATAAGTCAATTAAAAAGAGAAGCACATTAATTATAGCCTAAGTATAACAAATATAATACAGAATAAATGGTGTTTTCTTCTAGTATTCATCAAACTTAGGCAAAGCAATATAAATATATGTTAATATTATACTATATATATATAAAATACTAAAAGAAATTTGATTGTTTTTTGTTTATTTTAGCTTACCTCTTCCAACCTGTTCAATCAAACCTTAGTAGTCTTTGTCATGTTCTTTAAAAACTGTCAAAAATCTTAAGCAATTAAATATTTCTTTTATTAATTTTCCATCTATTCTCCTCATCTATTGTTTACCAGAACTCAAAATAAGGAAATATATAAGTACATAAATTCAAGCACACTACTCTCTGCCTGTCCAATTATTTAGTGAAGTAAATACTTAGTAACAAAATTCCAATAAACATTTTTTTTGTAAATAGGAAAGAATAAAGGTTGGAAGCACCCACAAAAGAGTATATCACTTACAATTCTACATATGCTTGAAAAACTTCAAGAAGGATTCCCAGGAAATCACAAATCATGATATTGTAACCAAAAATAAATGAGAATTAATCCTAGAAATAAAAGAGAAAGGGAATCTCAGGGAAACGAAAGTGAGAAACACTATATTAGATTTTAGTTTTAAAGTAACCTATAGATGATTTCAATTGAAGTAAGCCAGAAATTTTATGTGGTATTAATGATATTTCTTGGGTTAATGATTAGAGGATAAGCTACATTTCAACAGGTTGACAAAAGAATGGGAATAGAGAAGTAAAAGTGGAGAATTCATATTATTTCCCAAAGATAATAAAGGTATAAAATAAATTAATGGGATGGCAACATTACTGGTAATTATAGAGAAAAGGGTGGGACAGAAGAGAGATATCCAGAAATATTTTTGAAAATTTGAAGTGCTTTAAATTATTATTTTCTTGATTTTTGAGAGGGATTATACAAGTAAATGAGAAAGAAATAATGATGGATGAATGTCCTTGGAAAAGATAGGACAATATAAAAATACAGACAGAATGATTATCAGCCACAGAAGACTATTTCTTTCATTATGACAGGAAACACAAGAGAGTGCTCTAAAGATAAATTGCAGAAGGATCATGGAAATGAGGAATATAACTAGCCATTTTTTTTGTTGATTAAAAACTCAAAATCTTTTCATAGGAAGGAACTCTAGGTTAGGTTCTTTTGTTCATTTCAAAACATGATCATGCTTGAACATCAAAATGTGAATAAGAGAAGATAGTCCATTAATTTTCATAATGAACAATCAGGTTTTATTTTGTAAGTGGGTTCTGCATTGACAGTATCATTCAGCAAAGCTATTGTCATTCACTCAAATTACTAAAACATTAATCAGACTGAAATGAAGATTGGACCTATGCCATTTGCGATTTGCCTGTCTTTTCTTTTTCTATATCTCCATCACTGACAATAAGAAAGCTTGTTTTTGGACATTGTCCATTTAATCAATTTGTCAGCTTACATGTTTGTCCAGTGGAGCTAACTACTATTCCTAGGACATCTTCAAAGAAATATTCACTATCTACCATGATGGTTATTATATCTGTTCCTCAAAAATAGTCTATTCTTTATTTTAAGACTTTTACAGCATGTAAAAATTGCATGAATTTGATTTCAATTTTCATTGTTTCTTTTCCAGTAAACTATAAACACTTAAAAGTTAAGAACAGTTGGAGTGAGTTTCTGGCCCCGCGGCGCCAGCCCGGGAAGGGGAGTTCAGAGGTTCCTTGGCCCCCTATCCTTCTTGAGCTCTCGGCAGGGCCCCCACTCCCTGCATACCTCATCTTTCTTCCTAGCCCACCCAGCTTCCATCCAGAACCCTCCCCACTTTGCCCCACTGCCTTCTTTCTGCACATAACATCACCCAGCCCAGCCAGTCTGGGCACTGGGTCTGAATCATCGGGGCACCCAAGTGGGCGGGAGTCTCTTTGTTTCTATGGCCTGCCTGCACCAAGCAGGGTAGGCGCTTTGTTTGCGACCTGCCCACCAGCATGGAGGCCTGATCTCTAGGCGCCAGGAGACCCAGCATTGGGGTGAGTTTCTGACCCTGGGGTGCCAGCCCGGGAAGGGGAGTTCAGAGGTTCCTTGGCCCCCTATCCTTCTTGAGATCTCGGCAGGGCCCCCACTCCCGGAATACCTCCTCTTTCTTCCTAGCCCACCCAGCTTCCATCCAGAACCCTCCCCACTTTGCCCCACCGCCCTCTTTCTGCACATAACATCACCCAGCCCAGCTGTCTGGGCACTGGGTCCGAATCATCGGGGCACCCAAGCAGGCGGGAGTTCCTTTGTTTCTTTGGCCTGCCTGCACCAAGCAGGGTAGGCGCTTTGTTTGCCACCTGCCCATCAGCACGGAGGCCTGATCTCTTGGCGCCAGGAGACCCAGCCTTGGGGAGACCCAGCGTTGGGAGAGACAACGTTGGGGAGATCCAGCATTGGGTAGGCAAGGAGGCCTGATCCGGTAAAGAAGATCCATAAGGGAGCATTTGGAAGAAGAGATGGGTAGACGCCAAGGCAAGAATTCGCCCAACAAGCTGAAAAGCAACATGAAGCCACCAGAAACCAGCGACCTCACAACGGGAGGACAAGAACCCCTTAATCAAGAAGAAGTAGAAAAGGTTGACTTCATGAAAGTGATTGACGCCCTTAAACAGCATGTTAAAAATGCCCTTATAGAAATGGATGAGAAATATAACAGAAAGTTTGAAGAACTGAATAAATCAGTGAATGATACCCTAGAAAACCAAGGAAAAACAATCAAACAGATAATGGAAACGGTGCAAGACTTGAAAACTGAAATGGAGGCAAAGAAGAAAACACAAACAGAGGGTCGGCTGGACATGGAAAATTTAAGTAAACAAACAGAATCTACAGAAACAAGCATAACCAACAGAATACAAGAGATAGAAGAAAGAATCTCAGATTCTGAAGATACCATAGAGAAAATAAACACTCTGATCAAAGAAAACAGCAAGTCCAACAAACTCTCATCACAAAATATTCAGGAAATATGGGACACAATAAAAAGACCAAACCTAAGAATAATAGGAGTAGAAGAAGGAGAAGAAGGGCAGCTCAATGGTCCAGAAAATATATTTAATAAAATTATAGAAGAAAACTCTCCCAACCTAAAGAAAGATATACCTATGAAGGTTCAAGAAGCATACAGAACACCGAATAGGCTGGATCAAAAAAGAACATCCCCTCGCCATATAATTATCAAAACACAAAGCATACAGAATAAGGAAAGAATATTAAGAGCTGCAAAGGAAAAAGGCCAAATTACTTATAAAGGTAAACCTATCAGACTTACACCTGACTTCTCCATGGAAACCATGAAAGCCAGAAGGTCCTGGATAGATGTACTTCAGAAACTAAGAGACCATGGATGCAAGCCCAGATTACTATACCCAGCCAAGCTTTCGTTCACTATAAATGGAGAAAATAAAATTTTACAGGATGAAAACATATTTAAACAATACGCAGCCACAAATCCAGCCTTACAGAAAGTGATAGAAGGAAAATCACTAACCAAGGAGTCCAACAATGACCATAATAACTCAGACATCTAGAGACCCTTCACCAACACAAATCAAAGAAGGGAAACACACAAACTCTACGACTAAAAAAATGACCGGAGTTAACATCCACTGGTCATTAATATCACTTAATGTCAATGGACTCAACTCACCTATTAAAAGGCACAGGCTAAGAGATTGGATACGAAAACAGGATCCAACATTCTGCTGTTTACACGAAACACACCTCAACCACAAAGACAGGCACCTACTCAGAGTAAAGGGCTGGGAAAAGGCTTATCAAGCAAATGGACCTAAGAAACAAGCAGGTGTGGCCATACTAATCTCTAACAAAGTTGACTTCAAACTTAAATCAATCAGATGAGATGGAGAGGGGCATTTTATACTCATAACAGGAACAGTTCAGCAGGATGAAGTCTCAATTCTGAACATCTATGCCCCTAATTTAAAAGCACCCACGTAAATAAAAGAAACATTGCTAAAACTCAAGGCAGCCATCAAACCGCACACTCTAATAGTAGGAGACTTCAACACTCCTCTCTCACCAATGGACAGGTCAATCAGACAGAAACCTAACAGAGAAATTAGAGAATTAATGGGGGTAATGAAGCAAATGGACTTAACAGACATCTATAGAACATTCCACCCAAATAGGAAAGAATATACCTTCCTCTCTGCAGCTCATGGAACCTTCTCAAAAATCGACCACATAGTCGGTAACAAAGCAAACATCCATAGTTACAAAAAAATATTAGTAACCACCTGTGTCTTATCAGATCACCATGGATTAATGTTAGAATTCAACAACAATGCTACTCCCAAAAAGCCAACAAACTCATGGAAACTGAACAGTCAACTACTGAACCATACTTGGATTAAGGAAGAAATTAAGAAAGAAATTAAAGTCTTCCTGGAATTCAATGAAAATAAAGAAACAACATACTTAAACTTATGGGACACTATGAAAGCAGTCCTAAGAGGAAAGTTCATAGCACTAAGTGCCCACTTAAAGAAAACAGAAAGCTCACATTGGAGACTTAACAGCCCAACTGAAAGCTCTAGAAAAAAAAAAGAAGCAGACTCACCTAGGAGGAGTAGAAGACTGGAAATAATCAAACTGAGGGCTGAAATCAACAAAATAGAAACACAGAAAACAATCCAAAGAATCAATGAAACAAAAAGCTGATTTCTGGAGAAAATCAACAAGATTGACAAACCCCTATCCAAACTAATCAAATGGCAGAGAGAGAATTTGCAAATTAATAAGATCAGAAATGAAAAGGGGGACATAACCACAGACACAGAGGAAATTCAGAGAATCATTAGATCTTACTACAAAAGCCTATATGCCACAAAACTGGAAAATGTAAAGGAAATGGACACTTTTTTAGATAAATACCATATACCAAAGTTAAACCAGGACCAGGTGAACAATCTAAATAGACCTGTTAGTCGCGAAGAATTAGAAGAGGTTATCAAAAACCTCCCTACCAAAAAAAGCCCAGGACCAGATGGTTTCAATGCGGAATTCTACCAGAACTTCCAAGAAGACCTAATACCTATACTCCTTAATGTATTTCACAATATAGAAACAGAAGAGTCATTGCCAAATTCCTTTTATGAAGCTACAGTTACTCTGATACCAAAACCGCACAAAGACTCAACCAAGAAAGAAAATTATAGACCAATCTCACTCATGAACATCGATGCAAAAATCCTCAACAAAATACTGGCAAACCGAATCCAAGAACACATTAGGAAAATTATCCATTATGATCAAGTAGGCTTCATCCCAGGGATGCAGGGCTGGTTCAACATACGAAAATCTATCAATGTAATCCAGCATATAAATAAACTGAAAGAAAAAAAACATATGATCATTTCATTAGATGCTGAAAAAGCATTTGACAAAATTCAACACCCCTTTATGATAAAAGTATTGGAGAGATTAGGGATACAAGGGTCATACCTAAATATAATAAAAGCTATATACAGCAAGCCGACAGCTAACATTAAATTAAATGGAGAGAAACTTAAATCCATCCCAGTAAACTCAGGAACACAACAAGGCTGTCCACTCTCGCCATACCTCTTCAATATAGTACTTGAAGTTCTAGCAATAGCAATAAGACAACATAAGGGGATCAAAGGGATTCGAATTGGAAAGGAAGAAGTTAAACTTTCGTTATTTGCAGATGATATGATAGTGTACATAAGCGACCCCCAAAACTCCACCAAAGAACTTTTACAGCTGATAAACACCTTTAGTAATGTGGCAGGATACAAGATAAACTCAAAAAAATCAGTCTCCCTCTTATACACAAAGGATATGGAAGCAGAGAGGGAAATCAGAGAAGCTTCACCTTTCACAATAGCCACAAACAGCATAAAATATCTTGGGGTAACTCTAACCAAGGAAGTGAAAGATCTAATTGACAAGAATTTTAAGGCATTGAAGAAAGAAATTGAGGAGTATACCAGAAAATGGAAGGACCTTCCTTGCTCTTGGATTGGGAGGATCAACATAGTAAAAATGGCAATTCTACCAAAGGCAATTTATAGATTCAATGCAATCCCCATCAGGGTCCCATCATAATTCTTCACAGATCTTGAGAGGACAATAATCAACTTTATATGGAAAAACAAAAAACCCAGGATAGCCAAAACAATCCTATACAATAAAGGATTGTCTGGAGGCATTACCATCCCTGACTTCAAACTCTATTACAGAGCTACAGTGATGAAAACAGTGTGGTACTGGCATAAAAACAGAGAAGTTGACCAATGGAATCGTATAGAAGACCCGAATTTTAACCCACAAACCTATGAACACCTCATTTTTGATAAAGGAGCCAAAAGTATACAATGGAAGAAAGAAAGCATTTTTAACAAATGGTGCTGGCATACCTGGATGTCAACCTGTCGAAGAATGAAGATAGACCCATATCTATCACCATGCACAAAACTCAAGTCCAAATGGATTAAAGACCTCACTATTAGTCAAAACACAGTGAACCTGATAGAAGAGAAAGTGGGAAGTACCCTACAGGAGATGGGCACAGGAGATCGCTTCCTATGTGTAACCCCAACAGCACAGACTTTAAGGGCAACATTGAATAAATGGGACCTACTAAAACTGAGAAGCTTCTGTAAAGCAAAGGACACTGTCACCAAGACAAATAGGCAACCTACTGACTGGGAGAAGATCTTCACCAACCCCGCAACAGACAAAGGTCTGATCTCCAAAATATATAAAGAACTCAGGAAACTAAACTTTAAAATGCTAATTAACCCAATTAAAAAATGGGGCACTGAACTGAACAGAGAATTCTCAGCAGAGGAAGTTCAAATGGCCAAAAGACACTTAAGGTCATGCTCAACCTCCTTAGCAATCAGGGAATTGCAAATCAAAACAACTTTGAGATATCATCTTTACACCTGTCAGAATGACTAAAATAAAAAACTCCAATGATAGCCTTTGCTGGTGAGGCTGTGGAGGAACGGGTACACTCATCCATTGCTGGTGGGAATGCAATCTTGTGAAACCACTTTGAAAATCGGTGTTTCGGTTTCTCAGGAAATTCGGGATCAACCTACCCCTGGACCCAGCAATACCACTCTTGGGAATATACCCAAGAGAGGCCTTATCATACAACAAAAGTATATGCTCTACGATGTTCATAGCAGCATTGTTTGTAATAGCCAGAACCTGGAAACAACCTAGATGCCCTTCAATGGAAGAATGGATGAAGAAAGTGTGGAATATCTACACATTAGAGTACTATGCTGCGTTAAAAAACAATGACTTCTCAAATTTTGCATGCAAATGGATGGAAATAGAAAACACTATCCTGAGTGAGGTATCCCAGACCCAAAAGATGAACATGGGATGTACTCACTCATAATTGGTTTCTAGCCATAAACAAGGGTCATGGAGTCTACACTTGGTGACCCCAAAGAAGCTAAGTAAGAAGGTGAACCAAAGGAAAAGCATATAGTTGTCCTCTTGGCTATGGGAAGTAGACAAAATTGCCGGGGAGAAAATTGAGATCTTGGGGGTGGGGTGAGATGGGGGTAAGGGGAGATGGGGAGAGAGGGGGAGAGGGGGAGAATGGGGGGAGCTTGGGGAAGGGGGAGGATTGGGATGAAGGAAGGTTTGATGGGGAGCACGGAAACATGGTTCTTAGTTAAGGGAGCCACCTTAGGGTTGGCAAGAGACTTGAACCTAGAGTGGCTCCCAGATACCCAAGCCGAGGTCCCCAGTTAGTTCCTTGGGCAGCTGAAGATGGGGAACCTGAAATGACCCTATCCTAGAGCAATACTGACGAATATCTTGCATATCATCATAGAACCTTCATCTGGTGATGGATGGAGACAGAGACAGAGACCCACACTGGAGCACTGGACTGAGCTCCCAAGGTCCCGATGAGGAGCAGAAGGAGGGAGAACATGAGCAAAGAAGTCGGGACCACGAGGGGAGCTCCCACCCACTGAGACAGTGGAGCTGATCTATTGGGAGCTCACCAAGGCCAGCTGAACTGTGACTGAAAAAGCATGGGATAAAACTGGACTATCTGAGCATGGCGAACAATGAGGGCTGATGAGAACCCAAGGACAATGGCACGGGGTTTTGAACCTACGTAATGTGCTGGCTTTGTAGGAGCCTAGCCAGTTTGGATGTTCACCTTCCTAGAAATGCACGGAGGGGGGAGGACCTAGGACTTACCATAGGGCAGGTAAATCTGACTGCTCTTTGGTCTGGAGAGGGAGGGGGAGAGGAGTTGGGGGAGGGGGAGAAGGATGGGAGGAGGGGGAGGGAAATGGGAGGCTGGGAGGAGGAATTTTTTTTTTTCTTTTCTCAATAAAAAAAGTTTAAAAAAGTTAAGAACAATATATATTTTGTTTTAGAATGAATATTTAGCTTATCATATAGAACAAGCCATATTTTAAGACAGCATTAAAATTCCAATGAATGACTTAAGAAGTGTGTTCTGCTTTAATTTAAGCTACTTACATCTTGCAAATTTAAAAATTAGGGACCTATAATTCACTGAACTAAAATATAGAGACAGAATACATTTTGATAAATATTCATTTTAGAAATTGCAACTCCAAAGGTTCCTTTTAAATATGTATTTCTAGAATGCTTTATCCTTTCAGAACATGTCATTACTCCTTACCCAATGAAAAATTATGGTAGCATATAGAAAGATCATGATTATATTAATCCTATGTATTATTCCATATTCTACTGCTATCGCAAATTATCAAGTGCTTGATAATCAAAAAACCTCACATTTGTTTAACTTAAATTTTTGAGGCAGAAAATTGAATGTTTGGTGGCCACATTAAGGTGACTAGTGGCAAAGACTCTTTTGAATGAATATATTACATAAAAGAAGAAGGCTTTATGGCAAGAATGAATGTGAAAAAGACTGATTATATTCAAACTATATCTAAACAACAGCATTCCTCTTTTGGTAGTCTTACCAACAAAGACTGGATTACCATAGTTTGTAAACCACTAAAGATAGAGTGAAAATGGATTATTAGTGACGTGGCAGAAAAAAAAATAGAAAACATACCAATTAAACTTTAATAAAGCATTGACAGTGGCTTAATGGGAATTTTAAATAAATTTGGTCAGTTCTTATTTTTTACAATTACTTAATTGGGACCTGTTATCATATTTAAATTCATTGATTTACATTGTGTATTTGATTTACTCTTTCTTGGTTAAAGATATGGGGCACATCTGATTATAGTGTCTACATAGTTCAGCACAATACTAAACATGAAAAGAGATGGGAAAATTATAAAACTAAATGGTCATGTATAACACATTGTTAGTGAGTATCTAAACAAGTGACTATTTGGTTATTTTCTCAGTAAAAGGATGAGGCAGAAGAAACTAAGAAAAATATTCTCTGCTTTTCTATTTTTAAATTTTTCAGGGCACTCAGTGAATTTCAAAAACAAGTGATATAGCATCAAAGCATACACCGTGTAAGAATTATGCATAATTATAAGGTGTATTCTTGCATGAATACCATGTATTTTTATGTTAGATATGTAATATGTAATAGCTTTCTGCATACATTACATATACTTTCAAAGCAATGGTTACTCTGCTCAATAGTTATTCTGTGTTGGTTCCTTAAATGTTATACTTTGTCAATTTTATTATGAAAGTTTTTTCATTGGAAGCTAGTTATATAGAATGCAAATGTGATACTTATATCAACCTCTCCTAGGTTCAGGAATAACAAAAGAGGACAGAGACGGATTTTAAGATCCAGACAATGGGGACCTGTGAAGCAAAAAGATATCTGAATATGGCACAGCCATTACACACAAAAACTTACAGTAGATGTGGTTATATGCCCGAGACCTGCAAAAGATTAAACCCTTGATCATTGTTGAAGGAGAGGCACATGCTATTTCCCCAATTCTGGAAAGTATTGGCAGTCATTGGTGTTGAGATTCCAAAATGTCATTTTTCTTCATTGGTGTATCCATTGAGAACCTATTCTTGATACAGTAAGTAATCTTCCAAATGTGTCCCTGCCAGAATCTCTAATTAAAATCAGTGTGTTGCACACAAAAAGATGTGGAAGTTAGGAGAATACTTGATGGAAAAGCAGCTTTCAGTGAGAGAGGGAGGGGTGTTATTGGGTAAGTTGGTGGAAAATGATAAAAGGGTTTTTTTTAGTATAAATGTGTGAAAATGTGATATAATTTAAAAAGAAGTGAAAGGGGGAAATATCATAGTGAAGAAAATTCAATAACCAACCATGTTCTTGAAAATATAAATTTTGAGAGCTATAGAAAAATAATATTCATTATATATGAATGCACATTTATTTTAAAATCCTACAAACTGTGTATATGGGTTCCAATTTATCTACAACCTCAGCTTCTTAATGAGTACTTGTTTCTTAAATGAGTAATTGAAGTAAACAAAACTACTTTGCTGTAATAATAACTGTTCAGTTGTCCACTCACTTGGGGTTGCCATATTCATAGCTGCCTAGGAAAGGCAACTGGGAAGGGTCTGCCTACCAGCAATTATATCATCCCATCTCCTAACATATTAGTTCTCATGAAGAAAAAAAATAAACATTGAAGAATGCATAAAGTAAAGGCTTATTACTCACATTCAAAACATATAAAATAAATAATAAATAATAATAAATAAATAAATAATAAATAATAAAACATATAATAGTTATGTCCATTTGCATAATGATGAAGTTCCATTTTCTTACTTCCCTTATTTCTTCCCCTCCCCTCTCATTTAATTTCCTTTTCTCTTCCTTTTTCTCCCCTCTTTTCCTGTCTTTCCATCTCTCCTCCTTAACCTCTACCTATTCCTCTAACTCTATATCTGTCATCCACATATGTATATACTTATTTCTATGCATAATATTTGCTATAAATTAATATAATATCATAGAAAATAGAGAAATCTGTTTTGATACTTTTAAAATGGCATGTAACTTTAGCAGACAATTCACAAACACATTGCTGATATGACAAATTTAGTCTCATTCTGAAACAAATTAAAAGTAAAAGCTGTGAATATTGTAGAACAATTAATAAAATTCCAGAGAGAGAAATTGAGGTTCAACATGAAGGTCAAAAAAGCGAAACAGTCAGCCACTGGCTCTTACCTCTCGAAATGCCAATCCTGCCTCCAGGAATCTCAAAGTGAGACTGTGGGTGAGAGCTGTCTCCTCCCATTTTATAGTCCTCCGTAAGACTTGAATTAAAGATGTGCACCACTGCTGCCCAGTTTCTGTGGCAAACTAGTGTGGCTACTGGAATTAAAGGTGTGTGTCACCATTGCCTGGTCTAAAAGCTGATCAGTGCAACTTTTTTTTTCTACTCTGAATTTCAGGCAAGTCTTTTTTTTTATTAAAACACAAATAAAATATCACTACAAAATATCATTTCTTATCAGGAGAAATGTCTTTATTTTTAAAACATGTTTTTTTTTTTCTGAAGGTCTTGAGATTGGAACCCAAGGCCTCACATATGCTATGTTAAGCACTCTGTCACTGAGCATAACCCACAATCCTAAGGTTCAATGCCCTCTTTGGTTCATGTACTTGGGACTCTTTCTTTTATGATCCTGAAAGTAATTATTGAGTTATCATACTCTCTTCAGTGATTTCTTAATTTTCTGGGCTCTGGAAATAAATTTAATGACCTCATTCCCTTGGTAGGTTTTTATTAGTTTATGCTGTTTTTCTCTATTCCTATCATGTAAAATACTGGCATTCTCCCTACAATGGATCTAGTCCTCTTGTTCTCACACTCTAAGATGCCTAGTTGTTCCCTCCTTATGTTTCTGTTCTCCCATACAGCATCTGCTAATCTGGTCCTTAATGGGACCACCTGTGTGCTTGCCTGGCTTCTGAAGCCAACACCAGGATTATTAAGTTGGTCATCTGACACAGATTCCTAAAAGTGTTTTATTTGTCTGTCTGTTAAAATGATGTGGCCACAATATGCTTGTTTTATATGAGTGCATTTCCACATTATGGTTTTATGTTTGTGTGAGTATATGGGTGTGTTTCCACAGTATGCTTGCTTTATGTGTCTGTAAATATGTGTGTTTGATTTTACAGTATGCTTGTTTTATTTCTCTGTGTGTATGTGTGCACAGAAAAGATTTGAAAAACTTATAACTCCAGATTACAACAGCTCTGGGTAAATACAAACACATTGATAACCTCCATTTTGACCCCACCACCATAAGAGCACCCATGCGTACTAGTATTTTTTGATTCAATAAAATATTTCTTTTAATCTTCTTACATATACTAGCATTGGTAATCTTTAATTAATTGGGTAAAATATATGTCTAAATTTAGCTTATATGTCTAGTTTAAATGTAACAGGTAATGGTACCTAATTCTCAAGTGCCTTTACAGACCTGAGAGTATGACATTTAACAAAAGAGCTCCTAACACAGAAACATGCCAACTGCCACAGCATCCTATAGCTCCTCGAGGAGATATGTAGTTGCAAAAGACCTTCTGACTTGAGGATTCGCTTAGGGTTTGGTAAATCTACCCGTACAACAAAAAGTGGCCTTCCACCTTCACAGCTTCCTGGATGACACCCTGGAAATCGATCTTCTCATCCTGCCAAGACAGGTGGACTAACTGTTACCTCAAAGGACAATGATTCGGCCTCTTGTACTCAGAGCTAACAGTAAGCACTGCTTCTAGGCTGGTGTTCTCCAAGTACTAAGGAGACACTTGGGATTGCCTGCATAGCTAAAAAAGCTGTCTCATTTCTGCTCATTTATCCCTTTTAGATCTGTCTAATGGTGATTGATGATTTAAGGTACTGGTAGCTCATTACTTCATTTGTTAAGTTTCCTGCTAAAATACAGACAGGTGTGTCTCTATAAAAGACTGTATTTGTTCAGGACTAACAGGTTTTAGGTGTATCTTCAGAGGTCTCCAGTTTCCAGTTCCCTTTAATTGTCTTTTAAAATGTTTATAACTTCTAACCTAAAGCAATAGCCTTTTGCTACGACACCAAGATATAAATCTGTTCCAGTTGTCTTATAGATACCTTCAGGTTCCTGGGAAAATATTCTGCTGCTGTATAAAAATTAGGCCTGATAAAAGCTAACAGTCTGCAGAGCCTATTTTAACCCCACCCATTTCCAAGCATATTTTACAGGTCACTCCTGCTGTCTGGCCCAATATCAACTTACAAAGTGCTCTGCAGACAATGCCAACACCTGCATCAGTTCCTGGGACTTCACCATTGGTACCATTCTCCTGGATCAAGGACATATACCAACAAAAATCTGGTCTTATCTGCTATTGTGTCTCATGCATACACCCAAGCCTCACCTGTACAACTAGAACATTTCTCTGGCATTCTTTCTGGCAGTTAATGACTCTTACCATGCCTAGCCCCATTCATAGGGCCAATAATTACAAAATATTTTTCTCCTAGTCACCTGGCTTCTCATTTCCCTCAAGAAACAGCTGCCTGAGATCTCCAGGATGACAGTAAAGTGGATGCTGATACAGCCACACCGCTTGCTGTGCATAGCACACCAACTCTGAGCTCTTCCTTCTCCCACATCCCCCCATGCCCATAGGAAGCAGCCAGATTTGATCCAGTACCCCTTTATCCAAGGAGTCTAAAATGTTTGGTTGAGGGGTTTCACCTCAGCTGGCTGGCACTCCTTTATCCAAAATGTCTGAAATGTTTGGTCGGAAGCATCACCCCAGCTCCCTGCCACCAGTTTATACAAAAAGTTTGGATTATTTGCCTGGGGGCTTCACTCCAGCTCCTGGCAATAGCTCCCTCCCCTGGGAATTGCCTCAGTCCAAACTCCACCTCTAAGAAAGCCCACCAAATGGTGACCTCTACCCACGGAGGGTTAAGAAAGCCCACCAAATGGTTGTCCTTCCCAAGAGAAGGTCATGACCACTCCCACAGGCTATTTAAACTGTCCTCCAGAGAATAAACACATGGCCTCCGAGTTCCACGTGGTCTCCTCTTCTCTCTTTCTTCCCCTCTCCATGTTTCTCAGGGCAACCTGGGAGCATTCCATTAAACATGGGCATCTTTAAATCAGTCTGTTATTTATGTTGGTGGAAGGCTCTTCTAAGATAAAATACTTAATAAAAAATACATATGGTTCTACCAGAATTCCTTGGTTAAGTTCCTAGCACCATGTCAGGTAACTCACAAATGCCTATAACTCCAAATCCACATGATCTGAAGCCTTTGGGGCTCTGTGGGCAGTGCAGTCATTTACATATATCCACACAATATTATACACATATATGCACAATTAAATATAAAATATTGAAAATTTTGGATAGCACTTAGGTTTAGGATGTTCTGACATTTTATTATTGCATCACTCAACATTATCTGTATCTAAACATTTACCAGTCTCTAGAAAAATTGCATCATACATTTATTTATCTAGCTTTTCAGAAATTGAACATATATTTTAGTGATAAGAACAATATTTACAAACTTTAATGCTAGTACCAGCTATTGCCTGGGGACATTCTATGACAATATAAATATCAACATAAAAACTAACAGCTTGAAAAATAGTTGGCAGATATTAAAAATGATTAGGCAAAAATACTATAAAATATGTAAGCAACCTAGACTATGACAGAATAAATATGTGAGATATCTATTAAATTAATTAGCTTTCAGTATGAAGATTTTCATAAAGTATAAAATCATGGTTGTATGCTCATATCATAGAAACTTCTTAAATTGGGCAAAGAACACTCTAGGAACCAAAATTTTTTTCATTTGGTATATTTTGTGAACTATGAACTCTATCCAAAGAGAAATTTTTGTCTTTAGAAGTATATAACAGGTTGGGTCACTTTTATGCAAAATTCTTGGGATCCCAAGTGTTTTCACATTTTTACTTTCAAATATTAGCATTTTATGTTAATTATATATATAATCCTATTATATATATATAATATATAATATATATAATATATATATATATTTTAATTTTGAAACTTTTATTTTCAAAGTAGTTAAACATTCTCCCCTTTCTTCCTCTATCTATATATCTATCTATCTATCTATCTATCTATCTATCCATCCATCGTTAAATCCAGATCATGGACATGTGAGCGATCATGATATACTTATCTTTTTTAATCATATTTAATTTTGTTCGCAAAAATTCTACAATTCCATCAATGATTTTATCATTGTAAATGATTACTAACTATATATGTTACTATTCCATAACACTTTGTAAGTGCAGCATCTATTTTTGAAAGGATTCTGTACAGATTATGAGAAAAATCTAAGGTGTAAAGGATTGGGACAAGCTGCTAGAATATCAGGCAAGATTATAAGGGTATTAAGAAGCTCAGTAAGAAGGTGAACCCAAGGAAAAACATATAGTTATCCTCTTGGCTATGGGAAGTAGACAAAATGGCCGGGGAGAAAATTGAGATCTTGGGGGGGGGTGAGATGGGGGTAAGGGGAGATGGGGAGAGAAAAGGGAGAAGGGGAGGATAGGGGGAACTTGGGGAAAAAGGATGATTGGGATAAAGGAAGATTGGATAGGGGAGCACGGAAGCACAATTCTTAGTTAAGGGTTGGCAAGAGACTTGAACCTAGAGTGGCTCCCAGGAGCCCATGGAGTTGTCCCCAGTTAATTCCTTGGGCAGCTGAGGATAGGGAACCTGAAATGACCCTATCCTAGAGCAATACTGACGAATATCTTGCATATCACCATAGAACCTTCATCTGGTGATGGATGGAGATAGAGACAGAGACCCACACTAAAGCACTGGACTGAGCTCCCAAGGTCCCAATGAGGAGCAGAAGGAGGGAGAACATGAGCAAAGAAGTCCGGACCATGAGGGGTGCACCCACCCACTGAGACAGTGGAGCTGATCTATTGGGAGCTCACCAAGGCAAGCTGGACTGGTGACTGAAAAGCTTGGATAAAACTGGACTCTCTGAACATGGCGAACAATGAGGGCTGGTGAGAAGCCAAGGACAATGGTAAGGGGTTTTGATCCTACTTAATGTTCTGGCTTTGTGGGAGCCTAGCCAGTTTGGATGTTCACCTTCCTAGATATGGATGGAGGGGGGAGGACCAAGGACTTACCACAGGGCAGGGAACCCTGACTGCTCTTTGGACTGGAGGGGGGGGGAGAGGAGTGAGGGGAAGGGGAGAAAGGTGGGAGGAGGGGGAGAAGGTTGGGAGGAGGGGGAGGGAAGTGGGAGGCTGGGAGGAGGTGGAAACTTGTTCTTTTTTCCTTTTCTCAATAAAAAAAAAGATTTTTTAAAAACAAGTTATGATAGTAACACCATTTCTCATTTTTATGTGGATGATTCTATTAATTCTTACATAAATTCATAATTAATTTTGGATTGCTTTCCATTTTTTAAGTACACATCATACCGCCCTAGGATGTAAAATTCCTGAGACACATACTATTAGATAGAAGTTTTAGGATCTATCTGAAACTTATTAAACCATAGTTAAAGTATTTCTTTTTTGAATCAGGAACATTGCCACATAGCATAAATTTAAAGTTCCCTTCCAAATCCGTAGAAGTGTGAAATTAGAATTTTCTGCAAAATAAGATACAAAAAAAGGATCCAGGAAGTTGTGGCACATGCCTTTATAGCATTACTCCAGGAGACAGATGTAAGCAGAACTCTGTGAGTTTGAGGCCAGCCTGGTCTACAGAACAGGACAGCCAGAGATCCACAGAAAATCCCTGTCTCGAAGAAGAAAAGAAAAGAAAACAGAATATATATATATATATATATATATATATATATATATATATATAAAGTTCTTTCCATTCTGAAACAAATGCTTGGAGAAGCAAATAATTGCTCTAGGCCCAAGGTCTCATATCAAGCATTTACAACATATGTAACACCATACAAAAGTACATAGCAATCAAGTGTTCTGGGTAGTTCTTACATCAATTTCACACAAACTAGAGTCATCTGAGAAGGAATCTCATTTGCAAATATTACTCCATAAAACCAGACTGTAGGCAAGACCGTAGGGTATTTTTTTAAATGTTTATTTATTTATTTATTTATTATGTATACAATATTCTGTTTTGCGTGTATGCCTGCAGGCCAGAAGAGGGCACCAGACCTCATTACAGATGGTTGTGAGCCACCATGTGGTTGCTGGGAATTGAACTCAGGACCTTTGGAAGAGCAGGCAGTGCTCTTAACCCCTGAGCCATCTCTCCAGCCCCGACCGTAGGGTATTTTATTAATTAGTAATTGATAGAGTAGGGCCTAACTCATTTTGTTTGGAGACACTCCTGGCAGGTAGTACTGGATTCAGTAAAAGGAGGTTTTGAAAACTTTAAGGAACAAGCCAGTAAGCAGCATTCATCCATGGTCTCTCCATCAGTTTCTACCCTCAGGTTCCTGACTTGTTTTAGTCCCTGCCTTGTCTTCCATCAACAGACTGTGATCCAGAATATGTATGTTGAATAAACTATTTCTTCCCTAAATTGGTTTTCATCAAAGTGTTTTATCATAATAGTAGAAATGCAAACTAATACAGAAATTATTACTAGAAATGAGGTATAGTTTTGATATACCTGGCCATTTATTTTGGGGAGGATTGTAGAAAAACTTTGGAGCTTCACAAGTATTGCAGGGCCCAGAGGCTTATTCTGTAGAATGTAGATGATAGGCATAATATTGACATCAAGTTAGACAAAAAAGGGAAGGGGGGCGCTGGACTGTGAAGTTTCAAAGGGAAGGAAAATTCTATCAGGCCATTTGTATGATTTTTTTTTTGTTAAGAATTTGTGGTGTCTGGTCATCTGGAGTTGTAGTCACTGCAATTAAAAGTGACCAACATCATTGAAGTGAAACTGTTGCTTTAATGGTATAATTGATACTGGTCAGTTGGAGATGAGAAGTTAGCAATGATTACACAGATAAAAACATCATTAAGTGTGATGATCCCACAAGTATTATGCAGTAAATGCACAGCTGACAGATCTATTGGACTAATACATGGGAAGTGTATATGTACACATCTACTTGGAGTAAACCATTTTTATGTAACTACAGGGACACCTTTTTTTTGATAAATGACTGTTAGTTCTGTAGAAATATTGTGAATCCATGGCATTTCTCCCTTCTGTAGAATCTCAGCAGGGTATAAACCTCTCTTTTCCTGTAAGGGCAATCAGATACCTCCCCCGACACCATGAATCTATGCTGTGAAAAGGATTCACTCAGTCAAACCTTTACTCTCACAGCCCAAATCTGCTCCCCCACAAACTTTCTTTATTGACAGCACTCACAGATAAGAAAGGAACTTCATACAGGAGTCAATATGTCTGCTCTAACATCAAACTCAGAAAGGTATAATCTATTGTACCTTCACTCTAATCTAACATGTTATTAGTATTCTGTATTTATCCTTTACCTTGGTTTCAGCTAGAATTGGATCATAGCCCAAGAAATTAACTGTTTATAGAAGAAAAGTCCTGAGTCACTAAAACTAACTTCAGAGGAAGAAATTCTCACTTGGACACCCTGCTGGAGTCAAAAGCAAAGTCCACAGAACTGATTCCTTTTAACTCTACCAGTTAGATGCTAAAGCAAATCAAGCTACAATAGCTACCAATGCTGTGCTCCTAGTCATGCACTCTCTGAGATTTAAAGTAACTCCTTGGCAGATCCACCAGTTTTTGTGACTGTGAAAATGCATGCTTGATACTATTGTTACCACCTATGGAACTGTTAAATTGTCTGTATGCCTATATAAACTGAAGCTTTGTGGAGATCAGCCCTAATGCTGCTGCTTCTTCTCATTTCTTCTTCATTTCAGGGAATAAAGAACATGTAGCTGTAATGTATGTGAGTTGATTTATTTCACTTTACCCTCAGATCCAATTAGCCAGATTCTTGCCTGTCATAGTGAATCTTTCTGGATCCTGAGAGCTTTAATAGGCTTAACTTCAAAATAAACCTTGATAATTAAGGTCAAATTTTCTGGAAACTGTTTAAAACAGAAAGAAATCATCTCAGAACAAAGAGTTGGGAAGAGATTTTCCAAGCAAATGGACCTATGAAGCAAGTCTTTGTAGATATTCTATTTCTAACAAAATAAACTTTCAAGCAAAATTATTCAAAAAAATGGAGAAGGATATGACATATCCATAAAAGAAAAGTCCAAAAAGAGGACACTGTAATTATAGTCCTCAAATGCAAAGGCACACACATTTGTAAACTAAACAAAGGGCTTTGAGCCTGTAGTTCGCGATCCTAGAGAAGCTAAGTAATAAGGTGAACCAAAAGAAAAACATATAGATCCTTCTGGAAATTGGAAGCAGACAATATCACCAGGCAAGGGTGGGGGTGGGGTGGGGGAAGGGGAGAGAGAAGGGAGAAGGGGAGGGTTGGGGAGAGCTTGGGGGAGTGGGATGGTTGAAATGGAGGAAGGACGGACATAGGAGCAGGGAAGGAGATATCTTAATTGAGGGAGCCATTTTGGGGTTGGCTCTGGAGGGATTTCCAGGAATCCACAGGGATGACTCCAGCTAGGACCCTGGGCAGTGGAGGAGAGGGTGCCTGAACAGGCCTTGTCCCATAGTCAGACAGATGATTATCTTGAATATCACCATAGAACCTTCATCTGCCGACAGATGGAGATAGAGACAGAGACCCAACTGGGAGCACTGAACTGAGCTCCCAAGGTCCAGTTGAAGAGCAGAAAGGAGGAGAATATGAGCAAAAAAGTCAGGACCAGGGGTTGGTCAACCCACTGAGAATGTGCCTGAGCAAATGGGAGCTCACCAAATTCAGCTGGACTGGGACTGAACGAGCATGGGATCAAACTGTACCCTCTGAATGTGGCTTACAGTTGGGGCAGACTGAGAAGCTAGCGATAATGACACTGGGATGTGTGTCTACTGCATGTACTGGTTTTGAGAATTGTATTCTAAGCCTGGATGGAGGGGGAAGGGCCTTAAACTTCTTACAGGCCAGGGTACCCTGCCTTCTCTTAAGACTAGAGGAGGAGGGAAGGAGGGTGAGTGGGAGAGCAGGGAGGAAGTGGGAGAGCAGGGGGGAAGTGGGAGGAAGGGAGGAAGGGAGGAAGGGAAAATTTTGATTGATATTATTTATAAAGTAATAAAAAAGAAAAATAAACATTACTAAAGCTTAAATCACACACGAAACCTCACACATTAATCTTGGAAGACATTAACATCAACTCTCTTCAATGGATAGGCCAGACAAATGGTAAACAGAGAAATAATGGAGCTAACAGACGTTATGACTCAAACAAACCTAACAGATAGCTACAAAACATTTCTTCTAAACGCAAAAATATAAAACTTCATCTCAGCACTTCATGAAACAATATCCAAAATTGAACAAAAACTCAGTCACAAAGAAAATTTCAACAGATACAAGAAAATTAAAATAAACCCCTGTGTTTTATCAGGCCACCACAGAATAAGCTGGATTTCAACAACAATAGAAAGAGCAGAAAGTCTACAAACTCGTGGAAACTAAACAACTCTCTACTGAAAAACCACGGGATCATGGAAAAAATAAAAATTTAAAAACTTCCTAGAATTCAGTGAAAATGAATATATGCCATACACAAATTTATGAGACACAACGAAAGCAGGAACATTCATAGCACTAAGTGTCTTGTTTTGTTGATATGCATGGGTCCCCTGCCATTTCTCAACGGAAACAGGAGGAGTAGATGTGGGACACAGATGGGACGTGGAAGGAGGTAAAGGGAGGAGAGGCGAGAGGAGAAACTGCAGGCAGAATGTAAAATAAATAAATTAATGAACATAAAAGAAAAAAGAAAAACAAATTAAAGGGACTTCATACTAGTGGCCTAACAGTACACCTAAAAGCTCTAGAACGAAAAAGAGGCAAACACTTCCAAGGGGAGTAGGAAGGAAGAAATAATCAAACTGAGGGCTGAAATCAATAAAATAGAAATAAAAAGAACAATATAAAGTATCAGTGAAACAAAGAGTTGGTTCTCTGAAACAATCAATGATAAAGGCAAACAACCATTATATAAACCAGCTAAAATGCAGAGAGATTATCTATATTATCAAAATTAGAAATGAAAAGACAACAGACATTAGGAAATCCAAATAAACAGTTCATACTTCAAAACCCCGTATTCCAAAGAACTAAAAAGGAAAAAAATGAAATGAACTATTTTTTGATAGATAGCACCTACCAAAATTAAATCAAGAGCAATTTCATAATTTAAATACACCTGCAAGTCCTAGGGCAATAGAAGCAGCCATTAAAATCTCTCAACCAAAAAAGCCAATGGCCAAATGGTTGTAGCAGATAGAGAATTCTACTGAATTTTAAGAGTTAATACCAGTACTTCTGAAATTATTCCACAAAACAGAAAGAGAAGTAACCTTGTCGATTTCATTTTCTGGGGCCATAGACACCTTGATACAAAAACCACACATAGACTCAACAAAGAAAGAGAATTACAAATTTCTCCCATAAACAAGGATGCAAAAATACTCAAATACTTACAAAGTGAATTTATGAACATATCCAAAAGAACATCCACCTTTATTGTGTTAAGCTCTCTAGTGAAAGGTATCCTGTCCATCAGAACCCGGGCAGTAACTGTGTTACAACTTTGAAGAGAAAGGTATTCTGGCCATTGTAAACCAGGCAATACCTGTAGCTCTGCTCCAATGTGTGTGTGTGTGTGGTGTGTGTGTGGGGGGGTGAGGTGAATTCATACAGGAATGTAGCAATTTTCCTCCTGTTCTTGCAAAAGTTGTTACAGCTTTGCTCTACTCTACTCTGCTCAGATGAAAGTTGTTACTTCTATGCCCCTCCTCAGTCTAGCAAAAGAAGGTAATTACCCAAACTTCATTCAACAAACTTATTGGGTCGGGGAGGAATCTAGGAGTATGACTGCCTATACCCGTGTAGAAAAAGGGCAGCTCCAAGCTGAACAAGTACAAACTTATTTAGAAGTTTCTTAGGGTGAAGATTTCAATGTGGCAAATGATCAGATTTCAAACCTTGGGCTTGTACAAACTCAGAACTGGCTGGATTTCATGCTCAAGGACTTGTTTTCATTCTCAAAGATTGGCTGTTTCATCTGCTCAGGGCTTGGTTATTTTCAAGCTGAGTTCAGTGCGTGGTTCTTTGACATTGGTTTCAGGGTCAGGGTGTGTTTATTCATCTGGCCCTTTTACCACACAATTATCAAGTGTTTATTTATCTAGCCCTTTTCCATACAGTTATTAAGTAGGCTTCATCCCAAAGATGGTCCAACAAACAAAAACATATATAATTATATCATTAGATGCTGAAAAAGTTTTTGACAAATTTGAACATCCTTTCATGATGACAGACTTTGAAAGATCAGAGATACAAGGAACATACCTAACTATAACCAAATCAATATACAGCAAACTGCCAGCCAACATCAAATTAAATAGAGAGAAACTCAAAGCAATTCCACTAAAATCAAGGATAATACAAGGCTTTCTACAATACAAGGCTTCATATCTATTTAAAACTTGAAATTTTAGTTAGAACAATAAGACATCTAAAGCAGGTCAAGGTGAAACAAATTGGAAAGGAAGAAGTCAAATAATTGATGTTTACAGATGATATTACAGTGTACACAAGCAGCCCCAAATTTTTAACAGGAAACTCCTACAGGCAGTAAACAACTTTAGAGAAAATGCTGGATACAATATGAACTCAAATGACTCAGTAGTATGAATAAAGCAAGAATAATAAAAACTCAGAGAGAGAAACTGGGGTTCAGCCTAAAGGTCTGAAAAGCAAAGTAGCCAGCGACAGACTCTTACCTTGACCTCAGTCCAAAATGGCAATCTTACCTCCAGGAAAACTCATAATGAGAAAGTGTCTGGCAGCTATCTACTCCCATTTTATATTCTTCTCTAGGGCTGGGATTAAAAGTTTGCACCAATAACACCTGGTTTCTAAGTCAAACTAGTGTGGCTACTAGAACTAAAGGTGTATGTCACCACTGCCTTGTCTTTTAGGCTGACCACAGTGGCTGATTTACACTCTGATCTTCAGGCAAACATTATTTATTAAAATGCAAATGAACTATCATTACAGTAGCCCTTTTATATACAAATGATAAATAGGTTGAGAAAGAAAAATAGGGAAACAATAGCCTTTACGATAGCCACAGATAATATAAAATATATTGGTGTAATTCTAACCAAGCAAGCAAAAGGCTTGTATGGCAAGAACTTTAACTGCTTGCAGAAAGAAAATTGAAGAACATATCAGAGGATGTAGAGATTACTGATGCTCATGAATTGATACATTTAACATAGTAAAAATGGCAATCTTAGCAAAAGCAATCTAAAGTTTCAATGTAATTTCCATCAAAATTACAACACAGTTCTTTATAGAACCTGAAAGAATAATGTTTAACTTCATATTGAAAAACAAAAACCCAGATACCTAAAATATTACTACACAATAAAGGAACTTCTAGAGGGATCACCATAGTTGATTTCAAGCTGTATCACAGAGAAATAGTAATAAAATCTACATATTATTGGCATAAAAACAGACAGGTTGATCAATGCAAGCAAATTGAAGACACAGATGTTCGTATAGGCACCTGATTTTAATAAAGAAACCAGAAATAAACATTGGAAAAAAGAAAGCATCTTCAATAAATGGTTCTACTCTAACTGATGATTGTATGTAAAAGAATGCAAATAGATCCGTATTTCTCACTCTGCACAAAAAAATATGTCCAAGTGGATCAAAGACTTCAACTTAAATCCTGAAACACTGAACCTGATAAAAGAAAATGTAGGGATTATCCATCAGTGCATTGGCACAGAAGAAAATTTCTTGAACATAACACCAATTGTGCAGGCAATAAATCAACAACTAATAAATGGAACGTCATGAAACTGAAAAGCTTATGTAATGCAAAAGACACTGTCAATATGACAAAATGGCAGCCTGCAAGTGGAAAAAGACATTCACCTACCTCACCTTTGACAGAGGGCTGATTTCCAAATTATATAAGTAACTCAAGAAACTCGATATCACCAAACAAAATGCTAAAATTTTATAAATGAGATACATATGTAAATAGAGAATTCTCAACATAAGAATCCAAAAACTCATAAACAATTAAAGAAGTGTTCACTATCCTCAGCCATCAGTGAAATGCAAATCAAAAAAAGAAACCTCTGAGATTCCATCTTACACTTATAAGAATGACTGAGATAAAAATAAATACAAAAACACACAAGGGTCTTCTCCATTGCTGATTGGAGTACAAATTTGTACAGCCACTTTGGAAATCAATATGTGGATTTCTCAGAAAATTCAGAGGCCACCGGCCTCAAGACCCGGCTATATCACTCCCAATCATTTACCCAAAGGATGATCTAACATACCAGAATGAGACTCACTAAAAACTATGTTCACAGAAGCTTTATTTGTAATAGAAGCTGGAAATCACATAGATACCCATTAACCTAAGTATGGATAAAGAAAATGTGGTTCATTTACACAACAGAGTAACACTCATCTGTTAAAAAACAATGACATCATGAAATTTGCTGGGAAATGGACAGATCTAGAAAAGAACATGATGAGTTTGGTAATAAAGACTGTGGAATAGAAGTATTGTATGTACTCATTTAGAGTTGGATATTAGCTGTGAAGTAAATAATAACGATGCTATAATCCATAGACCCAACTAAACTAAGAAGGAAGGTTCAAGGGTGTGTACATGGATCTTACTGTGAATGGAGGAATAGAATAGACATCACAGATGGATGGGGAGAGGGGTCTACGTGTGGGAATGGGCATGGAAACAGGAGGAATCAGATAAGAGAGAAGATGGAGGTAGAGAGTACTGAAAAAGACAACTAGGTTCAGGAGCATCTCTGGGATGAGCTAGAAGCCTAATGAAATGGAAACTCCCAACAATGTATAAGGGTGGCCCTGGATTAGCAATGTGAGATACAGAGTCTGAATCACCCATATTCTATAACTAGGCAGGACTTCCCAGCCACAAAATCTTAGATCTACAATTTACCCTGCCTAAAAAATAAACTGTGACAAAGTTTGAGTAGAAATTATGGGAGTGGCCAACCAATAACTGATCCAACCTGAGACTCGTACCATGAGAGGGAACCCACTCCAACATTGCTTAGAGGGCCAGAACTCAGAGGCTAAATAGACCAGTGATCAAGGAGAGAACGCAACATGACTGACAAAAAGAAACCAGTGAAATGATCCCTAATGGCATTCTGTTGTAATTGTTGAGCATTGCTAGCCTAATTGCTATCAGAAAGGCTTCATCCAGCAACTGCTGGAAACAGATGCAGAGACCCTTGGCCAAACTTTAGGCAGACCTTGGAGAATCCTGCAGAAGAGGGGAAGGCAGGACTATGGGAGACAGAATGGCCAAGGATATAACAAGAAAAACCACAGAATCAACTAATTTGGGCTCATAGTGGTTCACAGAGAGTGAACTTTCAGTGAAAGAACTTACATGGCACTGACCTAGGTCCTATGTGTATGATTGTGTATCTTGGTCTTCTTATGGGACTCCTAGCAGTGTGAACAGGGGCTTTCTCTGAGTCTATTGTCTGTTCTTGGCACACTTTCCTCCTCCTGAATTTCCTTATCCAGCCTTAATAGGAGATAAGGTGCCTATTCTTAATGCAAGTTGATGTGCCATGGCTGGCTGATATAGATGGAAGGCCTGCACATTTCTAAAGAGAAAGGGGAAGCTGATGGCAGGGGGGGAGAGGGTAAGTTGGAGAGGACTGTGGGAGAGTAGGGAGGGAGGGAAATGGTGCTTGGCCTGCAAAATTAATTAATTAATTAAGAAATAAATATTTGTTTCTGGTGATCTGGAGTTGTACTCATGTGTGATTAAGAAGTGACCAGCACCACAGAAGTGAAACTATTGCTTTAATTGGATAATTGATGCTAGTCAGTTGGAGATGAGAAAATAGTACCAATTACAAAGAGACCAGCATCATTAATTTAAAATCTTATGGAAAGTGTTTCCTCGGGATCAGCACATAGAAGCTGAGTTCTAAAGACAGTTAAGGTTCCATGTATTGAGAAGCCAAACTTGTCAAACGCAAGTCCTACATGGTGCTGGTTATATAGGCATGAAGGCGTTATGAAGAACAGCTGAGGTTTGACACTGTGAAAAGCAAAAAGAAACTATAGGTGAAGATGCAGCCTCAGTGAGAGTTGAACCCTCAGGATTGAAGGGGTCATGGAGAGAAGCTGAAGTCTAGCAGTATAAAGAATGCCCTTAAGAGGTATTTGGTAAACGTGCAATGCAGTTGCAGCAGGAAACCCCAGAATTTTGGGTATGCCAGAACCATAAAATAATCACCATTTAGAGCAGCAGCAATGAGGTAGAGCTGGCCTGAGCCTATGGGACAAGTTCTGCATATTTTTAAAAGCTCTTTGGAATAGCTCAAATGGTCTTGAGTGAATCCTAAATGTCTTGCACTGAGATGTAAACTATTGTTGTGTGGTTTTGCACTGATGTGATTATAAAAAAGTGTTTAATTTATTTTGATTTTTAGGAGAGCCCACAGTTGAAAGACTTTGAATATTTAAAGAGGTTTTAGAGTTTTACCAAGACGTTAGATTTTTTTTAAGAGGCTGAAATTTGAAAGCATTCAAATTTATAAAGAAAGATTAACAATCACTGGTCATTAATTTCTCTTAATATCAACAGTCTCAATTCTATAAAAAGACACAGGCTAACAGAATGGATACAGAAACAGTATCCATCCTTTTGTTGCATACAAGAGACACACTTCAAATTCAAAAGACAGATATTACCTCAGAGTAATGGGTTGGGAAAAAGTTTTCCAACAAAATGGACTTAAGAAAGAAGATAGTGTAGCTAATCAACCTAAAAAATAGATTTCTAATTACATTAATCAAAAGAGATGAAGAAGGACTTATCACATTTGTCACAGGTAAAATCCATCTAGATGAAGTCTCAATTCTGAACATATATACCCCAAATACAAAGGCACCCATATTTATAAAAGAAACATTACTAAAGCACAAATCATATATCAAACCACACACACTAATAGTGGGAGATTCAACACCTCACTCTAAGGCCTAACATAATTGGCATACCATTTTCAAAGGCAGGCAGTAGAGCGGGGGAAGCAGGGGTCCTAAAACCAAACGTTGGGTGCCAGATGAAGGCAAAAGCATAAGTCAAAAACAATCCCACACCAGTTTAGAATTATGATTAATATAATGGTTATTTATTTAAAGGGGAAAAAACTTACAGATCACCGTCCTAGACAACAGCCCTCTGCGCAATCAGGAAGGGAGTCTAGTCGCTGGAAGTGGAGCAGGAAGAAAGAGAGAGGGAGAAGGGAAGTGGACTCTTTTTTAAAGGGAGAGAGACCACGCCCCAATGGTCTGGTATCTCAGCGGCTATTGGCTGGAGGAACAGAAGGACCCCCCACAACATATAATGAACTTAGAGAAATCTTACACTAGCAATTTAACAGCACACCTAAAAGCTCTAGAACAAAAAGAAGAAAACAAACCCGTGAGTAGTAGATGCCAGAAAATAATCAAATTTATGGCTGAAATCAATAAAGTAGAAACAGAGAAAGCAATCAATGTGGTTCTTTGAAAAAACCCACAAGATAGACAAACCCTTATCCAAACTAACCAAAAGGCAGAGAGGGAATATGAGAATTAACAAAATCAGAAATGAGAAAAGGGACAAAACAACAGACACTGAGGAAATTCAGAGAAACATCAGGTCATACTTCAAAAACATGTACTCCACAAAATTGGAAAATTTAAAGGAGGACAATTTGCTGCATAGGCACCATATACCAAAATTAAATCAATAGCAGGTAAATGATTTAAATATAACTATAACCCCTAAGGAAATAGAAACATTCTTCTATAATTTCTCAACCAAAGAAAGCCCAGTACCAGGTAGCTTCCATGTAGAATTCTACCTACCAGAAGAATTTCAAAGAAGGCTAATACTAATACTCCTCAAATTGTTCCACACAACAAAAACAGAAATGACATTGTCAAACTCTTTTTACAATGTGATAATTACCCTGGTACCAAAACCATACAGAGTTACAACCAAAAAAGAGAATTATAAGTCAATTTTCCTCAAGAACATTAGTGCAAAAACACTCAATAAAATACTGGCAAACTGAATCCAAGAAAAGATCATAAAAAATATCAACTATGGTCAAACAAGTTTCATCCTGGAGATGCAGGAATGGTTCAATGTATGAAAATCTGTCAAAGTAATTCATCATATAAACAAACTGAAAGAAAAAAAATATACATAGTCATCTCATAAGATGTGGGAAAGGCCTTTGACAAAATCGAAGACCTGTTCATGATAAAGGTCCTGGAGAAATCAGGGATACAAGGAACATACAAAACCAATGGAGGTAATATACAGCAAGCCAACATTCAACATCAAACTAAAAGGAGAGAAATTTAAAACATTTCCATTAAAATCAACAACAAGATAAGACTGTCCAAGCTGTATCTATTCAACATAGAACCTGAAGTTCAAGCTAGAATAAGACAACAAAAGGAGATCAGGGGATAAAAATTGGAATGGAAGAAATCAAACTTTCATTGTTTGCAGATGTTATGATTGTATACATAAGCAACCCCCAAAATTCTACCAGGGAACTCCTATAGCTGATAAACAGCTTCAGTAATGTGGCAGGATACAAAAATAACTCAAATAATCAGCAGCCCTCCTATATACAGATGATAAACAGGGTAAGAAAGAAATCAGAGAATCATCACCCTATACCATAGCCATAAACAACAAAAAATATCCTGGGTTAACTCTAACAAAACAAGTAAAAGATGTGTATGACAAGAACTTTAAATCTTTGATGAAAGAAACTGAAGAAGACACCAGAAAGTGGAAAGATCTCCAATGCTTTTGGATAGGTAGGATAAAGATAGTAGAAATAGTAATCTAACCAAAATAAATCTGTAGATTCAATGAAATCCCCATCAAAATTCCAGCCCAGTTCTTCACAGACCTTGAAAAAACAATACCCAACTCCATTTGAAACAGCAAAAACCCCAAGATAGCCAAAAAAAAAAAAATGTCCTATATAAGAAAGGCACTTCTCGAGACATCACCATCCCTATTTAGGGAGCAATAATAATGAAAACAGCTTGGTATTGGCACAAAATAGACAGGTAAATCAATGGAATAGAATAAAAGACCCTGATATTAATCCAAACACCTATGAACACCTTATTTTTTTAAAAAAGAAGTTAAAGTTAAACAATGGAAAAAACAGAGCATCTTCAACAAATGTTGCTGGCATAACTGGATATCTACATGTAGAAGAATGCAATTAAATCCATATATCACCATGCAAAAAGCTCAAGTCCAAATCGATCAAAGACTTCAATATAAATCCCATCACAATGAACCTCATAAAAGGGAAACTGAGAAGTAGCCTTGAATTCATTGGCACAGAAGACTACTTCCTAAATATATACAACCAATAGCACAGACACTGAGATGAACAATTAGCATATGGGACCTCATGTAACTGAGAAACTTCTGTAAGACAAATGACACAGTCAACAAGACAAAACTAAAACCTAGATAATGGGAAAAATATCTTCACTAACTCCACTTTGGACAGAGTACTGATCTCCAAAATATACAAATAACTCATGAAACAAGATATCAAAACACCAAATAATCCAATTTAAAAATGGAGTAGAGATCTAAACAGAGAATCCTCAAGAGATGAACCTTTAATGGCTGAAAGACAGTTAAGAAACTTCTCAATTTCCTTAGCCGTCAGAGAAATTCAAATCACAATGACTCTGAGATACCAACTTACCAGTCAGAATGCCTAAGACAAAAGACATTTTATGCTGGAAAGGATGCAGAGTAAGAGGAACTTCCTCCATTGCTTGTGCTAGTGCAAACTTATACAGCCACTTTGTAAATAAGTATGTCAGTATTTCAAAAAATTGGGAATCAATCTACGTGAGATCCAGCAATACCCCTCTTGGGAATACACCCAAAGGATCTTGACCCTTACCAGCCCATACCACAGGACATTTGCTTTATTATGTCCATAGCAACATTGTTTGTAATAGCCAGAATCTGGAAACCATCAAGATGCCCCTCAACTGAAGAATGAATAAGGAAAATGTGGTATATTTACACAAATTTTACTCAGTGGTTAAAAAAAAATGACATTTTGAAATTTGAAGCAAATGAATGGAACTAGGAAAAAAATCCTGGGGGACATTACCCAGACACAGAAATACAAACACAATATGTATCCACTTATAAGCAGATATTAGACATAAAGCAAAGGATAAGCAGCCTACAGTTCACAATTCCAGAGAAGACAAGAAAAAAGGAAAAATCCAATGAAAAATATACATGGATCACCCTGGGAAAAGAAAGTAGACGAGATTTCCTAAGTAAATTGGCAGCATGGGGGAAGAGTCAGAGGGGGTAGAGAGAGGAGAAAAGGATCAGGGGGGAGAATATGAGGAATCAAGATCGAGTTGCATAAAGTACAGAGAAGGAGAACAAGAAAAGAGATACCTTGAAAGAGGGAGCCATTGTGGTGAAGGTTATTGAGAAACCAGGCACTAGGGAAACTCCCAGGAAACCACAAGGATGAACCCAGCTAAGAATCTAAGCAATAGTGGAGAGGGCACCTAAACTACCTTTGCCCGGTAATCAGATTAATGACTACCTTAGTTGTCATCACAGAACCTTCATCCAGTAGCTGATGGAAGCAGATGCAGAGATCTACAGCTAACTAAGCACATGACCAAATTCCTGGATTCCAGTCATAGAGAGGGAATAGTGACATTACAAGCAAAGGGGTCAAAATCATGATGGGAATAGCCACAGAAACAGCTAGAATGAGCTGATGGGAGCCCACTGACCCCAGACTGAATGCCGAGGAACCAGAATAAGACAGAACTAGGCCCTCTGAATGAGAGTAAGAGTTAGGTGCCACTGGCAGTTGGTGGGACCACTAGCAGTGTATGAACTAGCTTTTGGAGCCCCTTTTCTAAGGAATACCTTGCTCAGCTTAGATACTGGAGGAAGGGCCTTGGTCCTGCCTCAACTGATACGACAGACTTTGTTGACTCCCCATGGGAAGCCTTAGGCTCTCTGGGGATTGCATGGGGGGTTGGATTCAGAGGAGGTGGAGGAGTGAGAAAACTGGAGGGAGAGGGAGCTGGGATTGGTATGTAACATAAGATTTTTTATATCTGTGGAGGTTTGCTTTGTTACTGAGTATGTGGTCAATTTTCGAGAAGGTTCCATGAGCTACAGAAAAGAAAGTATATTCTTTCCTATTTGGGTGGAATGTCCTATAGATGTCTGTTAAGTCCATTTGCTTCATTACCTCCATTAATTCTCTTATTTCTCTATTAGGTTTCTGTCTGATTGACCTATCCACTGGTGAGAGAGGTATGTTGAAGTCTCCTAATATTAGTGTGTGAGGTTCGATGTCTGCCTTGATTTCTAGTAATGTTTCTTTTACATAAGTGGGTGCTTTTACAAACAATGCTGCTATGAACATAGTTGAGCATATAATTTTATTGTATGATAGGGCATCTCTTGGGTATACTCCCAAGAGTGGTATTGCTGGGTCAGGGGTAGGTTGATCCCAAATTTCCTGAGAAACCACCACACTGCTTTCCAAAGTGGTTGCACGAGTTTGCATTCCCACCAGCAATGGATGAGTGTACCCCTTACTCCACAACCTCTCCAGAAAGGCTATCATTGATATTTTTTTATTTTAGCCATTCTGACAGGTGTAAGATGGTATCTTAAAGTTGTCTTGATTTGCATTTCCCTGATCGCTAAGGAAGTTGAGCATGTTCTTAAGTGTCTTTTGGCCATTTGACCTTCTTCTGTTGAGAATTCTCTGTTCAGCTCAGTTTGTAATAGCTAGAACCTGGAAACAACCTAGATGCCCTTCAATGGAAGAATGGATGAAGAAAGTATAGAATATATACATATTAGAGTACTAATCAGCAGTAAAAAAATCAATGACTTCTTGAATTTTGCATACAAATGGTTGCAAATAGAAAACACTATCCTGAGTGAGGTAAGCCAGACCCAAAAAGAGGAACATTGGATGTACTCACTCATAATTGGTTTTTAGCCGTGAATATAGGACATTGAGCCTATACTTTGCGATCCTAGAGAAGCTAAATAAGGAGAACAAAACAAACAAACAAACAAAAAACCCATATTGTTATCTTCCTGGATTTTGGACGTAGTCAAGATTGATGGGCAAAAATTTGGGAACTGGGGGGTGGGGAGGGATGGGGGAAAGGGGAGATGGGGAGAGAAAAGTGAGAAGGGGAGGACAGGGAGAACTTGGGGTAAAGGGATGTTTGGGATAATGGAAGGAGGGATATGGGAGCAGGTAAGTATATATCTTAATTAAGGGAGCCATTTTAGAGTTGGCAAGAGCCTTGACTCTAGAGGGGTTCCCAGGGGTTCAGAGAGATGTACCCAACTAGGTCCTTGGGCAGCTGAGGAGAGAGAGCCTGAAATGGTCCAATCCTATAGCCATTATATCTTGCATATCACCATAGAACCTTCAACTGGCGATGGATGGAGATAGAGACAGAGACCCACATTGGAGCAATGGATTGAGCTCCCAAGGTCCAAATGATGAACAGAAGGAGGGAGAACCTGAGCAAGGAAGTCAAGACCAAGAGGGGGGCACCCACCCATTGAGACGGTGGGGCTGATCTATTAGGAGATCACCAAGGCCAGCTGGACTGGGACTGAAAATGCATGGGATAAAACCGGACTCACTGAATATGGCGGACAATGAGGACTGTTGTGAAGTCAAGGACAATGGCAGTGAGTTTTGACCCTATTGCATGTACTGGCTTTGTTGGAGCCTGGCCTGTTTGGATGTTCACCTTCCTAGACCTGGATGGAGGGAGGATGACCTCAGACTGCCCACAGGGCAGGGAACACTGACTGCTCTTTGGACTGAAGAGGGAGGGGGAGGGGAGGTCGGTGTGGGGAGTAGGGTGAGGGAGAGGGAAAAGGGAGGTGGGGAGGAGGCGGAAATTTTAATTAAAAAAATTAATAAATAAAAAAATACAAAAAATAAGATGTTTTAAAAACTAAAACAATAAACTAAGAAAAAAAAGAAGACTATGGAACTTTAAAAGTTTATAATATGCTGCATATTATAATATCAATATTGAGCTTCACAGAGCAACAAGAAAGGAAAAGTTATGTCTATGTGATGGTGTTTATATGTCAAGTTGACAAGGCATCAATTTTGCTGTGTAGTGTTTAACAACTTGACACAAGCTAGAGTCATCTGAGAGAAGGGGACCTTATTGGAGAAAATGATTCCAAAAACCTTTTTTCATGACAGACAAGCCTGTAAGGTATTTTTTAATTGGTGATTAATAGAGGTAGGTCCAGCCCATTGTTTGTTGTATAAGAAAAAATGGGTTGTAGGAGGAGCATTCTAGTAAGGAACATTCATTCATGGTCTTTGCTTCAGCTCAAACTTTAGTTTTCCTCTTTCACCTCCTTCTTTGACTTCTCTAGGTGGATAGGCATGCCAAATAAACCATTTCCTGCCAATACTGCTTTTGGCCATAGTGTTTTTCAAAGCAATAAAAACACAAATTAAAACAGCAAGTGACAATTGCTCATTCTTCGATATAAAAATTGATTTATGTGAGGTCAAGAACTCACAATAGAATTTCAGTATCTTCAGGATTTATTATTTGTTTGTGAAAAATAGAACAGGTAGAGATTTCAGATAGCCAGTAATCAATGCATTCATCGTGAAATTCATTAAAGCAAGGTAATATGTGAAACTTACTGCTTTCTACATATTCTGTAATACAAATACTACAGATATTTAATTTATCATTTCCACCAAAAGGTCTTATTGGGAAAGTCTTAATCTGTTATTTGGTAAGTCCTCTAGAATGGTTATTATAAATATCATTGAAGTTGGTAAAATCAGGCAAAGGTGTCCAGGAATCACTATCATCATATTCTTATGGGTTTGTAACTTGCATTACCTGCCTCGCCTCAGAAGATGTATCAGGAGATAAAATTGGTTCATTTCTGCTTTCATTAATTTGGATTACAGCTGATAAATTTCTATTGCTGACAATAGCACTGTCTGTAATCTTGGGAACAGGCAAAAACTGTTGACTGGGCCTTGACAAGGAAATGAATGAGTAAGCTGGACTAGAATTACTGGTAGAATGTGAAATAAAACTACAAACAGAACTAGAAATACTACTATTACTAGAATGAACTCTTCTACTATTTTGACTTGAAGATGAGTCACAAGGTTCTAAATCAATCTCAATGCAATTATGTTCAACTTCAAAATTTTCTGGAAGGATTTGTCCTGATGTTCCATAAGATGCTATAGCTATTGCAAAATCTAAACTAGTATTTGAAGCTGAGCCACCAAAATTATTTCAGAATGCTGCATACTTGTTTGATTAGAAAATGAAGAGATGTTTGCATGTTCTTCTTTATTAATTTCCAGTGATAAAATTATTTGGTGAAACAGATACAGCCTGATCTCTATGAGCGGTACTGTATGTGTGCTCTCTTATTGGAGAAGATGTGAAAGAATAATTTCTTTGCAACTCAGATATGGCCAAATTTTCTATCAATGGAAAAACTGATAGAAAACTAGGGAAAGTCTCATGCATGTTAAAATGAGAAAAAACTTCAGGTGTTACACAATGATCTTTCTTTAAAGTAGAATGCAGAATAGGTTGTGGTAACCTACTTTCTGTCATTTCTCCAACTATCAGAACTTCAGGACTCTTACTTTGGACATTTCTTTTATCTCTACTAAATGGGTCTTTTTTTTGAAATTTCAGTTGTATCTTCTTCTGGTGGAAAGGTAATTACACATGTTGCCTCAGGTTGATGATGGTTTACTTGCTTCTGGCTGTTTCTGTTACTGTCATGATAGCTGAGTCCTGAAAGTAATACATGGCCATTTTGTGGACTGGAGTTCTCATTATTAAAGGTAGATCTCATCCCTCCACTGGTATCACTATTGTTTGTGTTCCTCTGACATTTTTGTTGTCCAAAACGTGCACTCCACTATCTCCATTTTTGTCCTATTTTCAGAATACTGAAGTGAGGTAAGTTGGTCTCTCACACAATCACCACTAGGCACAATGTCTAAAGTCTTTACTCCATCTGAAAACATAAAGTGCAAGTTAATTAGAAAGGAACTGTCAAAATTAGAACATATGCTGCTTTGATACTGTTTCAATAACAGAAAATAAGCACCTAAATATTCAAATATTTTATTGTGAATATGATTCATATTTTACATGGAATCAATACTTTTGCAAAATATAAAAATCCAAATTTACAGGTAAAGGCAAGAGGATTTCAAAACTGCCTTTGAAATAACTTAGCTTATTCCAGACAAATTTATGGAAATTTAAAGTTTATCAGAGAGTACTTCTGTTCAATGTTTCAGAATCTTATATATCACCATGGAGAGGCATCTAATCAAGATATTAATACAGCCCCCCAAAAGTTCAAAGCTTTAAAAATATTTTTTAAAAGTTTACTTATGTTATGTGCATGTTTATTTGTCTGTGTAAGTGTATGCCTAGTGTGTGCAGATGCTTGTTGGAGATACCAAGAATCAGATCCCCTGGATCTAGTGTAATAAGCAGTTGTTAGATACCCAAAATGAAGATTATAAATTGAAGACACTTTCTTTGGAAAAAACACAATGTGATTTTTCCTGCTTAGCAATCTATGCAGACTCAAATAAAAGTCTACTCAAGATACAACACAAATATCAAAGTTAAAATTTACTTGTCTTTTAATATTTATTCGTCTGTAGCTTTATTTCTAGGATCATGGATAACATGCTTTCATTTGAAACATAAAAAACCATCTTAAGAAAATAAAGCATTATAGTGAACACTTATTACATAGCAATATTAACACTGCACCCAGAGAAAGAAACAATAATTCTTAGTTTTAAGTATGGTTTTAAAGTAAAGCACCAACTATATTGAAGGCAAACTGAATGTATTGGGTGGCATTTTTTGTGTTTATAAAATGATTGGCATCATTCTTGGCTTGGTTATACTGGATAGAATTAACATATCAAGATATACCCATTATCACAACCAAATTGTTTTACAGATGTTAACATATGTCTCTGAGGAGGAGAACGGAATTATGCAAACTTTCATTTGCTGATAGAAATTTTCTTTTGTTTGACTTCTCAAAATGTGAAATACATGAAAAATAGTAATATCATTTGCCATCAGATACATAAGAGCATATCAAAATTACACCCGGATTCTCTGTTACTAACTTAAAACAGTTTACTAGCACTACTGATATTACTAATTGCAACAGCAGACAGTTTATAATTAATTCATAATCAAGAAAAGACAAAACAATAGTGGTTCACTACAAAAGAACCACTATTGTTTATAGCGTTTTTGGTAGCATTCTTCTTGGAAAAGCCTTAAAATGTCCTGTAGTTTGCAACTCCAATCTTATATGTTGAGTAAATGCTTGTGTTTCTACTTACTAGTAAATATCAGAACCTTATTTACTTTAAGATTCTCAAAAGACTCAGGTAATATATTATACAGAAATTTCCAAAGTATTGAATTCAGAAAAATTAAAGTAACCTACCTTTAATCCAATCGTTGGTCTTCGGAAATCATGGGATACTCCTTGTTCATTTCTGAGGTGTATTATATACCATAAATATTTCAGGTTAATCTTCTTTTGAAACACATAGTGTTTTAAATACTGATTCAGATTATGGATATTCTATTTGACTCTGGATATTTTCCTTATATTCTGCAAAAATTTTTGCAAGTAACAGTGATTCATGCAGACAAGCTTATATCATACAGGTTAACAATCATCTCTCTATTTTCACTGGGACTATTTCAGTTACTGTGAAGTGTTACGGTCCAATATTGGTATTGTCTTAATTCACTATCTGCCATGTTTTAATAATTAAAACAGACTATCCAGACTCTTAAAAATTACTACTAGCCATATGCTACAAATGATTGTCTATACCTGTGACCGTGAAATATGACAATATCATAAAGAAACTCTAAAACAGAGAGGCAACATATAAGAGTGCTTTTAAATTTTTCTTCAAAAACCATAAAAATGGAAGAGGATGCCCAATCAAGACCTGGTCTAGTTTCTAGAGATTAACTAAGGAAAAATGAGGAGGCAGGTATCCAATAAGGTGAGTGATAGAAGAAAACCACGGTTGTCAGTAGCTCTTTTAAAAAGTGAAAAAAAATCATTCTGATAGGCTTTTTGCCAATTGGGGCTACTTCTAGTATGAAATAAGTACAGTTAAGAGATTTGGAGATGTAGCTCAAGATGAGCAGTGATTCTCAGAAACTTGCATAATACACTAAGTACCAAAACATTTGTAAGGAAGTGAAATAGAAGAGAGAAGAGCCCTTGTGGTAGCTGTATTAGGAGAAAGTCAGGGGAGGATCAAACTAAAAAAAAAAGGAAATAAAACAGACTTATAAAACACAGTTAAGCCTGCACTCATCACTGTACAGATCTGAAGTGCAATGAAATAGGAAACTTGGGTTCTACATACTTTAAAGGTGCTCAGAAAATCTTTGCTTTCAGTATTTTATGAGAATAGTTTCAAGAAGGCATTTTCAATATGGTTATTTAAACAAGATGCATAATGTTCTAACCAGACCATATACCAATGGGGATAGACTAAACCTTATAAGGTACCTCTCCTAAATGAAGAGCTATAGATAGTTAATTTCTTCCACAATGCAAAGTATATGGCCACATACACATGTCCATATGAGCAACAATATATTTACTCTGTAATTCACTAATATATGGTAAGAAGTTTGGTATATATGGTTGGAATTTTGGGAGAAAGTGAGAGGCAAGAATGATGTAAATACATACCCACACATGAAATTCTAAGAAAAATTTTAAATCTGTAATATTTTTGAAAAAGCAGAGCCTTCCTGATTCCACACTAGGTATTTCTAGAGACAAGAAAAGTTTCTTTCCTGCACAACCCATCATGGGAACCTAAGGCAAGTGTCATGGAACTATTCTCTGGCTCATAGAATGTAGAATAATTCTATTTATCGGGAAAATGATGAATGACAATTGCTCAGTGTTTCACTAGCTGGAAATCAAGTCTGAGCTGAGTCGTGCTAGTTTGAGAATCACTAGCTCCTCTGCAGAGTGATGAACAGAGCAATTGTTCAAAAATTCTTGGGCCTTAGTCATGCCAGGGAAAGATAGCTGGCAGCCTTTTCCAGCACTTTGGGACTAAGAGATACATATAGTTATAAAATCTAATGCCAAGTTTATTAACCACATCCTTGGTGAGACAGACAACATAAGAAGAATATAAGGGGATTCTTTGTGATATTCTATTGTTTAAGGCAGGTCAAATGCCACTTTCGTGTATCTCAGGGTCAAGATACTAATATGGTCAAGTAATGTATACTCTAGGTAAGATTATGTACTTGTTTTGCAATTTCACTTATATTATAAGGTAATTTTTATTTTTCACTGGAATTGTTTCTAGTCTACTCTCTAACATTATTTTGATAAAATATGTGATCTTAGTATATAACTACTGTAGGTAATGAAAAATAAAGTAAAGTTTATATAGATTTAAAATCACTTGAATATACCTTTTTTGTGATAACTGTTTATAACAAACATTTTGTTCTAATGAATTAGCACTCAAAGCTCTTATAATTAACTTATATAATGTATTTCAGAAAACATTATCCTTTTCAAGTTTCATTGTGGAAGAGAAAGAAAGGGAAAGTGGTTTATAACAATTGATAAACATATTAGAATGTAAGTAGTAAACATAAAGATGTATTTTATAGAAGGAAATGATCCCATTCACCCATATTTAGTTTTGGTCATGGTGTTTCAGCACAGCAATAAACTACCTAAGACAGAGAGTCATCAAAATTTTTTCAGCTTTAATGACTAATTAAGTACTAGAAAAGACAAGTGATATACCTTCAGCAATACATCTCATTAACATTTTAGAAAAATGCTAATAAGGTGGAAGGCATGTTCAGAAAAGACAATTGGTGTATCTTCCATATGTATTAGGGTTTTGATGATTTTTTGAATTGACATTAATTGCCTATAGTACCAAATCAATACACTGAAAATAATATAGTATATAACAGCATATGCTGAAGAACCTAAGGCATCCTTATATGCTCTATTAGATTCAAATTTAATACCATTTTCATGAAGAAAACTGTTAGGAAAAATAGTAAGACGAGCCACTACACTGACACAAAAGAACTCCTGCTTAATGTGCTGGCTTGGTGGGAGCCTAGCCAGTTTGGATGTTCACCTTCCTAGATATGGACAGAGGGGGGAGGACCTAGGAGTTACCACAGTGCAGAAAACCCTGACTGCTCTTTGGACTGGAGAGGGAGGGGGAAAGGAGTGGGGGGAGGGGGAGAAGGGTGGGAGGAGGGGGAGAAGGGCGGGAGGAGGGGGAGGGAAATGGGAGGCTGGGAGGAGGGGGAAACTTTTTTTTTTCTTTTTCTCCTTTTCTCAATAAAAAAAGAGAAAAAAAAAGAACTCCAATCAGACCAGATTAAGCCACATTAAATGCCCATGTTTAATAGACAGCACACTCTCGGGTGGCTGGGAGAGCATGGTGAGGGAAAGACAGAGGGAACACGCATGCAAACCCATATGTTCCTTTTTCCAGTGTGATCCTAAATACCCTGTGTGAGCGGTGCTGACCCTCCCCCAGGAGGGGTCAGTGTTTGGCAGGCTGTGAGTTGGAGTCCAGACTAACATTCCAGACTCCTTGGATATAGGGGTGTGACAATGAGCTGAGGTGATATTTATGACCAGCATTTTATGCTCTCTTTGGATAAGTGGGCGTTGGCTCAAGTCTGGCTACTTCCTGCGGACATAGGGTGATGTGGGTGAGGGGAGAGCTGACAGTTGGCATGCTCAGTGAGAGGAGTGGCTGGGGTGGTATCTGATTTGCTGGTATCCTGGAATCCTTAGGCAGCTGCTTTTTGAGGGGGAAGAGAAGGCAGGTTCCTAGGAGAAAAAAAAAATGTTATTATTGTTCCTATTCATTAACTGCCAGAAAAAATGGAACAGGGAATTTCTCTGGTTGGACAGGCGAGGCTCAGGTATATCAGATACAATCAGATTTTAGTCCGGGTAGGTGTCTTTCATCTAGAAGAGTGGGTACCAATGGTAAAGTACCAGGAGCTGGTGCAGGTGCTTGGCATTATTTGGAGAGCACTTTGTGAGTTGCTCTTGTCCCAGGCAGCAGGAATGACCTGTAAAATATGCTTGAAACTTGATGCGGTTAGCAAAAAGCTCTGCTGACTGTTAGTTTTGTTTTGTTTTGTCTTTTTACCAGACCTGGTTTTAATACAGCAGTAGAACTTTTCCAGGAACCTGTAAGAGAACTGGAACAGATTTACACCACAGAAATTGGTTTTTGCTTTAAGTTAAAAGGTATGAACATTTTAGAATACAATTAAAGTAAATTGGGAACTCTGAACCTCTGAAGATACACCTGAAACTGTTAATCCTCAACTATGAAACCTGTTAAAGAACAGTACCTTAAGTTGTCAAATGCCCTTAGACAGACCTGGGAGGGATAAATGAGCAAAAATGAGACATCTTTTTAGTTATGCAGGCAATCACAGATCCTCTACTAGTTCTTGGAAAATACCAGTCTTAGAAGCAGTGTTTGCCATTTGCTGTGGAGTATAAGAGCCCTAAGGATTTTTCTTGTGTGGGGAAGATTTAGTCTACGTGGCTTGGCAGGATGATCAGATCAATTCCCGGATAAAACATACGGAAAGCTGGAGAGGTGAAAGGTCACTTTTTTGTTTTGTGGATTGCATTGCCAAACCCAGAGGCAAGGAGTGGAGGCAGAAGGTCTTCTGTCTTCTTGGAGGAGCTAAAGGTTCCTGTGGAAGCTGGTGTGTCTTTGTTAGAATTTTGGGTTAAAATGCCATAATCTCAGATCTATAAAGGCACTTGAGAACCAGGTACCTGTTACCTGTTATTTTAAACTGGGCAGATAAGCTAAATTTAGATGTGTATTTTATTTAATAAGTTACAGTTTATCAATGCTAGTAGAATGAATGCTAGCACATATAGTTACCCTTGCCAATGATGGTGGACTTGCACATGTGATTGCACTTACACATGATGGCTGTGAGGTTAAAATGTCCTCTACCCACGTGTTTGTATTTTTGCAGAGCTGTTGTAATCTGGAGATATAAATTTTACAGATTTTAACGTAAGCACACATGTATACAGAAGTTTAAATTGATCACATCACAAAAACATACATACTTAAATAAACATATTGTGGCCACATCATTCTAACAGAAAGACAAATAGGACACATTTGGAAACCTATGTCAGCTGACCAACTTAAAAATCCTGGCACAGTTATGCCTGGAGTGGAAGCAGCAAGCAGCAAGGAAGTGGGGAGCTGAGTGAGGCCAGAGTAGTAGTCCCAGTATAGGCAGCATAGGCAGCAGAGGCCAGGGAAACAGCTGATGGAGAATCCCTGTACAGATAGGGTTGGTGGGGAAGCGAGGTAGCACACAAGCAAACCCCAAACCACATGTTCCTTGTTCCTGAGTGAATGGTCCTGACCCTCCCCGAGGAGGAGTCAGTGCTTGGAAGGCTGGGAATTGGAGTCCACTGACTTTTTGGATAAAGGGGTGTGACAAGGAGCTGAGGTGATATTTATGACCAACAAAGCTATTTCAATCACCCTTGACATGATAGTAATAATAATAATCATCCATAGTTTACATTTTAAGAGAAATACCAGTTCTAGGGTTAGAACATTTTTTTAACATCAGCATTACTGAATTTATGCCCAGATAATTCCACTGGGGATGTGTCCTTTGAATTCTGTGAAACAATAAACATTCTTGGTTTTTCTATGGTAGATAAGTAATAGCATGGTGCCTAAACTTAATTTAAGATTAAACATGTAACCAAAGATAGACACAATTGTCTACACGCAAGAGATTCTTGGTTAGTATATTGCAACATTTATTTGCACATTGAAGATATACATCTGACACTTCAAAAGAGAGCAATAAATAGCAAACATATATTCAAAAATGATGACTATTATTAAACAAACATATATGGATATGTCATCAAATCCCATTGAAAATGGCTGTCAAAAATTAATGAACACTTTGGAGCAGAGAAAATAACAAAAATGTGGGGACAGTACTGCAAGTTATAAGTTATTGAGAAGAAAGGAGGGTTGGTTAGCTGGAACAGTCTGGGAACTAGCATAGTATAAGAATAGTAGGGGAGGTGAGAAGTTCCAGCAAGCTAGTGTGGGGATGTTAGTATTCATAACAATGATGTGTTACTAGAAACCAGAGAAACCTGAAAGTTAGATTTTGGCTTTGATATGTTGATGTGGGATTCTCTGTATGCTGTGAATATGTTTTTATTTCTGTTGGTTAATAAAGAAGCTCTTTTGGCCTATGGCAGGACATCATAGGGCTAGGCAAGAAAACTAAACTTAATGTAAGGAGAAAGAAGGCAGAGTCAGGCAGATGCCACGTAGCTGCTAAAGAAGGAAAACAGCAGAATATTACCAGTAGGTCACAGCCTCATAGCCAATCAGTGCTCTAATTAATATATTTTTCATGTGATTATTTGTGTCTGGGTGACCAGAAAGCAAAAGTGCAGTCTCTGTTACAATTTGTAACCACATGTATATTCCCAAGGTAAGAGGCCCTTTCGGTCTGGCAGAAATACATTTTATGTAGCGTTTTAGGGTTTTATCTCTTCACCAGCAATACTTTTATAGTTCAACTGCAGCAGAGCAAAGATTGTCACTTTTGGATTGTCATAACCTTTTGAGAAATGAAGATTCTCCTTGAAACTGACAACTACAGAATTTTCATTGCATGCATATAAGAACATGTTCAAGTACCAACATACTTTACTTCACCTTTGTAAGATTGTAAAACTTATTTACCACTGGAAGAGAAACAGCCATTTGGGGATAGAGCAATGTTTTTCAATATAATCACTATTGATTTGGTGGCAGGCATGTGGCTTTATTTGGAAGCAGTCTTGTGCATCAAATGATATTTGGTAACATTCCTAAAGTCTCATTGTTGGGATATTATTTATCACTAGGATATTTATTATTTTAATCCCAGCCTCAATGTGTGAACCCATAATCATTTTTAAAAATATGATAATATGTCCATTAGGGAGGGAAATGATTATTGTCAACTAAGACTTATTGATTAAAGGCAAACAGCATTCAGATTTTCTTTTGAAGATGCTGTATTGATGAATTCTCAAAAGAAGAAATATACAGAGTAACTAGCACATTAAAAATAAGTAATTTTAAACATTGGGGAAGTACATATCAAAAGTGTACTAAAATGGAACTTCAAACTCAGTTTACTGCTACCTCACAAATATGCCATTCTCCATATTCATATTTAATAGTTATTTCCAGGATTTTTTTACTGAAAAGACATTATTTTTTGGAAAACTTGATAAAGATTTCTAATTTGCAACTTAATTCCTGGCATCTCATTTTTTGTAATTCCACCCATATCTCATTCATATTTGTGTTAAGAAGTCTTATGCCATGTATCACCAAAATTTATAAAGCATTTAAGTTACTTAATTAAGATCACTTAGTTTTCATCCTTTCTCTATCAATCAACAGTTTGGGGGTTTCACTTCTTATCTGTTCTATACTAGGTCAACTGATATCATTGCTTTGGTGATAGTCCTTGGATATGTATGTCTTCAAGTATTTAGACTCAGAATGTAGATTTCCTACATTTTTGTGGTTGAATTCCACATTATGTCTTGTAAAATTTCACATAAATAACAAATTCTCATTTCATGTCATTGATTTCCATTCTTAAACTTAACTCTTGTTACTCTATGGACATCTTTATTAGTTGAATTTTATTCATTTTGTGTCCCAAATTTGTTATCTTTATTTTTTCACTTTTTTCACACTTTAAGATTGTTTGAATAAAAATATCTGTTCTTTAGTATAATTACCCCTTTTAAAAAATACAGATGAGCCAGGCGGTGGGGGCACATGCCTTTAATCCCAGCACTTGGGAGTCAGAGAAAGGCAGATCTCTTTGGGTTCAAGGCCAGCCTAGTCTACAAGAGCTAGTTCCAGGACAGGCTCCAAAGCTACAGAGAAACCCTGTCCTGAAAAACAATACCAAGCAAACAACTCAAAAATAGAGAAATGGACAAATGAGCTTCTCCATGAAAAAAAAAATGAAATTTATGCCCTGGCAATAGTAAAGCATGCATGGGCAGCTAGTGCATGGCAGTTTTGTTGAACTTGGTCATATTGGGTTTCACAGTCTAAGTTGATGAGGACAACTGACCAGGCCTTTTCTTTGGTCTTCTCCATGGGATATCATAAATTGAAGGAGGCAAGAAAAGCATCAAAAAATCAGATCTGCAAGAAACTAGTGTTCTGAAACTTTACTTCATAAGCAATGGCTGAAAGCAAAATGTAAATTTTGTACAAATTATATATAGATTCCATGTTTATAGATTATTTCTAAAATTGTACAGTCTAAATTTTTAAAGAAAAAAACATTTAAAATTCATTTTAATAGACTGAATACATTTAGAGAAAAATGTACAGGGAATCAGTAGGAATATTTAGCATTTTACTATTTTCATAAAATTATATACCATTGTGGAAGGTATGCCAAACATATTTCTTACAGTTTCAATAAGGTAATTAATATCACCAAACAAGTATCCTCCAATTAAATCCACTACAAGGCTTTAGCTAAAATGCATTATTGTCAATTTTGTTCAGAATCTATAACATTCCTTTTATATTCTTTACATGTTATCGTCTTAAATATGAAACATTATTTTAAGTTATGAATATCATAGACATGGGCAAAATAAAACAATTTGTAAAGGGTTTGTGTAACTCAATGTTACAAGAATTTTGAATTTATATTTATTTCTTATTAATCTAAATGATTAGAATAATTATAACATGAATGTTATGGCATGTGGAACAACCCAACTATTAAAGTGGACTCCTCTTTGGATGTATATGAGGCCAAGTTTAAGAACAAACTTTTATGTCTTTTGTTAGTAATACTCCACATAATTAGTGGAAGAGAAAAGTAGTACTATGTGTGGTTAGAGCAGTTTATTTTTTAAAACTTAAACCTTTGATTTTTGACTCAGATAATTATTTTGGGAAACATCCTGTAAATTGTAAGAGGTTTGAACATATTCTTGATATCATCACACTAGACCATACTAGATGTAAGTAACCTCACATCTTCCCTTGGTTGTGATTATTCACAATTGTGTCTAAAACATAAAAAAGCTATTCCTCAGGAATAGATGCAGCTGTTTTCAGTTCAAAGCACTTGATTATAGAGATTTTCACCATTACTTTGTGCTATTGAAGTTGTTGCATGCCTGAATTCTCAGAAATAAGGAAGGCATACAAAATTAACAGAGATATTTTACAAAAGATAGGAAATACCATTATCTAACAGTGAAGGGCATAAGAAATATAGACCGAATGATCTTTAATAATAATAACAACAAAAACAACAATATAAAACTTCACAGATTTATTATCTTTGGTTCCATGCAGATAACATTTTTCCTAAGAGCTCCTTTGAAGAAAAACTGTAAAACAGATTAGTTGTTCAGTTTACTATGATAGTTTGGTTTATTTGCATGGTCTATATTACATACCTTCTATCTAGTTATTGATCTGATAGGCAATTTCTCTTACTATGATTTTTGAGTTGAATAGACTAATCTATTTAGTTATCCTTGGCATTATAATAATAATGATAATAATGTATATTTCACATTGTGAGAGAGTAAGAAGTAGGGAAGTTAGAGGTGTATTTCTCAGTATCAGTTTTCTTAACTTTGGGGTCTCCATAACTATATTGGAGATAATTATCAGGTATTTTTCAGTATTCTTAGTCTCTCTTTTCCAGGTGAGTATAATATCAGAACCCTTCCTTGGTGTTATCCTATTTCACAATTATTTCATTACTAACAATTTCTCCCCCAATTTGCATCCAATTAATTAGAGTTTGCAACATGTAAGCTTAGTATTGAGGATGTTGGCCTCTTGAATTTTTAATATACAAACAAAGACAATGAAAAATGTCAGAATGATTTGAAACAATGTAAGACATCTCTGTATATTCTAAAATGTCACCTGATCCCATTTACAACTGAAATAAACTCAGCTATTCAAACTCACAGAAGCAGTGCAGAAACAGCCTAGAGAATATTCTACTGAAAGGGTATTTATTATAGAAAGAAACTCCAAAATGTTAAACTCTGGACTTGCTACCCGGTGTATTATTCTGGTGGTGCTGAATTCTGTAAAACATCTTTGTCATTTTCCCTAAGATTCTCTGAAGACACACAGTATAATGTGAAACCAGCTTAACACTCCATTCTGTAAATTTAGAGGTGACTTATTTTCATAACATGTTCCCTTTTTGAGAAGAACTTGGTTATTAATTCCCACGTGACCTGTGAAAGGTGGCTTTCCCACCAGTGTTTCAGATCTACTTTCTTCTGATAGATTTGATTGCACAAATATTATCACATATTCTGAATTTTCTGTTTGCCTCTGCTTGTTTTCCAAATTTTCTCCTGCAAGAAACATGAAAAAGACTAGTACTGACTTATTAATTTAGGTTTCAATTCTTAAAATTTGCTAATTTAAAGATATCACAATTTTTAATTACTCAATTTGTTACTGAAAAATACAGTTTTCTTTACTCCTCATCTAACATATTTTCATGCTGTAACAAAAAGTTCAGCCAAGCTCCTAATAACATTACTACTAAGTATATCACACAAGACTATCTATCTCCTAGACCAGTTAACATCAAAAGAAGAAATGAAAAAGGAATTTAAAAAACATGATCTATCATAAAATAGTATGCACAAACTTTGTCTATAAACAGTATGCTTGGGAAAACTAATATTTGAATATTTTACATAGTTAAGTATTTTCAAAATAAATACATTTTCTAATAAAACAACATAGTTTTACCAGTAAAGGGAAAAAGGGCACTTGGTTTCAACTTGCTTTGCAAAGATTAATGTTATCCTTAATAATTCTAGAGAAATTTAAAAGAGAATAAGAAAACATAATATTTCAGTGTTTCACTGTTCATATAATCTAATAGACTACAATGGAAGATTCATCAAAATAATTCATTGCAGTTTATATTGCAGTCTGTAGTAATGATATTAATTTAACCAAACATACTGTAGTTATTATTCAGTACTAGAATTTTCTTTAAAACGACATTTTGAGCTGATTTTGTACATCTTGTGTTGACTAATTTTAAAATATTACTTATGTTTACCTATCTCCTTAAAGGTGCGATTTTGATAATTCATGAGGTCAAGTTATAAAACTGTTGAAAATACTGACAAAACTAAATGAAATTTATAGGTTTAAAATAGTTTGAATAATTCAAAATATTACTAAAATCTAGAATTGACATAAATTGCCTATTAAAGCAAAATATATTGAACCTAAACTTATACATCTTAGACAACACCAAAGAAACAAAACCTGCTATAATAGCCTCTTCACTATCTTGACATAAATCTATGATAAGGAATAACTCATTATAGTGGGGCTTTTAAAGATAATGTTCAACCCTATTTCTCACAGAAAGAAAATTGTAGCTTTCTGGCTACAACTGAATTTTGAAACATCAACACTCTTCAGTTTGGGGGCCTAACATCTGTATAAGAAAACTATTCCTTATGTTGTGGGATGCCTTGGAGCTTTTCTTGACACTCTTGTGTAGACAAGTACATCCTTACCCTTACTTTGGCAATCCACAATTATTTCATGACATTCTCATATGTCTTATTGGGGAACACATTTATCTCTAATTCAGGTGTATTTGAGTTGAGTTTTACAGCGTTTCTAATTACTGTCAAGGGTGTTGCATTCCTGATGTCTCAAAAAAAGACAATACAAATGCTAGATAGATGAAAATGATGAATAACATTAATCATCTTGTAAATATACATTAAAATGAGTGGAAATGCCATCTCAAATAATTTTCAATGTTTATTATAAAAATAAATAACTTACCAAATTTCGCAGTTTTGATGAAGCTGGTTGCACCTGTTTCATTTCCTACTTCAAAAGAAATTTTGTCAGTTCTATAATAATAGTTCATGGTTTTGGACTCCACAAAATATTTGTGCTTTTACTTAAAAGGTAGGATGATCGATTTCATGACACTGTGGATCATCTGAGTTCAGATAACAAAGAATAAGCTCTATTTCAAAAAGAAAAATATATGGTAAATATTGTGTATTTTTTAAAAAGTCTGATAGGACAGCTGAAAAGTGCAAAAGAGCAGAAATGAACACAGTTAAGTAAGTATCAACATTGGTAAATTATCAAGGCAACATCTTCAGTAAAAATCCAAAAGCTGAGATGAAAACTAAAACAACTGAAAATCTATTCAATGTAATTGTGACAGAAAATTTCCCAGACCCTGAAAATTCACAAGCCAAATGCCCATTTAGAGTTCCATATAGAAATATACAGAGAAAAGCTTATGTACAAATCAGTAGAGTCATATAAAAATTAAACCTCATTTTACCTAAACATTTCACAAACAGGAATAGAAATTCTAAAGTTTATAATAACAAATGTTCAAATTAAAAATCAGATGGATCAGATTTTTCAATGACATATATAATAATTTAATGATATATAATTCCATGATCTATATTAAAGTCACAGAAAAAAACAGAAAAATCCAGAACCAAAGTCAGTATAGAAGGCTGAATGAAATAATAAAGGTCAGGGCAGAAATTAACATATTTCAGATTGAAAGAGTGCAAACAATTAATAGAGAAGATATTTTTCAAAACATAAAAAAATAAATAAATCTTAGCCAAACAAATAAAAATAAATGGTGGACTCAAATGAATAACATTAGAGATGAAACTGAGGACCTTACAACATATACTAGTAAAATTCAGGAGGGTATTAAAGAATGTTTTTTTTTTTTTTGGTTTTTTTTTTTTTTTTTTGGTTTTTCGTGACAGGGTTTCTCTGTGGCTTTGGAGCCTGTCCTGGAACTAGCTCTGTAGACCAGCCTGGTCTCGAACTCACAGAGATCCGCCTGCCTCTGCCTCCCGAGTGCTGGGATTAAAGTCGTGAATTAATTTATTTATTAAAGATTTCTGCCTCCTCCTCGCCACCGCCTCTCATTGCCCTCCCCCTCCCCCAATCAAGTCCCCCTTCCCGGATCAAGCCGCCCTCCCTCAACAGCCCAAAGAGCAATCAGGGTTCCCTGACCTGTGGGAAGTCCAAGAACCACCCACCCCCATCTAGGTCTAGCATCCAAACTCCCTAGGCTCCCACAAACCAGTACGAGCAGTAGGATCAAAAACCTATTGCCACTGTTCTTGAGTTCTCAGTAGTCCTCATGGTCCGCTATGTTCAGCGAGTCTAGTTTTATCCCATGCTTTTTCAGACCCAGGCCAGCTGGCGTTGGTGAGTTCCTGATAGAACATCCCCCAAAAGCAAAAAAAAAAAAAAAAAAAAAAAAAAAAGAAAGAAAGAGTCAGATGGAAGGTTGTAAGGTTCTAGACTGCCCCGTCATATACTTTCCATCTTGGTGAGTGAGATATCAGTCACACCAAAGCATATGCAATAAATTTAATAAATTATAAAAATTAAATAAAAAAGAAAGGATGTTTTTAATCTACATTTGATACCATAAGATAATAAAAAGTAGATAAATTTGAGGACACATTATGCATATTAATTGAGCCTAGGAAGGCTTAAGTATCTTGATATTATCTCTAGCAACAATATCAAAGCAGTAAGAAAGACTACTACTAAGAAGGAAAAGATACTGAGATCAGACAGATGCATGACTAAATTCTACCAGACCTTTAAAAAACAAATAACAAAGCCGGGCGGTGGTGGCGCAGGCCTTTAATCCCAGCACTCGGGAGGCAGAGGCAGGCGGATCTCTGTGAGTTCGAGACCAGCCTGGTCTACAAGAGCTAGTTCCAGGATAGGCTCCAAAACCACAGAGAAGCCCTCTCTCGAAAAAACAAACAAAAAAAAAAAGAACAAATAACAATAGTGATATTTAGCATATTCTATGGAATGTGAGTAGAATATGTGCTATAAACTTCATTCTACACACTCTTATGTTATTATACCAAAACCAATTAAAGATCCATCAAAAAATGATGTAGAACATTTTTCTCATGAGTATGTACACAAATAAATTTTTGCCAATTTAATGAAAAACAATTTTCAGACTATATGCCACAATCAAATCTATATCATTACAAACTTTATAAGCATATTTAAATTTATGCATATCACAAAATGTAATGCACCACATAAACAGCTTACTTTAGACATGATTTGATCATCTCAACAGACACAGAACATGTATTTGACAATGTTCAAAATATCTTCTTGATGAAAGTTTCTAAAAAGCTACGTACAGAAGTAATATGTTATTAGATAATCATTACCACATATGACAAACCTACAACAAATTCTATATAATAAATGTGGGGAAGTATGAAAATATTTCCTCTATAATTAAGAATAAGACAAGAATATCCAAGTTCTCAACATACTTTTATGGAGTCCTAGAATTCATCTTATAGATTGTATGGTGTTATCTTTAAAACATCTGAAGTATTTTATCAGAAAACTCTGAGATTTAGTAAATATTTTAAGAAAAAAAAACTATCCTATATATTGACAATGAGCATGCTTCTAGCAAATCAAGGTAAATAACTCCACTTCCAATTGCCTGAAAAGCTAATAGAATATCAGGAAGAAAAGTAGAACAATGAGATAAAATACTTTTACAGTTAAATTTTAACAACACTAAAGAAAAACAAAAGTTGAATCTAGAAAGTGGACTTTCCCATTTCCATGTATTGGCAAATTCAAAATTATAAATACTGGATCAGTACCAAAGTAATCTAAAAATTCAATATAACCTTTTTCAAAATTCAAATAAAATACTTTGTAGCAATAGAAAACATGACCCTAAAATTCATATGAATTCTTAAAATATCCCGAGTAACCTAAGAGATGTTTAGCAGAAAGAACATCGCTGCACATATTATAGTACCTGATTTCAAACAATACCATGGAGCACAGAGCCATAGTACCAAGATGTGGCATGTGTGCCAAAAAAAAAACAACAAAAAAAAACAATCACATGTGTTTTTGACAATAACACACACACACACACACACACACACACACACACTGGAGAAAAGAAAGCAGTGACAACTAGTGCTGGGAAAACATGTAGATAAATGAAATTAGATAACTGTCATTTAGCCTATAAAGATATGTTAACTCAAAATAACTCAAAGACCTTAATACAGTGTATGTTGTTTGTACTCCTTATGAGTAAAGACAAATGGGTGTCATGGACTACACAGTGGAAGTTGAAAAATCTTTCACGAAATTGTTCCAAAAAATGTGAGTCCTTAAAAAACAAGTGTACATTTCTAAATGTAGAATTTGGTTATTGTGCATGGGCATGTGTTAATGGAGGAAAACTATGTCAGAGAGAAGGAACACACTTGAAAGAATTTCACTCATGTTGAAAGCTAGCCTAACCTGGGGGTTGCAGATCAGATTTTGAATCTGATCAATGTGGAAATAATTGATGCTGTCTACAATTTGGATGTAAATATTTTCTACACAAAATAATACACAAGTGAATAATTTCAAGTACTTTCTGAAAAAAAGCATTTCTTTCTTCCTGCTTAACATCTACTTAACATGCATAAGACAACACCATTCATTACCAAGGGAAAACAATCTACCCTCAAAATGTTAATCTATTTGGGTTGGTGCAACTGATTTAACTGTCACGATCAAAGAGAGGTTTATAGAAGGAGCCATGTCTAAATGACCATTATTCAATTGCTAACATCATTACCTTAAGCATGACATAAGGCCAATCAAATCTAAGCTCTCTTTCTCAGAACTAAGAGTCCAAAATGACTGGGAATGTGGTAGGAAATCTTCCCTCTCTCTTGCGTACCACCACAGTTCTTTCAGTCTTGTCCCCAGGCCTTTGACAGACCACTTACCACCTCCCTCCATTCCCTGAGGACTCTGCTTACAGTGGTCTCAATATTCCTATGTCTTGTGGACACATTAAAACCCCCCTTTTAATTTACCTCCATTCCTTTCTGTCAGACGTGAAACATTTTCTACACTGAACCTCCAGTGATAACACTTTACAGTGATTAAGGTTGGCAGATCACCTCATCCTTGTCTTCTGCTAAGATCTCTTCATTTTCATGCTCAGCATAGTAACAATCTGCTTATAAGTGTCCTGCCCCCGACTTTCATTTCCATAACTGGAAACTCCAACTCCTGATTCAGACAGAGGGTCCCCTAGTCCTTTCATTCCTGTTTCTCCAGATGATTCATTGCCTTACTGCCAATTCCCTACGGAACTGCCTCTTTATACCATACCTCTGTTTCCCTGTGGATTCCCACCTCAAATGTGTGAGGAGGAGCCCCTTAATTCTTTCCTGAAGCCCCTTTGACCCTTTTCTCCTAGCCCACCTCTAGTTCTCTCTGCCACCTACCAACCTGCAGAAATGCCATCTGAGAGGCAATCTAATGAATTCTGTGAACATGCAGTTTAATGAAATGATGAAAAACAGTTCATGACACAGCAATAGGATTTAACAAAGAAGCATAATCTCTTAAAAAAAAACACAAACTAAAATAAAACTGGAAATGAAAAAATTTAGGAAGTCAAACAAAAATCTCTGAAATAAGCCCCACCGACACAGGAGGGAAAAACAGAATCTCAGTTTTTGATGACAAGGTAGAAGAAATGGATACCTAACTTAAAGAAAATGCTAAATCTGAAAAACTCCAGGCAAAAAACATCCAGGAAATCTGGGATACCATAAAGAGACCAAATCTATGAACAGTTGCAATTGGTCAAAAGCCCAGAAAATGTTGTCAAAATCATAAAGAAAAGTTCTATTAGCCTTAAGAAGAAAATGCCTATCAATGTACAAGAAGTACATAGAACACCAAGTAGACTGGACCAGAAAGGAAAGAACTTTAGGCACATAATAATCAAAACAATAACCATAAAGAGCAAAGAGAAATTAAGAGCTGAAAAGCAAAATGACCAAGTACCACATAAAGGCAGACCCATTAGTATAACACCTGACTTCTCAATGAAAACTCTAAAAGCCAGAAGGGTGTGGACTGTTGCTCTCCAAATGCTAAGAGACTAAATATGTCAGCCTAGACTCTTACATGCAGCAAAAATATCAATGATAATAGATGTAGAAAGAAAAATATTCCACATAAAACTAAATTTAAGTAGTGTCTATCTACAAATTCAGCTCTAAGGAAGGGACCAGAATAAAACACCTTAGCCTAAAAAGGTGGCCATACTCAAACAACAAAAAGAATAAATAATCTCCAGTAAAGAAATGAAAAATTGAGAAAACTCACATAATAACGATACAGAAACCAACCAACAGTTGCCATTGTTAACTCTTAACACCAATAATTCCTCAATAAAAAGACACAGTCTTAAGATATTGTGTTATTTTATTTATTTATTTATTTTTATTGAAAAAATTTCCACCTCCTCCCTGCCTCCCATTTCCCTCCCCCTCTCCCCACTCCTCTCCTCCTTCCCCCACTGTATCCCCCCACCTCGCCAATCTGAAGAGCAGTCCAGATTCCCTGCCCTGTGGGAAGTCCAAGGTCCTCCCCCCTCCATTCAGGTCCAGGAAGGTGAACATCCAAACACTGGAGCACCGGACTGAGCTCCCAAGGTCCAAATGAGGAGCAGAAGGAGGGAGAACATGAGCAAGGAAGTCAGGACCGCGAGGGGTGCACCCACCCACTGTGGGGGCTGATCTATTGGGAGCTCGCCAATGCCAGCCGGACTGGGACTGAATAGGATATTGTATTATAAACCAGAATTTTTCCTCCTGCTGTGTCCAAAAAAACCCATATATATTTTTTTTATCATAAACAGACATCATTCTCAGAAGAATAGAGTCTAAGCCAGTTGGATTTCCAGAGTTGAGTGGGGAAGTGAACAGAAACCCCAATCCCTTATTCAGAAGCTATTTCCAATTGATAAGCACTGCAAAGGGAAAATTAACTTTCTCCAATGGAGTCTTGTTGTTTATACAAACCACACTTAAATTCAGGCCCCATACCCTGAAACAAATGGCCAGAAAAAAAAAACAAAAACAAAAAACAAAAAAAACAATAGTTCAACGGTATTTTGGAGGCTTTTTGTCTAATAATAATTTTTGAATGCATTTTTAAACTTACAGGACTTGATTGCATATTATGGTCTCTGATTTTGTGTTTTTATGGGATTTCTGTGTAAATAAATGTGTTTTTATAACAGTGTGTGTTTCTCGTGTGTTTTCTTTGGATGTTTGTTTTTTCTTTTCTTTTTTCTTGTTGTTCATGTTTTGATGCATATCTGCTTTATAATGAGAGAGAAAACGAAGGGTGGTTGGAGAAGTGAGGAGGATCAGGGTGTAGCTGAGAGAGAGAAATTCATGATCAGAATATACTGTATGATAAATATATTTCCAAAAGTAACCATAAAGAAATATTTAACACTTGCCTGATTAATTTTTGTGTGTATTAATATACCCATGCAAAGCCAGGGTGACTGGAAGTGGGACTTCCATGGATTTAATAAACTGCCCAACTATTTGTTTCTATATAATCATATCGTCCTTATATAGGAGTAAATAGAATACATAAGGTATTCAAGTAATCTGTACTCTAAATACCCACCTTAATAGGTAAGTCTAATTCTTCAGCTGTTGTATACTTTTTCTTGATACACACACACAAAAACCACATTATAATGGTGCTTAAAAATATTTTTTTAAAAAATTAATAGTAATACCTCCATACAAATGAAGGTTTACTTACAATTCAGACAAGAAAATATATAGCAAATAAACATTTATACTTTTCCTGGATTTGAAAGGACAAAAAAAAAACTTCTCTAATTACAGAGTTTTAGATAAAAAAAAAAACAAGAGCACATGTTGTCATAGAAGGCTTCAAATGATGTTAATGCTCTATTAACTTTATATTTTAAAAGTGAGAATTCTAAGCCGGGCAGTGGTGGCACATGCTTTTAATCCCAGTACTCGGGAGGCAGAGGCAGGTGATTCCTGTGAGTTTGAGGCCAGCCTGGTCTACAAGATCTAGTTCCAGGACAGGCTTGAGAGCTACAGCAAAACTCTGTCTCAAAAAACCAAAAAAAAAAGTGAGCATTCTAAATATAACGAAGTTTTACTTCAATACAAAAATAAACAGGAAAAATTAAAATTTCCCGTCGTTTATAGGGAATTATAATATTTAAATAACAGTAAAAATGCAATATAAAATTAACTTTAATACTTGAAAAAGGTTTACAATAAAATTCTAGACAATATATTATTTTTTAAGTTCTATTAGATTTTGCAAATAACTCTCAACTCAATAAGCCTCTTCTCTCCTTACCCTTACCAATCCCAGTACTCAGTCTCTTTGCTGAGGAATTCTTAACCTATTTCACCTTACCTCCTCCTTCATGACATTTGAAGTCATGCTTGCATGAAGATCTAGATTTTGATTTCTTCCATTTTGGTTGTGGAAGCCTTCTAGACCTTGGACAGGGAGTATCCGGCAACTCATAACTGAACATTGAGGAGCTGAAGTTGGAGTTTTTGGTTGATGGCAATCTTCTCTGCAAGCAATGAGATTGAGATCTGGATTCTAAGTGTTCTGGAGAAGATATGCTGTAAGATCTGGATTGGATCCTGGTGGTGGGACAACAGTGTCTCTTACTGTGACTCTGGAATTCATGGTTCTCTTTCTTGAAACGGTGTTGCCCTCCCTGGCCACAGCCAAGTTGAACATAGAGTGAATCATTGTTGTGTACTATCTGCACCCGAAGTTTACAGCCATGCAGTAAAATCCCATTTAAGGGATCCATAGCATCCTTAGCATCATGTTTGTTGTAGAAATGGATGATGGCAAAGCCATCAGGTTCTTTGATTAAGTGGTTTGCGGGGATATATACATCACTAACAGGCCCAAATTCCTGAAATACATGCCTCAGTGTGCTGGTTGAAGTGCTGTTTGCCAAGTTGTCCACATTAGGAAGAGGATGGCTGTAACTAATGATCCTTGATTCCTTAGTCTTAGATCCTCTGAAATGATCAGTTGTAAAGGGGAAAATAAATAGAACAGGGAGAAGAACACAATAATTGTGGCCCTTTCTTTCCATTTGACTATGTGGTTTTGACTGTGAGATTTCAATTGTGTTCACTCACACATTCTATAATGGTACATACAGCCCCACCCATTCTAGTGCTGAAACTCTTCGAGAAACAGGGGAATCTAACTGCATACCAGTTTTACATAAGTAATGTAATCACAACACAATTACTTTAATATTCCTGATAAAAATTCAGACATCCAACATTGATTAAAGGTTAGAAATGAATTGATTTATACTTAATATAACATTCATTTTCTACTCTTCTTCATCACAAAGTGAAATAATAAAGCTACTAAACATTTTTATTCCTTCCATTCAGTAATCTATATAGCAACAATATGAAAATAGAAGACTGTGGGTAAGACCTTCCAGTCATGCAAGTGGCTAGGCCCCTACCCCAAGGACCTCTAACTGACAGGTTCCACCCACAGAATACTGTAAGTGCCCTTAATTGCTGGATCTTGTCCCTGTACTGTACTATAGAGTAAAAAGCCCAATTTCTAGACATGAAATCTCACAATATCCACCCTGGAATTCTCCACTCTGAAAAGTTTCATTCCCTTCAGATGAAGCTCATATAAGCTCTGTATTCTGTTCAGTTTGCTGTTGTTTCTCACCTGAGCAGAAGCAGTCACACTTCTGTTTTTTTTTCCCTCCTGATAAATCTGTTGTGTGAGGTTTGTTGTGCAGTGTGACTTTGTGGTATTCACTGGTTCCCAGATTCCAGTATAGCTTTCCATCTGAGCTACAATGCATAAACTATGAATTAGAAACTGTCTTTTTTTACAGGGGAAAATTGTTGATTTATTTTGTACAAACGTTATTATTTTATTAATTTTAAAATAAAAATATTAATTAATTAATTAATTAATTAATATTTGATTATTTTAAGACAGGATCTCTAGGTATCTGCGAATCTTGAGTTTTAGACCACAATGACCTCAAACTTACAGAGATCCACCTGCTTCTGCTTTCTCAGTATTGGGATTAAGGATCTGTGCCTTCAGACCTGGGCAACAAAATGTTTTTTTGCAGTGTTAGGAGTTGAACCGAGGTCTTCACAAATGTTAGTCAAGTTCTCTATCACCAAGCTATACATTTTTACATAAATACTTTTAAATAGAAACAAGATAAATATACAGAGAAATAAAATGAGCTGAGAAATAGTAGCCACAGAATTTGCATATTTCTCTTGTCTTGGATTCAATACTTCATTCAAAAAAATTGTGATCCTATGTCAGCTAAACCAAATAAATTTATTGCCTCTTTCAACTAAACATGACTATTTCTTTGTACTGACAATGACAATTATGGTGTCTTAAGTTTAGATAACACCAACCTTGCCAATGGTATTCATCTCTAGTGAGAGTTCAGTAATTATTAAAAAGAAAAGCATAAAGTGGAAATTTAAATTGTTTGTTCTGCTTTGAGTCAACAACTATTGAAGAGAAGTAACTATTAACAAAAAAGAAAAGAGTATAGAGAGAAATGAGTAGCAAGAGACTTTGGGATGTCAGTTGAACTTGTTTCCTATAATATAGCTCTTTTAGCTTCTTTTTATAAATAATTTCATCATGAAATTGTGATAAATTTTGGAAAATAAGTCAAGTTATGTAATTTACTATCATGGTTTTAGAAATCATATATTAGGGCAGTGTTTTAAAGGAAAATTCATGATATTTGTTAAAGATAATAAATCAGATTTTATTAATAAAATTAATAATACACAGACCAGATACAATAATTTCATTTAAAACGGCAGTTACTGTTTTCATATAAAGTATAAATATCTTTTATTTAACCTACTGTTCTGTTCATATTTTAGGGTGTTAGATGTTAAGAGTTAATTTTTTTCTGTCAGAATTACAGATGCTATAATGCACTAGTTTTTATAATTTTATCTAAAGCACAGGAGATAGAAGTATTAGAAAGGAAGAAAATTACCTCACAAAATGCAGGAATGTCCTTGAGGCACTCAATACACAGAAAATGGTCTGCTTTCAACCTATTGAATCACATTAAGCTCGTAAGATCCAAATGACTGCAGGGATACAGAATAGTCTGAAATTTTCCAATGCCAAAAATGTAAAATTGAGTCCCTTAAAAAAGAAATAAAACTACAAAAACTTCAAAATGTAATCATTCATGAAATAATGCATATAATAGGCAGAGAAGTAGGAGAATAGTTATTATTTCCTAAAATAATAGGCCCCAATGTTCCTGTTGCCTTTTTGTTACTAAAACAATGATGAAGCAAAAACAAACCTCTTAGCGCCCTCCTGTGTTTATAAGGGAACTAGACTTTTCTCATCCACTTGTGTTGTCGCTCAAGCCATTCCATAGAAAGTACACTGAAAAAAATGTCCTCATTTAACGGTCTACATCCACAAATAGAAATTAAAATATTTTCGAGCCCTTAAAAAGTAGCTGGGTAGTACTAGAAAATAATTTATTATGTATCTAATATATATTCAGAATAAAAGATGTATCAGTCATTGATTTTTATTTTGGATATGATGTTTTCATGGACAGAAATAAATGTCAGATAATTTAAAAAATAATGTTGAAGCTATTGACATAGACTATACCGTTTACAACCCAAAAATTAATTTGCCATGAATTTATCCAGCAATTATATGCAATTTGTTATGTAAACCATCAGAATAAATTAAAGCTTCCATTTCCTCTCTTTCATAATTCATACAATATAATTGTATGTGGAATGATTATGTCACAAAAAATCCATTAGTTTAGCCTTGATAATAAGGGGGATACACTTGGTTAGTAATAAACAACTCTGTAAGGTTTATTTCCAACAAATGAGGTAGTTGGGAATATATAGAAGTAAACATCTAAACTTGTTCAATATGGAGTATCTTACGGTTTTATCATTGAGATATATGATACCATTAGAGTAGTATACATATACTATTTGTATTAGAAATCAAATAGAGAATCATGAAACTGTGTGTGCTTTTAAACATAGCATAGATATGATGTCAGTATATACCAGAAAATGAATATAGCATGTAGGGATAAATACTGAGTAAAATGATGTACAATAAATGTAAATGCAATTTAAGGTTGGTAATATACTCTCTATGTCTAAGGAGCATATGCATTACTTAATACAAGGTAATGCCGAAAAAGTACTTTAAACTATGAAATTGTAGTTTAGAAATCGTACTCAGTATGGAGATAGAGTTGAGGGTGAGGATGACAGATCAATGTTAGGGGAAGAAACCTGACTTATAAGTAAATTGTTACTTCTATATGAAAAAAAAATCAATGAGACAGCATGTTCTATTTTGTGCATGTTAAGCTTTTTATTTATTTGAAGTATAAAATTATAGAAAATATCATACTTAAAATGCATATTTTTTCAATAATGTAATGTTAATTGTATAAACCACAGTTAACCTTCTTTTATCTAGGTTTGTATAGAAGGCAATATTTTTTTAATGCAATTTGTTTTCAACAACTGATTAATAAAGTCAACATGTGCCATTTACTTCCTTCTTCTATGTTTAGTTCATGTTTAACAAGATATTTCAGAGAACTATAAGGAGTTTGAAAAGTATGTGTTGATTTCAGTCTGTGGTCAGTTGACTTTGTTCCTTTTTGGCTTGAGGCAAAACAGTTTCTAATGTTGTGAGTATAAAGTAGAGGAAATTGCTTCCTTTGTGACTGGAGGTAAAGATAGAGACAGAAAAATAACAAGATTTCAATATCCCCTTCCAGCATTTTCTTACAATGACCTAACTTCCTTCCATTCCATTCACTCTTAAATGTTTTACAATTTGTGAGTTCTAGGCATCTGTTAACATAGAGGTCTACAGAGGATAATTATGTGAACAATGCAACTTGCCAACTTAATGAAGATTGATTTTTGGCTTTAAAATAAAAAGAAAACAAAATAGTCCTTCAAAGGTAGAAGAATTTCTTATTTTATTTTATTTTTTAATTGCTGCTTCTGACAAAGATATGACTAGAAATTTTACTTATTTTGTCTTTCTTCTACACAAATTGCCTATTACACCTTTTAGAATTGTTTGAGTATGTTCTCCACAATCTCTGCCAGTCCTTTCTATAAATCTTGGCTCTTGTTTCAGTCCTTGAAGCTTTCTAGCAGACCACTTATTAACTAATATCAGTCAGGAATTTGCTTAAGCCTGGCAATCACAAAACATCAGCAACAAAATAAGGCAGGACAAAGGAATTTGTGATAAAATCTACTCTTATGGTTACCTTTCTTTTCTTTTGCTTAAAGTTGAGGACTTTGTAAAAAAAAATTGAGAACTACAAACTATGTTTTGGAATTGACTTTTTAAGATTAATTAGAAGTAAAAATTTCCTGATACATGCATAAATTTCCTAGGGTTGCCTTAGTCAATTACTGTCAGTTTTACAAACTGAAATAAGAGTAAATTATTTCTCACAATTCAAGATACCAGCTATCCAAAATCAAGATACCGAAAAAGTTTCTTCTCAAAGCTCTCACCAATATTTTGCGTACTCCTTTCTTACATCCCTCTGGTTCTTGAAAATTGTTGGTATTGCATGGTTTATGGCAGCATGGCCCAATCTCTTTTCATGACCTATACATTACTCTCTGTGTCTATAAACATGTATCCAAATTTCCTTTGCTTTTCTCTTACTATCAGTTACTAATCTTACTATCAGTTACTAATGTAGTACCTACGTGAAATCCAAAATGATTTCAAAACTGAGACCTTCAAGTACTCACAAGTACTTACATCAAATAGCCAAGTGAGGCTACATTCTAATTTTCTTGGTGAATATGAGTCTTTTGGAGACAACTCGTAATCTATTTATATTTGTAGATTTCAATAATTTATTTTGGCATGGAAACCCACATATAGCTTAGAGGTATAAAATTTACAAATACGCTATTAAAATTTCCTCTGGAGGGGCTGGAGAGATAGCTCAGTGGTTAAGAGCATTGACTGTTCTTCCAGAGGACCTGAGTTCAATTCCCAGCAACCACATGGTGGCTCACAACCATCTGTAATGAGATTTGGCACCCTCTTCTGGCCTGCAGGTATACATGGAGGCATGTTGTGTGCATAATAAATAAATAAAAATCTTAAAGAAAAATGAAGGCAGAACCATGCTTTAAAAAAAAAAATTCCTCTGGAAACATAAATTCTGTGCCTTACTTTTTCCACAGGTTCCATTTAGAAATTAAAGAACAAAATTCAGGGAAATATAAAAGTAAGAAATTTATTTATTTATTTATTTTTTGGTTTTTCGAGACAAGGTTTTTCTGCAGCTTTGGTGCCCGTCCTGGAACTAGCTCTTGTAGACCATGCTGACCTCGAACTCCCAGAGATCCGCCTGCCTCTGCCTCCCGAGTGCTGGGATTAAAGGCGTGCGCCACCACTGCCCGGCAAGAAAAATTTAAAAATGAATAAAGAATGGTTTATTCTTTTCTAAAAAATTGCAACTACTTTGAAGTTAAAGCTAAATACATGCATAAAATGTTATACTTAAATGAATAATATTGTATGCTAATTAAAATATGCAAGAAAAACTATAATCAAACATTATATAGATAGAATTCCAGCACTGATTAATATTTGTGAAATATTAAGTTTCTACTACTAAGAAATTTAATTTTTGTGGAGTGGCACAAAGAGACTTCTATATATTTTTAAATAATCAGGACCTCTTCAACTCATGTTGTTCTTTCTAAAGGTAATTCAAACTTAAAAATGAAATACCAATATTCTTACATCTTGAATCTGTGTTTCTAATGCCCAGATTTGTAATTGACTAATGCAAAAGATACACAAAACTGTGTATAAATGAATCAAGGAAGAAAGAGATATAATCACATGAGTTTCAGATGTAAATTCAAATTTTTTAAACTAAAAACTACTGAAACACCGTAGGCATATCTTCCAGGTAGAAAAGGATACATATTTGTGATCATCTAGCTTCTGATTCTTTCCATATATTGCACCATAGCATTACTTCAACATTGCCAATAGTAAGAATTTTGATTTTAAATAGAAGTCTATAACAATCTTTTCTTTTTATCGCTTCTTTTCCTCCTTTCACTGCTAGGGGTGCCTGAAAGCAAATCAGGGACTTCACACATACTGTGAAAACAATCATTCATTGTTCTTTGTTTTTTTTAAATAACATGTACTAAATTTATTCTTTAACAGTTGTATACTTGTATACAATATGCTCAGATTACTGTAACATTCAACTTGCTTTCATACTAATTCTACCTTTACTAAAACCCATCCTCTCTGCAAGTCTGTTCCCCACTTTCATTCCTGTTTGTTTTGAGTGTTCATTGAGTCTAACCAGGATTGTTTGCATTACTATGAGTTTGGAATTGTCCTCTTGAGTGTAGAGGGTTCCTCAGGAGGAATATTATGAAGATAATGAATTTACCTCCTCAGAATTCAACAGAAACCAGTGCTTCTGCATGAAGAGGTAGGATCTTGGGCCTGCCCCTATTTGTCATTAAGTATTGCATGGTTCACACTTATGGAGGCTTATGACAAGTAACCCCGCTGTTGTGTGATCATCAATTCATTAGCTTTACCATTTTCAGAAATAAGGTTTTCAATGTTTCTATCCCTAACTTTTAATGATTTGAAATTCAGAAATTTAAACATGAGACACAGAAAAATGCTCTCTAGGTTACATTTTCAGATGACCCCTCCAGTACACTTGAGTTTTTCAGATCAGTTCTGATTGTTAGCAGCCTTTCCCTAGGTTAATAATCAAATATGACTGCCACTCTAGTTGTATCAATATAAGTTATGGGATGTGATACCCATGCCCCTTCAAGATTACAGAATGAACTGCTGCCCAATCATCATAACCAACTTTAAAAACAAGCATAATGTGATACAAATTAACAGTTCCTCAACCTCATCAGTCACTTTTGAAAAACAAAACAAAATGAAACTAGCAAATAAACAAATCCATGTGTTATTGAGTTTCCAAATACACTTTGCCTGGTAGTCATGCAAACAGAACATCTAACATGTACTGTGAGCACCACCCAGTGGCAGAAAAATAGACTGGAAACATAGAATGGAAAATTTTATAGTTGGGGTTTCCAAAGCCTGGAGAAAGAAAAAGGGAGCTGCTAAAAGCCACTTGATATCAAATTTGTGCTGCAATAATCATCCAGATCTGAGTACAACTTTTCAAAGTGTACACTTTTAACGTGAGGTTGGACTGAGAGCAAAGAGAACAGAAAATAAATGTTAAAGTTGGAAAGCGTGTTTTTTTTAAAAAAAAAAAACAACAGTACAGTTCTTTCAGAATTTTAGACAATTTATTTCAGTCTACCCCCTTCTCTATCCACTCATGTTGTGTACTATTTTCAGTTAAACTTAGTGACTTTAAATGGTTTTACCTAAGGTTATACATTAATTAAATCTTTTATAATATAAGTTGGTCAGATTTTGTCAACTTGACAAAAGTTTGGATCACTTATAAGAGGGAACATTAATTGAGAAAATTTCCCAACCAGATAAACCAGTGGACAAGCCTGTAGTATAATTTCTTGACTGATGATTGATTTGGGAAGACCTAGCTCACTGTGGGTAGTGCTATGAGTCAGTCGTTTGTTCACGGTGCTATAAGAAAGCAGGGTGATCAAGGTATAAGAAGCAATCCAGTAAGCAGCACGCCTTCATATCATCTATACTAGTTCTTGCCTTGAGTGCTTGCTTTGACTTCCTGGGACGATTGGCTATAAACTATAAGGGGAAATAAACCCTTTCCTCCCAAATTGCTTTTGTTCAGGGTGTTCCACAGCAACAGAAATTCTAAGCAAGACACACTGCTTATAGAAACCATGTGCTGAGGTTTAGAGTTTCTCTAGTATTTTGTGTGTAGTCAATAAAAAATAAACTTTGCTGTTAAAAATAAAATTTAATATTTTAAATGATGTAATTGTGTAGTTTATTCATAATTTTAAAAGGAAATTTTAACATATGTCTTGTGATATACCTATAAAGAATGAAAAATATATTAAGAATTATTTTCTGGTTCTGTGGTATTATATATTCAACCACTCAGCTTGGTTGTAGCAGGTGCTCAGTATCTTATCCTGAGTGTGTTTTCATATGTCTGTGAATATAGGCCTCTGCTACAAACATGCTGCGCCTGATAACTGTTCAGCCTAAGAAGTATCCATGCTTGATTCTCCTCTTCATGTTTATTGGAGCACAAAATATTGGGGCAGGAAGGTATGTGATGTGTCTGATTTTGTTCTAGCCAGATGTCAGTTGAGATAGGAAGAATAACTTAGACCCTTGGAAAAATAAATAGGCCCCAGTGAGTAATATAAGTTTTACTTTGTTATTCTGGAGAAAAGAAAACTGGAAATAGAAGTTAAAAAATTCTTAACCACATGTTTCATCATAAAACTGATTATAATGTAGGTCTTTCAGAAACCATCTATATAATTTACCACTTAACATGGAAATACTTTTTCATTGAATAAAAAAAGTTGTGTTGACATTTTGGAGATTATTATGGTGATATATAATTTAAAAAACTTGAAAAAAAGAAGTATATTCTGTACATAAACAGGAAAAATTTGTGACATTTAAATTAAATTTTTCATAGCTTTGCTTTCAAACTGAGAATAAGTCTTGAAGTTGGTCACTCCCCATTCATATATCACAAATGCACACACGCGCGCGCACACACACACCACCACACGTACACACACACACACACCAAGATATTGTAAGCAAGTTCTTGTGAAAAATAATTTTCTAGAAAACACTTGATAAATTGGGTGTGGTGGAATATAACTGTTGAACTGTTGAGGAAGGTCATTTTTGGATACACAACGAATTAGAAGTACAGGAGGTCTTAGCACTAACAAAACAAAACGTAAGTGAGAAGATACTGTTGTTATTTTTAAGGCTCAGATATTCATTTCCTTTAAGATTTGTATGAACTGGCATACTTTTTAATTGTCTAGGAGAGAACAAAATGAGCTGTCTTCATAATGTATGAGTTAAGTATGTAGATAAAGACTTTCTACTTAATTGTTCTGCTCTTAATATCTAGAACAGTACATGTCTATATGAGACAGTAATTATGAATGTAAATGAAAGGTTCAGAATGGCAAAAATTTATTGTTTTGTCATTTATTTGTTGAATATGTCTAATTTATCATCAAAGAAACTAAAATATTTCATTTCAGATCTTCCTGCAAATAAACAATTCTTTTATCACAACAAACAATGTCAAAATTATGATAATTGAAAGGAACTATAACCACTTTTCAACTTCATCTTTTAGCTATGTCGGAATGCAGAGTTGGCCTAATTGTTTAGAGTTAAATTTCCTTGAGTTAGATTTATAGCATACATATGATGGCTCACAACCATTGCAACTCTAGTTCCAAGGGTTGCAATACCTTCATCTGACATCTGTAGGCACCACATGCATGTACTGCACAGATACACATAAAATAAATTTAATAATTATATATATATAATTATTAAATATATATATATATATATATATATATATATATATATATATATATTTTGAGGGAGCTCCGCCTGCTTCTTCAGCCAATAACCGCTGAAATACCAGCCCATTGGGGCATGGTCTCTCTCCCTTTAAAAATGCAGCCACTTCCTTCTCCTCTCTTTCTTACTTCCTGCTCCGCTTCCGGTGACTAGACTCCCTTCCTGATTGTGCAGAGGGCTGTTGTCTGGGATGGTGATCTGTTAGTTTTTTTTTCCCATTTAAATAAATAACCATTCTATTAATCATAATTCCAAACTGGTGTGGGATCGTTTTGACTGACACCTTCGCCTTCATCTTTTTTTGTTTAAACAGAAAGGGGAAATGATGTGGGAGTGATTTCTTTCTAATCTGTTGCTTTCATTGGTTAATTATTAAAGAAACTGCCTAGGCCAATTTGATAGGCCAACCTTTAGGTGGGTGGAGTAAACAGAAGAGAATGCTGGGAGAAAGAAGCTGAGTCAGGCAGTCACTATGATTCCCCTCTCAGACACAGCTGCAGGTAAAGATCTTCCCTGGTAAGCTACCTCATGGGCTACACAGATTATTAGAAATGGGTTAGATCAATATGTAAGAGCTAGCCAATAAGAGGCTAGAACTAATGGGTCAGGCAGTGTTTAAAAGAATACAGTTTCCATGTAATTATTTTGGGTATAAAGCTAGCTGTGCGGGCGGCCGGGTGCTGGAGACGCAGACCTGCTGGTCCTACTTCAACAGAGTGGCACCCAACGTTGTAGCTAAATCCACTTAAAAACCTGAGAAGGCTTAAAAATAAGGGAGAGAGAGTTTAACACAGATTTTTGTTGTTTGTTTGTGGCGTGCTGTAGAGAGATTTCCTGATTTGGCAACAGCAGCAGAAAAAAAGCTGCATCATTTTAAAGCACGGCTTCCTGGGGCTGTGCCACCAGTGCAAACTCTGGCTTTAAAGCATTTCAATGGCTTTTATGGGACTGGATGTTTGTGTTCCCACTCTGGATCGGGAGGAAAGTAGCTGAGACCATACCCTTGGCTCAGCACTCCCCGCCTGCACCTGGGCAGATGGCAGAATCAGGCTTAGGCAGGTGGAAGAGCATGGCAGATTCCTGCCGCCATACAGAGAGGTGTTTTCAGACTGTGCAGTGCTCTGCATGTCTGATTTGGCTGTAATCTGGAAGAAAAGAGTTTCTGTCCTGCATGCTCAGTCTCAGAATTAAACTGCTGACTGCAGCTCCAATGTGGACTTGCTGTGTGCCTGGAACTGTGCACAGCTCAGGGGCACCAAATGGATATGAGGCAGGAGCAGCTGCTCCATGCTGAACTGTACTGATCTCAGTCAGGAACTACCATAATTACCGTAATAACAGCGCAGTTAAAGTTTAGACTGGCAGTAAACAGGCAGTACTGTATTACCCCTACATGGTGCAACTTAAGTTTTTTAAGAAGTGCTTAACTTTTTAAGACATGCTCCTGGATAGTAAAAAATTACAGATTCACAATAAATAGATTCAGACCACTAAATGAGTCACAGTATTGGATAAATGTACGTAGGCTTGAGAGAGAGAAGAAAAAGAATATAGAGAATAAAGTTAATGGTTAAAAAAAGAGTAAAGTCTTTAAAGAGACAGAATAAAGTAAAGTGATAGAGTAAAAATAAGCCACGTAAAAATGAAAAATTCACAGAGAGTCTGGATTATGTACATTGTGTTTTCTTTAAATTTTTTGACTGTAAAGGAACTAAGTACAGAGACATTTCATTACATGGGCTGACAAGCTAAACCAGAATGAATTTCATAAGGGTATAATGACTTCAGAATTTGGGTCTAAGGATATGATGCTTTGGAGAGGGTCTTCTTTTGTTTTCACAGAGGATGAGACCCTGTGGATTACATCTATCCCAATATGGTATGATAGACCACGCCCTCCTGAAAGGTTGCTGTGAACAGCCTCAAAAAATTACTTCACTCAACTGTCAAATGAGATGACCCTGGCACACAGGTTATACCATGAAAGACCTAATTAACAGCGTCCCCATTCAGCAGGAAGCAGTTTGGAGAGAAAAAACTGTGCCCATGTTCCCAAATATTGTTTATAAATGTTCTTTTACATTTAAAGGGAGATATGATGTAGATATGAATAATTTGTATTGGTGTGGATTTTAAGGTCAATTTTGTTATATGTATAAGTATTTCTGTTCTTGACTAAGGTATTGTGATTGTGTAGTTCATTTAAAATGTAATGTATAATAGGAAATATAGGTTGCTAATGGATAATCATCGATAATAGTAAAGCTTGTAGTCATGTTAGTTAGATATTCTAGATATATAGAGATATACTTCAGTTAGAAAGACTGCAGAATATGGCATTTAAAATATTTTAATTACTTAGGGCTTTTCATGATAATGAGACACCTCTGCTCCTGGCAGCACCAATCTACTTCAAAAGGAAGATGCACATCGAAGAGGCTCCTTATGGAGTTGGTTAGCCATTTGGGCAAGAAACTCCTCTTGCCTGGACTGTTGCATAAACTGGACATAGAAAATCCACAGAGAGAGGACTGCTGAACTTGCCTAAAGGTGAGATGGTCTTTCGGGGTTCCTGATTCATGAAAGAGTCTGTGAGACATTCTGCAGGACATAGGAGAAAGTGACTGAACTGTCTTTGAAGTTTCCTGCTTCATGGAAATGTCTGATGGATACTATGGACCTATAGGCCAAAGATGGATGCCCCAATGCTACAGAGGAACCTTGGGTGACTGTAGAGGCAGCGGGATGTCTCTGTCATTTTTAGAGTTTTGGATTTCTTGTTTACTTAGGTAATATTATATCCTTCTGGAGTCTTTGATGGACTTGAAGAATGGTTAGTTATAGTTTTCCTTAGTTATTATAAGAGATAAAGTAGATATAAATATTGTAACTGTAATTCTTACTTGATAACTGTTTTGTTATATGTAATTTTACTATGTTAAAGTTAAAGCCTTTCTTTTTGTTTAAACAGAAAAAGGGGAAATGATGGAGGAGGGCCATCTTTATATCTGTTGTTTCATTGGTTAAGTAATAAAGAAAGTGCTTGGCCTCTGATAGGACAAAAAATTAGGTAGGCGGAGTAGACAGGACAGAATGCTGGGAGAAAGAAGCCGAGTCTGGAAGTTGCCATGGTTCTCCCACTCCAGACAGACACAGGTTAAGATATTCTCTGGTAAGCCACCTCATGGGCTACACAGATAATTAGAAATGGGTTAGATCAATATGTAAGAGCTAGCCAATAAGAGACTGGAAATAATGGGCCAGGCAGTGTTTAAAAGAATACAGTTTGTGTGTTGTTATTTCAAGGTATAAGCCATGAGGGCGGCCGGGTGCCTGGGATGCAGCCCCACCACTCCCACAACATGTATATATATATATATATATATATATATATATATATATATATATATATATATAATTATTTTCAATTCACAAGGAAAGTAACTATAGCATTTTCTACAATTATAGCTTAGTAAACTGCTGTTTTTAGAAAATATTCATAATTGTTATTTTTCTCTTTGGGTAATTTGATCAACAATGCACATTACTTTTAGGACTGGGGTTTACACTTCTTCATTGTATATGTTCAGCAAGGTTCTACCATTTCCAAAACCAATGTTGCATACTTAGTGGTATGTACTAAAGACTTGTCATAGTTAACTAAGATAAATAAATAATTCTTTCAATAAGATAAAAACTGAAGATTTTTAAAAATCAATCTAATGAGACACTGTTCAACACAATATTTTCAAATTTTTTGAGTTTTATTTAACCAAAATTATATGTTATTTGAAATATTTGTATTTCTTTTACTCACATCAGGTACAAATAAATGCTATATAAAGGTTCTTTTGTTTGTGTGTGCATGTGTTTATTTGTGTGTGCATGCACATGCTTGTACTATCATTATTATGGCTGGCAAACAAGTACATGCCAATAAAGTAAAGACAACAATAGGGCCATGAATTAATAAAATTGTCTTTCTTTTTCTGCAAATTCCAATCTCTGGATTGAAATTATTTTTCTTTTATTAAAATAGATTTTTTTCTCTCATAATATATCATGATTACTGTTTTCCCTTCTCCCAATTCATCTCTAGCTTCTCCCTCATCCAGATCCACCTCCTTTCTGTCTCTTATTAGAAACTAAAGTCTTCCATAAACAATAATAAAATGAAATATAATAAGATGCAATATAAAATAAAACAAAAACTGATATGAGATTTTGATACACCAACCGGAAAGAGCCCAAGAGAAGTCATAAGAAACAAAACTGCAGTTCACCTACCTGTTCCACTGGATGGAGTGGCCTGTGGAATCCCAGTAGACTGAAATCTAATTTTTTCCTGAATACATAATGTGGTTATTTTTCCTAAAATATAATATAATAATCATTAAGTTAACATTTGCATATTTGATGTTATAACCAATATGTGGAAAACAAACAGGTGCCTTGTTTATTCAAATATTACATCACTGTTAGAGAATTAAATAACTTCAGATTTTGCTATCCAAGGGTGATTTCAGAGTCAATTTCTTATGAACATTGAGCGATTACTGCAGGTGCAAAAATATGAATGGATATGTTATCATTAAGCTATGCTTAAGGTTTGTAATGCTAAAGTATATGACAATACTCTAGGCAACAGAATAGCAGGTTTTCATGGCATCTTATTTTCTCTCTTACCAAGGTCACTATCTTAAAGAGATATATTATTTTTTTTTAATTCATTGTATATTTGATATTCACTTAAATCTTAAATCTATTTTATTTTTGCTCTCATCCATCAATAGGTAATTTGCCATATACTTTGTTGGGAAAATGGGAATGTATTCATATTTTACGTTATTTTTTATTTTTATTTGGTTTCATTTCATTTTTTTTAAAATTTTTAGACAGAGTACCTCTATGCATCCCTGGCTGTCTTGTAACTCTGTATATAGAACAGATTGATCTTGAACTCATAGCGTTCTACCTGCCTTTTCCTCCTGAATCTTAGGTTTAAAGGTGTGTATTAATTATTATTATTATTATTATTATTTTATTGAAATCTTACATATCAATCCCAGCTCCCACTTTTTCCTCTATCCCCACTCCTTCCACCTCCCCTGCCCAACCAGACCCACCATCCAATCTACAGAGAGGGGAAGGTCTCCCATGGAGGAGTCAACAAAGTCTAGCTCATGGCTTTGAGGCAGGATTAAAGAGTTCCCCACTATATGTTCCCTGAGGCAGGACCACTTTGGTTTCCCAGTGGCCCCATAGTCTGTCACAGCCAAACACCTATCAACCACATTCAGAGGGCCTAGTTTGGTCCTATGAAGGTTCCCCCATTGTCAGTCCAGTGTCAGTGAGCTCTCACTAGCTCACCATAAGCTATTTCAGTGGGTATCCCCATCATGGTCTTGACATGTTTGCCCATATTTTGGCTCCTTCCTCTCTTCAACTGAACATTTTCAGCCCAGTATTTCACTGTGGATCTCTGAATTTGGTATTCTAATTAACATATTTCACTGTGGCTTAATTTCCATTTCCTTCTTAATTAATGAATGTCACCATTTTTGCTGTTGGGTATTTATAATATTTTTAAATTTATGGGTAACATCTACATGTTAATGTCATTAGAATAACAGAAAACATATATCATATAGGTTATAGCTCAGGAAATTTTAAGAAATAAATCAAGTGATATTAACTACAATCATATAACAACAAAAATATATACTATGTTAATCCAAGGACCCCCCGAATCTGTTTGTGCGAGTTATATTTTCTCAATGAGCTGTTTATTAGGTGTGTTTTATCAATATGTTGTTTAAATTTGAGTTTTCAATAAAGTATGGAAAGTCTACATTCCTGATACTACGACCAGCAGCACATAGTTTAAGAATATTTCTGCTTTTCAACTCAAAATGTTTCTAGGCATAGTGAAATTGAATCATTTATTTTCCCTTGGTACACAATACAGAAGTTTAAGTATCCTTGTAAGTTTATAGTTACACTGTTGTGCATATCCAAGACTAGAAGTAGCTCTCCACAAACTTACAGCATGGCTCAGTATCAGAACGCAATACCTGCACAACTCATTGAACATGGAGACCTGATGCCTACATAGAGCCTTCATTCCTACATGGTAGAGTCTTTGATTAAGTAAGGTACTCTAATGAATACCATAAGAGGAATGTGAGTACCACCTTGACCACAAACTCTTTATTCTACAATGGTATCCTTCTGGGAATAAATGCTAGTGCAATTGTCAAACACAGCTTGTGGGAGTATCCAACAAATTTCTTATTTTACTGAAGACCCACTTCAAGAAATAAAACATGTATGAGGTATTACTTAGTGATCCAGAACCTGTGACTATATATCCCAGGGATCTAGAGTAAAACCAAATACTGATGTTCTAAAAAGTGTAGAAATAAAATAACTAATTTCTAATGACATTCTGCTATACTTTTGTACAACCATCATCAGAGAAGTTTCCTCCTGCAGCAGACAGAAACAAATACAGAGACCCAAAATCAGACATTGTGCATAGAATGCGCAATCATGGAATGAAGTCATATCCTTAAATGTGAGGTCCTCATCCCATTTTTCTCCCCAGGACTCAGGGAAACCTCGTAGATAAAGTGGAAAGACTGTAAGAGTCAGCAAGTATGGAGGATACCAGGAAGGAAGGCACTCTAAACCAACAGGAGATAGATGCATATAAACTCACAGAAAGTGAGGAGGTATGCACAGGACCTGCAGAGGTCTGCACCAGATAATATTCTACAGATGAAAGACACATTCTCCTGTTCTTATCCCAGAAGTTATCTCCATTTGATAACCATTTGCAATTGAATATTTAGTTTTCTCCAGTGAAGTCTCACTGGGGAAACAAACTAGTTTTAAGGATTAGGCTGTATGCATAACACTATATATATATATATATATATATATATATATATATATATATATACACACACACACACACACACACACACACACACACACACACACATTCAGATTGCCGTCTTGTGTTATGCTATCTACAGTGTGTGTGTATACACATTAACATTGTCTTCTAGTATTTTTCCATTATACACACACACACACACACACACACACACATATATGCACACACATTCAGATTGTACAGGTCCTCTGTGTATATATAATGACTTCAAGTTCAATGCTTTTATGGGATTCTTGGGTGTGTGAATAACTTGTCTCTGATTCTATAACTGTGTCATGTGTACCTTTTCTGGGCTTTCTCCGTATCTTTGTTCGTTTTGCCCTATTCTGATATATCAGATCTTTCCGTTTTTAATCTTATTTTATTTTGATATTATCCCTTATTAGTTTGTTTGTTTTTTTAATAGGAGTAAGAAAAAGCATAGATCTGGATGATGGTGGGGGTGAGGAGCCACTGGGGAAGTAGAGAAAGGAAATATTATAATAAGGATATGTTATATGAGAAAAAGTGTATTTTCTATCAAATGACAGGTCAGGCCAAAACTGGCTTTGGATATATGATCAACAAAATAAATTGACCTCTATAAAAACTACTTATGATATTCCTCTATACTTATGTTTTTTAATAATTGGGCATTCATATTTTGAAATCAGATGCATAACTGGAAGGAACATGCATGGCAGCCAATATGGAGGTGTCTTAATCTGTCAATCAAAATAGTGAGCCATACAAACTATGTCCTCTAGTAACCAGATCTTCATTTCTTTAGTCTCCAAAGATGGGATGCCAGACTACCTCCCTTGTCTTTAAGCATTTGTTGCCTGTTGTTGCCAAAGTGAATCATATTTACTTTACTTTCTGTGAGTTAACTTCATGGAATCTTCATCATTTTACAGTTCCCTTTAAGAGAAATAAGTATTTTTGTGTGTCACAAAATTATGAAAATAAGACATGTTGATTAATGAAACAGAATCAAAGACTGAGACATAAATCCAGACACTTATGGATACTTGACTTCATAAAGAAGCTGGAAAAAATAAAGCACCTTTAACAAATGAGGCTGGTCTAACTGAATGTCAACATGTGAAATAATGAAAATTTGTCCCTACTTATCACCCTGTATAAAACTTAAGTCTAAGTGAATCAAATACTTCAACATTAAACCAGACACACACTGAACGTGATAGAAGAGAAAATGGGGATAGCCTTGAATGCATCAAGACAAAAGGCAATTTCTTAAACAGAAGTCTGATATTACAGGAACAAATATCAAAACCTGATGAATGGGACCACAGAAACTGATAAACATCTGTAAGGCAAATGGCAACAGAAATAAGACAAAACTACTACCTAAAAAATGGAAAATGTTTTTACTAACTCTAAATCTGACAGAGAGTTAATATCTAAACTAAATAAGTAACTCAAGAAACTAGACATCAACAAACAAAACATTCCAATGAATAAGTGGAATACAGATATAAACAGATAATTCTCAATAGATGAATCTCAAATGTCTGAGAAATATGTAAAGAAATGTACAAGTCCTTATTCATCAGGGAAATGTGATTCAGAATCCAACTTACACTTCTCAGAATGACTAAACTAAGTAACACAAGTAACAGTTCATGTTGGCAAGGATGTTGAGCAATGGGAACATTCCTCCATTCCTGGTGGGAGTGCAAACTTTTGTAGCCACTATGAAAACCAATATGGTGGCTCTTAACAAAATTGAGAGTCAATCTAACTTGCAATGGCTTCATTCATAATAGCCTAACACTGGAAACAAAATATATGTTCTTCAAACTGAAGAATGAATAAAAAATAAATATGGTATATTTAGTATTACACAGGTGTTAGAAATATGGCATAAAATTGATGAAACTAGAGAAAGAAATCATCCTGAGCAAGGAACTCAGACCCAGAAAGAAAAATACAATATGTAGTCACTTATAAGTAGGTATTAGCTGTTATGTAAAGGATAATTACACTACAAACACAGACACAAAGAGTTTATGCAATAATGAGGGCACTGGGGTGGAAGATGAATGGATCTCTCTGGGAACGGGAAATAGTATAGGTTTTGCTTGTGGACTATGGGCTGATGGGCATGGGAGCAATGATGACTTCCATTGCTCTGTTGTCCTTAATTATTTTTCTAAACTTCTGTACTTTACTCTTATTTAGACACTGTTACCAAGAGAATGTAACCCTCATCGTGTCATTAATGAAACTACATATTTAATTTCACTAAAATCTACTGGTTGTGTCTTTATGCACTTCAAAGGAGCGATGTACAGCCAGCATCATCACAGAACTGGTTCATATCAGAGGCACCAGAATTATTCTGGATACTCAATAACTACTGCCAATCAGGCCAGGAAGAACTAAAACTCTGCTTAGATATATGGCCCATCTCTGAATTATCTCCCAATGACAACAGTTTTCTTTTGTTGGTGTCATTATTAAATCCCACATCCATTCAGCTATTAAATACTTTTGACTATGCAGTGAGAAGTGCTCAGAACCCTGGGTGGAAAGGATCAGTTCTTCCAAGTACATCTTTCATAATAGAAAGCATTAAGTTAGTTAACCATCTAGCAGGAAATACCCTTAAACATCCTCAACCATGTCTTCTCATGAACCTTCTCCTTTCATTGTTCCTTGTTTTTTTTTTTCCTCTTGACTTGCCCTATTGTAAGATCAACTCAGACTTCTGAGGAGAGCTCACCTCTGAACCATTTCAAAGTCTCTTTCTATAAAATATATTAAAGAAATTGGTTTTCCCACACTAAGAATAACCTCAAATTCCTTCTGCTTATAAAGAGATAACAAAATAATCATTGTGTACTTTCAATGTCTAGACAACTAAAATTTTCTTAAATAACCAAAATATTCACTCTGGTAGATGCAAATTTTAGGGTTTGCAAGGCCAAGGCTTGAGGTATGTACCCTACCTACTATCTATCTGAATCATTTACTGGTACTGCCATTTTTGGCTAAATACAGACCCTCATGTGATTCTGATCTACATTTTACACCTTTGAGGCAAAATATCATATTGAATACTTTTAAACTGTACTGATTCTTAAATTAGTATATAAAAATTGCAAACTTCCTAAGAATAACCTATATGGGAACTATAGAAAGACAAGATCTTAGTAAATTTGGAGCATGTCAACATTGGGAGAGGGTTGAAGGGGATGAGCGAGGTAGGGAGGGGAGCAAAGGAAAATGTAGAGCTCAATAAAAATAATAAAAATAAAAATAGAAATAAAAGAGAAAAAGAATTATGAAATGTACTGATTGTGTTTAATATATAATTTTAAACATTGTAGTAAATGTTGGTATTATAAAATCTCTGTAGAATGCCTATTTTTAGAAACACAAGAACCAGAAGATCTTATGATTGAAAAAAAAATAAAATAAAATAAGCAGTGGTCACATCTCCATACAGAGATTATGAAACACAATGAAATCACAATAAATATTATTTTCATATTTTATTCAGTGCCCAAAGTATTTGCACACAAAAGATTGAATTCAACTAACCCTTCTGTGCTGATTAGTATTTTATCAACTTGACACAGGTGGAGTCACCTAGGAAGAGTGACCCTCAGTTGATAAATGTCTTCATACTGATTTTTAGGCAAATCTGTGGGTTGTTTTCTTGATTAAGAATTGATGTCGGATGCCTACCACCACAGATGATTTTGTGCTTGATTTATATAAAAAGCAAGCTGATTCTGTACACTGCAATCAAGCAAATAATCATCATTTTTCCATGGTCTCTAATCCAGTACCAGCCTCCAGGTTCATGCCCTGCTTGAGTTCCTGTCTTTGCTTCCCTCAATCATGCAGTGTGATTAAACCCTTTCCTTTCTCAGGTTGATTTTTGTCAAGACGTGTTATCACAGCAAGAGAAAGCAAACTATGTCAACCATAGTAAAATTCATTTTGTCGTTTTTAAAGTAATTTTGTGCAATTATGTAAAATATATCTGGTCCTTATACAGATAATGGCTGCCCAACTACCTCACTTTCATTTCCACATATCCTGAGTGATAAAATTTCCTTTTAGGATTTTCAAAGAAACTTTGTTGCTTTTTAATGAATATCCATGTCCAAATGCATAATCTCAATCACTTTCAGAGTTTTCTTGTAAATTTACTTTAAGGATATAGAATAATTTCAGCAAAGCTCAAAAAAAATAGATACACATTATTTGTAGAGTAGTTCCTTCCAGAGAGTTATTGATTATAATATTGTCAGCAGCTATGACCTTGATTGGTAGGAGTATAATGTTAAAAATAGAGAAATAAAAGAAATTATGGAATCATTTCATGGGGGGGGTGGTAAATACCCTTCGCTTGGACAAAAATCAAATACAAATTCTCTTTGACGGTCAAATATCTGTGACAGGTTTAGCTTTTATAGTGATGATCCCTTTTTATTACAAATCAATTTATAGTAATAATATAGTACATGGAAAAAGTAGTGAATATGTCTGGATATAATAAATTATAATGGTAGATAGAAATATTTTTATTTAACTAGTTATTATATAACTTGAGGATAGAGCAATCAAACGTTATTTGTAATTTTTGTGTGTGAGACAAAAAGGCTATTTTTGACCCAGACATCTGTCTAATCAGACTCAAACGTAATATACTGATAGATCATTGTGACTGAAAACAGCTGACTGATTTATAACAGGAAGTTTTACTATTATTTATTATTGAGTATGAAAATACAGAAGGATAAACATAGGTCAAGAATTAATTGACAATAACTACTAGTATAATTCAAAACTCATTTGAGAATCTTCGTGACAACAGATATCAGTTGAAAATTTTTGCAGCCCAGAATTCTACAGCTCAGTATCTATATGAAAAATATCTAGGCAATAACAGTTTAGTGTAGTGGAAGTAATACTGAGATTGCATTTCTTATGACCAGTGCTACCTAAGAGAGTTATATTTTGGATAGCAAAATTCCTTTTTTTCAAACTGTTTCAAAGGATATTTTAAATTTTAATTTCTTACCCAACTCTGATCTAGTTTTATCACTGTAAGTATATTATATACAGAAGGATATCTTACAACATTAATGGATGCAGTGATAGATTGGTAGAAAGATAGGTAGATATAAATAAACATGTAATATACATGCACGTTTACATGTACATATATGTATTAATACATGGATTTGTATTTGTGCAAAAATATATTTCTGTACACAAATGGGATCAGAAAGTTTTTCAGATACATTTGTCTTCTCACAAAACTGCATACTTTTGTTCTCAAAAAATAAAATGGAAACATCCATTACTTGTTTTTGAAATGCAAATATTTGGTAACAACAAATGGAATTTAAAATGGAACGTTGTTATAAAACATTAACTTAATCCAAATTATTAACCTTCATATGCTTTAAAAATCACTATCAGTAAATGAAAAATATAAAAGTGAACCAAGTGTCATTACTATATCCACAGAAGCATATGTTATTGCTTTACATTGCTGGGCTCAGCTTATTTTTTATACATCCTAGGGCCACCTGCTCAGGAATGGTACCACACAGTGGGTTGGGTGTTAATATTCAGTCCTTAATAATGGAAAGACCGCAAATACCTGCCTACAGGTCAATCTGATGGAAGCATTGGTCCATTTAGGGTCACTTTTCTCAGATGTTAAATACACTAAAACTTACTAAAGTGACTTAACAGTCTATCCTTTGTCAAAATACTTTTGATTTTGATGTATGGAATGTGCATAGCCATCGTAGAAATACATTTTGCAACAATTACTTTGAAAAGAACAATGTTCATATAATTAATAAATTGTGAAATGTGTATTTTTACCCTTTAATCAACATATTTGCCACAAAACATACTAAAGGACATATACCTACTAATTTTAAACATAACTACATATATAAAATTTATTAAACAGTGAGTGGAGTGATATTTAGGTAGACATTTTAGACAAAGTGAATCCGTTTCTGCAGAGCAGTTTACTCTATTTTATGCAACAATGTCCATCAAGAAGTTACAAGTAACCATCTATTTGTGTATTCTGGGAAGCTCAGAAATAAATAAGAACATACCGGTTAAGTCATAAAATCATAAAGTTCTAAGATTGAAACCAGTTGTATAATCACAAAACTCTAAATTTGGGAGAAACTTCATGTTTTATTTTTACCTGTTATTTCCCATCTTCTGCTTTTACTACAGATGAATAGATTAATGTTTGCATCTTATCTTATGTGTTTCTTGTCAGTTCATTCTAGAAAATCTGTAGGAATGATATTTCCTATCATTACTGTACTATGTACCCATAAAAAATAATGCTAAGGAAGTTCAAATAAGTGCAAGAATTTTAGTGAAGAGAGGATAATTTAAGTATGTAGTAGTACGAGCAGTGGGCTGGATCCCCGGCACCCAGCCGCCCACATGGCTAGCTTTACCCGAAATAATTACATGGAAACTGTATTCTTTTCAACACCGCTTGGCCCATTATATCTAGCCTTTTCTTGGCTAACTCTCGCACCTGGACTAGCCCATTTCTAATAATCTGTTTAGCCCACGAGCTGGCTTACCAGGAATGATCTTAACCTGCATCTGTCTGGAGTGGGAGAATCATGGCGACTCCCTGACTCAGCTTCTTTCTCCCAGCATTCTGTTCTGTTTACTCCTCCCACCTATGTTTTTACCTATGATGGCCAAGCAGGTTCTTTATTGCTTAACCAATGAAATCAACAGATTGATATATGACACTCCCACATCATAAGTACATTCAAACATTTTACAAGGGTTACTATGTAGTTTGCTGTAACTATTCTGCTTAATATGTCAACAGTTTGTAAGGTAAGCTGAACTAAACATCAAATAAAAAACTTCTTTAAATATCAACTTATTTTTTTTAAAAACAATCTTTTTAAGGTTTTGAAATTATAATGTAATTACACCTCACAGTATAAAATGTCTTTGGGTAGGTGGGAAACAAACAGAAACAGCGAGTTTAACGATGGGAGGTCCACTCAGAGAGTTCTGTTGGGAACCCCAGCTGAATGCCTCTGTTTTTCCAGTTGATTACTGTTGGAAGTTTGCAAGCCTTTCATAGGGTGACATGACCTTGGTTTGTTCTTTCTATCAGTCCAATTATGTTGTATCTGTTGTGAACTCCTGTCTCCAAGTTTTGCTATCTACACACTGATTCTATTTGCTACTTGCTATTTGTTCTTTTCCTTTGGTTCACTACATGCTTAAAGAACTTACTCATTTAATTCTTTTTTTAATTTTTATTTTTCCATTTAAATATTTACACTTCCTTCCCTCCTCCCAATCCCCTCCCACTCCCATACACCCTCTCCACCCTCTCCCTCCCTGCTTGAGAGAGGGCAGGGAATCCTGCCCTGTGGGAAGTCCAAGGCCCTCCCCCATACATCCAGGCCTAGGGAGCTCTGCATTCATATAGACTAAGATCCCAAAAAGCCCGAACATGCCATAAAAACAAGTCCCATTGCCTTTATCAATGGCTTCTCAGTCAGCCCCCATTGTCAACCACAATCAGAGAGTATGGTTTGATCACATGCTCATTCAGACCCAGTCCAGCTGGATTTGGTGAGCTCCCATTAGAACAGGCTCACTCCTCAGTTGGTGGACCAACCCCTCAAGGTCCTGACTTCCTTGCTTGTCTTCTTCCTCCTTCTGCCTTTTAACTGGACCTTGTGAGCTCAGTCCATTGCTCTAATGAGGGTCTCTGTCTCTATCTCCATCCGTCACCAGACGAAGATTCTATGGTAATATTTGATATAATCATCAGTGTGATAGTGGGGCAAGGACAGTTCAGGCACCCTCTCCTCTGCTGTCCAAACCTATGAACACCTGATTTTCGAAAAAGGAGCTCAAAGTATACAATGGAAGAAAGAAAGCATCTTCCACAAATGGTGCTGGCATAACTGGATGTCAACCTGTAGAAGAATGAAAATAGATCCATATCTATCACCATTCACAAAACTCAAGTCCAAATGGATTAAAAGACCTTGATATAAACCCAACCACATTGAAGCTGATGGAAGAGATAGTGGGAAGTAGACTGCAACACATGAGCACAGGAGACCACTTCCTACATATAACCTCAGTAAGCACAGACAATAAGGACAACATTGAATAAATGGGGCCTCCTGAAACTGAGAAGCTTCTGTAAAGCAAAGGACACCGTCATTAAGACAAAAAGGCATCCTACTGAATGGGAGAAGATCTTCACCATCCCTGCAATCAGACAAAGGTCTGATCTCCAAAATATATAAAGAACTCAAGAAACTGGACTTTAAAATTCTAATTAACACAATTAAAAAAGGGTCACTGAACTGAACAGAGAATTCTCAACAGAAGAAGTTCAAATGACCAAGAGACATGTTCAACTTCCTTAGTGATCAGGGAAATGCAAATCAAAACAACTTTGAGATACCATCTTACACCTGTCAGAATTGCTAAAATCAAAAACACCAGTCATAGCCTTTGCTGGAGAGGATGCGGAGTAAGGGGAACACTCATTCATTGCTGGTGGGAATGCAAACTTGTGCAAACACTTTGGAAATCAGTGTGGTGGTTTCTCAGGAAATTTAGAATCAACCCATCTTAGTATCCAGCAATACCATTCTTGGAAATATACCTAAGAGACGCCCAATCATACTACAAAAGCATTTGTTCAACTATGTTCATAGCAGCATTATTTGTAATAGCCAGATCCTGGAAATAACCTTAATAATTGGAATAACTGGAATAATTCTTAATCCTCCCAAAAAAAAGGAGAGAAAGAAAAGAGAAAAAAACGTTTTACGTGCTAATTTTTACTTTGTGTTTCATATTCTACAGAAATTAAAATTAATTGTTGCCAATGAGGCACTTCAGGAAGTATTTAGACTATCATAACAAAATAGAATGCAGCCCAACATGACTATAATCCTAAGAGTTTGGAGGGAGAGGCAGGAGCCTCAGAAGTTTAAGATCATCCTTGACTACAATGTAAGATTCCAGTCAGTAATACATAAAAGTCTCTCTCCAAAAACTAATAAATTAATTAATAAAAAATCAAATAAATAAAATTTGAACTCCATAGATGCTTTTAAAAGTTATTTGTCTATAATTTTTAAGACTGTTTTTACTTTGTGTGGAAAAATGTTGCAAAAAGAGAGATAGATACAATTATTTCACAGTGCTGATATGAGGAATAAATTTAAGTTTATTTAATATGCTCAAGGCAAATTAGTTCAGCTAAAAGATGCCTTTCAAAGTTCTATTCAATGTTGGACAAAATTACTTTGGCTTTTCTCAAAATATGAACCTGTAAGAAATATGAATCTATAATGTCTGTCCCATAAATTTAGGGAGATGTGATTTTGATCATCTGCTATCAGATTCCTCTTCCTGTTTAAACATGACATAAGTGAAACATATGATCTTGGTACATTCTCACATCTGTTGTATATACCTGTACAAAATTCAGTGAAGTAATTCTCACATTAACAACAATATGAAATACATCCGTTAGACTTTTGTAGTGTCCAATCTGCACAGTGGTAAAATGATACTTTAAATGTACTCATTCTTCCAGATATCCTTCAATTGTCTTACATTCACACTTTATACATGAATCAATTCTAATTACTCTTATTGCCTAGACCATTGGTTCTCAACCTTCCTAATGCTTTGACCCTTTAATATTGTTTCTCATTTTGTGGTAATCCCCAAACATAAAATTATTTTTGTTGCTAAATCCTATTATGAACCATAATATTAAACATCTGTATTTTCCAATGGTCTTTGTTGACCCCTGTGAAAGGGACTTTCAACTTCCCAAAGACATTGAAACCCACAGGTCTAGAAAACTGTGTTTTGTTTTGAATGATCTTTTATCACTTTCTTCCTAGCACTGCAGGAAGCTCCATCATAGCTTGGTGAACATTAAAATTTCCTACTACATAGACTTTAATGCTTAACTTGGATCTCCAAGTGAATCTTTTTCAGTTACACAATTTTATTTTAACCAACTCCATACATGTATTCTTCTGTAAGAAAGACTGAGAATGTAAATGGCTTTATCAAACATTTGTATAATAGTTTGGCTACACTTCTATTAATTCATACCATAATTGCTTTATTTTGATCTTATGCAGTAACCATTGTTTTCTTTAGATAATAGATTTATATATTTGGGAACTAATAAAAACAACTTAATACATAATATATGTATGTATGTATATATATATATGTATACAATCTCTATTTGCTGCTCTATTTTTTAACATGTAGAAAGCACTGACTGTCTCAATTTTCATAGTATTTTGAGCTTTCAACTTTCAATCATTGCATAATTTTAAGTGCAGAAATATTTACTTCATTCACTGAACTGCTAAATAACAGGCCAAAAATTTTTAAGTAATTATTGTGGGACTGGAGATATGGATTAGTGGTTAAAGAGCACTTCTTGCTCTTGTAGAGAGCTGTTATTTTGTTTCTAACACTCATATGAGGCATAACAATCATTCACAGCTTCTATTATACAGGATTTGATATTTTCTCCTGAACTATGAAGCCACTGGGTATGTATGGAGTATAAATACATGCATGCAAACAAAACACCTATACAAACAAAAAAATCTTAAAATTTTGAAATGATTACAACAGCTATAGTAGGGGTATATAGAATAGGAGAAGACCTCTTGCAATGGCATACCATCTATGATCATAATATTTGTAAACATATCAAAAATGTATTCTTCTGTAAGAAAGACTGAGAAGGTGGGGAGTTGAATGAAGATCAGACTGTGTATCAGATATGATTTTCTAATGGCTCTGCTTATTCTCAGGAGTTGGGATATGTTGGGAGTGTTAAGAATGTGTTCCAAAGTCAAAGATCTGGAGGAAAGAGAAAAACTTAGCAGTGTACACGTAGAGAAAACTGGTCACCAGCTTATTTGTGTGGTGCTATAACCTATTTTCTTTTAGAATATCATAATAGTAGATCCTGCGTGATTCATAATGAAAACTGGAATCATTTAGCTTATAGTTGTGGATTTAGAAAAATGCAAGATCATAAGGGTATAATTGATGGCGGCTTCATGCTGCATCACAACCTTGTAGAATGTATCAGGTGGTGGGAGTAAAAGAGTAGTAAGAAGGGAAGTGCCGAAGAGAGGAGGCGAAGTAGAGGGTCAGAGCTTCATTATAATCACTCTCTCACTACTAGTGCCACTCACTGCTATGGAAAGAGTTCATGAGGTTTCTGATCCATGATGCAAGCAACTCACATTAGACTTCAGTTCCAGCACTAAAGTTTGAGAATGTAAGTCTTCACATACATTTTGATAGGAAAACCCGTATTGAAACCTTAGCACAGATTAAACAAAAAACCCAGGAGTTTGGGGGATTTTTCTTTGATCTTGTCATAGGTAAACAAAAAGCAAGATCCCTGAATCTGCTCTAAGTCATATTGAGGAAGTGTAGTGTTCACAATCAAATGTTTTCTGGAATGTGAAAAGAGGGTCATCTTAATCTCTGTCATAGGTCACATGATTATAAGGCTTAAGATAAAGTTTAACATTGTCTCTGGTGATAATGTGTTCTTTATTGAAGGAGTGGATTTTATGTATATAAACTTAATTTTCCTTTTCCCCTGACTACCACACAGTGAGTCCAGTGCTAAAGGCAACAGCCAACTTTTCTGTTAGAGATTTCTCCAAATTAAATTGATCAGGCATATCTTTTAAAGAATTACATCAAGTTTCTTTGCCTAAATCAGAGTGTGGTTTATCAAAGTTCTTTCAATCTAAAGTGACCTTCATTCACTTGATATGACTGCAGAGGGCACAATTATACAGGGACAAAGCCTGAGTGAAATGCTGAGCACTTTATTACATAAGCTACACCTGAATAGTATGTGATTGCGAGCTGTGATTCATATCTACCTTTCAAAACACACGATTTAAAAAGCCTTTTTACAACAGTTTTCTTATTAGTCACTCTACTTTCTTTTTAATTAATTCTCACTGCATTTCATGTGGAACAATGTTTGAAAAGAAAAGATTACGAGTGAGTGAATTCAACTTTACTGTTGTATTTCCTCTGCACTAAAACATTCTTGGAAACATTCAGGCAAGGATGAAAAATATAGTGCGTTAAGAAAAGTTTGCTGGGAGTTGCTGAGGAATCCCATCAGGACCGGTGAGTGTGTGATACCCAGGAGCAGGCGGACTGTCCCGGAAGAGAGCACAAACCCCCTCCCCCAGCTCCTTCTGCAGGGCTGTTTTTCTTTCGCACGACCCAGCACCCCCAGCACCCCTCCCCAACCCTGCCCCGCTGTATGCTAGGACCAGTGCTCAACTACAGTCTTAAGCTCCTAAACTAAGGCGACCCACCCAGAGCGGTGAGTGCCTGCCAGCCTGGCAGGCCTCAGGGTCCCCTGTAAGGGAGCCGGGCACCTTCAGCCCCGGCGCCAGGCTTCCTGCGCGCTCCTGGATACCACCCCCCCCTGCTCCATTCATCCTGTTGGCCCTGGATCATTGGGCTACCGGCGGCCCTGTTTAGTTGCTGAGGAATCCCATCAGGACGGGTGAGTGTGTGCTACCCAGGGGCGGGTGGACAGTCCCGGAAGAGAGCACAAACCCCCTCCCCCAGCTCCTTCTGCAGGGCTGTCCCAACCCTGCCCCGCTGTATGCTAGGACCAGTGCTCAATTACAGTCTTAAGCTCCTAAACTAAGGCGACCCACCCAGAGCAGTGAGTGCCTGCCAGCCCGGCAGGCCTCAGGGTCCCCTGTAAGGGAGCCGGGCACCTCCAGCTCCGGCGCCAGGCTTCCTGCGCGCTCCTGGATACCACCCTCCACCCCCCACTTGCTCCATTCATCCTGTTGGCCCTGGATCATTGGGCTACCGGCGGCCCTGTTTAGTTGCTGAGGAATCCCATCAGGACGGGATGGTTGCGGAGGAATCCCATCTGGACGGGAACGGTTCCTGCTTCTACACTGAAGAGATATACCCTGAGAGTCAATCACAGCAAAGACTGGACCAAGAGACCAGGCCTCTCCTGGCTCCATTTGAAGGAAGAGATGGGAAGGCGCCAATACAAGAATTCCTCCAACAATCTGAAAGGCAACATGACACCACCAGAAACCAGGGATCCCGAAATAAGAAGAATTGTACACCCTACTCCTGAAGAAATAGAAGAAATCGACTCAAAAGTGAACTATATGAAAATAATAGAGGACCTTAAACAGGAGGTGAAAAACTGCCATAAACAATTAGAGATTACAAACAAAAAGGTAGAGGAAATGAATAAATCGCTCAAAGACACGCAAGAAAACCAAGAGAAACAAGAAAAAGCAATCAAACAGGTTAGGGAAGCGGTTCAAGACATGAAGAATGAAATGGAAGCAATGAAGAAAGCACAAACCGAGGGAAGATGGAGATGGAAAATCTGGGGAAACGAACAGGAATGACAGAAACAAGTACTAACAACAGATTACAAGAGATAGAAGAGAGAATATCAGACACTGAAGATACCATAGAAAAAATAAACACACTGATCAAAGAAAACAGCAAAACCAACAAATTCTCATCACAAAACATTCAGGAAATTTGGGACACAATAAAAAGACCAAACCTAAGAATAATTGGAGTAGAAGAAGGAGAAGAAGTGCAGCTCAACGGTACAAAAAATATACTTAATAAAATTATAGAAGAAAACTTTCCCAACCTGAAGAAAGATGTACCTATGGAGGTTCAAGAAGCATACAGAACACCAAATAGGCTGGATCAAAAAAAAACATCCCCTCGCCATATAATAATCAAAACACAAAATACACAGAATAAAGAAAGAATATTAAGAGCCGCAAAGGAAAAAGGCCAAGTTACTTATAAAGGTAAACCTATCAGACTTACACCTGACTTCTCTATGGAAACCATGAAAGCCAGAAGGTCCTGGATAGATGTACTGCAAAAACTAAGAGATCATGGATGCAAGCCCAGACTACTATATCCAGCCAAGCTTTCGTTCACTATAAATGGAGAAAACAAAATTTTCCAGGATAAAAACAAATTCAAACAATACGTAGCCACAAATCCAGCCTTACAGAAAATTATAGAAGGAAAATCACTAACCAAGGAGTCCAACAATGCCCACAATAACTCAGTCATCTAGAGACCTTTCACCAGCACAACTCAAAGAAGGGAAACACACAAACCCTACTACTAAAAAAGTGACCGGAGTTAACAACCACTGGTCATTAATATCACTTAATGCCAATGGGCTTAACTCACCTATAAAAAGGCACAGGCTAAGGGATTGGATACGAAAACAGGATCCAACGTTCTGCTGTCTACAAGAAACACACCTCAACCACAAAGACAGGCACCTACTCAGAGTAAAGGGCTGGGAAAAGGCTTATCAAGCAAATGGTCCTAAGAAACAAGCAGGTGTGGCCATACTAATTTCTAACAAAGTTGACTTCAAACTTAAATCAATCAGAAGAGATGGAAAGGGACATTTTATACTCATAACAGGAACAATTCATCAGGATGAAGTCTCAATCCTGAATATCTATGCCCCGAATATAAAAGCGCCCACGTATGTAAAAGAAACATTACTAAAACTCAAGGCAGCCATCAAACCACACACACTAATAGTAGGAGACCTCAACACTCCTCTCTCACCAATGGACAGGTCAATCAAACAGAAACCTAACAGAGAAATTAGAGAATTAATGGAGGTAATGAAGCAAATGGACTTTACAGACATCTATAGATTATTCCACCCGAAGAGGAAAGAATATACCTTCTTCTCTGAAGCTCATGGAACCTTCTCGAAAATTGACCACATACTCGGTAACAAAGCTAACTTACACAGTTACAAAAAAATAGTAGTAACCACCTGTGTCTTATCAGATCACCATGGATTAAAGTTAGAATTCAACAACAATGATACCCCCAGAAAGCCTACAAACTGATGGAAACTGAACAGTCAACTTCTGAACCATACCTGGATTAAGGAAGAAATAAAGAAAGAAATTAAAGTCTTCCTTGAATTCAATGAAAATAAAGAAACAACATACTCGAACTTATGGGACACTGTGAAAGCAGTGCTAAGAGGAAAGTTCATCGCACTAAGTGCCCGCTTAAAGAAAACAGAGAAAGCACATATTGAAGACTTAACAGCCCACCTGAAAGCTCTAGAAAAAAAAGAAGCAGACTCACCTAGGAGGAGTAGAAGATTGGAAATAATCAAACTGAGGGCTGAAATCAACAAAATAGAAACACAGAAAACAATCCAAAGAATCAATGAAACAAAAAGCTGGTTCCTGGAGAAAATCAACAAGATTGATAAACCCCTATCCAAACTAATCAAACGGCAGAGAGAGAATACACAAATTAATAAGATCAGAAATGAAAAGGGGGACATAACCACAGACACAGAGGAAATTCAGAGAATCATCAGATCATATTACAAAAGCCTGTATAACACAAAACTGGAAAATGTAAAAGAAATGGACACTTTTTTAGATAAATACCATATACTAAAGTTACACCAGGACCAGGTGAACAATCTAAACAGACCTGTTGGTCGCAAAGAATTAGAAGCTGTTATCAAAAACCTCCCTACCAAAAAAAGCCCAGGACCAGATGGTTTCTATGCGGAATTCTACCAGAACTTCCAAGAAGAGCTAATACCCATACTCCTTAATGTATTCCACAATATAGAAACAGAAGGGTCATTACCTAATTCCTTTTATGAAGCTACAGTTACTCTGATACCAAAACCACAAAAAGACTCAACCAGGAAAGAGAATTACAGGCCAATCTCACTCATGAACATCGACGCAAAAATCCTCAACAAAATACTGGCAAACCGAATCCAAGAACACATTAGGAAAATTATCCATTATGATCAAGTAGGCTTCATTCCTGAGATGCAGGGCTGGTTCAACATACGAAAATCTATCAATGTAATCCAGCATATCAATAAACTGAAGGAAAATAACCATATGTTCATCTCATTAGATGCTGAAAAAGCATTCGACAAAATTCAACATCCATTTATGTTAAAAGTCTTGGAGAGATTAGGGATACAAGGGTCATACCTAAATATAATAAAAAGCTATATACAGCAAGCTGACAGCTAACATCAAATTAAACGGAGAGAAACTCAAAGCCATCCCGCTTAACTCAGGAACACGACAAGGATGTCCACTCTCTCCATACCTCTTCAATATAGTACTTGAAGTTCTAGCAATAGCAATAAGACAACATAATGGGATCAAGGGGATTCGAATTGGAAAGGAAGAAGTTAAACTTTCGTTATTCGCAGATGATATGATAGTGTACTTAAGCGACCCCCAAAACTCCACCAAAGAACTTTTACAGCTGATAAACACCTTTAGTAATGTGGCAGGATACAAGATAAACTCAAAAAAATCAGTCGCCCTCTTATACACAAAGGATAGGGAAGCAGAGAGGGAAATCAGAGAAGCTTCACCATTCACGATACCCACAAACAGCATTAAATATCTTGGGGTAAATCTAACCAAGGAAGTGAAAGATCTATTTGACAAGAACTTTAAGGCATTGAAGAAAGAAATTGAAGAGGATACCAAAAAATGGATGGATCTACATTGCTCTTGGATTGGGAGGATCAACATAGTAAAAATGGCAATTCTACCTAAGGCAATTTATAGATTCAATGCAATCCCCATCAAGATCCCATCAAAATTCTTCACAGATCTGGAGAGGACAATAATCAACTTTATATGGAAAAACAAAAAACCCAGGATAGCCAAAACAATCCTATACAATAAAGGATCTTCTGGAGGCATTACCATCCCTGACTTCAAACTCTATTACAGAGCTACAGTAATGAAAACAGTGTGGTACTGGCATAAAAACAGAGAAGTCGACCAATGGAATCGTATAGAAGACCCGGATTTTAACCCACAAACCTATGAACACCTCATTTTTGATAAAGGAGCTAAAAGTATACAATGGAAGAAAGAAAGCATCTTCAGCAAATGGTACTGGCACAACTGGATGTCAACCTGTAGAAGAATGAAAATAGACCCACATTTTTCACCGTGCACAAAACTCAAGTCCAAATGGAATAAAGACCTCAATATCAGCCCGAACACACTGAAAAGGATAGAAGAGAAAGTGGGAAATACCCTACAACAGATGGCCACAGCAGATCGCTTCCTATGTATAACCCCAGAAGCACAGACATTAAGAGCAACATTAAATAAATGGGACCTACTAAAACTGAGAAGCTTCTGCAAAGCAAAGGACACTGTCACTAAGACACAAAGGCAACCTACTGACTGGGAGAAGATCTTCACCAACACCTCAACAGACAAAGGTCTGATCTCCAAAATATATAGAGAACTCAAGAAACTAGACTTTAAAATGCTAATTAACCCAATTAAAAAATGGGGCACTGATCTGAACAGAGAATTCTCAACAGAAGAAGTTCAAATGGCCAAAAGACACTTAAGGTCATGCTCAACTTCCTTAGCAATCAGGGAAATGCAAATCAAAACAACTTTGAGATATCATCTTACACCTGTCAGAATGGCTAAAGTCAAAAACACCAACGATAACCTTTGCTGGAGAGGTTGTGGAGGAAGGGGTACCCTCATCCATTGCTGGTGGGAATGCAATCTTGTGCAACCACTATGGAAGTCAGTGTTTCGGTTTCTTAGGAAATTCGGGATCAACCTACCCCTGGACCCAGCAATACCACTCTTGGGAATATACCCAAGAAATGCCCTATCATATGACAAGAGCATTTGTTCAACTATGTTCATAGCAGTATTATTTGTAATAGCCAGAACCTGGAAACAACCTAGATGCCCTTCTATGGAAGAATGGATGAAGAAAGTATGGAATATCTACACATTAGAGTACTACTCAGTGGTAAAAAACAATGACTTCTCGAATTTTGGATGCAAATGGATGGAAATAGAAAACACTATCCTGAGTGAGGTATCCCAGACCCAAAAAGATGAACATGGGATGTACTCACTCATAATTGGTTTCTAGCCATAAATAAGGGTCACGGAGTCTACAATAGGTGAATCTAAAGAAGCTAAGTAAGAAGGGGAACCCAAGGAAAAACATATAGTTATCCTCTTGGCTAAGGGAAGTAGACAAAATTTCCGGGGAGAAAATTGGGATCTTGGGGTGGGGTGGGTTGGGGGTAAGGGGTGATGGGGAGAGAAAAGTTAGAAGGGAAGGAGGTCGGGCCTTGGGAAAGCAGGAGGATTGGGATAAAGGAAGGTTGGACAGGGGAGCACGGAACCACAATTCTTAGTTAAGGGAACCACTTTAGGGTTGGCAAGAGACCTGACACTAGAGGGGCTCCCAGGTGCCCAAGCTGAGGTCCCCAGTTAGTTCCTTGGGCAGTTGAGAATAGGGAACCTGAAATGACCCTATCCTTGAGCAATACTGACGAATATCTTGCATATCATCATAGAATCTTCATCTGGTGATGGATGGAGATAGAGACAGAGACCCACACTGGAGCACTGGACTGAGCTCCCAAAGTCCCAATGAGGCGCAGAAGGAGGGAGAACATGAGCAAAGAAGTCGGGACCACGAGGGATGCACCCACCCACTGAGACAGTGGAGCTGATCTATTGAGAGCTCACCAAGACCAGCTGGACTGTGACTGAAAAAGCATGGGATAAAACTGGACTCTCTGAACATGGCGAACTATGAGGGCTGATGAGACGCAAAGGACAATGGCACGGGAGTTTGATCCTACGTAATGTGATGGCTTTGTGGGAGCCCAGCCAGTTTGGATGTTCACCTTCCTAGATATGGATGGAGTTGGGAGGTCCTAGGTCTTACCACAGGGCAGAAAACCCTGACTGCTCTTTGGACTGGAGAGGGAGGGGGAAAGGAGTGGGGGGAGGGGGAGAAGGGTGGGAGGAGGGGGCGTAGGGGGGAAGGAGGGGGAGGGAACGGGAGGCTGGGAGGAGGTGGAAACTTGTTTTTTTCTTCTCCTTTTCTCAATAAAAAAGAAAAAAAAAAAGAAAAGTTTGCTGGGAAATGAGGTAGTGGGTGACAGACTTTCATTATGCTCTTAGTGTGGATAATGGAAAGATGAAGGAATTAGCTGTGATCTCATGCCATTATTTGTAACATGACTGTATGTTATACATACCAAAACTGTTCTAAATGTCATCTCAATATATACAATTCCTTAAGTATACAATAACCTCACTGTTAAAATAGAGGAAGCCATTTTTATTGTACCCCATGTCTTCTTTTATATACACTATATAAGAGTAAAATAAATGGTCATGTATGTTTGTGTCTCTAAATACAATGATTTCATTAAACATTCTATGATCTTAAACACCGTCATTGGTAACTTTATTATTCCACAAGACAAAGACATTTATTAGACTTATTTACTTAAAAGCACTCATTTTTTGACATTTTACTGCCCAAAGTGTTTTTTTCTCAAATTTTCTAATCATACATTTTTTCATTATTCTTCTTGCCTATTCAACAAATTATTTTGTTAACTATAGTGTTTCTCTTTTCCCCCTTACTCATTCTGTGTATTTTCTCATTGTCATGTATTCCAAATATGGTGGAATAAATATTTGGAAGAGAGTTATCTGTTATTTAGTTTGGTGTTTTCTACCTTTTCTTCTTACACAAATAAAATGTCACTTGATTGAATTGAGTGATTTTTGTTATCTTCATTTCCAATGTGAATTCAGCAGTTTCTGTTTTCAAGGTTGTCCTTCCTCCTCAAAAGATCATTCAACTTCATGTTACTAACTAAAACTTGAGATTGAGTCAAATGTTAACAATAATGTCAACCGATTAAGAATCTATTTTCCTTCCTCTCGATATAGCTCCAGCTTATCTTTAAGTAATGTGTTGTGTGTGTGTGTGTGTTGCATGCAAGTTAATGTATGCTTTTGTGTGTTTATGTGAAGATGTGAAGCTGATGTGGGGTATCTTCCTAATTTTTCTTAATGGATCTCATTGTTTTAGACAGTGGTATCTTACTGAGCACAGAGTTCTCCATTTTAGCTAGACTCATTGGTCAGAAAGTTCAAATAATTCACCTATTTCTTCTCTCCTCGGCATGGGCATTACATAAGAATGCCACTGCACTGCTTGTAAGTGGATTCTGGAGAATAAAGTCTCAGGTTTTCATCCATTTACAGCAAGCATTTTATCTACTGAGTGACCTCCCTAGCCTTTATGCGCTAGCTTGATTTGAATCGGACTTACAAATATTTATGTAGAGTTCTTGCTCCTCCTGCTTTAATGTGATCAACTGAAAAGCAATTTCCTCCTAAAAAAAGTCTTCTTTTCTGGATTTCCTTCCTCCCTTGCCATAACCTTTTTGATAAGTGTTGTTTGAATATTTCTCAACTTAATCTTTACTATGCAAACTTGTGACCACCATTATAGGACATGCCACTAAGTTCAAGTAAGTACTGTATTCTTTGAGGCCATTTGAAGATGGTTTCAAGAGGAACTAAGTAAAATACAGAAGACAGTGTTTTCAGAGCACTGCACCCCTTCCTATGTCTCCTCCAAATTTCTGCCCCTACTCCACAAAGTTCTATGGACCTTGGGGAAAGTGATATAAATCTCTCATTTAAGGATTTGGGTGAGAACTCATCAGTTGCATTATTTATATTGAGCGTATTTTCTCTTCTGTCTAGCTTTTAGGATTTTTTTTATAGTTTCTCGGGAAAATTAATTAATATTATGGGTTAGATTGAGTAATCTTGAATTAAATGGCTTGAATTTTATCTTGGTTTCTCTTTTTTATTTAGTAATTGGAAAGTGGTGTATTAATTTTCTATATCTTGATTTCTACATCTGTAAAATGGAATAAATGGTAGTGTTAAGATGAATAAATTAATGTGTCTCAAAGATTCCAACAATGTTTGTTATTTAATAAATACCCACTGTGATGTAACTATCATCACAAGACAACTATTATTATTTGCCTTCATATTGAATGCATTACTTATATATGAATTATTCAAGATCAAATATTTAAAACAGAATTACTATATTTTGAAAAAGCCTACTAATGTACAAGATGTTAAATCAATGATTGAATATTTGATAAACGACCAAGATTCTTAAACCAAATCTCATAACTGAACAGACTATAATTAGAAAATATCTAGTTTAAGTAACTTTTGAAGAAAGTCTTTTAAATTGTTTAAAACATCTCTAATGCTATTAAGTAATATTTTAATAAACCAGGTTATATAATTTTCCAGTCTCAAGTGAAGGTATAATAATACCAGTAAAATAGATTTTATAATGTCATCTAGCAGAGATTATTTAAATTATTTTTGAAAAGTTAAGCAATTGAGATCAAAGGAATAATACACACAATTATTTCAGAATAAATGAGAAATAGGCTGGAGTTAGAATTTGTATTGGAATTATTAAATATTTGTGTGAGTATAGCTGCCATACACAGAATAATTTGCACTTTTAGAATTTCTGGATGTTATGGAACATTAGCAGACTCTCAACCGAGTTTGAAATATGAAAAAAGTATTTTCTAAATAATTGATATCATTCAGCCCTTTAATATCTGTTTTTAAACTTAGCAAAATTGTAATTTTTTTGTAATTTCTACTTTAGCAAATAATTATATTTACCTCTGATTATTGACTGAAAAAATGAATTAACTATTTGAATCATTAAAATGAAAAGAATTATCTAATTATCATCTTATTCTTAGAAAGTATTTTCTGAAAAATCAAGTGAACAATTAATTAAAAATCAGGAACACAAGGGTCTAAGAGACACAATTCATGAACTATTTCAGTCCACTTCACAAAAATAATACCCTCTGAGTCAAACAATTTGTGAAAAATGAGTCCTTGAGTAATAAATATTAAGAATATCTGAATCTCTTTGTTCTTAATCGGATAAACTTTTATAATACTGTAAACTAATTTGCTGTAACAAATATATAATCATTGGAATTCAGTTTAAAAACTATCTGAAAATATTAATATTCTTAATTAAAATAGGTTGCGCTTGGTTGGTAATGACATACAGGAAAAAATAAGCAGAAATATAATGTGTATTTGTTATTCTGAATTTTGATAATGATAGGTATGTGAAGAAGGGTATAGAAATCTTCTTTGTGGATTTATTCCTGTCTTTATTTTCTTTTACTTTTATTTTAGATTTGTAGATGCCTGTAATCTTTGTTCTAGTGTCCCTTCCACTCATATTGAATCATTATTGATTTAAAAGCCTTAAAATGCTGCATCTCTATAGGATGCAATTTAAGAACAGCATAAAAATACATAGTAAATGCTCAGTGGATTTCCAACATCAATGCGGGGGAACAGTAGCCTTTACAAATGGTGAGATGACAAAACCTGGTTTAATCCCCAAGGATACAAGAAACAAATAGGCAAAAAAAAAGAGTGCAAGAAGTAAAAATAGAAACAAAACACAGTGTACTTTTGTTGTTAGTTGTTAGTATCTACTTTTTTTTTTGAGGCAGATTTTCAAGATTTGGGGATATTCTGAGTTCAGAGAACTTTGAAATTTTTTTGTTTTGTTTTGTTTTATGAAAGGATTGTTCTGTATAGCCTTGGCTGTCCTGTAACTCACTTAGGTTAGCCATAAACTCATAGGAATCTGCCTGGCTCTGCTTCCCAAGTGCTGTAATCAAAGTCATGAGCCATCACTACAAAGCAGAATTCTTATTTCTTAATATATTTCTGTGAAGTGGAGACTTCCTTTCGAATGTTTTTTTTCTCTCTATTTTATAACCCTATTTTTATTTATTTTTTTCTCATCCTGACCAATGTTTCTCCTCCCTCCACTTCTACCAGTCATCCCTTCCTCCCCTACATCCCTATCCACTTTTGCTCCATTTCCCTTTAGCAAACATCAGGCCTCCCAAGGAGCTTCGGGAAAGGGGCTAGAGGTTGAGGAAACACATGCAGAGAAAGACCAACACACGGATCTCTAATCGCTGGTACAAAAGCCTCTCTTTAATAGCACCATGGAGGCTTAAATACCCTGCAGTCAATGACCAACAGGTGAAAATCCCATCCTCTGATCCTCTAGGCAAAGCACAGCTTTTAGTAACTTCAATTAGAAGGCTCTAGCAGGGAAGAGCATCTGAAGGCCAGTACTCAAGTGGTCCCAACAATAAAGTATAATGTAGGAATGAATATACAGTTAAGACTAGGCACAAACCCTCATTCCAAGGCTGGGGAAGATAACACAGGAGGAGGAAAAGGGTCCTAAGAACAGGTAAAAGAGACACTGCACCCCCAACTCACACTGTCAGGAGTCCCCCCCCACCCAGAAAACACAAACTAACAACCATAACATATATGCAGAAGACCTAATGTGGATCCAAACAGGCTTGGTGATTCCCACTTCAGTTTCTGTGAGCCCCTTTTTAGCCCTGCTTAGTTGATTTTGTGGGCCATATGGCACTGTCATTGAATGCTCAGGTTCCAACAATTCTTCTTCCTCTTCCATCGGATTCCTGAGCACCAAAGTAATTCACATTATTTTCAATTGATGGCCTTGTTTCTTCCATTTATACCCATAGCTATACTTATCTAAGGGCAGCTGAAATAATGCATTGACTTATAAATAATGCACTGACTTATAAAACCTTTTGCCAGGCTTCTGAGGGTTTAGGACAAGAGTCAGGGCAATGTAGTCTCCTGTTAATACTAAGCCTGACAAATGCATCTACTCTTCATCTTCATTATTTTAAATGTTTCAGTGTTATCTACATGCAGGCTTTGAAACATGTTAATCTCTTTAAGTATGTGCAGGCCCTCAATGCTTTTGATTATTCTGAGAACTAGATGTAGGTTTAACACTTTGAATGCTTGGCCAATATATCAGGAGACCTGAGAATTCTCTGTATTAGGCATTGGCAATGGACTTCTGGGGAATTTTTTGAAGAAGCTTCTATGTTTTATCCCGATAATGTCGTAGTGTCATGATGCAACAATTCATTGTTTTCCTGATAGGTTCAGTTCAAGGCCTCTCTGGCAGATCTAATGGAAGCAAATAGATTTTTCTTTTGTGGTTGTCAGTCTGAAATTGAATTTGAGATGCTTTTACTTCTTATATATGTTTTATTGAGGGTAGGTAAATATAGCTTAGGAAATAGAAGATGAGATTAAAAAAAGATAAGGAGTGAGGCAATTTTGTGCTTGTGTGAGTACGTGTGTGTTTCTGTCCTTATGTGTTGCAGGCACCCACGTCCACACCATATGAGTGTAGGTAATAAGACAACCTTGGGTGTCAGACATCACCTCTCACAGGGATTTTGTTGTTTACTACTATAAGTTAAAATAATAAATTTAAGTTAAAAAGGAAAGAAAAATCTGATGAGGTTTAATTTACTTGTGGTAACTTAGTTTAAAGTTGGTAATGTATAAAATTCTTAGCTAAATTTAGTTTCTTATTCCATGAATATTGTATCTTCTTTAATTTATTAAACATTCTTTAATTTCCAGCAATGTTTCAAAATTTTTTTGCATCCTCTGTAATGTATTGTTTATCTTATATATAAATATATATATTGTTAAATATTTGAGTTTTAGTGTATGGCTGCCAACTTTTTTTTCTGATTTTTCTTTTCCCAATTACTATGTATATAGTCCTATGTTTTGATTTTATATTCTACAAACTTTTTGAATCATCTTACTGATTCTAGTGGTTTTATGTAAATTTCTTCTGCTTTTAATATAATAAAGCTTCTAAAATATCCTTATAAAATTCTATACATATGTTATGGTCCATGAAAATCTACCTGAAAAAATGGTCAGATAAAGGCTCAATTTTTAAATTGACATCCATAGTCAAGAATTGTAAACAAAATTATCCAGTAGTAGAAATATAATCAATGAGAATTCTATAAAATTTTAAGGGAAATATAAACCTTTATCAAATTCAAATTCCCCAAACAATCTGTTCCATATACATATAGATGTAGACCACATTCCTAAATTCATTTTAAATTTTACCTAAAGAAAGCCCCAGTATTAAAGTAAAATGTTATATTCAGACATTAATTTGGTTATTAATAATGGCAAATATTTTTTTAACAGCAATGGAGTTCCTAAATTTTTTTATTAAGTAATTTTTAATATTTTTAAGGAGGGGCTCCCACCTCTGCTCTGCACCAGCCTGCCTCAGGATCTTCACCCGAACCTCCCAAGAAGCCACTAGGCAGCTTTGTAATGCCATGGAGCCCCTCTCAAGTCTTGGACCAAGTAAAAATAAAGCCTTTTTGATGTGGGAGTGTCATCTCTCTGTTGCTTTCATTGGTTAATTAATAAAGAAACTTCTTGGCCTTTGATAGGCCAGCCCTTAGGTGGGTGGAGTAGACAGAACAGAATTCTGGGAGAAAGAAAACTGAGTCAGGCAGTCACCATAGTTCTTCTCTCCAAGATGGACGCAGGTTAGAATCTTTCTGGTAAGCTACCACGTCGTGGTGATACACACATTAATAGAAATGGATGAATCGAGGTGTGAGAGTTAGCCAGTAAGAGGCTGGAACTAATGGGCCAAGCAGTACTTAAAAGAATACAGTTTCTGTGTAATTATTTTGGGTAAAGATAGCCGGGCGGCGGGACGCGGCCCTGACGCTCCTTACTACAGTTTTTGAAACAGAAAAAAAAAAAGCAAATATTTAAGAGTTAGCATTTCATTTAGAGAAAATATAAATCAAATAATAAATCATAGGAAACACAAGAAACACATAATTTTGGCTATATTACCACATTTTTTTAGTTTGCTCATTTGCCATAGAGTTTTCACAAAAGATAATTTACCCAGAGTATGTATTCTTATGGTTTGACTTCTTATAGGTTCTGACACAGACAAACCCAGCGAATAAAGCTCAGTAATGGATAATTGAATGTCCCAGACAATACTCTGCATTCTAAACAACATGATTTGCCCGTAATGATTTGGAAAATAAAATAAATAGTGTTGTACTGAAATTTATGTCTCACATAACTAGTTGGTATGCCAAAGAAACAGTAACTTAATCTGCCCTCCAGGAGAAACACTTGCTGTCTTAGCCTAGAGCCACTGATGCAGATTATTTTATTAGCCTGAAGATTATCAAACTGAGTTTACAAATGAGGGCATTAGCTGCTGTCGCTTCTGGAAACTGAACGCTATTTTCACTACAGTTCTGTATGACCAGAATATATTCTGCAGCTACTTTTTGTTTGTTTGTTTGTTTTATATCCAGAGCAACTTCGTATTCTAAATCTGGGTCACATATATTCAATTTTATACAGTCCTTTCCCTGCTGTGCAACTATCCTAATTTGCAAGAAGACAAATCCCAAACCAAACAAAACCAAACAAGAAAAAAAAAACTATTGGGGTTCCTTAGCTTCTGTAGTAGAATGCCTATACCCAGAATTATTTGGGTGATTCTTAAAAAATAAGGAATTATTGAAAACACTAAACACCCAAAATAATAAGACTTTACAGTTTACTTATTAGAGTAACACATCATAACATTAATTTCTTTCTGCTTCTGTTAGACAAGGATATTATTGTTTGCAACTGTCCCTTCTAACTGAAAATGATCAGTTTCAGTTATTATGGAGAAGTAAGGTTATAAAGATTCTTCAACAGTTAAAAGTGTTTATTACTTACTCTTGAAGAGAATCTGAGTTTATTTTGCAATAATCATATCAGGCCACCTGTAACCTCAGATCCAGGAAAACTGTCCTTCATGTGTGCCTAAACATATTCATATAAACATACACAATTTTTAGAAAATAAAATATTTGAAATGAGAGATAGAAAAGAGTTTCTCACCTCAGCAATAATGATATTTGTGAGTGGCTCTCTTTTTACTCTAGGGTGTTTAGCAGCATTCATGCCGTCCCTCCACTAGATGTCAGTAATACCTCTTCTATAGTTGTGACAATCAAAGACATCTATAAATATTGCCGAGTATCTCTGAGACTCAAAATCATCATGGAAGGAAATAACATCACTAGACAAAAAAGGATAAGGACTTCTGCATTCAGCTCAATAATTACATTCTTTAGTGAAAATGCCTATTTTATTTTTGCCACATACCTGTGTTTGATATTTTACAAAAAATTGAAATTTTACCTACAGTTAATCTTTTTCATTATAATCAAGTGTATTTTTTTATTTACATGAAAGGTGTTTTATGTGGCATAACAATTCAAAGGTCCAAATATTTCATTACCAACTATAAAACTACTGTGTAAGAAACATTATGGTATAAATGATAAATTCTAATTTGCTATAAATGTAGTAAAACGGCACCATTTTCTCTTAGAAACACCTGATAATGTATGTACTTTTACTACTGGAAAACATTACAGAAAGTCTGTGCACAAGTGTGACTTCTTACAAGTCTTACTAAAAATTTATTTTGAGATTAATCACATATTTCTATGCTAATGTGATGCATTTTCAAGGTATAAATATGATTTTCCTACACAAATATTTGTGTAAGAGATTTTTAAAAACTATGGATGAGATTGGACCATTAAAAACAGAGGCTTTGTATGGATAGTGCAAATTATAGTAAAATTTCAGAGGTTATGTCAACACGAACACGTTAGAGCACTGTAAGAAATTTTGAGTAAATGCTGTATTCTTAGTCTAATAATTTCCTGATTTTTAAGAAATAACTTGCCAGGTGGTATGATGGCTAATCTTGCTTGTTAGCCTAGCAACCATGTGTATAAGGAAATTAAGTTAAAGAATTTTTTCCATTAGATTGACTTCTGACCATGTCTGTGAGTCATTTCCTAAATTGCTAATTCATGTATGAGTTCCCAGCTCATTGTGAGTAGTGTCATTCCTAAAAAGGAGGGCTGGGCTATAAAGTAAATTTAGCTGAGCAAGTCAGAGAGGACAAGTTAGTAAGCAGCATTCCTCCATGTGTTTATGCTTCTAGCTCTTTATTAAGTTCCTGTTTTGCTTTAACTCTATGATGGACTGTAACCTATATGATTAAATAAACTCTCTCCTTCTCAAGTTGATTTTGTCATAACCTTTATTACAACAATAGAAAACAAACCAGAACTTTAAAGTTTTTTCACCAAGTGGCTACCCCTTTATCTCAGGGGACCAAAGCTCTTGTTGAGATGAATGCTAAAAGCAACTATGGATTTATTTTTTCTTTTATCATTGGAGACACTAGAGTCAAAGAGTTAAATAAAAGTGATGTTTAGGTATTTCCAGAAAGCATTTCTTATTAATAGTAAAGCCTTGAGTCAGTCAATAGCCACATTATGGGCAGTTAAAACCAGCATCCACTATGATTCCAAAATTAGAATTTTTCCATTCTAAGTAAAGTTGGCTTACTTAGCTCCCACTATGACAGGGATGAAGGGATTGAGATTCAGATACTGAGAGACCTGCCTAAAAAGACCAAGTCAGAAGCAGTAGATTTATCATTCTCTATCATTGTCAAAAATCCCGAACATCTGTAAAGGTTCTCCAATGAGCCTTGAAGTATTTTGTTATCCCTAGCTGCCTCCAGCATTTGTTTAACAATGAAATGCTGATGCCAGTTTAAGTGGCTCACTTTGTATTTCTCTTTCTTCTTTTCTTCAGACACCTGTCTCTCCCCTTCAGCTGTGGTTTGTTCTTAAAATAACCCACTGAGTTTAATTCATGTTGCTTGCATGTACGTGGGAGTGAGGTTATTTACTGGAGTATTGGCAACCTATCTGTGGTCACACTTTTGAAGAGAAGTGCATGTCTTTGTTCAAGTTATGGCTGGCCAGGAAGTGAAGAATTGTTTCCTGATGAAAAAAAAATATAATCTAGGCCATGCATTAAATTTGGAGGAGTTGCACATGATTCCCTCCCTCATCAAGACTTTCTATTTAATTCACTCAATTCTCTGATACTAGACAGACTTTAGTAAGTTGTAGGAGTCATTGAATAAGAAACACTAAGATCAGAGCTGATTACACTGCATCCTACTTCTATTGTGAAATCTTATTTTGTTTCTGGCACATGGTTAACAAACATAACAAAGCAATCATAATTTTGGTAAGAATATGTAGTCTAAAAATCTTCCAAAAAATGTTTCACCACCAGTTCTAAATAGTGGAGATTTAGTCTATAGTTTGTTAATCAGTTTCCATCACCATAACAAAATATCTGCAATAACTGAATGAAGAATCAGAAAGATTAATTTTGGTGAACAGATTGCAGGTTTTAGTACATTTTTGCTTAGGTTTACTGTTTAACACAGTTTGGAGGTAGCACACCACACCTTAGAACAGATGATGATTGCTGTTGCAGTAGTCCCTGAGAGGCAAAGGCAGAGACAGTGAGAAAAGGCTAAAGCCTTGATATTCCTTTTTAGATCAGGCAGTAAATAACCCAACTTCATCTATTTGATCTACTTTCAAAAATATATTTCACTTTCCTATATTCGTATGGGCTGGTGACCATCCTCTAAATACATTAACATTTAAGAGATATTTAACATCCAAACCATGACAACAAAATATCCAATCCACTTTATTTAGGTGGCAGGTTTCTATAGGCCCATACCCTTAATTTCCAGATTTTGGATACATATGGAGTTTGATCAAATGGGTCTCAAAGTCTATTCACCTCTGTGTTCACTGATGTCATCAAAACAAAAGTATAAATTCAGAAAGTCAAGTTTCATTTGAACTAATAGTTACATAGAAATAGAAGAAAAAAGGTGAGATAACACTCTTTTCTTGCAACTAAATTCTATCATCCTGATAACATCAGCATTTTAAGTTATAGGAAGAAAATCATCTACCTGAGAAGATACAAAGCAGCTTCTTTACATGTTTATTGATGTATTTTACTGTAAATGTCACATATAGAACTGTTGCCTTAATTTTCTCTCTAGCTAATCAGATTTATAGTAAACCTTCGACACATTTTGGAATGATCACACATTGTATTAGGCAGACTGAAAACTTAAGTGAAGTATTCTGGCAACCAGCAACTTTATCACAAGCTTTCACCCAAATCAGTGAACTACCTTGGCATTCAATACATCAAAGAACATAGCTCAAGAAGTTTAGATAAAAAATGGCAGCTTCTTCTTCCTGGAAAATGCCAATCTTAAGGTCACTAATTAATCTGCCATAATGGTTTCAACTTCCTGAATAAACTGTAATTTTTTTTTGAATCTCAACCTTACAGACCCAAGGATTAAGATTTTTGACACACAAATGTAAAATGAATGATGTTTCACATTTGTGTGGACTGAGAATTTAAAACAAACATGACATTCTCATTATATTCCATTCCTTAATGCCTTTAGAAGCAACAATCGAGCAAGGAACTCAGGACCGCAAGGGGTGCACCCACATACTGAGACATTGGGGATGATCTATCTGGAACTCACCAAGGCCAGCTGGACTGGGTCTAAAAAAGCCTGGGATAAAACCGGACTCGCTGAACATAGTGGACAATGAGGACTACTGAGAACTCAAGAACAATGGCACTGGGTTTTGATCCTACTGCCCATACTGGCTTTGTGGGATCCCTTACCAGACCTGGAAGGCGCTGGGAGGTCCTTGGACTTCCCAAAGGGCAGGGGACACTGACTGCTCTTCAGGCTGATGAGGGAGGGGGAGATGATTGGGGAAGAGGGAGGGAAATGTGAGGCGGTGGCAGGGAGGAGGCAGAAATCTTTAATAAATAAATAAATTAAAAAAAGAAGCACCAATCTGATCTTTTAAACTTATAATGTACATTACCTTAAATTAATTCTTCATTATGGTAGTTAGTAATTGGTTTTCTCTTGTTGGATATTGATGGGAAATTAAGAGCAAGAGACTCCATTGATAATTTTAAGAACTATTGTCTCATTTTGTTCTGTAGTATGCCAGAGAAATGTTCCTTATTACTCAGTAGGGGTTTATTTTTGTTAGTGCCCATCAGACTAGATAACTAATGGAAATTTCCCTTTTCTCCTTGACAATCTGATATGTTGTCTTTGATTTCTAATATCATCAATTTTCCTATCAAAACAATCGACTCTATTTGGCTTAATTGAACTGAAAATAAAGTTGTCTAAAGAAACTTGACATCAAAAGAACAAATAATCCAATAAAAAAATTAGGTACAGACCTAAATAGACAACTCTCAACAGAGGAATCTAAAATGGATGAAAGACACTTAAGGAAATACTCAACATCCTTAGCCATCAGAGAAATGTAATTCAAAACAACTCTGAGATTCCGTCTTATACCTAACTGAATGGCCAAGAGTAATAACACTGGTGACAGCCTATACTGGAAAGGATGTGAAGGTAGGTGAACACTGTTCTATTGCTGGTGGGAACACTAAATGATACAGCCATTTTGGAAATCAGTATGGTGATTTCTCATAAAATTAGGAAACAACATACCTCAAGACCCATCAATACAACTTTTGGGTGTAACATGAATGGGCCTGCTTGTTGGGGTTTCTGTCCCGCCCAGTACCCCACAGCCGGCAAGCCCCAAGGAAAATTACACAGAGATCTCTATAAGTTATAAAGCTGATTGGCCCATTAGCTGAGGCTACTTATTAGCTCTTGTAGCTTATATTAACCCATTATTCTGATCTATTTTTGCCATATGGCTAGGTACCTTTTTCAGCTGGCAGGTCACATCCTGCTTCCTCGGTGGTCTGTGCAGGACTGGGAGGAATCAACTTCCTCCTTCCCAGAATTCTCCTGTTCTCATTGTGTCATTTCTACTTCCTGTCTGGTTTTCCCACCTATACTTCCTGCCTGGCCAATCAGCATTTATTTAAACCATGATTGACAGAATGCAGACAATTCTCCCGCACCATTTGGGTATATACCCTAAGGTTGCTCAATCATAGCACAAGGACATGTGCTCAGTTATGTTAATAGTAGCATTATTTGTCACAGCCAAAACCTAGAAACAATCTTGATGCCCCTCAGATAGAGAATGAATAAATAAAATGTAGTACATTTATACAAGGAGCATTACTCTGCAGTATAAAAGAAATGGCATCTTGAAATTTGCATACAGATAGATTGATCTGGAAAAAAACATATTGAGTGAGGTAACCCTGACCAAGAAATACAAATATAATATGTACTCACACATAAGTGGCTTTTAGTCATAAAGCAAAGAAAAACTAGCCTACAGTTCACAAACCAGAGAACCTGGACAACAAGGAGGACCTTAAGAGAGTCATACATAGTTCTACATAGAAAGGAGAAAAAGGTAAGTAAATTGGAAGTGGGTGACATGGGAGAGGGAAGAAAGGAAGAAGGGAGTTAGGGAGGGAAGTAGAGAAAGATGTATAGCTAAATAAAATCAATAGATGATAGAATACTGGTAAGAAAACATAGTGGCAGCTACCAGAACCCTGAGCTGGCTGAGAAAAACATGGAAGCTCCAAGGGGTAATGTGTCAGTGGAAAGGGAATTGGAAGGGCTTCATGCAATAGGTTAATAACAACCAAGAGAAAAAAAAAAACATGATGCTTTTAAAGTGTGTAAATGTGCAATTGGAATGAGAGGTGACAAAACAGAACTGCACGTGGAAAAATGACAAATCTATGTCTTTCACTGCCCCATCTCAGTCAGCAGGCTGTCTATGGCGCTCCTATAAAACAGGTTATTGCTAATTAGGGCTAGTCATAGGCTCAGCCATTTGCTCTAGGCATGGAGCCTCCAAGGCAGCAGCTTGAACTGATTGCACAGTGCTGCATGCAGGTTACAAGCACAGAGGTGCTGCTGAGTTGTTGGGACATGTGCAGTGGACTGGACCTTCCACGGAGACATGCCATAACTTAATAGGCTTGTCCTTGGCCTGTCAGCCAGCAACCAGCATGGAGACTCTGCAGCTGAAGCCCATGTTGCTTGCCCTGATAGGGGACAGAAGCGTGGCATAGCAGAGCTTCCCTCAGGCTACAATACAGAGGCCAAGCCTGGGGAGACTTGAAGTGGAAATGTGCAGAAGTCAGGGTATCTTGGGTGAAATTCTGTGGGAGCCCCTGAATTCTGCCTAGATAGCTTTGTATGAAAATATTTGTATGGATTCAAGGATTTTGCTTCCTCAAGCATCATAAATACTGCACTATTGCTGAAATACTCATCTTAGATATCATCACCATGATTCTGGTTAAAACCAGGATATCCAAGATGAGTATTTCAGCAATAGTACAGTATTTATGGTGCTTGAGGAAGCAAAAACCTTGAATCCATACAAATATTTTCATACAAAGCTATCTAGGCAAAAAGGAGAAAAAACAACCAACAAAACAAACAAAATTTAAAACAAAATGGAGACTCAACAAGGCATTGGCAGCCTTGATGAGCTACTCATGATGGTAACTGGGATCCTGTAGCCTCAACCTCCTTCTCTCCCAAGACTGAAGACTCTGGTGCCTCTCCTATAGCCTGGCCTGGTGAAGCAGGATAGAGAGAGGACCACCAGGAAAAGAGGACAGAGCAGAGCTAGACAGGGAGTACTGGATGGAATGCTGTGAGAAAGAAGGGCAGAGTCAGGGAGAAGCCATGGGGCCACAAATGGAGACAGTTGCGCTAAAATTTTGCTAGTAGGCCACAACCTCGGGGTAATGCACAGATTAATGGAGATGGGTTAAATTAAGATGTAAGATTTAGCTAATAAGAAGTTAGAACTAATAGGCCAAGCAGTGATTTAATTAATACAATTTTTTGTGTGATTATTTTGGGGCTGAGCAGCCAGGAACCAACAAGTGGCACCTCCTTCTACAACTAAGAGTTTGGTTTGAGGTCTATGGTTTCTGTTATACTATTGCTGCTGGACCCTCGCTGGAACTGCTCTTGGTTATCATGATGTTGCTCTGTGTTGTGGAGATAATGCAGCTTCAGGTCTGCAGGACAGGTCCCTTCATGTGCTCCAATAGATCACAGTTGAAATAGATTTTGAAGTGGTCCAACACATAAACATGCTTCAGTGCCTGGATATTTGCAGAGTTGGTCAGTTCACCAGCTCTCTTTTGTCTTCACACCAGACTGAGCTCTCCTGCATTTCCTTGGCTAGTTCAGCCCTAGCAACTATGAGCAAAGGACTGGGTCAGTTCGCCTGTGTTCATGTCCTCAGATTCTGTTGTTCAAAACCTACACCTTCAAGGCCTACTCTATTGTTTTGCTCAGGTGTGGAACAGGGGCCATTCTCTCTAGTGCTGCAGCTGATGAGAGGCAGGGACAGCTCTCCCAATCTTAGGCTTCAGAGACAGTTTTCTCACCTACTTTAAGCGTTGCCCTTTTCCATGTCAGATGAGTAATGGGGACAGTTCTCCCATGCTCTCAACATAGGGGTTGGCTCACCCACATCTCCACTAATGGGGCTGGCTCTACTGTGCTTCCCACAGGATTTGCAGGGAATGTGCTCCCTAGTGTTACAGCTGGTTGTGGGCAGGAAGAGAACTTCTGTTCTCTTAAGGTTTCAAGACCAGCTATCCCATCTACTTCTGGCATTGGTGGGGTAGTAATACTTAAATTTTATAGTTAAGAAAATTTTGAGTAACTTTTCCTCTGGATGATAAATGATTAAATTTTAAAAATGAGACTTCTGAAAGATGGCAATTCGTTCTCTTTAGAATTGTAGAGAATTTAACTCAAATTAGTTATAATTTTTGAGAGCCTAGCAGACACAGGTGCATGACTTTTACAGGCTCTAGTAATTTAAATTACTTAATATATTATGTATAATTTAAAATAACTTTCCAATTTCAGGGTTATATAACAGAAAGAATCAAAGTCAGCATGGGAACAGTAGAGATACTCATGTTAATCACAAAAGTAGTAGTGGAACGAGTTCCAAGGACAAGTTATGGAACCATCCTAGATGTCCATCAGCACATAAATAGATAAAGAAAATATGTTCTGTAAACATAACGGTGTGTTTTTCATCAATAAAGAATTTTCATTATATTACAATTATATTACATTTGGCAAAGTTCATGGAACTGAAAATCAAGATATTATATAAAATGAACCAGATTCAGAAGTTTTTTTTTTTTATTTTTCTTTCTGTGTGTAACTTTAAGGCAAAGGTGTTAGGACATGAAGAATTTTAAACATACTGAAAGTTAAATGAATTAGGTAGGAGTTTTAAGTAAAGAATGAATAATATGTGACATTTGTAAGAATGGTATATCCCAATAGTACTGCAAATTCTTTTACCATTCAGTTTCCTTGTCCCTCTGGGGAAATTGTTTCAGAATAGTATCTTCCATTATTTTAGGTGGAAATACAATTTATGTGAATAAGTAGTATAGGATTAAAAATTTAAAGAATTGTAAAAATATAGGATTTTTTTTGCTTTTCTCTTCTTGAAGAAATAAGTTTTAAAATATCATTTAACACAGTTAATTTTGACAAAAAGTTCTCATGAATCCATTGTATATGAGAAATACATGTAGTCTGTCATTTATTATCATAGAATAGAGAGCAAGTGTCTGATTATTATTTTAAAGTATGAAAATAACTTGAAGAGTTCAAACGGTGTTAAAATGGATTCAACCAATTTTACTAGTAGAATGAGCTATGTGAATTTTAATGTGCTTTCCTAAAGAATAGAGATAAGAGGGCTGAGTGGATAGCTGAGAACATAAACTTTTCTTCTTGAAGCATTAGAAACTGAGTTTGAGACCAAGAATTCATGTGTGTTCTTATAATGCTTAGGCTATTTAGGTGAACACAGTAGATTCATGGAACAGGAGGAAATGGACAGATTAGTTGGGTCACAGACCTGCCAGATTACCAGCAAGTGAGAGTCCCTGAGGAAAATCACCTAAGATTGTTCTCTGGCATTTGACGACCACATAGTTTCACATATATAAGCATATACATCAGATGCACAAATATACAGACAAAAACATGGACAAAATGTACATATACAATGTTAAGACTGGAAAATTGAAAACTGAAAACTTGAAAGTGTTATATAAAAAGCAAATATTTGGCAGATGGATATCTAGAAAACAAACTTAGCTGATGCAGCTTGGCAGCATTAAGGAAGAGAATAGAATTTTCCTATAACACCATTCCTATGTCCTTACATTCCTAAGTTTCAGCCATAGTACTGGACTGTTCAACAGTATAACATGGAAAACAATAACACATATGTACATGTATTTAATATTTACTAATGCCTTAGAAAGAATTCTCTCATCACATAGATTAAAAATTAGGCATTTTTAATAACAAATAATTCTTTTGTAATCTCACCTCACTTAATTTAAGAAATAAGCTCTTATATGAATTTGTATTTATTTCTTCTTTGTTTTTCTTGCAGATGCACACCTTACATATTCACTGCCACAACTGTGTTGATTAATGTTGTGTTTCTTCAATATGCCAAAAATTAGTACTATCTGTTGTTCTATATATTGAATCTTGATTACTGCTATTTAAATTAAGATTCAATATCAAATAAATATTAAACATATTTATGATATCATTCCACCTTTCTCTTTAGAATCATTTTATGCCTGTAAATCAATATTTCTACACCTTTAAGTATTTTTTATTTAATTTTAAGATTATACTGTAATTATAACAATTTCCAATTCCATTACCTTCCCCTAAAGCCTGCAATATACCATTTAATTGCTCCTTTTCAAATTATTGATCTATTTTTCATTAATTGTGATTGCATATATCTATTAATATATGTGTACACTTGGTTATTTATTCCTAAATATAACTTGCTTATTCTGTATAATATAATATTTTATATTAACATATATATATATATATAATATTTTAGCTCAAAATGAAGTTTTGGTTATTGAATTAGATTTGTTTTTTTTTTTTTTGTTCTTGTCCTGGAACTAGCTCTTGTAGACCAGGCTGGCCTCGAAATCACAGAGACCCTCCTGCCTCTGCCTCCTGAGTGCTGGGATTAAAGGCATGCACCATCACCGCCCAGCTTAGATTTGTTTCTCTTAAATATAGCAGACTCTAAATAATGATGCTCAGGAATCACATATTTCAAAGGACAGTCAAGCATCATTTAATTTTTTGATGATTTTGGACAAATATTTTCTTCTCTGCATACATTAAAATATATTGCAGATGATTTCAAGTAGACTTTATAGTACAGAGTCTTTACAATGTGTGTGATATGGTGATAGGTGTTAATCATTCCCTTGAAGACATTAGTACCATTAGAGACTATGGAAACTTCAGCACCAGTATTTTGTTGACAAATGGAACTGTTTGCTGGAGGTGCTAATTATTTGTTGCTGCCACAGTATGCGTTATTGAAGGGCAAGTTTGTGTGTGCTTTCCATAATTGTCTCTACCACTACAACTTCATTATGATAGTCAAGGTTTCAACTTAATTATTTCCTTGAAGATTCATATTATGTGTAAAGAGAGAATAGGAAATGTTTTGTGTTTGTGTGTTCTTTGTTTTGTTTTGTAAAGAAGACAGGAAGGAAGAAGAAAAAGAGGAAGAGAGGTAGACAGATTAAGCGGGTGGGTAATTCTTGAGGATTTCCTAGAGTAAACTTTCAGAGTTAGAGTAACATAAATCCATGAATATCCTAAAATCTGGAAACAGTGAAATATTTTCATGTAGCACAAAATTTAGAAACTCATCATGACAATACATTCATATTGACTTATATTCAGAGTACAGAACAAGATTTAACAAATAGTTTCAATGTAAGGTGTGAAGGTAAAACTAGGTCAGATTCAATAAAACAGTAAAGTGATCCTGACAGTTCAACACAGACACATATGTATTTAGGAGCTGCATGCATCCATACTAAGGATTATTGTATACCTCCAGTGTGCTCATATAAGCTTCAAAAAGAGAGAGATAGATTTTCAAATGATGATACACTGATGGTGAGTTTATTTTTAGCCTGGCATAATAGGACCTTATAATCTTGTTAAATTAGATTTAGCTATATGAGTCACTTAATGCCTACATGTAATAAAATGTAAAGTTTATTGTACTATCAATTTAGCTGTCCTAGTTAGTTTCTCATTACTATGATAAAATAATATGACTAAAAGAAACTTTGAGAGGAAAGGATATATTTTGGCTTATAGTTAAGCATTCATAATCATGGAAAGCCAAGGCAGGCATTAAAGGCATGAGCTTGAGGTAGAAATGAGGAGGAATGCGGCTCACTAGCTTCCTTCCCTGGGCTTGCTCATCTACCTGTCTTTCATCCCAGACCTAAATGATGAAGAATGTCACTGCCTACCATGGCCTGGGTCTCTCACATCAATCACCAATCAGGGAATAATCTTCCACACAAAGCTACATACCAATCTGTTGGCATTACTCCCTCAATAGAGATTTGCTTTTCTTAGATATGTCTAAGTTTCTGAGATGTTGACAGTAACAACATGTGGCAATGGTAGTATGAAATGATGAAAACTAATGAAGGAAGTGGATATTTAGTCTACCCTATAAATCAACTTCCCATATTTATTGTTCTACTAACAAAATGAAGTAAGAATAAATTCAAGCCTCTTAATATCAGAACCAGAATTGTCATTGAATATTATTCAATTTAAAGTTATATAATTTGAGAAAGCATGCTATTTCTACTATCTCTGTGTTAGCAATAAAATAATGTCTTTCTTTAAGTATAAGAACATTAAGCACCACCAAGATATATTATTATGAATTTGCAAAATAAAAGAAAATAACACAGCAAGTTTTCATTTTTGTATCTTAAATAAGTGAAGCAACAATAGTTTTATATGTTCTTCATGGGTCTGATGAATCTTAAATTATGTATTTGCCTGACTCTTATTTACTACTGCTAACATTTCTATAATATAGGTATTTCATCTCCTGACAATGTTAATCACTTTTAAATCACTGTACAACACTTGTGACTATCTATAATTTATTTGACAGACTCCTTTATTTTCCCTTCATCTAAACTAGAACATTTATGATAAATTCTATAGAACAGAGATCTTGTATATATTCTTGCTTGTTCTATTTCAATCTCCAACCTACTATGCATGGTTATTTTTGTATTATGCAGCTCAAAGAGCACAGTTAAAACTACTGATGGTGGGAAGAATAGCTATAGCCCTTTGTTATGACTTTATTATATGTCCATTTACAATTGTGGGGCTTAGAAAAATGTTCTACATATAATAATTTAGAAACGAACTATTTTCTTTGTCCCTTACTTTGAAAATGAAATCTAAAACTGGGCACATGCTAGGTAAGTGCTGTACCAGGAAGCATTGTCCCCTGTCATCTGCCTGTCCCCAAATCTGAATGCTTTAATGTGGTGTCTGCATTAGATTAGATATTGTAGATTCAAATGGAAGAAAAGTAGTTCTGCTTACCTATTGTTGTTGTTTCTAAAATATGACTTCAAAGGGAATAATTTCATTGCCTAAAGCCAGATAATAAGTTCTATAATTGAATTGACAGTTTAAGCGCTGACCTTATCTCAAAGGAAAACTTGAAAAAACCTTTTTCTCAGATGGATTTACAGATACCATAAAATATTCAGGCTCTTTATGAATTCCTTTTTTTCCAGAGAGGCTCCTTTAAGGTTTGTTTTAACTAGCTTTTATCTGTTAGAATGTGAGCTCAATAGCTTGCTCCCAAGCACTCTCAAAATTAGATAGCTGAGAACAAGGCACTGTGTACAACCACAACGACCTCAAAAGGGAAATGTATTTCTTTTGCTATGGGGCTTTCTAAACTAGTTATTTGCAGCTCTGTTGGAAATATCACTCTTCATGCAATGGGTTAAGAACTACATTGCTAACATATAGTAGAAAGGTATTAAAGGTCGTGGTAGATTACTTTTCTGTCTAACAGCTTGAACTTTGGGTAAAGAATCTGAACATATGTTTTTTTTTTTTTTACTTGTATATAGGCCACTGATCTGACTCTGGCAATATACAGCTTCACTCTAGAAATATATTTTTTGTCCCTTTGGTTCATTTAATCCATTTCTTACATTTATATTTTTCTCTTGCCTTGCTCTATTGTATACTGCACAATTCTTCTCCAGCTTTTCCTATTTCTTTTATAAAAGTTTGGTACAACAAAGGCCTGCAGTAGACCATGAAAATACTAAGCTTCAACATAAATAGAAAAACACATTAGTCACAGATCAAGTTTTCATTTCATTTCCAAAGAAGAAATTTTTTATAATAATATTCACCTTGAGGTTGGAAAGATTACTAACAGGTTACAAGCCTGTACATTTTTTTCTTTTATTAAAAATAGATTATTTAAAAAAATAGATTATTTTCTCATACAATATAACCTAATTGGTGTTTTCCTTCCTTCTAATCTTCCTTTTTTTAACCTCATCTTTCATATGGATCTATGCCCTTTCTGTCTCTCATTAGAATGGGAAAAGATTCTCAGAGGTAACAACCAAATACAGCAAAATAAAATATAAGATGAGGCAAAATCTATTACATTGAAGCTGTACACAGCAACCCAACAGAAGGAAAAGATTCTCAAGAGTAGTCCAAAGAATCAGATACCTACTTGCTGTCATAGTTGAGATTTCTATAAAAATATTAACCTAATAGCTATAATGTATTAGCATAAGACCTGGTACAGACCCGTGTAGTCTGTGTGTTTGCTGCTTCCACCTCCACGAACTCGTAAGAGTCTTGTTTAGTTTCTTTATATGGTCTTGTTATTCTGGTGTCCTCCATTCCCTTTGATTCTTATAATCTTTTTGCCCCTTCTTCAATGGAATTACCTGAGGTCTGAGGGGAATAACTTGATGGAAACCACCAATTTAAACTCTCCATCTGTGGGTCTCTGCATCTGGTCCTATCTGCTGTCTGAGAAGCAATCTCTGGTGGTGAGTAGATAAGGTATTGATTTATAAGTATAGCAGAATAATATTGGGAAAATATTTTTTAGACTAGTATTATATTGTTTTACCCTAGGTCTCTGGGATATGTAGTATCTGGTTCTTGGTCTCTGGGATATATAGCATCTGGTTCTTGTCTACCTAAGAAGTAATGGGTATGGGTTACTTCTCATTGGATGGGTCTTAAGTCAAATCAGGCATTGGTTGGCTTCTCCTGCATGTTCTGTGCAACCATTGCCCTAGCATATTTTCCAGGCAGGACAGATTGTAGGGTAAATATTTTGTCATTGAGTTGTGTCAATGTTTCTCTTTCAGCAGCCTGCAGGTATCTTTCCACACTGAAGAGATTAGGAAGTAGGGGTAAAGGCTCCATGTAGGTATCAGCTTGATTTCTCAGTGTTCACTGAGTTGTATGGATGGGGTCCTTGGCAATGAGTCCCTGCTGTCAGTTTGTTGAGAACAGTTCTTTGACTTGGAACTAGCCATGGGACTGCCTTGACCAACAACTCATTTAAGCTCAACTCAGTTGAAAGCTCAGCTCACTAAAAGCTTTGCCTGACTACAAGAGATAGCCAGTTAAGACTCTGTCTTCCATTACGTGGAGTCCCTATTTGACTCTTCTTCATAGATCTCAGGAAGTTTACAATGTACTACATTTCCACACCATCCACAAGTGCTCCCAAACAACAAATGTCTCTCACTGTACTTTCTCCCTTCATTCCAGTCCCTCTCCCAAACCTGAATTTTCTAGCTTCTAAAACAAAAACCCCCTATTTGAACTGTAAAATCAATTCTATTTCCACTCCCTGGGGAAATCAGGAGTCTTGTGCTCCCTCAATTTCTCCTTTAGAAACTCTTTGCATCTATAAATTATAAATTGGTTTTCTGTTATTAGTTGTTTTTCATGCTTAGCTCTTTTGGGGTACCCACCACACAGTTTACAAATAATTAAACAGATGTAGGCTTATTATTACTTATAAATGCCCAGCCTGCTGTGGGAAGACCTTCAATATATGTGTTACTTTTATGGGTTAATGAATAAAGAAATTGGCTTGGGCCTATAAGAGGACACATAATAGAGCAAGGCAGTAATTCCAAGTGGATATAGAGGAGAAAAGAAAACAGAGTCAAGAAAGTGCAGTAGGAGACAGATGCAGGAAATTTATCCAGTAAGCCACAGCCTTGTGGCGATACACAGAATAATAGAAATGGTTTAATTTAAGATGTAAGAGTTATCTAATAAGAAGCCTAAGCTATTGGCCAAACAGTATTGTAATTAATATAGTTTCTGTGTGATTATTCATGCCTACACGTAAAGCAGTTATCCAGTGACAACCTGAATAGGTGTCAATGGTATGGTATACAAATTTTAATTTTCAAAATTCTACAAAGTGGAACAATCCATATGCCAGATTTTATTCCTTTTAGTACCCTTTGGGTTACTCTCTACAGGTAGTGGTTTTTGGTTATAGAAAGAGCAAGTAGGACATCTTTTCATAATCTCTTTAGCTTGGTGTCATGTAATAGAAAACTCTTTTTTAAAAATTTTGCTGTTGATATATTATTTTTCATAAAATTTTGAGGCCTTGACTTGTTTCTTTTAAGTTTTTCTTAGCTTAAATTAACCCAACTTCCTTTAGTCTCTTGGATTTTTCCTTTCCTTACTTCTGCATATCTTTCATTCACTCTCAATCTGTGGCTAGCTAGGTGGCTTGGTGGTTAGCCCATGATGTCCTCCTCTCCTTGTTCTATTGCTCTTTCTTCTCCAGATTTCTTCTTTGATTTATACTCTTTTCCTGCCAGCCCCACCTATCCTTTCTTCTGCCCCAATATTGGCTCTTCAGCATCAGGTATTTTAGGGAAGCAAAGAACCACAGCTTCATAGAGTTAAACAACATAAACAAAATCAACAAATATTTGCACCATTTAACAAATGTTCCAGATCATAAACAAAAGTACCATAACTTAAAATAATATTCTAAAACAGTCATCATTTACATAACAGCTAATATGGCCTTTTTTTCAGAGTGAGGTTGGATATTTATTTGGTGGGTTATGGAAGGAGAAGAGCGGGGGCGGGGAGGGAGACAGTTAATATGGTCTTATAAGTGAATATATACTATATTTATATTTCTAAGTATTGTTTACCCTACTCTGCATGATTTTACTAGTCCCAAACATTTACCAGCAAGTTTGATAATGTCATTTTTTTTTTTAGAAAATGGAAGGTACCACATTGCCTTCATTCGTGCTTCCATTGAGCATCTAGTTGTTTTTCACGTTTTGACTATTATAAATAAAGCTAGAATAAACATGGTTGAGCAAGCATCCTTGACATGAGAGGAAATGATGATATATTTGGGTATGTGCCCTAGTGTAGTATAGCTGCATCTTGTGGTAGACCAATTCCTAACTTTCTTAGTAACTACCACAATGATTTCCACATTTTCTTTACAACATGGTACTCTTACCAGTAATGGATGAGTATTCCTCTCTTTCTTTGTCAACATAAAATGTCACTTGTGTTCCTGATCTTTTTTTTTTTTTGAGACAGGGTTTCTCTGTAGCTTTTTGGTACCTGTCCTGGAACTAGCTCTTGTAGACCAGGCTGGTCTCGAACTCACAGAGATCTGCCTGCCTCTGCCTCCCTAGTACTGGGATTAAAGGCGTGCACCACCACCGCCCGGCTCTATTGTGTTCCTGATCTTAGACATTCTGACAGGTATAAGATGGAATTTCAAAGTAGTGTAATTTCCATTTCCCTGATGACTAAGGATGTTGAACATTTTTTTTTTCTGAAACAAGTTTTCTCTGTGTGGATAAGCTCTGCCTATCCTGGAACTCACTTATAGACCAGGCTGGCCTCACACTACCAGAAATACACTTGCTTCTGCTTCCCAAGTGCTGCAGTTAAAGGATGTTGAACATTCTTTTAAGTGTTTTCTAGCCATTTGAAAAAACACTATGATGAATTCTCTGGTGAGGTATTTGATCCACTTGGACTTGAGTTTTGTGCAGAGTGATGACTATGGTTCTTTTGCACTCTTATACATGAAGACATTCATTTTGACCTGAATCATTTGTTGAAGATGCCGTCTTATTTTCAGTGTATATTTCTGGCTTATTCATAAAAATATCCCTATTTCATATATGTTTGGATATTTATATGGGTATTTAGTTTGATTACATCTAACAATGTTTTTGTTTTTATGATAATATCATGCAGTTTTTATTACTATACTTCTGTAGTATAACTTGAAATCAGGAATGGTGATACCTTTAGAAGTTCTATTATTTGCTGGATTTTTGGCTATTCTAGGTTTTTTTTTGTTATGAAGTGATAAGTGTCCTTTCAAAATTAATAAAGAACTGTGTTAGAATTTTGCTGAGGATGGCATTGAATTTGTAGGTTATCTTTGGTAGGAAGGATATTTTTATTGTGTTAACCTTACAGATACATGTGCAAGCATGATCTTTTCATCTTCTGATATCTTTTCCAATTTCTTTTATCAAAGACTTGAAGATTTTATCATGCAAATCTCTTACTTTCTTGGACAGAGTTACCGCAAGATATTTTATATTATTTGTGTCTATTATCAGAGTTCTTGTTTCCAAATTTCTTTCCTAGTCCATTTTTCATTTATAAATAGAAGGGCAAATAACTTTTATGAACTAATTTTATGCTCAGCTTCTTCACTAAAGGTGCTTTTAAGTTATATGATTTTCCTGATGGAATATATAGGATCACTTACAAAGACTATAATCTGCAAACAGTGATACTTTGACATCTTATTTTGCAATTTGAATCCCCTTGATCTTCATCAGTTGTCTCATTGTTCTAGTTAAGACTTTGTGTACTATAATGACTTAGAATGGAGAGAGTGGACAAACTTTTCTTCTTCCTAATTTCAGTGGAATTACTGTGTTTTTTCTGCCATTTAATTTGATGTTGACTATAGGCTTTCTGTAAATTCCTCATATTATATTTAGTTAATATCCCTTTTATCCCTAATTTCTCCAGGAGTTTATCATAAGGAGTTGTTGTATTTTGTGAGAGGCCTTTTCTGCATCTAATGAGATGATTGTAAGGTATTTTTTTTCCTTTCAGTTTGTTTATATGGTAGATTATATTTATTGCTTTTTTTCCTGCATCTCTGGGATGAAGTCTCCTTTATAATGGTGGGGAACATTTTTGTTGTGTGTTTGAATTCATTTTGTATTTTGGGGGGGACTTTTGAATATGTGTTCATAAGGGAAATTGGTTTATGATTCTCTTTTTAAATTAATCTTTATGCAGTTTGCTCTTATGTGCATCAAGGCAAAAGTAGTCTCATATAATGAATTTGTAAATGCCTTTTTGTTTCTATGTCATGGAATATTTTGAGGAGTATTGGTGATAACTATATCCCATGAAACCCTGGTATAATTCTGCACAAATGTCATCATGTAAATAGAAGGATTTTGATGCCTTCTATTTAAATAGGTGTTATAAGTATGTTTAAATTGTTTAACTGGTCTTGCTCAAACTTTGGTAATGGTACCAATAAAGACTGTGCATTTCTTTTAGATTTTCCAATTTGACAGAGTACAGGATTTTAAATTATGTCTTCATTCCCTTTGTGTCTGCTGTTCTGTCCCCATTCTCCTCATGAGTTTGCTAATTTGGATAATTTCTTTCTGTCTTTTAATTGGCTTGGACACAGGTTTGTCTATCTTAGTGATTTTTTTTATAGAAGCAACTGCTTGTTCTTTGGTTTTTGTATTATTCTCTTTGTTTCTATTTTATTGATATCAGCTCTATTTTATTATTTCCTCTTATCTACTTCTGTTGGCTGTGATTACTAGTTTTTGTTCTAGAACTTTCAGTTGTGCTCTTCCATTGGTAATATGAGATCTTTTAATTTTTTTGAGGCAGGTACTTAGAGCTATGTACTTTCCTGACAGATCTGATTTGAATATGTCCTAAAAATTTGGGCATGATCTCTATCACTTTTTACTGACTTTTAGAATGTCTTCTATTTCTTTATTTCTGTCTTGACTGATTTTTTTTATTCCAGAGAGATTTGTTTAGTTTTCATGGCTTTGCAAATTTTTTTTCTTCCTGTTGTCAATAACCAGTTTTAATTTGTGGTGGTCTATTAGAATGCAAGGAGCTATTTCAATTTCTCTTTTTTATATCTATCAAGACTTGATTTTTGATTATTTTGGAGAAAGTTCCATTTAGTTCACAGAAGAAGCTATATTCTCTTGTGTTTGGTTGTAATATTTTATAAATATCTGTCAGGTCCATGTGGTTTATAACATCTCTTAACTCAAGCATTTCTCTGTTTAGTTTAGTTTTTGTCTGGATAGCCTGATAATTGATAAGAGTGGATTATTGAAGTCTCTAGCCATTAGTGAGTGAGGATCAATATGTGATTTAAGATCTAGTATTATATATTTTACATCCCAAGAACCCTTGTATTTGGGGTATAGATGTTAATGATTGAACTGTTATCTCAGTGGATTTTTATATTTGATGAGTATGTAGTGTCCTTCCCCATTTCTTTTGATGTGTTTTGATTTAGTTATTGAAGTGGCTACATCAGCTTCTTTCTAAGGTACATTTGCTTAGAATGTCATTTTTCAACGCTGTTTCCTGAAGTAATGACTATCCTTTTTGTTAGGGGTGTTTTTTAGATGCAGCTATAGGCTGGATTATGATCTTTCATCTACTCTCTTAGTCGGTTTCTTTGAAGTTGAGAGAAATCAATGACTAATGATTGTTGATTTCTGTTTTTTATTGTTATTGTTGTTGTTTGTGGTGGTGGAGGGGTATGTACATGTCTGTTATTTTGTCGTTTCTGGTGTGATATTATTTATTTCCTTTGTTTTCATGGCTGAGTTAACTTTTTTAGGTTGGAGTTTTCCTTCTAGCACCTTCTCTAGGTCTATATATATAGATAGATATTGTTTAAATTGATTTTATAGTAGGATGATGTGGAATGTCTCTTTGCAGGCTGTGAATGTGTTTTATTACCATTGGTTAATAAGAAAGCTGATTTGACCAATAGCCAGGCCAAATAGAGCCAGGCAGAAAATCCAAACATAGATAAAAGGGAGAATGGCAGAGTGAGGGAAACCAGCAGCTGCTAAGGAAGCTAGATGTAAGTTAATGCCATGGTAACCTGGCAATACATAGATTACCATAAATGTGTTCATTTAAGATGTAAATGCTAGTTATTAATTAGCCTGAGCCATCAACCAAGCAGTTTATTAATATTAAACCATCAAGTGGATATTCAGGAACTGGCAGGTGAGACAAAAACATCCAGTTACAGTAATATAGCTTATATATATATATATATATATATATATATATATATATATATATATATGGGATTTAATAATTTCCTTTTAAGGACCTCTACCATCTTCATATAGTTGGTCTAAAGGTCTTTTCTTGTATGTCAGCTATGTTAAAATATTCAGGGTCTATTTTGGTCAAGTTAGTTGGGTTCTATTTGAGTTATATTGCCTGGGGTATTATTGAAATTTTTATGCTGGTACATAGGCATGTGGGTTTGGGCTATCAAATATCTAGATGCTGATTTCTAGATTTTATCATTTCTGTTAGTATTCTATTCCTAGAATTATGTTTGCTTTCTGGACTTTTGGAGACTGTTATGGTTGTGTACTAGCTGCTTATTTCTGGCCTGTACAGCTGGTATGTTTACAGGGAATGCCTGCTAGTGTTGTAGGCTAGGTTATTGGGATTTGTTGGCAGGAGGAATTTGGGAAGAAAGTCTTTGTGATTCATTGGGGATGGGTTCAAGAGAAAAGGGAGATCTCATTGGTTTACTGCTTAAAGAATTTGGAATGATACTGGGGGATTGGATCTCAAGAGCAGTACATGTACTGTTCTGCCTTCGACCTACTTCTTGCAATGGAACATGCAGCCCTTGAGTTATTAGGGCCCACCTCTTGAGGTTAAAGTATGGGACAAAGCAACAAGTGTGTTGAGGGAGTTTAGAAGCAAAAGATATACGGGATTTGAGCATGATGTATTGAGTAGCATAGAGAGAGAATGAGGGAAAGGGGGACAATCTACAAGTAGTCTACCTTGCTTTCAGGGTGGTTTGCAGGGGTGTGACTCCTGCTGTGTCTAGTGGATAGGGGAAATTAACTCTGGTATTAACAGGAGATGCAGGCAGGGAAGAAGGAAGACTGAAGTGGGCCATCTGCTGCAGAGCTCTTGACTAGACTGAACCTGTTCATTTTAAAATAAAAGTGTATGGCATTATTGCTTTAAATTCAGACTCATGAAAATAACCATGTGTATCTAGTAAAATCTACTGTCCTGATAAGTTATGAGGAGCACTTAAGCATAGACTAATCTAAAGGAGAAATGCAATTATCACCTAAAAACTTAATAGTTACATGCTCTTATTTCTATTATGTGTTATTTGTATATCTGTTCAGGAAGTTCTCTATATGTATATCAATCACTATTGTGTTTTGGATACATTTCAAAGTAGTTTTGGGATGCCAGTACACTTTCCACCAAGTACTTCTGCATTGTTTACATGCAAGATTTCTCAATATCCAAATACCTATCCATTCTCAAATACACGTTACAAGAATATTTTTTCAACCCTGTAGCTACAGGTTTAAATGGTACACCAAAAGGAGACTAAATTATAATCTTTAATGCAGCTTAATTTATAATTTCTTTATGGTAGTTTAAACACTATATTTAGACATAATAACAAAGGTTAATTAGATATGGAAAAGCACAGTGTTTAGATATGTGATTTTGTATGTTTTATAAAATTCACAATTCTGCTAGATTGTAACTATATTCTTTATGCTATTGCTTCATTATTAGTTTATATAGGACATAACCAATTATAGAATGAATACAGAACATTTAAATTATCAAAATTTTCTGCTTATATTTACCTTTTTATGGTTTTACTTTTAAGAATAAATAAACTTTCCTTCTTTATTTTAATTTTTTTAGCTTTTTAAATAAAAATGAGATTTCTTTCATACAATAATTTATGATTACAATTTACCCTCCCCCAACTTTCCCTGGATACTATCAATCTCCTCATTAACACAAAACTTATTCTCTCTTTTATATCTCTTTCATTAGGAAACAAAGAGACATCTAAAATATTAAAATAAAATAAAACCCAACAAAGCAGAATAGGGTAACACAGGCAGAAAAAAGATCCAAAGGAAAAGCACAAGAAACACATATAGAATCATACATTTACAGACACAGAAAACTTATGAACAAAAATTTGGAAACAATAATATATTAGCAAATCATTTATAATATTTTAAAAAACCCGCACATAGCTCCCCGAGGAAAAAAATGCTCCTAAATTACCATGAATTTGTTATATATTTTTCATCTACTGCTGGGCCAGAGGCCTGCCCTTATTTGTGACTGATATACAATGTGAGACACTAGTGTAGAAAAATATTTTTTTTTCATTTGCAAGTGTCCATCTATTGGAGATAGCCTCGGGCATAGAGATGGATACTTATGTTCACTTTCTCTTTCAGCACTGGTATATATCTGATACAGGCCCAGTACACACTGCTATTGTCCCTGTCTGTTTGTAAATACATGAACACTGCTATTTTCAGAAGATTTTATTTCTTAGTGTCTTCCATATTCAATTAATCTTAAAATTTTTCCACTTCCTCTTATCCAGTGTTCCTTGAACCCTGATGGATCCTTTGGAAACATCATATTTAGGATTAAGTATTCCAAGTTCTATCACTCTTAGTATATTGCCTAATTGTGGATCTCTCTATATATTCCCAGCTAGTGCTAGAAGTAGTTTATCTGATGGCTGAGCAAGACATTGGTCTATGATTATAACAGAATGTCATTAGGATTCATATTACTGTTATGGGTTTTAGCCAGAAGAGAAGCATTTGCTTTTCCCCCATGTCCCCAGCCAATGTATTCTCAGGTTTTGGCCAAATGGTCAGTGTCTGCATGAGTTACATTTCATGGAGCGAACCATAAATCCAATCATGCATTGGTTGGTTATTCCTATGACATTTATGCCAGTAATGTATGAGTCTGTCTTGCAGGCAGATCACAGGATTAGTAGCTAGGTTGAGGTTTACATTTTTCCCCTGGTAGTATGAAGATTAACTTTTAGTATAATCACCACTAGTCCATAGAGGTGAAAGCTCTAGGTAGACACCCAATTGACTTCTCCACCTTCAATATGTTACGTAGGTGTTGTCTTCAGCAAAAGGCACAACTGTTTGTTGAAAGAAACCAATATTCTTTGCAATATTCTTGGTTGCTTGGAGTTTTTCATTGAACCCCTTTGACCAACAACTCTATTAGTCATAAATCATTCCTGGCACTGAAATTTTTACTTGGTGGCAAGTGCAGTCTAGATGGGAACATTGTTTTCCCCATTGTTTCATAATTCCATTTATATTTCTTTCATATGTGTGTGTATATGTGTATATATATATATATATATATTTCTTTTTTATTTGCTTTCTAGAACTATATGTTTTACTGTGCTCCTCTCTCGTCCTCTTCACTCCCCTTCAATCCTTTCCCATAGTCCCCATGCTTCCAATTTACTCAGGAGATCTTGTCTTTTTCTACTTCCCAGGAAGTTTAGTTCCATGTATGTTTCTCTTAGTGTCCTCATTGTTTTCTAGGTTCTCTGGGATAGTGAATTGTAGGCTTGTTTTCTTCGCTTTATGTCTAAAAACCACTCACCAAAATGAAGCATTCAATGTGTTATGGTGCTGCATCATTACGGTTAGTACATCAGCAGCAAATGAGGATTCTTAAGCTTCTTTTTAGAACCCTTGAGGCAATTATTGTTTGTGATGGCCACTATTAACAGAAACATCATTATGCAACGTATGACTATATTCCAACAGCAGTGTTTGGAGAGGTATTAAATAGTGTCTTCTTAGTTTCTTCCAGATGAAAACAGTTTTTTTTGAGAATTAGGTTAAAACTTTTCTCTTACTCTTGATTGTTCCAACTTATTCTTAACCTATATCTTCAACTACCAGTAACTTCTTTGCATTTTACTACATCACCACAAAAATTCATATTTAAAGATGAATCCTCAGATGTGTCTGTTTTGTCATAAAAAGAAACAAAAAATGTTTAAGACACTTACAGAGGCTATCTAAGTCTGTTCCCATGTACTGGCCTGTGGCTATAGTCACTTGACATAATTTTATTTGGGAACAGGCAATGAATTCCAGAGGGCTTAAAATTATTTCTACCACAATGAACAAATTTATCCACTCTTTGATCTCACACAGTACTATCCTGAATGGGAAATTTGTAGCAAATAAACATAAACATTGTTGGTAATCTAAATAATAATGTTGTCACTGCTTGAAAAAGATGTTTGTTATCTTAATTTTGTAATGAGGTCATTGCTACACCCAGGCACACAAAGATGAATAGTATAATTTTAAAGCATTATCTTGAAGCTCTGTTTCCTGGGATTACTCAATGAGAGTTCAGACAGCTCATGAATTCTGCTTCAGGAGGTTTAGAATGTAGAATTTCATAAAGAATAAGGAACTTGCTTCAAAGCTTTGAAATACTAGATTAAAAAATATGTATAGAAGGAAATGTAGAGTGTGGCAAGAAGGAATCCTTCAAATTGACCTGATTTGGTTAGAGGCTAAGATCATAGAAGAAACTAAAACTAATGGAGTTGAACACATGAAAGATGCTAATGCAGCTAAAGGTGGCATTCCAATAAGAATACCTTCTAAGCCATGTTTCATTCCTTTTTTTCAATTTCCCACTAATGTATTCCTTTTGTTCAAACCTAAGAATGAGGTGTTTTTCAAAGTTCTTGGAAATTTCAGCTACAAGGAATCACTTCTCTATAGCAAATGAAATGAAGAATTATTTCCTACTAACATTTTCTTTGTGCCTTACATCTTTTAGATTCAAATGTCTGCTATTCCTATGTATTTGTAACTCAAAATATTTTTCTCTTGTTTATGTATTTATGTTCTGATCAAGGAAACTCAAAGCCATTGACTTTCTGCATTAAACGTTTGCTAAGAAATTGTAGTAGTGCAACAAAATTAAGTGTGAATGTGTATCTTCTAAGGTTCTAATATAATGAATGAAGTAACTTTTAATCTTTAATGGAATTACTTGGAGATGGGAAAGTGCAATTGTTGATAAAGTAATTGATAAAATTGATAAAATAATGTACAGTTAGAGAACTGTTTTTAGCATATATTTAAATTGTTTCTTGTTTAGAATTGTTTTTGTTACTAACTTTATTTCAAATTCCCTTGGAGATTAAAAGAGATACAGTTAATACAAAAGTTTATATACAGGATACTGTTGTGTAATGGCATGTGATTGTATCTGTTTACTATCTTATTATAAGTATCTCATATACAGTGAAACTGACAAGGAAAACAAAACATCACATGCAAAATAGAGTGCTTTGTATTTTGAACTAAATTTAATTATTTGTATTGCCATTCTTCATTTTACTTTAAAGACATAATTTATTCCAATCTACAGGAGAAAAGATATTAAAGAGGAACATTCCTGTTAATAATCCTAATGCATCTACAATATCTGCACTCATATTTATTTCCTGTGGTCATTTTACATGACAGAAGGCATGTGCTTCTCTGTAGGTTTGGATTACATCTCCAAATTAACTTTTTAAGATAGTTATATTGGTCAAAGTTTTCATCCTCTCTATAACTTTTAGCAATTATGTGTTCTGTGATGAAGTCTGTTAAAATTCCATTCAATTGTTATCTCCAATTTCAAAAAGATAGAACCAAAAAATTCTGTGCTAGATTATGTTAATTTCACTTTTATTCTTTTTTTCTAAGAGTATAAATGTTTGGAACCCCAACTATATTTCCATTAATTAATTTTCTAACACATTCATTTATTTTTGAGTATATTGTGTGTGCACAACAGCACACATATGGAGTCAGAAAACAAGTTTCAGATGCCTTTTCCCTCCGTCCACAATGTAGGTTATACAATATAACTCAGATCATAGATTTTTTGGCAGCAATTGTTCTGAAACAATAAGTCGTCTTGCTATCTCCGATTTTTTTTTAATTTATTTATTTATTAAGGATTTCTGCCTCATCCCCACAACCGCTTCCCATTTCCCTCCCCCTCCCCCGATCAAGTCCCCCCCTCATCTGCTCGAAGAGCAATCAGGGTTCCCTGACCTGTGGGAAGCCCAAGGACTGCCCACCTCATAAGTAAAGCATTACAGATATATCCATTTTTTTCATGCAATTAAGGTGAGATTTTTGCTAACTTGCTGAAAATTAGAATTTTGTTTTTCCAATTACATACTCATCAAAATTGAGAGTAACCTCCAGAGGATAACCATGTTGCATCATAGGAAGCAGTAATTTGAAAATTTAATCATTTCAATAAAAGCATGAAATCTACAGTTAATTTAAAACAGAAAGTTGTATTGATGTTTGACTATCTTCAGTCTCTATGTTATCCTTCCTCTGATTCCTGTCATTCAAACACTATAAAGCATCGGCTCCCTATCCTGGCCTGGGTCTCAAATCAGACTAGTCATTGGTTGCTCAGTTTAAAGGCTCTGTACCGCCATTGCACCAGCACTACTTGCAGGAAAGAAAGATTTTAGAATAATAATAAGAAGATTCCTAATGATATTCTGCTAGACTAAAGATCAGTGCCTAGGCAAATTCTCATCAAAGAGACTCTGAAAGCTGATGAGAGCAGATGCACAGACACATAGCCAAACATGAGAGAGAGAGAGAGAGAGAGAGCCTAAATTGGATAACCTGAGGTACTCCCTAGAAGAGGGAGCCAAGACTTGTTGGAGCCAGAGGGGTTGAAGACATCCTGACAATAGGGCCCTCAGCATCAAGTAAGCAAGGCTTATAGGAACTTGTAGAGACTGAAGCAGCGATCATAGAGCCTGCATGGGTCTGTGCTAGGTCTGCTGCATACACACTGCAGTTGTTTAGCTTGGAGTTTGGGGGGGGGGCTCCTAACAGTGGGAGTGTCTCTGACTCATTTGTCTACTATTGGGACCCTTGTACTCCTACTAGTTTTCTTCATTCGGCCTTGATGTGATAGTTTGTGACTAGTCTTCTTCAGTTGATATTACTGGAGCCTGTTGTTTTCTGAGGGGGTACAGAGGAGACATGGATTTGGAGAGAGGAAAGGTGGGTGGAAGCTAAGAGGAGTGGAGGAAGAGGAAACTGTGTTTGGAATGTAATGTATGAAAGAAAAAAAAAAGAAATCAATCCCTCCAAAAGAAGGTCGTAGCAGGTAATCCTTTAAAATTTTTCATTTAAATTCTGAATACTTCTTGAAATATTATAATGTGGTATTTTTAATTTAGTTTTTTAGTAGATAAACAAATAATGAATGGAGGAAACAGACCAAAGCTACCACTTAAGCATATATTTTCATGAGCACAATCAGCAGATTCCTGTTCACTATTGTGTATTTCTCTGAACCACTTTGATTTAGTAAAGAGGTTGGATTGTGAATTTCAACAGACAGACACTTCTGTTCTCCAGTTGTATATTACTTTACAAAGAGAATTGAATTTCATTGAGGTTTAGGGAAAATAATGTCTTATTCATGGTTCATGTCTATTTAAAATTGCATAAACTAAATACATGAAAATTGCTATTAACAATGTAGGTAAATGTCTTCCCTCCTTGTTTAATTATTTTGTCCTATTAGCTCCTTTATCATAAGTAAGAGAAAAACCAGGATACAAGAGATACTTACTTCAATATTTTAGAGATATGCAACTCTTCCATTACATATCTCCAAATTTACTTTTAAGTGTCAGAGAGATGAAATAACTATTAAGCTAAAGTGATAGTTCTTTATCTCCCAGTTAGATATAATTGTAAAAAGTATCATTGGAAGTTTGATGGTGACAGTTAATCATTAGAATCTTAGAGAAAATATTTCTAATATGTGTAATCCATCAAATGGAGCTTCACCTTGAAACAACGAATTGGTGCATTTTCTTCATTTATTGTTTTTATTAAAGCCACATCTCTCTAAGAACAGTATTTGAGTTTAACTTATAATTCTCATTTCTCACTTTTTCATATCTCTATTTAAGTAGAATACAGTTCCAATTGTCTATTGATACGTTTCTAGCATTGTCTTTCTGCTGTTGCCCCAATTTTAATCTTCTAAGATAATCTTCCTACTGTATCCTTCACTTTAGTCCAGTATCTACGATGGTTCTAATGTTTCCCCAGTCTATTTAAACTTTAAACTTCCTTCTCACTGAAAACATTCCTCAATTCCTTTAAAATAATTTTTATTTAAAAAAAAATAGACAACTATAAACTCAGCTTCTTGAAACATAAATCTTCTGGAAGCCTCTTATCACTTTTATTTTTCACATCTATTTGTATATGCCTATTTTTGTGTTTGTTTGCATCCACAATTGTGAATATGTGGGTGCTTATTCAGGTATGCAGACACCCATTACCATTACAAAGTATACATGTGGAGAAATCAAGATGTTATTTTGTACATCTTGGTACTCTCACTCCACTCTGTTGAACCATGGGATTTCATTCAAGTCATCAGGTCTAGCAGTGGCTTCCTTTATCTTCTGATACTTCTAGCTGGCCCCTTAATTGCTTTAATGATACATGTTATTTTTCTCAGAGACATGAAGGCCACTATTTTCAAATGTAATTCTCAGGAAAGATATTACCCATATTTCTATTCTTTGGAAGAAAGACTACTTCTATGTACAACTTAGAAGATGCAGATAATTTAATCTTATGAAGCAATTTTATGAACCAACATATTCTCCAGCAATATGCAATAATGTTTTGTACCTTTGTCAGTCATTTTAAATCTTGCCATGTTTTTTTTCTGTTTGTTTGTTTCAGCAAAGATGAGTTAAATTTCTTGAAATTCTTTTGACTCCTGATATCTTGGTCTTTACAATTTCCTTTGCCTCTTTAAAACCATTTGGTACAACTTTATTTGATACATTCATTGAACAACTGTCAACTGACTATTATTTTAATATAATAGTTTTAATGCTTCTAGCCACTCTTTGTTTTATCAGTAGTGTTGCATTAAAGCCACCCTTTAAACTCCTCCATACTTTTTGTATTTTTTTTTGTTTTTGCTTTAATTAAGAATTGTTTAGTACATTTTTTCTCATTTAACACAGTTATCACCATTCACACCCTCTCCCCTTCTCCCACCCTCCTTCCCCCACTCTCCTATCTACTCCTTAGAAATGTAAGTCTTCTTATGTGGAGTCAACAAAGTCTGACACTTCATTTTTTTTTAACTTTCTTTTTGTTTTATTGAGAAAAAAACAATTTCTGCCTCCTCCCAGCCTCCCACTCCCCCCCCACCCCTCTCCCCATCCCCCCACTCCTCTCCCTCTCCCCCCACTCCTCTCCCCCTCCCTCTCAAGTCTGGAGAGCAGTCAGGGTTCCTTGCCCTGTGGAAAGTCCAAAGTCCCCCCCCTCCCCCATCCTGGTCTAGGAAGGTGAACATCCAAACTGGCTAGGCTCCCAAACAGCCAGAACATGACACTTCATTTTGAGGCATAATCAAATCCCTTACCCACATATATCTAGGCTGAGCAAGGTATCCCTCCAAAGAGAATGGTCTTGAAGACGCCAGTCCAAGCAGTAGGGATAAATCCAGGTCCAACTGTTAGTGGCCCCACAGACTGGGCAAGCCTCAGAACTGTCCACTACATTCAGTAGGCCTAGTTTGGTCGTATACAAGTTATTCTGCTATCCATCCAGAGGCAGTCAGCTTCTACTAGCTCAGGTCAGCTGTTTCTGTGAGTATCACCATCATGGTCTTTACCCTTTTGCTCATATTATCATTCTTCCTTCTTTTGAACTGATCTTGAGAAGGTCAGCCCAGTGCATTGCTATAGATCTCTGTATCTGCTTCGATCAGTTGCTGGAGGAAGGTTCTATAATGACAACTAAGACATAAATCAAAGGATCACCAGCCTATTATCCATGATTCCAGAGAAGCTAGGTAACAAGTAGAACCCAGAAAAAGACATACATGGATCCCCATGGGAAAGTGAAACAGATAATATCTCCTAAAAAGATTGAGAGTATGTGGTGGGGGGAGACAAAGAAGAGTGTAAATGGAGGGGAAAGAGAGAAGAGGAGGAAGGAGGAGAACATGAGGGAACAGGATGCTCAAGAAGGGGAGAGGACAGAAAGGGAGAGCAAGGAAAGAGATATCTTGATTGAGGGAGCCATCAAAGTTCTAGCAAGAAACAGCATATTAAGGAAATTCCCAGAAATCCACAAGGATGACCCCAGTTAAGACTCTAAGCAACAGTGGAAAGGATGCCTAAACTCGCCTTCCCCTGTAATCAGATTCATGATTCCTCTATAATTCTAAACAATCAAAATTCATTCTCAAAATTCTACTTCCTGAAACTTTTCCTAGAATACAACTAATCCATTAACTTTCTAAATCCTGTTAATATTTCTACAGTTTGAGCATTTACTCATTTTTTCCAAATGTATAATAATATGAACATTTTGAGGTAAAATATAATGCATAATTTCCCCTTCCCTCATCTCTTTCCACCCCTTTCCTTTGTTCCTGCTCTGGCCTTTATTTCTTTTATTATTGTTGTTAATACACATATGCAAATAAATGCATAAATACAACCTGCTGCTGAGTGCACTTAGAATTGGATAAATACTAAGAGGATTTCTTCATGGGAAAGACTAATTTCATCCACTCTCCGCTGGCTTTTATTGACTGTAATTCTTCATCTAATAGTGAATTTCCATGGTATTCCTCCCATAAGTACTGAAATGTTAACACTAATATTATCATGGTTCAGGTCACATTGTTGAGAAGTCAAATTGTTGACATTTCCCGGCTGTAGTTTCCTTGTAATATCTAGTAGACACAGTATTGTAGCAGACTTCCTGGTCCACTGTCTCCTACAATATTTCAAAGGATTCTTTTGAGATGTTTCCTTAGTCATAGTTGTAGGAGTTACAGTGTATTCCTATCAATTAGGGTTATGCACCCAATGATCAATTGTCTTATCTGTTTGACCTAGTTATGTAATGCTATATGTCTTCTGAAAAAAAGAAGCTTATTTGATCAAGAGTGAAAACTATACTTATCTATGGAGATAAACTTAAGTATTTTGAATGCAGGAATTGGAATCTTTTAGGAAAGTGCCACAAAGTATATTTTCCTGTTGGACAGGATTCCAATACCACACATACAGTTCCCTCTCTTGTTGAGCAAACCTTAAATACAATTAGACAAATGTTGATCCCTTAGAAGCATTGATATCACCTCCTAGAACTGTGAAGGATAGCTCTTGGGGAGGAGGCTTTGAGGGCAAATTCAACTCAAATCCTCTTGAGTCCTATGTCCAAAGTATATATCTTCAGCAGGGGGGACTTAGACTTCAGGAAAGGAAAAAATACCAAAACAAACAAAAAAGTGTACACACACACACACACACACACACACACACACACACACACAATCTAACTACTCCTGGTCATGAAACCTGTACTGGAGTGTGGATGATATACCCAGTGATACTTCATTGGAGAAAACTCACTTTCCCTTTCTTCAAATTCTTATTGATCTTGATAATAAGTATTTGGAGTCAGCTCTCAGGGGTGATTTCTGATGATCAGAGAAGCAGACTGGCCAGCCACTGGAGAATTCTCAACTCTACCAATGTTCAGATCAAAAGGGAAAGCCAGTCCTCAAACTGCCTACTCATACTGAGTCCTCTGACTGTATCCTCAGACTGCTTCAGACTGCTGGTCAGACCACATCCTCAGACTGAACTGAACTGTCTCCTCCTGCCTTATAGTCCTTTTCCCACCCAGCCATATAACTCTTGTCTCCCTCTCCACCTCCACAGTGCTGGAATTAAAGGCATGGGATCACAAGTGCTGGGATTACCTTTGTGTTAGCTCTGTTTCTCTTTTAGACTGGAACAATTTTGAGTAGCTCAGTGTTACCTAGAACTAACAGAGCTCTGTCTGCCTCTGTCTCTTGAGTTCTGGGATTAAAGGTATACTTCACCCCTGCCTGGCCTCTAATGGCTTAGCACTGCAATCTGATCTTCAAGCCATCTTTATTTGTTAAAACATTAAAACACCAAGTATCAACATATCAAAAAAATTAAAGACACAAAAGAAAATAAAATTAGTCAGAAAGACTCTATAGAGCTGCTGCCAGAGTCAGACATAGCAAAACTGCCAGTGAACCACTGCCACGTGGCGATACAGAGATTAATGGAGATGTGTTACATTGAGATGTAAGTGTTAGCCAATAAGAAGCTAGAGCTAATGGGCCAAGCAGTGATTTAATTAATATGGTTTCTTTGTGATTATTTCTGGGCTAAGCAGCCCAGAACAAATGAGCAGACCCTCCTGCAACAGGTCAAAAGTGAGATTTAATATAGAATATGCTCCAAAAATGAGGGACCTAGCTACATTTACTTTTGCAATAATACTATCATTAAAATTTAGTATTATTATCATTGTCATCTCTTAATTTTCTTTCAAGCAAAATTTCATTTTAACAATCTGCTCAAAAGTGATAAACTCTGAAAATCCCTAATCATTGCCTCTAAAATGCCCTCTTCCTGACATCATTACTATAGTAGAATTATATATTTTTTGCCTGGAATTCTATTACGAGCTTATTTGACTATCTTCTGTCTCTCCCAATTAGACTATAAACTGAAAAATATAAATAATATTGCTTCTGTATATTGTATGTGTTCCAAAAGGGTTAGTATAGCATGTTAACCAGAAGAACACATTACAAAAATGCATTGAGTGATGAAATTAAATACTAAATATAACATAATGCTACTGATATAGGGGTAAAGCTCATAGCTCATAACTGTGGTTTGGAAATGCTTTGAGAGTATAATATTTAGAGTTTTCAGAATTTATGAATTTATATATTGGCTCTTGGTTTAAAGGACCTTGTAAAATAGTGTGTCCAAGGTTACCTTAAAGAGATTGCTTTATGGTTTCCCACTTGTTGGAGTTTTATACATATTTAAAATTGCCTGTGGGGATTGGAGTGGCTTAGTGATAGAATGCTGGGGGTGTTGTATTTAATGCAGGAAGTGTTGAGCTCCATCCCCAGCAGTCCAAAAAGTACTGAATATCCTCTATCCTCTCTGAAGTTCAATATCTGGGCAACTACAGGAGGCTCCTTAGCTGAATATAGACTCCTGCTATTTCTGATAACTAACCATACTTAAAAGTAAAAAGGTGATTATAATAATAAGGCTATACATTTATATTGCCCTATCATTATTTCAGAAAACTCAACATTTCTCATGTAGTTATATAATGTAGCAAGGGTATTCACATTATATATGCAGTCCTTAACAGTATTCTTATTACTTTAAATTTTACCAAGTTTATTATTCATGACAAATTAGTAAAATAATATGTGAAGAAATGGCCATCAGAATGGCTTATAATATGACAGAGACAAGCATGGGGAGAGATAAAGGAATGCTTCTGGAGTGAAAATACAAGAACTGTGCGATCTGACTTGTTAAAGTCAGAAAAGTCAGGCTAGAGAAAAGAGATCGTGCTTATATTAGCCAAGGAATTCTAGGGTGAGTTATATTTCCCTCCTTCTGTTACTTTGACATTTTTTGGCTTTTTCTCCTAAATTATTTTCTTTCTTTCTTTCTTTCTTTTTATTTTTACTTGGTATTTGTTTTGACTTGGCAGGCAATACATGTCATGTCAAATGCACTATTGTATTTCTGTAGAGCTCAAAGGGCCACTTGTGGGAATTGGTTCTCTTCTTCCACCATGTGGGCCCAGAGGCTCAAGTTCAGTTTGTAAAGATTAGTGCCAGGAAACTTTACCCACTGAGTCATCTTTCTATTTCCATGATTCTTTTAGAAATCACCATATGAGTGGAAATCCTTAGCAGATAATGGAAAAGGCTACTTCCATTCTTAGCACAACTGTACTAGCATTCATGTCTGTTCCCATATTTCTAGATATGTAGGGATAAGTCCCACCCCTTAGGGGGCGTGTTCGCCTCGGGCTAATGTCTGCCTATAAATTTGGCGAGCATGCTCCAAGCTCTCTCTTCTGCTCTCCTGGTCTCCGCGGGAACGGTGGTTCTGTAAGTCTATTTCTACATAAAAACCATATATATTTTTACAATCTGTTTGCATTCGTTTACGCCGCTACATACATATATCAATTAATATTAAATTATTTTTTCATAAAATTATAAAAATAAATTCCAGGCAATAAAACCTATGAAGATGAACATTTATCATTACTATGATGATGATAACAATAATAATAATTGCTGTTATTAACCTGTCCCTACATAAAACTCTTTAAATAATAATTCAAACCCAAATCAAATTAATACTATAATGAATAAGATTTATTAGCATTATTCTTTTTCCTAATATTCATACCTTGCACTCATGGTATGAGATTCAATAACAAAATACTTTTGTCAATGTCCGATAAAGGATATCAAAATGACGTCTGTATTAAAAAGGTCCCACTGTATGATTGTACAATTTTAAATAATGACAAAAATAAAGCTTACCAACTTCTCTTTCCTTTGATTAATTTCTTATACTTTATTCTGTCTGAAGAAAACATTTTTCATCCTTATCCATTCATCGTGACTTAAAGTTTTAAACTATATATAGAGTCTCTTGATCCTACACAGAAATAAAGTTGATATAACTTAGTTTCAAACTTGATTAGAGTTCTTTGCTCCCTAATTTTTTATGTGCCATACAATGTGGTGTTTTCTAAATTTTTAATATGACGCTAAAGTTTAGTGATCTCATAACAACATGCACATGATTGACACAAGATCAAACCAGACATAGCTACACCAAGAAAAGGATAAGTGGACACAAAGTCATACCCCTACCTAAGGATATTGGGAAAGGAAGAATCAGTTATCTATAGGATATGACTTCTGAGAGGTTGAACATGTTACATTGAATGGCCACATATCTAACAGTATACATGCTAAAGAACTGGTTTTGTGGGCTTTAAAGAGAAAATATGTGAATAGGAGTGGATAGGGATAAGGGTGGTATAGAAAGAGGTGGAGTAATAGCTACAATCAAAATGCATTTTAAAAACTAGTCCAAAAACCAAAATGACTAGAGATAATTTCCCTAAAGAAATTATGTTATAATACATTTAAGATTGCTTTGATAATTGCTATGATCCAAAACATACATCACCTCCCTATCATCAGGATTTCTATCTCTCATTAGTAAAGAACAAGGTTCTAAAAGATAAAAACTAATATGACAAAATAAACTGTAATTAGATTAAGCAGAAACAATGACATTGAGACTTCACAAGACTACATGACAGACGGAAAATCTCAAGGAACAGGCAAAAGGATCAGGCATCCATTTGTTCACAGACTCAGGATTTCCATTAAAAATACAAAACTGAAAGGTAGAATACATACAAAGATGAACTGGTGCAGACTTATGGTCACCCTGTACTTACTGCTTTATTTTCTGTAGATTTGCATGATCTTTAATCAGTTGATTTCTAGGCCTTCCTCTGGTGTCCTGTGAACTGTCTATCTCTTACAACCTACCAGTCCTTTTCCTTGGGGTTCCCTGAAGTCTGACAGGAGTTTATGAAGATATTTGATTTAGAACTGGTGTTCTAAAGTTTCTCTCTCTGCAAAATGTCTGGCTGTGGGTCTCTGTATTTGCTTCTGTTTCGGTAGGAATGTTCTCTGATTATGCCAGAATAGTATAACAGAATAGCATTATAGATAATTGTATTGTTACATTGTTTTCGGACCGATATTTTTTGGTTTTGTAATAGGTCTCTGGACTACCTAGTCCCTGATTCTTGGTCAGCCATGCAGTGTCAGGTATGAATTCCGTCTAAGTCAAGTTGGACATTGACTAGTGATCCTACCAGGTGTTGTGTTAGAATAACCATCACCCTAGTATATTTTACAGGCAGAAATATTGTAGGTCATAGTTTTTGTGGATTGGTGTTTATGTTTCTCTTTTAGTGACCTTTTTGTATCAAAGGCACAAGAACATTCATCATACTTTTTCCTATATTCTGAGGACATGAAAACAATCTTCATTGCAACATTATATCTATTAGTGTTGTTTCCCAATGTCATTCAATGTTATAATGCCAAAAATACAAACTTTAGTGAACCAAGTAATCAGAATATTTATATTTTGTTTAAGGGTATAATGCAAACATCATGTTGAAGGAAGAATATTATGAACGATATAGGTTTTACTAGTAAAGCAAAAAACTTAATTGTGCTGACTTGAGTTTCTTTGAATACTGTGCTAGCTTTTATGTCTCAAAACTTTCAAACAGAGGTGACAGTAATATTATAGTCAACAATGAAATTTATACGATAAATTAGAGATAATTTCACATAGAAGTCAGAGAAATTGGCAATAAAAGGGAACTTAGAGATACAAAATGACTGTCAACAGGAAAGAAAAACACCAAATAGAATATAGTAGAAGAAAAAGAGGAACCACAGTGTTAGAGGTAAGCATAATATGACATGGAGCAAAAGAAAGTAAATAATCAACAATACTGACTACAATTTTAATACATTTTGAAAACACCTAGATTTGTGGACACCAGGAGGAGAAAACTCATATCCTCTGGTACTCTGTTTTGTGCTGGTAAGTGCTGCACCGATTATTGCATCCATGTACCAACTAAAATGGAAACAATAGAAGTTTTTTAAGTGTCTATGGCAAAATCTGGTTAAATGTTCAAAAACCAGTTTACAATATTCATATAATCTCAGCTGTCTTCTACACAGCTGCCATATTGAGGACTAATGAATGCTATTTAAAATAAAATGAAAATTTATTCTGAAGACTATGTTTGGAAAGGTATAGATCTGGGAAGAGTTGGGGAAAGGAGGTGAATATGACCAAAATTCAAAACTCTCAAATAAATAATAGAAAGATATAGACATATACAGAAAAATTTTATAAGCATACATATAGCAAAATAATACTCAGATGGAATGATTATGAAAAATGATACTAAAATAACTTGCAAGGACAAGGTGAATACAAGTGTCTGAGAACATGGCATTTATTTCTTGGACTGAAATCAGTAACTTGTCTTTGCAATTGTAGCAAAGCAAAGTAGTGGGAATGTGTGAGACAGAAAGTTATATTTGGTTCTTGATACAGATGGGTTTCTCTTGCTTGTTGTCTATTAGCTGTCAATTGACTTTAAAAATATTTCTGTACTTAATAGAATTCATGAGGTTATGAGAAGAGTTAAAAATATTTAAGTGCATATTGGAGGTTTTTAGTATTTTTATTTTGAATGATGTTTTATTATGTAAAATGCATCATTTTGCAAAATACATAAGGTTATTGTTATGAAGATGATAATACTTTTTTTGAAACAGGGTTTCTCTGTGTATCCCTGGTGATCCTGGAAATCACTCTATAGACCATGCTGGCCTCAAACTGAGGGATGTGCCTGCCTCAGTCTTCTGAGTACTGAGATTAAAGGTGTGGGCCCCCACCGTCTAGCATAAAAATATCACTGTGTAAGAAATGACACTATTTTTCATGGCAATTTGGGAAAAGTATACAAATAAGTGTCATTGTATTGAAGGGACATTTTTCATCACTCTAATGAAAATTATCATAATACTTACTTCCATATTAACTTATAGAAAAAGAATAAAGAAAATCAGAGGTAAATACAGAACATTACTTAAAATCAGACATAGTTTTCCATATATATTATCCCAGAACTCAGGGGCATGAAGCAAGAAGTTTATGTGGTTGAGGTCCACTGAGGCTACATAGTTAGGTTCAAGGTCTGTTCAGTGAGAAAAAAATAAAGATACAGACACTCAACAATACTACATACTAAAATTCCTAAAAGTTATTTCAGTGCTCAAGATTTATTTGTTTAGTTGTTTGCTTGCTTAACACCTTGAATATTGTGCTAAGTCATTGGAAGTTTCAATGATATCAAAGATTAAGTAATTCTAGGGAATCTTCTTTATCAGTAATCCATCCAATTCTGACTTTGAAGTAATTGTCTTCTGCATGGGTACTAATGAAATTAGGTGTAGAAACCAAAAACTTTTTCTTTTTCCCAATATTTATAACATATTATTTAGATGCTAAACCTCCATATTCTCAGTTAAATGACAGATTTTGTGGATACTTTGAAACAATGTCTTTCTGTTGTATTTCTTTGGCTGGTATTGATTACATAGTTTAAAATGACTTAAACATTTTAGGGTTCTTACTGACTCAGATATAACTCAGACTGACTCAGTATGTATGAATTAAAGACATAAACCAGCATGCATGACTCACTTCTTTTGTAGCTATATGAAATAAACTCTATAGTTATAAACATTACTTATACAAAATTTGTCACACAATTGGGACTGAAATGAGTTTTATATTTGAAAATAACTCTTCCTTGATCAGTAACTTGTCTATTTGAAAAGATGAAAAATGTCCATCTGTCTCCCAGTATCCTAATGTATTTGTGGTATTTTCTCATAGACGAGTTTATATTCTCAGATTTCTGTTTATTGAAAGTATGACTCTTCCATTGCTGATTCTTATGAGTTCATTATATAGTGCAGTAATTTTCTAGCATTTACTTTTTGTGTCCCTTCTGATTTCTGAGTCAGATAAGAATGAAGTATTAGAAAGGAGATGTAAAAATGTAGAAATATTCGACCACATAGAAAAGAAAAGAAGCACCTGAAAGTTGGTGAGGTTGGTTATGAAAGTGCATGTGAGCAAAAAGTTGTGCTGGGATCCACAGCATTATGTAGTGAGAGTAGCTCGACAAAATCTCTAGGATGACTCACAGAAATCAGGTATTCCATTGGAGGAATCCCACCTTACAAGGATTTGGAGATACCTGCCTTTTGAATAGTCGCTGTCATTTCTGTAAAACCCTTATGAAGCCATAGTACTCAATATGGGACTTGCTCCCATTCCCCCCCCCCAAAAAAAAGCAGTGTATCAATCAATTATTGGACATAAATCCGTAATGTACTACTATACTAGATGACTTTTCATTGGACTGTATAATCTTGAATAATATTGGGTGCCTTGAATTCTAGAAAAGGTCCCAAAGGAAAAAAAAAATGTCACTCAGGAGTCAGCGGGAGCAAAGCCGCCACTTGGCCTGTGGCTAGAAATACCAGGCTCTGGATTTTACACTACCACAGTTTTCCCCTTGATCTTCCTTTAAATATTATCTCTAGATCTAAGAGATTCCCTTTAGTCATCTGGCATTTGACAAAAATACCAATGTGGATCAAGTACCATCCATTTTTCTCCTGCAACTTATGTTGGTAGTTGTGGCTACCAAAAACACTGTGTTCCCATCCACTGCAAGAGCAGAAGTACTTAGAGGAAACACAACACCGCTGTGTTTTCTTCCATTTTTCTACATTTATAAATTACAAACTTTTATATTAACTAATTGCATAAGTGTACTGAACACATGTGTTCCATCTACACCTCTTAGAAATCATAGACCTTTCCTCTATTTACCCCTTTCAGATATTCCCCAGGAGCATTACAGCCATGTCCCCTATGAGACATAAGTCAACTAACAGGAACCAACCTTTCCAAACTTATATGTAATTTTGTCCCTGAAAAATGCAAAGCTAGTATTGTTGGTATTGTCAGAGAACTTGCTATTTGTATCTGTCTGGGTATATAAATTGGAAACCTTGTGGAACTGAGAGAGAACATTGAGAGAGAGAGAGAGAGAGAGAGAGAGAGAGAGAACACTGGAAGAGAGAATATTGAAAGATACATTTTCTTTGTATCTTTCAATACAAATAATAAAGAGACATGAGTAGGAGATCTGTATGAGCTGATTTGTTAACCTTTGGACATCATTTTGTTTGCTATAAGCATTCAGAATGAATCCTGATGGAACACTGTGACTGCCACTTGGAGACCTCTGATAAGGCTGAGTAAAGATATTACATTATTTGAAGGGTATGTGAGCATGAAGACAAATGAAAAAAGTTTGATACCATGCTATTAAATATTGTGTAAATCAAGGAAAAAACACAAATGTATAAGGGTGTTGTATCAATTATAATAAATGTCAGATATTTTGGCTTGAGAATTATTAGGTTATATAATTTTGGTGAATATTGTGTGAATACAATTGACATTTTGTCACTTCTTTGGTAGAATAATTAAAACACTAGATATTTCAAAGTTCTTCTTTCATTGTAAGGCCAAAATTATCTCAGGGCCTGTACCTTGAGGTCACTAGGACCAAGAAAAGCCTGGCTCAAGTTTGAAGGATAGTCTCAAAGCTACCAAGTGAGGATGAAATAGCAAGATCTAGATAGATGCCCCGACAGCCAGAGGGAGGGTTTGGTCATCTCTCATTGGCTGGAGGTACCCCTGCATCACTTCAGTCCCTATGATGTCACTTAATTTATATAAGCTGACGCTCACAGTAAAAAAACTGAGTTCATGCTTTGACTTGATTCCCTATTGCATCTCATTGTTTTACTGTGTGGGGCTGCTTTTAGAATGGGTGGAGAGTGCAATCACCTTTCCCTAAGGAATAAGGCTAAGGAGATCTGGCAACTGGCATCTGAACAGGGGCATGACTGGTCTCAGGGATAAGTGGTTGGTCAAAGTGAGTGGGACCCCATAAATGGTAACACAATTTTACACAAAAATGACCCAGTGCTTAAGGCTCTCAGATATATGCTACTCTCCTGAGGCCTGGGATTGTAAGAACACAATGTGATCCAGACATGGGAGGATATAATTATCCTGCCCCTCCCCGGGTACCCACTGGGAATCATTTGTCATAGGACACATGGAACTGGGTGGAGACTCTGTCCAGAAAAATGGCAAAACACTTTGATATACTCTTTCCATTGGGATTCTATCCAACTGTTATAGCTCTTAAGGTATGTTTTCACTTCACTGTTCTGCCTCCCCCAACAGCGGTTAAGGAAAAGGCCAGAGACAAGAAGAAGTCTAAAGAATCTGAAAATAAACAACTGGCTAGAAGAGCTCGGGGGAGGCGAGGGGGAGGAGCAGGAAAAGGCCAAATATTGGGAGTGGTCTGAAGAATCCAAAAAGAAATCACCTAACCGAAAGCACGGGAGAAAAGGAGACAGATGAGGGGGAAGATCGCACATGGGTGCAAATTACTGAGGAGCATTCCCAGGGGGAAGGAATGAGGCAGGCAGAGGCAAAGACAAGAGTGAAAGTAGATATTGTCTGTGACAAAAAGAAGCCCCCTCCTTATGCCCCCAGCCACCCTGATAAGAATAAAATGGGAGAGGGGAATGGGACAAATAAGGGAGCTCCATTCTGGCCAGGAAGAAATGAATATACCAGCCTCCAGGAGAAACTGCAAAGGTGGGACTCTCACATGGGGCACAGCCTCCTGGGGATCCTAACCCTACTTATGCCAAGGCTTGTAGGGCTAAGGTTTACAGAAAAGGCCTTCCTGGTCAATGTTACCCTGGGATAACATTAGGATGACCCCCCCCCCAGTCTGGTATTCTTGGGAATCTAAGGACCTGAAAGAATTGAGGAAGGCAGTGCCCGAGAATAGCACCAACAACTCTTGGGCCATGACCCTCCTTCAGGAGGTAGTCTACCATCCTTGTGTTCCTAAGAACACGTGTGATCTGGCTAAGGCCACCCTGGGGATATCCCAATATGTTAACTGGACAGCCTTCTTTAAGGAGGTCTGTTGCACTAGGGCAGAGTTCAATAGAGCAGCAGACACTCCCCCCCCCCCAATTCCCATCACTTATCCAATGCCAACTAGTACGAGGGAAGGCTTTTCCACTGTGGTCCAAGAAGCTGCAACTGTGGCTCTATATTGGGAACAAGTTAGACAAGCATCCCTGGAGGCCTGGGCCAGAATAGAGCAGGGACCCACTGAATAACCTATAGCTGGCATAATGCAAAAACCAGGGCAGATGCTTCTGGATGTTATTGTCCATGGGCAGACCACCTTCACAAGGAAATTGTCCCCAATAGGCTTAGAGACGAATTTACTAAGCTCCTAGTTTGGGAAGATATGAACCAAAACACTAGGATGACTTGTTCTGGCCTAAGGGAAGGGTCCATGAGTCAATGGGTTGTAGCATCACAGATGTCAGGATCCAATCACATACTACCCGAATCTTCTGGTGGCCCTTCAGGCCCAAACCCAAACTCTAGCCTCTTCTATTACTCAAGACCTGGCAGCTGGACAGCAAAGTCAAACACTCAGGAAATGTTTCTTATGTTGTCAACTGAGACGTTTTAAGAGGGATTTCTCACAAAAGAACAGTAAGACGCAGGTGTGGAAGGGACCCACTCTGTTTTTGATGCTGGAGAGATCAGACACTTAAATCCCACACTAGCTCAGAACTGAGAGATAGATATTTATTTGGGGGGGGGGGACTTACAAATCAGGATTCTCTGCTTGAACAGTGGATGGAGATGAGACCCAAACAATCCAAACTGGCAAATGGGAACCAGGGGGGAGAAGAGAAAAGGCAGACTCCACAGCAGCATCCAAGTATATAATATAAGATTCCACGCCCCAGTAGTCGGGTAGCTGTAAACCTTTCTGCAAAACCTCCCTTTTTTGTTTAAATAAGAGAGTTATAAACCTAATATAAAATTATATACAGTAAGAACAAGTATACTATTCTAACTATCTTAAGTCTTGTACAATAAATAACTGTCCAAGTCATGAGAGGAAAGTAACTACACTTATCTTCAACTCCATTGAAGATCCAAGAAGTGAAAAAATGTTACTTGCGTGAGTAGGATGTGCAATCAAACAACTTCCAAAACATGCAACAAATCACAGAGACAACTGGCTACCTGTACAATCACCCAAAGTCACATTTGCAACATCGAAGCAACCAACATTGGCTAAGACCTAGAATAACTGACAGACTATTTTCAAAGGCAAAAATTTTTCAAAACTATCTTACCCTGTCTTGGCAAGATTGGACACTCCTGCTTATCCATTTCTGGATACTATGTATTTTGTCAGTGGTTGAGGTATGGGCAGTTCCTTGCCCAAAGGCCAGTTTTGCCAAGAAGAATACAAGCTCCAAGTGGAGGGTCTTCAATGTTCAACATTATCTCAGGAATAGATCAGTGCTTCCTGGAACAATTTTGTCTCACTTCAACAGAACTTTATTTAAATGCCATTTTCCACATCTCTTTGAAGTGGTTGAAGATTATCTGTACAGAATATAATTTCCATGTATCTAAAGAACCTGATCAGTCTAAATATAAGTATGACAAACATAGATGACTGATTAACTATAATTCTTAATACCTATATAATAACTTAAAGACAATAAACAACTGTGCAATAAATGAAGACAATGACCAACAAATGTAAACAATGTATAAGCATCTTGATCAGAAGTAGAAATGTACACTGCAATATGATAAGTATATATCAATATATAAAAGTGTTTTATTTTTTTTCTTTTTTTATTGAGAAAGGGAGAAAAAAAACAAGTTTCCACCTCCTCCCAGCCTCCCATTTCCCTCCCCCTCCTCCCACCCTACGCCCCCTCCACCCACCCTTCTCCCCCTCCCCCCACTCCTTTCCCTCTCCCTCTCCAGTCCAAAGAGCAGTCAGGGTTTTCTGCCCTGTGGTAAGACCTAGAACCTCCCACCTCCGTCCATATCTAGAAAGGTGAACATCCAAACTGGCTAGGCTCCCACAAAGCCATCACATTACTTAGGATCAAACCCCTGTGCCATTGTCCTTTGCGTCTCATCAGCCCTCATTGTTCGCCAAGTTCAGAGAGACCAGTTTTATCCCATGCTTTTTCAGTCACAGTCCAGCTGGTCTTGGTGAGCTCTCAATAGATCAGCTCCACTGTCTCAGTGGGTGGGTGCATCCCTCGTGGTCCCGACTTCTTTGCTCATGTTCTCCCTCCTTCTCCTCCTCATTGGGACCTTGGGAGCTCAATCCAGTGCTCCTGTGTGGGTCTCTGTCTCTATCTCCATCCATCACCAGATGAAGGTTCTATGATGATATGCAAGGTATTCGTCAGTATTGCTCTAGGATAGGGTCATTTCAGGTTCCCTATCCTAAACTGCCCAAGGAACTAACTGGGGACCTCAGCTTGGGCACCTGGGAGCCCCTCTAGGGTCAGGTCTCTTGCCAACCCTAAAGTGGCTCCCTTAACTAAGAATTGTGGTTCCGTGCTCCCCTGCCCAACCTTCCTTTATCCCAATCCTCCTGCTTTCCCAAGCCCCGACCTCCTTCCCTTCTAACTTTTCTCTCCCCATCTCCCCTTACCCCCATCCCACCCCACCTCCAAGATCCCAATTTTCTCCCTGGCAATTTTGTCTACTTCCCTTAGCCAAGAGGATAACTATATGTTTTTCCTTGGGTTCCCCTTCTTACTTAGCTTCTTTAGATTCACCAATTGTAGACTCCGTGACCCTTATTTATGGCTAGAAACCAATTATGAGTGAGTACATCCCATGTTCATCTTTTTGGGTCTGGGATACCTCACTCAGGATAGTGTTTTCTATTTCCATCCATTTGCATGCAAAATTCGAGAAGTCATTGTTTTTTAACGCAGCGTAGTACTCTAATGTGTAGATATTCCATACTTTCTTCATCCATTCTTCCATTGAAGGGCATCTAGGTTTTTTCCAGGTTCTGGCTATTACAAATAATACTGCTATGAACATAGTTGAACAAATGCTTTTGTCATATGATAGGGCATCTCTTGGGTATATTCCCAAGAGAAGATCTTCACCAACCCCGCAACAGACAAAGGTCTGATCTCCAAAATATATAGAGAACTCAAGAAATTAGACTTTAAAATGCTAATTAACCCAATTAAAAAATGGGGCACTGATCTGAACAGAGAATTCTCAACAGAAGAAGTTCAAATGGCCAAAAGACACTTAAGGTCATGCTCAACTTCCTTAGCAATCAGGGAAATGCAAATCAAAACAACTTTGAGATATCATCTTACACCTGTCAGAATGGCTAAAGTCAAAAACACCAACGATAACCTTTGCTGGAGAGGCTGTGGAGGAAGGGGTACCCTCATACATTGCTGGTGGGAATGCAATCTTGTGCAACCACTATCAAAGTGTTTTAAATGGATGTAGAAGCATGCATGTATACAATATTCAATATAATTTAACTTGGTATCCATATACAAGAATCTATACCAATGTGATTGTTTATAAATAATAACTCACAAACCAGTCTATTATCCCATACAATTTCCACTTTTTTTTTTTTACAAAAAGATCCCTGAGCTTATAGTTTTTTTCCCCAACCGTCAACCATATACCAATTATAATCAACCCCTAAATGATGTCCCTAATGCTGAGGACAAATTTTGCTGGGAGAGGGGACATCGTCTTTTAGAATTACTTCCAGCTGTCATGGGGGTCACTTTCATTGCATGGGATCCTGTGAAAGTAAGACGATGGTTAAGTTTCAAGATTAATGTCTGGTATGATTGAAAATAATATTTTGTGGAGGTTTGGTCAAAACATTGTAAAAGATGTGCACCATTTCAGCTAACCAAGTTAGAACCATTTTGTGCAGCTGGTACACAAAACAGGTCTTATAGTAGCTCTATCAACATCATGATGTCATATTACCTTGGTGGAGTTATTGTTGTGGGGTCCCATCTTCTTCCTGGAAACTTCAAAGATTACTGCAGGAAAATTCATTATTCAATATGGAAAACTTAATCATTACTTATATAGACATATACAAACTTTTATATTCAATGAAGGGTATGATAAAGACAAAAATAGATATGAGGAAAAGTAAAAATTTTTAATTCTTTTTTCTTTCTGTCCCATATCATGGCTCCTGACATGAGACAGAAACTGTGGGCTTTTCAATTAACAACAGGCTTGGAATGAGAGAGGGACTGAGACAGTGTCCAACTCGAAAACCAACTCTCTCTATATATAAATGTATATTCTCAACATTTATGTTTATGGAATATATTGCTTTTTTTTCATGATCCTTATTGGGTAGTTATTATTTCAACTGTCAGTATTCAATCATCCAGGGTCCCTTGATTTTTTTGAAGATGAATATTTTCCTACAAAGACAAGAACAGAACCCTACTCTCATCCTATATGAATTTCTTTCCACATGTATGGTTATCATCACTGTGGATAAGCTGTCATTTCACCTTTCCAAGAGGTTTATCTTCTTCAAACCGAACCTTTATTAATTTTGATGGTATCCAAATTTTGCTTATCCACATGAGCAAATCTTTTTTTGCTTATGTGGAAACATAAGCAAAACCCCTTCCCCAACGCAGCATATCTCCTGGCTTCCCCTGTGAGGTTAGCACATCCTGGAAATAAACCACTTGACATAATTTTGCACACTTTTCCATTATCCAGTGTCTTTCTGCTGCTGCTGTCTCTTTCTCATTAGCGTTAAGAAAATTCAAGGTTAATAAAGCATTATGTAATCTATTTCTGGTGGCATTTTCCATTCCTTTCTTTTTGTTTAACATAGCCTTTATAGTTCGATGTGATCTTTCTATAACTGCTTGACCTGAAGGATTGTATGGTCTACCTGTAACATGCTTAATATTATAACAAGCAAAAAATTGCTTCATTTTCCTAGAGACATAAGTTGGACCATTATCCATCTTTATTTGTGCAGGTATACCCATGATGTACATAAGTTCTAATAATAGTAAGAATACTGAATCAGCCTTTTCTGAACTTAAAGCAGTTGCCCATGGAAAGACTGAATAAGTGTTAATGGTGTAATGCACATATTTTAATTTTTCAAATTCTTCAAATTGGAACACATCCATTTATCAGATTTCATTCCTTTGAATACCCTTTGGGTTGGTCCCTGCAGGTAGCAGTGTTTGGTTATATAAAGAGCAAGTAGGACATCTCTTTATAATCTCCTTAGCTTGTTGCAATGTAATAGAAAAGTCTTTCTTTAAACCTTTGCTATTGACAGGATGTTTTTTATGAGATTCTGAGGCCTGCAACATGCTTCGAATCAATAATTGGTCAATTTCTGCATTACCTTGTGCTAGAGGACCTGGCAGACATGTATAGGGTCGGATGTGTTTTATATACATAGAACAAAACCTATTCCTGATTATGTCTTGCACCAGGATAAACAATGAAGTCAATTCTGTATCATCTGGTATGAATTCAGTGGTTTCAATATGCAGGATAACTCCTTCTGCATATTGTGAGTCAGTAACTATATTAAGAGGTTCTTTAAAATCCCTTAGCACCACATTAATAGCCTATAATTCTGCCTTCTGGACAGAATTATAAGCGCTTTGCTCCACCCTGCTCAATTCTTCTGATTTGTAACCTCCCTTCCCTTATTTATTAGGATCACTATAAAATTTACAGGCTCTAGTTATTGAAACATCATGTACAATTCAGGGAAGAATACAAGAAGTTCTCTTTATAAGGTTAAGTCTATCACTTTTGGGATAGTTGCTACCAATTTCTCTCAAAAAATTAGTACAAGATTTTCGCCATGGTTCATTTTTTTCCCATAACTTTTTTATTTCATCAGTAGTGAAAGGCACTATAATTTATTCTGGGTCTATATCTGCTAGTTGAGGAAGTCTCAATTTACCTTTTATAATTAATTCAGAAAAATTTTCCTCATAAGTTTTAATTTTTTACTTGGTTTATGTGGTAAAAAGATCCATTCTAAAATAATATCTTTCCTCTGCATTAAAATTCTTGAGGAATAAATTCTGGAAGGCAATATGACAAGAATACAACTAAGATTTGGATTACCCTCTCCATATGTGGCTCCTGTAATTTTTTTCCCTAAACCATTGTCAGTTCCTTTTCTGCTTCAGCTGTTAATTTTCTGGGACTATTCAAATCTTTATCATCATCTAAAGTTTTTTTAAATGGATTATTAGATCAGGTATTATCCTAACAGTATATCGTAGACTGGATATGTCTTCTAACAATCTTTGAATGTCATTAAGAGTCTGTAACCAGTCTCTCCTAATTTGTACCTTTTGTGTCCTAATTTTTTGTAAACCTATTTTATAACCTAGATAATTGACAAAATCACCTCTCTGTATTTTTCAGGAGCAATCTGCAATCCCCATTTAGGTAAAGCTATCTATACTTCTTCTAACAATTTTCTTAAGTTTCCATGTTTGAATCAGATAGTAAATGTCATTCATGTATTGGTAGATTATAGACTTAGGAAATTGCTTATGTATTATTTCCAATGGCTGACTTACAAAGTATTGGCACAATGTGGGGCTATTGACCATCCCCTGTGGGAGAATAGTCCATTGATATCCCCTAGTAGGCTAAGAATTATTATAAGTAGGTACTGTGAAGGCAAATAGTTCTCTATCCTTTTCTTGTAAAGGTATAGTGAGGAAACAATCTTTCAAATCAATAGCTATAAGAGGCCATCCTTTTGGTAATAGGGATGACAGAGGAACTCCAGTCTGTAGAGGGCCCATAGGTTAAAATACCTTGTTTTCAGCGCTTAGATGTTCACCATTCTCCATTTACAAGATTTGTTTTTATTTTATTTTTTTTTATTGAGAAAAGGAAAAAAAAGTTTCCACCTCCTCCTAGCCTCCCATTTCCCTCCCCCTCGTCCCACCCTTCTCCCCCTCCTCCCACCCTTCTCCCCTCCCCCCACTCCTCTCCCCCTCCATCTCCAGTGCAAAGAGCAGTCAGGGTTCCCTGCCCTGTGGACAGTCCAAGGTCCTCCCCCCTCGGTCTATGCCTAGGAAGGTGAACATCCAAACTGGCTAGGCTCCCACAAAGCCAGGACGTGAAGTAGGATCAAAATCCCGTGTCATTGTCCTTGGCTTCTCATCAGCCCTCATTGTTCTCCATGTTCAGAGAGTCCAGTTTTATCCCATGCTTTTTCAGTCACAGTCCAGCTGGCCTTGTTGAGCTCCCAATAGATCAGCTCCACTGTCTCAGTGGGTGGGTTCACCCCTCGTGGTCCTGACTTCCTTGCTCATCTTCTCCCTCCTTCAGCTCCTCATTGGGACCTTGGGAGCTCAGTCCAGTGCTCCAGTGTGTGTCTCTGTCTCTATCTCCATCCATCACCAGAGATTTGTTTTTTTAACAACAAACACAGGAGAATTCAAGGGAGAGTTGATTCCTCAATATGTCAAGCATCTGATTGCTCCTGTATCAATCATTCTAAAGCCTGAAATTTATCTTCAGCTAGAGACCATTGCTTAACACATATTGGCTCCTCAGCCATTTTTAAGGTAGGACTGTTGGTTCCTCTAAAGGTTTGTTAGTTGCTTTACATGCTTGTGCAGCCTAAATTGCTGGAGTCCTTTGTTCATAGTACCTTATTATATCCTTCCCAGAATTATGAGTTCCTGGGACTGCAGGAATGTTAATCTGAGTATTCCATTGCTGTAGCAGGTAACAACCCCATAAATTTATTGTAATATCAGATACATATGGCCTCAGCTTTCCTCTTAGACTTTCTGGGCGAATACAGTCAACACATCTCATGCTTTGTTTAACTCGAGATATGGTTCCAATTCCTAGTAATTGAACATCTGCCACTTGAAGAGGCCAATTTTGATGCCACGATTCTGGAGTGATAATATTCATATATGCTCCTGTGTCTATCAAGTCAAAAATCACATTTCTATTTATACACACTCTCAGATTTGGTCTATGATCATTTATAGAAGTTTGCCAGAATGTACGCTTATTTCCTATTTGAGTTTTTGACTTATTCTCCAAATTTTTGCCATCATTTAGAACATTATGGTCTTGTACAGAAGGTTCTGGATTTTTTTAATTTTCCTGGTTTGACATGTCCTCCATGATTACTGGGAACAACTGGGCCACTTTTGGCTTGGGGGCCCGCGAGACACCCCTCAATGAGTTTCCCAATGGTATCGAGATGCCTTGAGTGTCTGTTGTTGATCTGCATTCATTGGTCCAATGTCGTTTTTTAACACACCTTCCACATATACCTGAAGGCAGAGGTCTCCTATTTTGCCATTCCCAGATGAGATATTATTCCTCGAAATTCCTGGCCTTCAATCCCTTTTCAGATGCCCTATTTTAACCACAATTAAAACATTTGGGAGATTGATGTCTCCTCATTTCTTTGGAAGTTGCTTCTCTTACCCAAGATTCATTGTTACAGTCAAATGTCTCAACATTCATTGTATACAGAATGCAATCATCTATAGGTTCTGATGTAAACCTTAAAGGCCTAATTATCTTTTTACATTCTAAGTTTGAATTTTCAAAAGCCAGAGATTCCAGAAGTATTCATGTAGCTTCTGGGTCTGTTACTCCTATTTATAGAACCTTGCTTAATCTTTGTTCTCTCTGTCACTGCCTATCCCTGGTATATGATTCTAACTTTTTCTCTAGTTCTTAAATTCTATCCTGAGCATTCAAGGCTGCTTTGTGGCAAAGGGACAATACTTCTTCCTCATAAAGTGCTTGGACCTGTGGGTCAGCATACCATCCTTCATCAAGAATTTGATCTTGGGACACCTCCAGAACTTTTGCTATTCCCTGTTGTTTTATTTTATTTTGATTCCTCCCTGAAATAAATTCCAAACATCAAAAAAGGTCCATCATCCAGTACTGCTGACACTGAGAAAAATCATGGGGGTTTGTTCTGACATTAGAGGCCCACGTTTTTATCATCTCCTTAACAAATGCAGAATGCAAGCCATAAGTAATGACAGCTTGCTTAATTTCTTTTAATCATTCAGTCCTAGTGGCATCCTTCTATCTTCTCTGGCTCCCTTTTAACCTGTAGAAGTGGATACTTTGTCAGAGTAAATTACAGGGTAGGATGCTAAGTGCTGGGTAAGTCAGTTCTGACAGCCAGTGGTGACATTATTTTCTGTCCTTGTGTCTTCTTTCCCTGTTCATCAGCTCCAATAATTTCCTCAATCATTTTAATTTTTTTTATCATTGTCTTTTGTAAAACCTGAATCTCCTGACCTTCATATGTTTCTAGTGATTTCACTAAGGTATCAATTTTATGGTTCTCATTCTGCACCTATGATTCCAAGGTTTTAATGTTCCCTTTAAAGATAACATCTTGTAATTGAACTTCTCTTGGATATAGTGTAGATTGCCATCCTGGAGGTACATTCTGTCTGTTAATGTATCAGAACTTTGTATAACTTCCAAACATCAAATTCAACAGTGTGAACTCTTTCAGGTAACTTCCTAGTACCCTTAGATATGGAGTCAATTTTGCCTATCATAGTATCCACTTGTTCAGATAACCTCTGATTTTTGATTATATTAATCCAGTCACCTAGTGCCATATTCTTCCTTAATGATAGAATATGGAGTTGAAAACTGAAACCTAGTAACCAATAAATTGAGGTATTCACATAGTCATATAAGCTTCACATAATACCATCCATAGCAATGGCAAAAAGGAAGTAAAGGTAGCAATTGAAATGAAATCTGCCATTATTATAAACCCGTTACCTGAATATGTGATCTGGTTAACAGCAATATATCATCCAGCAGATGGCACTGTTGTAAAGTTGTGACTAGAAGCAATGCAACCATGTCTGGGACTGGTCCTGTGCAGCTTTCATTTCTACCTTGGTACTTGTTTAAAAAAAAAAAAAACTGGGAAATATGAGTTGCTCAACAAAGTAAATGTAATTAAATCAATTTCAAACATGGAGCAAGAAAACCCAGTGTCCAGGCACAAAGAACAGAAACTTGGAAGCTGCAGACTCTGGAATGCAACAAAGACTCTTCCCAGGGGGATTGCAGCAGTTGGTAAACAACATTTATACTTGCACTCCAGCCACCTCACTGCAGACTCTGTTTTGACAGGGATTTCATAAAAAAACAAAACAAAACAAAACAAAACAAAAAAAAAAACTGCTCAGGCAAAAGAAAATCTGTCTGGGCTGTGGAAGGTCTAAGCCTACAGCATGGAGGGTGTGTAGTTTAAACCCATGTGACTCCAAGTGATGGTGGAGAGTTCAGACATTTAAAAGAAATCCCACACTACCTCAGAACTGAGAGATAGTTTTTTATTTAGGGGGAAAACTTACAAATCAGGATTCTCTGCTTGAACAGTGGATGGAGATGGGATCCAAAAAATCCAAATAAGCAAATGGGAACCAGGGGGGAGGAGAGAAAAGGCAGAATCCACAGCGGCATCCAAGTATATAGTATAAGAGGCAACGCCCCAGTAGGTGGGTAATTACTACCTGTAAACCTTTCTGCAGCATGTCTCTCTGCCCTCGATGCCACATGGTTTACCATTGGGTAACTACTATTGTTGATATCCTCCAATAATATGGGTTTAAAATAGCCCCAAACAAAATACAAAAGGTACCCCGATTTCATATACTGGGATATCCCAGTTAACACTCACTCAAGCCAAAGCGAAAGGATGCCAAATAATTCTGATTGAGCCTCTTGCTTTATCAGGGTTACACAATATACTGGAAGAAATGAACTAGGTAAGACCCTGGTTGACTGTAGAGACTGGGATCCTAGATGTGTTATATGATATGCTAAAAGCAAGACAACCTTATGAGATCATTTCCTTGCCCTCTGATGGCCATCAGGCACTCACAGAATTCGTCAATGAGCTCCATCATGATGTCTTCTTTGGTGAGATATTATCCTAACATTCCAATCCAAGCCTTGTTGACCTAGGTTTCTGTCCCAATAGTCCTGCAATCATTCAGTTCCAAAGAAATACAGAGGTCTACAATAATTATAAACTGATGGGCCTAGTATCTCAGGCTTCTTATTAACTCATAACTTATATTAGCCCATAATTTTTGTGTGTGTTAGCCACTTGGTTTGGTACCATTTTCGGTAAGGCAATCATGTCTTGCTTCCTTTGAGGCTGGGTCATGATAGCAGACTGAAACTTCCCTCTTACCAGAATTCCCATTGCTCCCACCTCTACTTCTTGCCTGGTTGCCCCACATATACTTCCTGCCTGGCTACTGGCCAATCAGTGTTTTATTAAAAATAATACAAGTGACAGGATAAAAGACTATTGTCCCACAGCACTCCCCCCCTTTAAAAAAAACAAGAACTCTGAATTTAATATTTTTATTTAGCTTTTCTCCTGACCATTATCCATATCAACTTGTAACAAATATACTAAACTAATGAAAATATGGATAGTCCATTTTTTGGGAGTGTGGGCATAGTTTTTCAGGCTACTTTCTGCTGACTGGAAGTGCTGGTAATATTACAGAGACATAAAGAAAATTTAGAATTATGATCAAGTCCTTACTGGAGTATCCCGTGAGGCTTGATCATCTCAGGTAGCAGTCTTCAATCTGTTCTGGATGTAGAACTCAAATATCTGGGCCATCTGCTCTTATCAGAGATTTCTTAGGGGTTCTTCTTTGACCAAACCTGATTTTTCTTAATTTGGAATGAATTCACAGACTCTCATTTCCTGTGAAATTTCCTGTGAAACCTCTTCTCCAAAGTAACATACATTTTTTTTTTAAATTTTGAAGTCAAGGCATTTTCAAATATATATATATATATATATATATATATATATATGATTAATGCAGCAGCATTTGTAATCAAATGTCTTCTGACAGCTTTTACTCCTTCCTCAGTCATCAAACAACTCAAAGAGTACATAATAACATACAGTATCCAGACTCTCTGTGTATTTTCATCTTTACATGGCTTTATATTAACCTCTATTTCTTTTATCTTTATTTTTAATTTTTGGCTTTTTGAGACAGGGTTACTTTGAGTATCTTAGTTGGTCCTTTAACTCCCTCTGTATAACATGCTGCCCTTGAACTCACAGAGATCTGCCTACCTCTGACTCCCAAGTCCTGTGATTAAAGTTGTGGGCCACCACATCTTGAACTCACAGAGATCTCTCTGCCTCTGCTTCCCAAGTGCTGGAATTAAAGGTGTGTGCTACTACAACTTGAACTCACAGAGGTCTGCCTGCTTCTTTCTCCCAAGTTCTGGGAATAAAGTTGTATGCCACCACACCCAACTACGCTTTTTCTTTCTTTTTTATTTTAAGGACTTTATACTTTTTTCTTTTTTCTCCCAAGCCTACATATATTTTTTAACACACTGTAAACCATTTAGAGGTTTTATTTGTCTTTGAATCTCTCTTTTCTGTATATTTCTCTTTTTCTGACCTCCTGAGATTTTAATTTGTTAAGTGATATGGCTAGGATTAAAGCCACAACTTTGACGGCTGGATCCACCACATTTCTTAGCTTTTCTGACTTTCTAGCCTCATGGCAGAAGTACTGGCCAGAGCCATGTTTTTTTGTCCCAACTTTATGGCGTTGCAAAGTCCCTGCCACCACCAAAATGCATACAGTCAGCTTTTCATCAACAGCATTTAAGTGTTTCATGGCAGAACCTCTTAAAATAGCTGTAAGGTTTTGCAGCTAAAGCTGAGTCAAGAAGCCTCTCTTAAATGGGAGCACTTGCCTCTAGTAAGCAAAGCCAACCAGAGAAAGTGCTGCTATCAATACGCCATGCTTGACTCTATTATTTTATGTCTAAAATTACTTCCCAAGCACTCTCAGGCTTTATGTAGATGCAGTTGTCCACACATTAGGCACCGTTTTTAACAAAGGTTTTCTGTCCCACCATGTCTTCCAGTTGTTTAATCCCAAAGAAATAACAGAGGTCTACATTAACTATAAAATGATTGGCCTAGTATCCCAGGCTTCTTACTAACTCTTATAACTTATATTAGCCCATAATCTTTGTTTGTGTTCGCCACATGGTTTGGTTCCTTTTTTGTCGAGGCAGTCACATCTTGCTTCCTATGAGGCTGGGTCATGATAGGAGACTGAAACCCTTATCTTAACCTCACTTGTGATGTGGTTATAGCTTCAATAGGTGTATAGCTTCATGGAAGGTGCCCAAATATCATGAGCATTTTTAAATTTGCCAAGAGAAAGGGGTTACTCTCAGCCTCTCTGACCCACTAATGATTCAGCACAATGATACTTGCTTGCTTGCATTAATTTTCCTTCATTTGCTTTACCACATGCAAAAATTCCTGACCCAAAGGCATGAGAGATACCCTAATGAACGTGGCCGTCACCACATCGATGGGGCTAGTGGTGGCTGGGACTGCCCTGGGTACCTCATCCCTGGTGATTTTACAACAATTAATAGGAATAATATGCTCACAATTGACAGTGACCTTAGAAAAGACAAAGACTGCAACATGTTATTTACAAAAGCCTTTGGATTCCTTATCAATGGAAACCTTACAAAATAGAAGATGCTTGGACTTGCTGTTTATGGAACAGGAAGGAATTTGCAGGGCTCTTGGGAAAGAATGTTGCTTCTATGCAGACCATTCTGGGATAGTTAGAAGAACCCTAGTTGAGTTAAGAAAAGATATTGATTCATTTAAGTCAAGGACCCCCACAAAACCTATTTTAATTGGTTCCCATTGCTTACTATACTCATCTCTTCCCTATTTGGGCCAATGGCCATTTGTTTATTGATCAATCTTTTTGGTCCATGTGCTTTCCAAAGGCTGAAACAAGCATTCCAAAAAATGGTTACAACAGGTACAACTTATGGCCCTTCAAATATATTATGATAGGCTTGACACATCTCACACCACAGATAACCTCTCAGTTTGAGAGTATCCAGGCCAAAAATTCAGATAGGGGTGGCCTTGATCTGTACCCTCTCTCCAGTGAGCTATTCTGGCTTGATGACTGGGGTTGGGGTGGCATATAAAACAATAGTGGGGAGGTGTTGAGATAAAATTATATCAGGGCCTGTACCTCAAGGCCTGTAGGACGGAGATGGTGTGGGAGGTCCTTCTGTCTATGTGTTGCTTTTATTGGCTGATGAAAGAAGAAACTTCCTTGGCCTGTTGATAGGGCAGAACTTAGGTAGGCAGGGAGGACTGGACTAAATGTTGGGAGAAGGAAGGCAGAGGGGATGCCATGGAGCCACTGGAAATAGAGCTGTTGAAACTTTTCTGGTAGACCTCGACCTCATGGTGATATACAGATTAATAGAAATGGGTTAAATTGAAATATAGAAGTTGGCCAGTGGGAGGCTGGAGCTAATGGGCCAAGCTGTGATTAGATTAATACAGTTTCTATGTGGTTATTTCAGTTCTGGGTGGCTGGGAAGAAAAAAAAAACATTCTGCTGCTACACAGAAAAACCTGCCTTGAGTTTGAAGGATAGTCTCAAATCTACTGAGTGACGATGAGACAGTATATGCTCCTCCAACTAGGGGGAGGGCTTGGCTGTCTCTCATTGGCTGGATAACCCCCACATCACATCAGCCCTAATGATGTCACTTAACCTATATAATCTGACATTCACAATAATAAACTGAGTTCCTGCTTTGACTTGACTTCCTATTGCATCTGATTGTCCTACATCATGGGGCTGTGGAATGGATGGATAGCACACCCACCTTTCTCTGGGGAATAAGGCTAAGAAGGCCTGGCGTTTGATGAGTGGCAATAATAAAATGTTTATTGTTTGTCCTCTTCAGATCTATGAGTGAAACTGTATTTGTAGGGTTGGAGAGATGGCCCAGAGATTAAGAGCACTGGCTGTTCTTCAAGATGTCCTGAGTTCAATTCCAAGAAACTTCATGGAGGCTGTCAAACATCTGGAATGAAATCTGGTAACTTTTTCTGGTGTGGAAGCATACATGCAGACAGAACACTATATATATATATATATATATATATATATATATATATATATATATATGGAAACTGTATCTTTTTTTAAGTCTACAACTATTCCATTGTGGTATTATTTATAAGAGAGTACTGAATCTGTTATCTTAAGGAATGGATGGTTTGCCCTTAATTATAACTGCAAGGCAGTTTAGGCTATTTGTAGCACATCCTAAAATATTAACGCCAACTAGATAATATGAATGAATAGTAATACACTAAACACAAATGCAAGCTAAAGCTGATGAAGAAAGGATGCTTAATTGTTCTGATAAGATATTCTAATGCCAGGTTTCATAGTATATGCCTTTATTCCCAGCTCTTGGGGGGAAGAGGAAGTTGGATCTTTGTTTTCAAATTTGTTTTACTAGGCAAACGTGTTACATTTGTTTATGTTGCAGAATATTAAATTATTTTAACTGTGTAAAGATCTATTAGTTTTTTCTATGTTGCATTTGTTTAATTATGTAAAGATGTGTTGCATTTGTTTCACCTTTTCTGTCTATGGCACCTTATTGTTCTAATAAAAAGATGAAGGACTAATAGCTAGGCAGGAGTAAAGATAAGTGGGGTTGTCAGGGAGCGAGACTAAATAGGAGGAGATTTCTAAGCTTGAAAGAAGAAGGAAAGAATGAGAGAGAAGGAGAGACCAAGGGACATACCCGGGGCAAGAAGCTAGACAGATGCTAGCTAGCCAGACAAAAAGAAGCAGTGAAATGAAGATATACAGGAGATAGATAGTAAACCTTGAGGTAAAATGTAAAGAAAGAGAAACCAGTTAATTTAAAAGAGCTAACCAGAAGCATGTCTAATTTAAGCCAAGAATTCAAAAGTAATAAGTCTCTGTGACATGATTTCAGAACTGGCTGGTGGAATAAACAAAAAACTGGTACATTTTGGATGTTTCAACATGAAGCATGATTTCATCTAGGTCCTGATGAAGCTAAAAAATGGATATCACTTCTTTAAGAGTATCTGCCACAGGTGAACCTATCTCCTGGGATCTTAAAAACTCTATACATATAGCTGTGGAGTCTGCATGAGACCCAACTAGCTGTCTGCATGTGGAAGGCATTTGTCCTGCCTGGTCTATTTGAATGGCTCCTGGCAGTGGTATCAGTATCTATCCTGGTGCATGAACTAGCTTTTTGGAGCCCATTCCCTATGGTGGGATTTGTTGCTCAGCCTTGATGCAGGGGGAGGAAGTTTTGTTCTGCCTCAACATGATAATGCCAGGCTTTTTTTACTCCCCATGGAAGACCTTACCTCTGTGGAGGAGTGGATGAGGCTGTAGGTAGGGGGGAGGAGAGTAGTTTGGAAGGAAGAGTAAGAGGAAGTACTGCTGTTGGCATGTAAAATGAATAAAAAAAAGTCTCTGCCATTCAGCAAAGAACTTAAACAGCTTTTTTTCATGATAAATAGAAATGAAAAGCTAGGTGAAAATGCTTTCTGCAGTACAGGCACTAGCATCCTAGAGGTAGGGAGTTGAATGAAGGAAGTATCTAGATTGTTATAGCTGTGGTTTTCCTTAGTTGTTGGAGAAAGTAAATTAGGTACAAAACTTTGGACCTACTAAGATAAAATAAATAATAGAGTATTTTCTTTGAAGCTGCCACATAGAAAAGGACTGGAAACTGTGAATGTAATTCTTATTTGACATTTGTTTTTCTTGTCTACAGAGTTAACTATATTAAAATTAACTTTAACTATGTTAAAGTTTAAAATTTTTCTTAGACAAAAAGGGAGCAATGTTTGGAATACTTTTTAACTAGGCAAACATGTTAGATTTTTTTTATGCTGCAGAATATAATGTTAATTGTATAAATGTATGTTATTTTTGCTTATGTTGCTTTTGTTTAATTATATAAAGATTCATTGCATTTGTTTTATCTCACCTCCCTAAAACACCTGATAGGTCTAATGAAGAGCTAGTGTTTATAGTCAGGCAGGAGAAAGAAAAGATGGAGCTAGTAGGAAAAGAGATTAAATCGGAGGACAAACCTAAATTTGTAAGAAGGAGGAAGGTACGAAAAAGAATGAGGAGAAACTAAAGGACATGTCCTGGCCAAGAAGCCAATCAGATGCCAGCCAACAAGATACAGAGAAGCATTTAAAGTAAGCTATATTGAAGAAAGGTACCAAGTCCTGAAAAAATGTTCACATGATTTTGATTTAATTTTGGTATGTGTTATCTATCCAGAAAACTGTTCATTTTTTTAAACATTTTTCAATTTTGTGGAGTACAGGTTTTTTTCTACTATGACACAATAAATCTCTAGATTTTTCTCAGCATTTGTTATTATGTTCCCCTTTTAATTTCTGATTTTGTTAATTTAGATATTCTTTCTGTGCCTTTTGATTAATTTAGATAAGGGTTTGTCTATCTTCCTGATTTTCTCAAAGAACCAGCTCATTGTTTTCTTGATCATTTTTATTATTTTCTTTGTTTCTATTTTATTGATTTCAGCCCTCTATTTAATTATTTCCTATCATCTTTGCATCCTAGGTGAATCTGCTTCTTTTTGATCTAAAGTTTTCAGTTGTGCTGTTAAGTCAATAGTGTGAGATTTCTCCACTTTCTTTATGCAGACACTTAATGCTATGAACTTTCTTCTTAGCGGTGCTTTCATAGGGTCCCATAGATTTGGGTATATTGTGTCTTTATTTTCTTTGAAATCATTGAAGTCTTTAGTTTCTTTATTTGTTCCTTGACCTAGGGTTAGTACAGGTGAGCAGAGCACGATTCAATTTCAATGATTTTGTAGGCTTCATGCATGTAGTGTTGTTAAATTCTAACTTTAATCTTTGGTGATCCTGTAAAATACAAAGGGTTACTCCAATTTTTTTGTATCTGTTGAGATTTGCTTTGTTACTGAGTGTGTGGTCAATTTTAGAGTAGGTTCCATGAGATTGCTGAGAAGAGGTATATTATTTTGTGTTTGGATGGAGTGTTCTATATATATATCTGTTAAGTCCATTTGAGTCATGACATTGGTAAGTTGTCTTATTTCTCTGTTCAGTTTCTGTCTGGTTGACTTGTCCATTGTGAAGAGTGGGAAGTTGAAGTCTACTAATATTAGTGTGTATGACTTGATGTATAATTTATGCTTTAGTAATGTTTCTTTTGCATATGTGTGTGATCTTGTATTTGTGGCATAGATGTTCATTTACGATTAAGACTTCATCTTGATAGATTGTTCCTGTGATGAGTATAAAATGTCTTTCTCCATTTTATCTGATGTATTTTACCTTGAAGTCTATTTTGTTAGATATTAGAATAGCTACATCCACTTGTTTCTTAGGTTCATTTGATTGGAAAATATTTTCCCAACTCTTTTCTATGAGGTAATGTCTGTCTTTGAGACTGAGGTGTGTCTCTTGCATACAGCAGATGAGTGGATCCTACTTTGATATCCATTCTTGTAGCCTGTTTCTTTGTACAAGTGAATTGAGTCCGTTGATAAGAATAGGTATTAATGACCAGTGATTTTTTATTTCTGTTATTTTTAACTAGTAGTGTTTGTGTGTTTCCCTTCTTTGGGGTTTTTGGTGTGAAGTTATCTGTTGCCTTTGGTTTTATTGGTGTAGTTATCTTCCTTGGGTTGGATTTTTCCTCCTAGTACTTTCTGTAGGGCTGGATTTGTGAATAGGTATTATTTAAATCTGTTTTTCTTTTCATGGAACATCTTGTTTTCTTGTTGATTGGGTATAGTAGTCTAGACTTGCATTCATGGTCTCTTAGTGTCTACAGAACTTCTGTATAGGACCTTCTGGCTTTCATAGTTTCTACTGAAAAGTCTGGTGAAATTCTCATAGGTCTGCCTTTATATGTTACTTGACTACTTTCCTTTGCAGTTCTTAATATCCTTTCTTTATTCTGTATGTTTCACATTTTGATTATTATATGGTGAGGGGACTTTCTTTTCTGGTTCAGTCTATTTGGTGTTCTGTAAGCTTCTTGTACTCTCATAGGGATATCCTCCTTTAGTTTGAGAAAGTTTTTTTTTCTATGATTTTGTTGAATATATTTTCTTTTCTTTTGAGTTGGAGTTCTTCTCCTTTTTTTTTATCCCTATTATTCTTAGGCTTTTTATGGTAACTCAGATTTCCTGAATGTTTTGTGGTAAGAATTTGCTGTATTTAATGTTTTCTTTGACCAATGAATCTGTTTCTTCTATAGTATTTTAAACACCTTAGAGACCCTCTTCTATCTCTTATATTCTATTCGTTATGCTTGCCTCTGTAGTTCTCACTCATTTACCCACTTTTTTTTGTATCCAAAATCCCCTCAGTTTGTGGGTTTTTTTGTTGCCTCTGAGTCAGTCTTGAAGTTTTGAACCATTTGATCTGTTTGCTTCAACTGTTTGATTGCCTTTTCTTGGGTTTCTTTGAGAGATATATTGAGTTCTTAATTTTTGTCTCTTTCATAAGATTTTCAAATTTTAACCTGTCCTGCTTAATGTGCTTGATATATCCCACAAACTTATTATACATGAATAAAGATTTGATGTGGAAGTAGTAATTCTGATTGATATATAATTCCATGTCACCTCTCTATTTTTCACATTTCCGGAATAATGGTGAGCATTAGATTTTCTATATGTACCTACCAGACTCTTGTCACTTAATGCATGAGCATATCTTCTAATTTTTGAATTTTAGGATTTTAGGGATACCCTCTCATCAAATATCTTCAGTTTATCTACATTGATTCTAGTATATCTTAATGGGATATGAAATTCATTCAACTGATACAGAGTTACCCTTCATAGCATTTTAAGACCCTACTATGGAATGCACAAGATGTTCTAAATGTTAGGCAATAGATGAAAGGTATCAGAGGAAAAATATTCTCTTTTTATCTTGCAGATAATAATCCAGTAATAAGGTAAAATCTACTCTTTGCCGCTTGCTGCTTTAACAATTAGCAAACTAAATAATGCAATGTATGTTAGAAAGGAACACATTTATGCATAAAAAGAATATATACATGTACACCAAATATCTATCAGACGAGGCTAAGATTTGATAATATGATAACATCAAAAGCTAAATGTGTTTTTAATAATAAAGATTTATATTAATCAGTCTTTTATGTGAAGTGAGATGGTTCGAAAAACAGTAGGAAAGGAAAGTGAAAAATTAAGTGTTGACTCCTGAAGGTTTACAGCCAGAAGTGTCACATGTCTTTTATGGTCACATTAAATTAGCTAAGGCATATCAGATGGACAAGATGAGCTTATCAATGTGGTAGGTTTTATTCTACTATGGTCCAAAAAATACGTTTGGAGTTTTATTAATTATTTTAATGGCTCTTTAAGTGTAACATGTTGAGGTCCTTGATGCAGAAACATTGAAAGTTAAAGAGTGAGGTTAGGTCTCCTGAAAAGTATTATCTATCAAACATTTATGAGAAGCCGTGGAAAATTCAAGCACTTGGGACACCAAGAAAAGAGGGAAGAAACTTGGCACCAACCTGGCCTACAGAGTAGGACCCTATTCAATCTTACCACATAAAGAAACCACTTAAGATGTGTTGACCAATGATTATAAATGAGAGAGAAATTCCCCTAGCTGGTTTTCAAAATACTTTTCTTGGTGCAATAATAGCAAAGCAAATGTGGTTAGCATAGAAGGAATAAGGTGAGGTCAGAGAGAGAGTAGATTCTATAAAAGAAATAGGAAATATTATCTACAGGTCCATGATATACCTGGGGTGTACTCTAAGTGAAAGAGGTAATAACTGAGAAATTTTGATTTTCTTTCAGCTTATCCATTGCCAACATGCATGTCTTCATGCTGTTTAGGAAAGTATTTTCTCGTTTTCCTTTCCTGACAACTCTGATGAACTAGATATGTTCAATCATTGATCATCATGTTTGCATTCCCCAGGATTTACTGCATTATTTAGTAATAATTCATTATTTGTACTCCTTTGTCTTTTCTTGTTTTATCTGCCACATTGTTTACTGCCACACACTTTCCAAAGCTTTGGGTCTTAGTGATATTTCTCTAAAGTATCCGTCATGTTTGAAATGACACAAGGGCATTTTCATATTTTTGCTGTTTAGTTTCCCTGCGTTTTCTCTATTGGGACATAGTTCTTATCACGGAGGGATAAATAAGATTATTAAAATTACAAATATTTTGCAATCTTTTTCCTTAGAAGAGGACATGGATTAATGGGCACTAATTGAGTTTAGAGTAAAAGAAATTATTTGCCTTTCATAGCGTACCACTTCTCTGTGGCAAGAGGCCCTATTTAAGGTTCATAGAGGAGATTATGATTAGACACCTAGGGCATTCATCTTAAAAACAGAAAGTTTTTTTTTTTTACACATTCTCTGGAGGTAACAGCAAATAATGTAAGCATGTAAGCAGAGTGTCAGGAAAAAGAAAATATCAAAGTTCCAATTCTGTATTTAAAAATTACTAGATTTGAGATCTTGAATTCTTTCCTCAGTTTCTCTGCCTCTTAAAATTAATAGAATCCACCCTATGTATATCTCACTGTCACATATTAAGTGCTCCATAAAGTTAAGTTGTTTTTATTATTCATCTTCCTTGAAAGTCAGTGCCCATACTATGGCTTTAGGCTACCTGTGATTTAATGGGATGATCTGAAACCTATTGAGCTCCCATTGGAAATAAACTGTCTTTTGCTTTTCCCAGAAAGATTTATTCTGCCATTTCTCAGAGAGCAGCCCCATAATAACTTACTAACTGCTACAGAATTCTTGGCAGTATCACTTTTCTTTTTTAGTATTTTGAGCAAAGCCTGAATGAAATGGTTAGCACATTCCTGTTTCCAGAACACTAACAAGCAATATTACTACTGAGTAAAAAGGAATGTATGTGTTACGCTTTGTCCACTATGAATGTCAGAGCTGTTCACCTGTCAAGTATAACAGTGAGTAAGAAACCACTATTTAATGACAACCAACAATAAAAACTATGGATTTTCCCCTTGGTAGCATTACATATGCTTATTTTGTGTTCATTATAAAAATTTTATTTAGAAATGCAGAAGTCATCCACCCAAGTTCAGAAATGAGAATTTATAAAGAACAACACATCAATGGTTTAAAAGACAGTTCTTTTACTGTCTGATTATGTCAGAGACAATGTCTTTCTTATTATAAAGCAAAAATATAGTTCTGAGAAAATATTTAATACTTCAATTAAATGTGGAGAAAAATTATTAATTTTCTCAAGAAATCTCCAAAACGAAATATTTATTATAGTTTTAAAATTAGAGATGATAATTTTCACACTGTTTGTGATATAGGAAGTTAAAATACACTACCACAAAATATAAGAATTGCTGAAATGTAGACAAGAGAAAACCAATAAAAGATGGATCTCTGAGCTCACTCTTACATTCATATGTTTCATAATATATATATATTTATAGAGCAATGACTCTTGTCCTCCTCCATCAGAAAAAGAAAAGTTTATTAGAGAAGAGAGCTATATGCTTTTATTATCTGTAAAAAGATAAATTGACAATAGGATTCTATTAACAGGATACAATAACTAATATTTACCTTCAGTTTGTTTTTCTTTTCCAATAATTTAGTATTTATATATTGTTAGAAAAAGTCTTTGCTCTTGTACCATCTCTCCTTTGTCAGAAAACATGCATACAGTATAATTCAAAGGCATTGCTTATAGAGCTTTCTAATTTGCAGCTATAATATGTATGAAATGGTCATGTTGATAAGCATGTTTGTTTTTCCTGTTAGTCTGTCTTTCTTTAACAGAGCTACATTCCAATTTCAAACCCAGTAAATTTTTATGCTAGAATGCTCGATCCTTTAATGGCTGTTTCCTAACCCTTACCATTTATACACTGGACATTTTTGATCCTGGATTTAAGAAATATTCTTAGTGATTACCCACATTATATTTCAACATCAAAAATTTCCTATTCAAAATTCTGGCTTCTCATAAAATTAGATAAATGTAACTTCAAAGAACCATACCCTATAATTAATTTTCTTTCATGGAGCACTAATACAAGTGTCAATCCACAGAGTTCTTTCTAGCAAAGGAACATTTATTCAAAATTCAAAACATATCAAAAATTTTATCTCACCAAAACATCTTTTCAAATATATTTTTGCAGTTGTCTTCTCAAGAAATTCTGTTAGCCTAGTGTCTGTAATTACTATATAGTATACATAATGTCCTTCTACGATTATACCTTTGCTTTACAGCTATTTGGCTTTAATTACCTATAAAGAAATTTGGAGGACTTTATGAAGTTTCATTTTGTAGGGTGTAATAAGCATGTGTGTAATATTTGTTTTGATAACATGTAGCTTTTTTGCTTCTTGTTTGGAAAGTCTGTATGTTTAGTAGTTTTGGGTTTCTTTTTCTTTCCTTTTCATTTTCCTTTTTTTTTTTTGGAGACAGAAGGAAGAATCTGGGAAATCAGTGCCATCTAGCTTAACTCCTAAGACAATTCTTGCTTATAGACTATAAGAATTCAATTATATACTCACCATTTTCTTTCCTCCAGGGAGGTTATAGGGCACAAATCTGAGATTCAGTTATTGTCCAGATCTTCCCAGTGCTGTCAGGCTCTGTCTGCTATGAAGTGAGACTTATTTGAAATCATATCTCTATTCATTTTCTTCTTTTCCCCATTCTGTCATCATTACTTTTTTTTCTTCAGGTTACTGTATAAAGCCTGTTCTTGGTTAGTCTTCCATGTAGAAACTTCTATTTCAGTATCTGATGTTTAAGGATCTTAACTAAGGGTATATGGGCCTTATTTTAAATGCTAGATTTCTTTTCTACTTCTTATAATACTCAACATATGTCCAGAGTTTAGATATTTTTAAATGTCAGCAGAATAGATAATTTACTTCTCTTTCAGAGATAAGTATACAATGATGCCAGAGAAGAGGAGAGAAAATATGTGCTATTGGTTTCTGGTCTTACAACCTTCCCACCCATGTCTTCAGCATTTAAAGAATACATATAATCATCAAAGAATAAGTATTTGGATTTTAAATACAGTATCTTGAATTTATCATTCATCTACACAACTTTCATTAATTGAAGATGATATGATAGTGTACATAAGCGACCCCAAAAGCTTCACGAAAGAACTCCTAAAGCTGATAAACACCTTTAGTAATGTGGCAGGATACATTACTATGGTTAAGTACCAGTAAGTCAAAGTCTAGGATCAATGAAAATGTGCTTTTTTTGGTTTAAGGATGCATGGAATAGATGCAGTTTGAAGGTAAACAGTAAAAAATACAGAACAAAACAGAAATTTTCTAAATTATGAAATTTGAAAAGAGTTTTGGATTTCCAAAAAACAAAGTAGAATGCAATATTTTTAGGAATTTCAGTTTTGTTATTGTGAAGATTGCTACTAAAATAAGTAAACAAGTGGAATCTATAAAAAGGAACATGAGCATAATCTTTTAGATAATTTTTTTCTTGGTTCTGGAGATTGAACCTAGAAAATCATTGATGCTTAGACAAACACTGTACCACTGAACTAAAGACCAGATGAAATCTCTTTAAGGCAATTTACTTTGTTGATTTAAAATGTAAGTAAGGTTTCCCTTTACAGTCACAAATACCAGGAAAATTGAGGTGTTTTCATTAAAGCCATTTATATGTGGTATTATCTTCCTTTTATTAAGTAGTTGTTCATCTAAAATTTATGAATTGAGACAAGAATTACTGCTGAATATTTCAGAGTTTACACTTTCAAAAGTGACTTTAATTATATTTTAAAAAATACGAGTAAAAATTGGTTAAGTGGTTCAAATAGGGTCCATAGACTTTATTCAGTTAAGAAGGACAGGAAGGCTTGGTAACTCCCTTAACAAAAGCAGAGAAAGAGCTTTATGGACTTACAAAAGATTGGTGTGTGAGACAAGATGCAGTTTTCTTCTACAATTACTTTAAAACTAGAGTTAAAATGCATTTTGATATTTTTAAAGAGAGTTATTGTTTGATTCAACCACTTACTCATAATTGCCCCAATACTTCCATATCTTCTTTTGCAAATTATACAAATTTGAGGTGGCACTCAATTACATTAAGTTTAGTTGTTGGCCAAGGGATTCCTGGGGATATCCTGAAACAATTCAGGCTTCTGCTATGCTAGAAAGTCACTCTCTGAAAACTTACAGTGGAAACCCCTTTGCTGAGGACAAAAATCACAGAGATTATTGAATGTAGAGAGCTGGTGCAGACATGGAGTCTTCAACCAATACTTTTTACTTCAGCCCAAGACTGTACCCTTCAGGCTACAGAAAGAGAAATGTGGACACCAACTCAGTTACAAACCCTCTAAATACAATCTGTCCTAATTGCAAGATGTGCTGGGGCCAAAATTACACAGAACTTATGGGATTGACCAACCAATGTTTGGAGACCCAGGCCATGAGCTTCGGCCCATGTTCTATACTGCCTATATTGCCAGGAAAGAGACTGGATAATCCAGAGACCTAGGTTCAGAACAAAAGCAACTATAAAAAATTAAACTAAAGGCACAATGAAACGATTCCTAATGATATTCTGCTGTACAGATCAATGCTTTGTCCAATTGTCATCAAAGAGACTTCCTGCAGGTGTATATGGGAGCAGTTGCAGAGATGCACAGTCAAACCTTATGCAGAGAGAGTATCTAAATTGGAATCCCCAACAGGTCCTTCTCTTTGGAATTCAGAGGAATCCTAGGAACATGGGGAGGAAAGATTACAATGTAGGTGCCAGAGGGTTCTAGGACAACAGGAGAACAAGGACCATTGAATCAAATAAGCAGGTCTTATATGGGCTCATAGAGATGGAAGCAGAAAACATAAGGACTGCATATATCTTTACCAGGTTCTCTGCATTTGTTATGACTGTTATCTTGGTGGTTTTGTGGGATTCCTAACAATGGTAGCTGTTATTTCTCTGAATCTCTTGCCTGTTCTTGACACATTCTTTGTCTAATTGTGCTGACTGTTTTAGCCTTAATAGGAGGATTTTTGCCTTTTTTTATTGCATCTTGTTTTGGCTTATTTGACTGTTTTCTCATGGAGGCCTGTTCTTTTCTAAAAAGTAATTGGGAGCCGGGCGGTGGTGGCGCACACCTTTAATCCCAGCACTTGGGAGGCAGAGGCAGGTGGATCTCTGTGAGTTCGAGACCAGCCTGGTCTACAAGAGCTAGTTCCAGGAGAGGCTCCAAAACCACAGAGAAACCCTGTCTTGAAAAAGAAAAAAAAACAAAAAAAAAACAAATAAAAAGTAATTGGGGAGTGAGTGGATATAGGGGAAGAGAATAGGGTTGGAGAAGCTGGAAGAGAGAGGAAACAATTGTAGGGATAAATTTTATGAGAGAAGAATCTATTTTAAATAAAAATAAAAGAAAAAAGGAAAGGACAAACTAGTAGAGACAAAATGGGAAGAAGTTGAAAGAAGAAACCACTGAAAAAGTCAGTGATAAAATCAAGGGATATTAGGATTTATTAAAAACTTTTTCAGCTTGTTTTTCAAGAAAACACCACTGGTAGATGCTGCTCCTGCAGTGGGAGGTAAGGGCGGCTGGGAGGACCCAGGGGCCCAGGATTTACAAGTCAAGGTAGCTTCTGAGGAAGATTACACAGCCACCAGTAGCTGTAGCCTTGGTCGAGGCTTCCAGGCTTATGGAGATAAGGCAAAGCGTAAGGAATGAATTCTAGTCACCATGTTTGGCTTCTTTGTTAAGAACATAAAGATCATGCCCCACAAAGAGATCTACCTATTCTCTCTTCCCATTGGGGAATCTGAGATTATTATTTTTATGGATGCATACTTAAAGAATGAATTATTAAAAATTATGCCTCTGCAGAAGGTGACTCTGGCTGGCCAGCAGACCCACTTCAAGGTTTTCTTCACTGTTAGAGACTACAGTGATAATGTTGGTCTTCCTGTTAAGTGCTCCAAGGTGGTAGTCACTCTCATTTGAGGGGCCATCATCTTGGCTAAGCTTTCTGTTGTCCTTGTGAAGAGAAGCTACTGGGGAAACAAGATTGGCAAGGCACATAGTGTTCTGTGCAAAGTGACTGGCCATTTTAACTCTGTGTTGGTACATCTTATTGCTGTAGGAAATTATACAACCAATAGCCTTTAAGTTAACAGCCCAATGGATAATGGTTTCTTATAAGATTTATGGCAATGTAAAGCATATATCTGGTCTCTTTGTTCCAGCTGGAAGATTCAGTTTCTCTTCTCCATTCCAGCAGAGGATTCTGATTTCTGAGTCTATCCTTAAATAAACAGCCATCTATTATTCTCAATTATTAGCTACTGTTGGATTTCTTTTAATCATCCTTTTTATCTGGAGCATATGTGGATTCCGACTCCACACCGACTGGGTAGATAGCCTAAAGGCCTAGCCAGTCCATGGCCCAGAAATTCTCCCAATCACACCTGCTTGGCTTGCTTTTACCAAAGCACTTTTTTATAGAATTTTCCTACACATCTGAGCTTAGTTTGTGCAGTGACTTGGAAATTTCCCAAGCACACACAGGAATGCCCCATTTTATGGCATGGTTCCTTGCTGCATGGCAACTTCTGCACTTTTCGGTTTGTGCTCTATGCCCATGAGTTCTGGGTTTCTTGCTCCATTTATAGAATTTATTTAATTGCTTTTAATTTGTCAAGCAAAGCATATTTATCAGTATTTGACCTGTACTAAGGCAGGAAAATAAAACGGCTCAGAATCGTTCATGTCACCACCATGACTCTGAAACCAGGATATCTGCTGGAAATAAAGATTATTAAATCTAAAACAATTTATCATATCTCATAATAGGCAATTAATAAATCAATATGACAGGATACATGAATATTGAAACTTTTAGTAACTTTTTTGCTAAATAGAATGGATAGTAGTCTGTGAGGCTTATATGGTTATGGTGATACTTAAATTTATTGGGAATTGGGACTCAGTTTTTTTCTTCATAGTCTATCATGAAGAAATAATGTGTCACTTTTAGGAATGATACAGTCTTTACAAACTGATAACAGCTAGTTGGCAGGATTAATACCATTAAAAATCAAAAGTTACCTGAAAGAAATAATACTATTGAAAAGGTTAGCATCAATTTGACAGACAAAATTGAATCCATATCTAAGGGTACTAATAAATAATCTGAAAGAATTCATACAGTTGAATTTGACAATCAAAATTTGTTAAAAAGTTATAATAAGTTAGCAGATGTATCTCTTCAGGATGGCAATATGAATGCTATCCAAGTTATGCCCAAGGATGAGGTGTTATCTTTAAAGGAGAAACTTCAGACCTTGGACTCACATGTGCAGAATGAGGACCAGAGGCTAGGTGCCTCAATAAAATCACTAGAAATATATACAGGCCAGGAGATTCCAGCTTTACAAAAGACAATGGTAAAAAGATTTGAAATAATTGAGGAAATTATTGGAGCTAATGCACAGGGAAAGAAGGCACAAGGACAGGATTCAACATCTTCAGTAGCTGTCAGAGATGATTTATCCATAGTTTTATCTTCCTACTCTGTAATCTACTCTGACAAAGCATCAAGTTCTAAAGTCCCAAAATGATCCAAAGAAGGTAGATGTATACCTATAGGAATGAATGATGTAAAAAAAAAATTAAGCAAGCTGTTGTTACATATGTCTTACTTTCCACATTTGTTAGGGAGTTGATAAAGATGTGGTCTTCTAGCATCAAAGTAACACCACAGAATTGTAATCAGTTAGTTTAAGCAGTCCTAGATGATGGGTCCCAGTTGATATTTAGACATTATTTCAGAGAAGAAGCAAAAATTTTGAAACAACAGGGAAAAGCAAAAGGCCTTAAGACTTCCCAAGATCAAATTCATGGTGAAGGCACTTATCCTGACCCACAGGTTCAAGCTCTTTACAATGAATAAATCTCCTCCGTATGCCACAAAATAGCCTGAAATGCTTGTCACAGGATTCAAGAACAAGGATATTTTATTGAATCATATACAGGGATAAACAGGACCAGAGCGAACTGTTTAGTGTCTTTTACAAAGATTAACTAAGGCTATAAAAATAGAAGTAACAGACCCAGGTGCTAGACAAGTATATATTAAATCTCTGCCTTTTGAAGAATGCCAACCTAGAAAGCAAAAGGATACTTGGGCCTTTAAAAGTTAGATCAGCACCTATAGATGAATGGATCCTGCATACAATGGACATTGAGACATTTGACTCTAATACTGAATCTTGGGTAGGAGAAGCATTTTCCTAAGGAATGGGGAGACATCAAAATGCAAAATGATTTCATAGTGATATAATGGGACCTCTGAGAAGGGATTATAGACAAGGAATTCCTATGAATAATATCTCCTCTGAGAATGGCAAGAATAGGAGTACTTAGCCTTCAGGTATATGTAGAAGGTGTGGCAATGGCCAACATTGGACATATAAATGCAGATAAAAAAAAAGACAGAAAAAGCAACCTGATACCATTGGTTAATTGTTTGAGGAGCCTCTCACAGGTATCCAAGCCAAAAGTGGCCAAGTAATTTCTAGTTACTGTCTCATCAGAAGAATTAAAAAATCCAGAGCCTTCTGTAAAAGACCATAATGTTCTAGATGATGACAAAAACATGGAGGATAAGTCAAAAATTCCAATACATAAAAGGAAATGTATATTCTGGAAGACTTCTAAAAATGATAAAAGACCAAAGAGAAGAGTGCATATAAATGGCATTGTAACTGTTGATTTGATAGACACAGGTGTAGATGATAGTATCTGTGGCGGACCTCTCGACCGGCGAGAAAGAACAACCACCACATCAGGATTCCACTCAGATCACGCTTTACTGGAGTGCTCTTGATTGATGGGGAGCATGAAACAAAAGGGGCAGGGAACGAGGGGCAGGAAGGGAAGGGTAGGAAGCGAAGGGGCAGGGAGCAAAGGGGCAGGGAGCTAAGGGGAGAGACAGCATGAAGTGAAGAGATGAAGGGCTCTTAGGCAGCTGCTTAAATAGGGAATTGGCACATGGGTCGCCCTGTGATTGGCTGCCACCAACAGCTGCCACCAGACAGAATTGGGTTAGGCTCAAGGATCCTCATCCACCACGCATGCGGGAAGCGGGGGACACGCAGCTCTCAAAGGCATAGCCAAATATGGAGTTGTTTATTTCCAGCAAGACAGGATGTCAGCGCTATCTTGTAATGGCAATCCTGTCTGGCTCACTACAAGTATCATTACCCCAAAATATTGGCATCCAAATTGGCCTCTTTAACAGGCAGCTGTTCAATTTCTAGGAATTGAAACCATATATCTCAAGTTAAACAAAGCACAAGAAGGCTTGACTGCAGTGGGTCAGAATGTCAAAAACAGAAGATGAGGCCATATGTGGTTAATATGAAGTAACTTTAAGGGTTGTGACATGTTGCAGCAATAGAATGTTGAAACAAGGGCGGCGGGCTGCGTCCCCGGCACCTGGCCGCCCCCACTGCTAGCTTTACCTGAAATAATTACATGGAAACTGTATTCTTTTAAACACCGCTTGGTCCATTATATCTAGCCTTTTCTCGGCTAACTCTCGCACCTGGACTAGCCCATTTCTAATAATGTATGTAGCCCATGAGCTGGCTTACCAGGAATGATCTTAACCTGCATCTGTCTGAAGTGGGAGAACCATGGCGACTCCCTGACTCAGCTTCTTTCTCCCAGCATTCTGTTCTGTTTACTCCACTCACCTAAGGGTGGGCCTATCAAATGGGCCTAGCAGTTTCTTTATTGCTTAATCAATGAAATCAACAGATTGATATATGACACTCCCACATCGATGAAATACCAAAATTAACATTCCTGCAGTCCCAGGAACTCATTATTCTGGGAAAGATATTATAAGGTACTATACACAAAAGGCACCAGCCATTCAGGCTGTAGAAGAACATAAAGCAACTAGAAACCTTTTAGAGGTACTAAAGCCCTGCCTTTACAATGGTTAACTGAGTAAACAATATGGGATAAACAGTGGCATCTAGCTGAAGAAAAGTTGCAGACTTTAGAACAGCTGGTAGTAGAGAAACTAGATGCTCATCATACTGAAAATTCAACCAGCCCTTGGAATTCTCCTGTATTTGTTGTTTAAAAATCTGGAAAATGAGAGTGGTGACATATCTAAGAGATGTCAATAAGCTAATTCAACCTATGGGCCCTATGCAATGTGTAATTCATCTGCCTTCTCTATTATCAAAATTAAGGCCTCTTATAGTTATTGATTTGAAAGATTGTTTTTTAAATATACCTTTACAAGAAAGTGATAGAGAAAAAGTTAACTTCACAGTGCCTACTTATAATTCTCAGTCTACTAGGAGGTATCAATGGACTATCCTTCTACAAGGAATGCTCAAGAGCTCCCAAACTATGCCAATACTTTGTAAGTCAGGCATTGGAAATAATACATAAATAATTTCCTATGTCTATAATTTACCATTACATGGATGACATTTTGCTATCTGGTTCAAACATAGACACTTTAGAAAGAATGTTTGAAGAAGTAAAGAAAGTTTTGCCAAAATGGGGATTACAAATTGCTCCTAAAAATACAGAGAGGAGATTTTCAATTATGTAGGTTATAAAATAGGTTTGCAGAAATTTAGAACACAAAAGGCACAAATTAGGAGAGTCTGTTTGCTGATTCTTAATGACTTTCAAAGACTGTTAGGAGATATTTCTAGTCTATGACAGGCTGTTGGGAAAACACCTCATCTAATTATTATTTTAAATAAAACCTTAGGTGGTGATAAAGTCCTGAATAGTCTCAGATAATTAACAGCTGAAGTGGAAAATGAATTCACAATTGTCAAGGAGAAATTACAGGAGGCACATGTAGATACGATGAATCCAAATCTTAATTGTATTCTAGTCATATTGCCTTACAAGTTTTCTCCTATAGAATTTGAATACAAAGGCATGATATTATCTTACAATGAATCTTTTTATCACATAAACCAAGTAAAAAATCAAAAACTTATGTGGAAAATTTCTCTGAATTAGTTATAAATGTAAATTGTGTCTTCATCAGTTAGCAGGTATATATCTAGGAGAGATTATAGTGTGTTTCACTACTGATGAAAGAAAAAAGTTATGGGAAAATAATGAACCATGTCAAAGAGCTTGTGCTATTTTGGGAGAGAAAATAATAGCAATTATCTTAAAAGTGATTGACTTAACTTTATAAAGAGAAATTCTTGGATTCTTCTCCAAATTGTATATGATGCACCAATAACTGGAACCCATGCATTTTATACTGATTCAAATAAATCAGAAAAGGCAGGTTACAAAGAAGAAGAATTAAGTAAGGTGGAACAAAGCTCTTATAATTCTGTCCAGAAGGCAGAATTACATGTTATTCTCATGACAGGAAGGGATTTTAAAGAATCTCTTAATATAGTTACTGATTCACAATATGCATTAAGAGTTGTGTTGCATAATGAATCTGCTGAATTTATACCAGATGATACAGAGTTGACTTCATTATTTATCTAGGAGCTAGATATATTCAAGAATAGGATTTTTCCTATATACATAACATACACCCAATCCCATATAGGCCTTCCAAGTCCCCTCACACAAGGTAATGCAAAAATTAATCAATTATTGATTGGAAATATGCTGCAGGCCTCTGAATCTAATAAAAACATTGTGTCAATAGCAAAGATTTAAGGGAAGAGTTTTCTATTACATGGCAAGAAGGTAAGGAGATGATAAAGAGATGCCCTGCTTGCTCTTTATATAACCAAATATGGCTACCTGCAGGGATTTTTAGAAGGAGCTGCAGGCCACTTCCTGCTGCCCAGCTTCTGGCCACTGGCTAGCTTTACACCCGAAATAACAACACACAACTTGTATTCATTTGAACATTGCATGGCCCATTAGCTCCATCCTCTTATTGGCTAATTCTCACATCTTGATTAACCCATTTCTAATAATCTGTGTAGCACCATGAGATGGTGGCTTACCAGGAAAGATTCTAGCCTACATCTGTCTCAGGTCGAAGAATCATGGTGTCTGACGGACTCCGCTTTCTTTCCCCCACAATTCTGTTCTGTCTTCCCCACCCACCTATGTTCTGACCTATCAGGCAAAGCAGTTTTCTTTCTTTTTTTTTTAGGGGGGGGATTTTTGAGACATGGTTTCTCCGTAGCTTTTGGTTCCTGTCCTGGAACTAGCTCTTGTAGACCAGGCAGGCCTTGAACTTACAGAGATCTGCCTGCCTCTGCCTCCCGAGTGCTGGGATTAAACGTGTGCACCACAACTGCCCGGCAGCAGTTTTCTTTATTAATTAACCAATGAAATCAACACAAAACAAGACTCTCCCACATCATTTCCCCTTTTTCTTTTTAAACAAAAAAAGAAAGGCTTTCACTTTAACATAGTAAAATTACATATAACAAAACAGTTATCGCCGGGCGGTGGTGGCGCACACCTTTAATCCCAGCACTTGGGAGGCAGAGGCAGGCGGATCTCTGTGAGTTCGAGACCAGCCTGGTCTACAAGAGCTAGTTCCAGGAGAGGCTCCAAAACCACAGAGAAACCCTGTCTCGAAAACCAAAAAAAAAAACAAAAAACAAAAAAAACAGTTATCAAGCAAGAATTACAGTTACGATATTTATATCTATTTGATCTTTTACCATAACAAAGGAAAACTATAACTATCTGTTTATTCTTCAACTCCATCAAAGATTCCAGAAGGATATAATATTACCTAAGCAAACAAGAAATAAACAACTTTCAAACTCTAGAAATGACAGAGACATCTTGCTACCTATACAGTCACCCAAAGTTCCTCTGTACCATTGGGGCATCAATCTTCAGCCTTCATGTCCATAGTATTCAGCAGACTTTTCTATAAAGCAGGAAATTTTAAAGGTAGTTCAGTCACTATCTGCTGTGTCCCTCAGAATGTCTCACAGACTCTTTCATGAATCAGGACCCCAAAAGATTATCTCACCTTTAGGCAAGTTCAGGATTCCTCTCTCTGTGGGTTCTTTGTGTCCAGGCAAGAGCAGTTTCTTGCCCAAATGGCTAACCAACTCCATAAGGAGCCTCTTTGATGCCCATCTTCCTTTTGAAGTAGATTGGTGCTGCCAGGAGCAGTCATGTCTCATTGTCATGAAAAGCCCTAAGTTACTAAAACATTAAATGCCATATTCTGTAGTCTTTGAAAAATATGAAGAATGCCTATTTAACTGAAATATATCTCTACATATCTAGAAAATCTAACATGACTACAAGCTTGACTATTATCAATGATTAGTCATTAACAACCTAAATTTCCTGATTATACATTACATTTTTTTAAAATATTTATTTCTTTTGTATACAATATTCTCTCTGTGTGTATGCCTGATGGCCAGAAGAGGGTACCAGACCCCATTACAGATGGTTGTGAGCCACCATGTGGTTGCTGGGAATTGAACTCAGGACCTTTGGAAGAGCAGGCAATGCTCTTAACCTCTGAGCCATCTCTCCAGCCCCTATACATTACATTTTTAAATGAACTACACAATCACAATACCTTAATCAAGAGCAGAAATACATATAGATATAACAAAATTGACCTTAAAATCCATAACAATGCTAATTATTCATATCTATATCATACCCCCCCTTTAAATGTAAAAGAACATTTATAAACAATATTTGGGAATATGGACATAGTTATTTCTCTCCAAACTGCTTCATGCTGAATGGGGGTGCTGTTATTTAGACCTTTCATGATATAACCTGTCTGCTAGGATCATCTCAGTTGGCAGCTGGGTGAAGTAATTTTTTGAAGGTGTTCATAGCAACCTTTCAGGAGGGCATGGTCCATCATACTATTTTGGGATAGAAGCAATCCACAGGGTCTCATCCTCTGTGAAAACAAAAGAAGAACTTTTCCAAAGCATCATAAACTTAGATCCAAATTTTGAAGTCAAGGTATTTTCAAAATCTCATGCTCATGTTCCTTTTTATAGATTCCACTTGTTTACTTATTTTAGTAGCAATCTTCACAATAACAAAACTGAAATTCCTAAAAATATTGCATTCTACTTTGTTTTTTGGAAATCCAAAACTCTTTTCAAATTTCATAATTTAGAAAATTTCTGTTTTGTTCTGTATTTTTTACTGTTTACCTTCAAACTGCATCTATTCCATGCATCCTTAAACCAAAAAAAGCACATTTTCATTGATCCTAGACTTTGACTTACTGGTACTTAACCATAGTAATGTATCCTGCCACATTACTAAAGGTGTTTATCAGCTTTAGGAGTTCTTTCGTGAAGCTTTTGGGGTCGCTTATGTACACTATCATATCATCTTCAATTAATGAAAGTTTAACCTCTTCCTTTCCAATTCAAATCCCCTTGATCCCATTATGTTGTCTTATTGCTATTGCTAAAACTTCAAGTGCTATATTGAAGAGGTATGGCGAGAGTGGACAGCCTTGTCGAGTTCCTGATTTTAGTGGAATGGCTTTGAGTTTCCCTCCTTTTAGTTTGATGTTAGCTGTTGGTTTGCTGTAAATAGATTTTATTATATTTAGGTATGACCCTTGTGTCCCTAATCTCTCCAAGACTTTTATCATAAAGGGATGTTGAATTTTGTCAAAAGCTTTTTCAGCATCTAATGAAATGATCATATGGTTTTTTTCTTTCAGTTTATTTATATGCTGGATTACATAGTTAGATTTTTGTATGTTGAACCAGTCCTGCATCTCTGGGATGAAGCCTACTTGATCATAATGGATAATTTTTCTAATATGTTCTTGGATACGGTTTGGCATTATTTTGTTGAGGATTTTTGTGTCGATGTTCATGAGTGAGATTGGCCTGTAATTCTCTTTCTTGGTTGAGTCTTTGTGTGGTTTTGGTATCAGAGTGACTGTAGCTTCATAAAAGGAATTTGGCAATGACTCTTCTGTTTCTATATTGTGGAATACATTAAGAGTATAGGTTTTAGATCTTCTTGGAAGTTCTGGTAGAATTCTGCATTGAAACCATCTGATCCTGGGCTTTTTTGGTAGGGAGATTTTTGATAACAGCTTCTAATTCTTCGTGACTAACAGGTCTATTTAGATTGTTCACCTGTTCCTGGTTTAACTTTGATATATGGTATTTATCTAAAAACGTGTCCATTTCTTTTACATTTTCCAGTTTTGTGGCTTACAGGCTTTTGTAGTAAGATCTAATGATTCTCTGAATTTCCTCTGTGTCTGTGGTTATGTCCCTGTATTCTTTGATCGGTGTGTTTATTTTCTCTATGGTATCTTCAGTGTCTGACATTCTTTCTTCTATCTCTTTTAATCTGTTGGTAGTACTTGTCTCTGTAGTTCTTGTTCATTTACCCAGATTTTCCATCTCTATCCTTCCCTTGGTTTTGGTTTTCTTCATTACTTCCATTTCATTCTTCAAGTCTTGCACTGCTTGCCTTACCTGTTTGATTGCTTTTCTTGTTTCTCTTGTTGTTTTTTTTTGGGGGAGGGTATCTTTGATTGATTTATTGATTTCCTCCACCTTTTTGTTTGTAATCTCTAATTTTTATGGCAGTTTTTCACCTCCTGTTTAAGGTCTTCTATTATTTTCATATAATTCACTTTTGAGTCGATTTCTTCTAATTCTTCTGGAGTAGGGTGTACAATTCTTCTTATTTTGGGATCCCTAGATTCTGGTGATATCATGTTGCCTTTCAGGTTGTTGGAGGAATTCTTTTATTGGCGCCTTCCCATCTCTTCCTTCAAATGGAGCCAGGAGAGGCCTGGTGTCTTGGTCTAGTCTTTGCTGTGACTGACTCTCTGGGTGTATCTCTTCCGTGTAGAAGCAGGAACCGTCCAGTCCAGATGGAACTCCTCAGCACGAAAACATGGATGCCTGGTAGTCCAATGACCACAGACAAAAGGGGGAACTTGGGGGTCAGGGCTGGGATGAGTAGCACACAGGAAACCCTGCCACACAAGCTGAAGGTGTGCATGCTCCCTTTCGGGGGTCCTTGAGGCCTGCCCCGTGGGTAGGCACTCACCACTCTGGGTGGGTAGCCTTAGTGTAGGAGCAGAAAACTGTTCCTGAGCAAAGGACCTTGCAGAAAATGCAGGCTTGGGGAGGGGCCGTGCATAAGAAAGACAGCCCTGCAGAAGGAGCTGGGGGAGTGGCTTTGTGCTCACTTCCAGGACAATCCGCCCCTGGATAGCACACACTCACCCGTCCAGATGGAACTCCTCAGCATCTAAACAGGGCTGCCTGGTATCCCAATGATCTGGGGACAAAAGGAAGAACGGGGCAGGCAGGGCGGGGTCCAGAAGAGCATAGGGGACCCTAGAGCACAAGCTGAAGGTGCCCAGGCTCCCTTAAAAGGGACCTTGAGGCCTGCCTGTTAGGTAGGCACTCACCACTCTGGGTGGGTAGCCTTAGTGTAGGAGCTTAAAACTCCTGGAGTTAACTCTTAAAGGCAACTGAGCTTTCTGCTCCTAGAAGTTATCAATTGTGAATAGAGTGTCAGCTAGGGGTGGAGGCTAGTGCCCAACTCCCGTTTCCAATCTGGGAATTAGTTTAGTTTGAGGTTATGTGTTGCTTGTGCATGTGGTCATACCTACTATATATTCATTTGTGCCATTTTCCTGTGTTAGCTAGAGGATATTGTTTCTTTGTAGTCATCAATTATGAAAAACTTGAAGAGATTAACAGAACAGAAAAGGTGCATCATAGGAAGGCAAGGTAGTGGAGAAAGTACAGAAAAACCTAAATAACACAAAAGATCTTGTAAAAAAGAAATATGAAAATAATGCCATAAAATATTCTTTATATATAATGCTTATAAAATATTTTAAACATTGTTATCACATGACAGGATTACATTTTCCTACCAGACACTACAGGCTAGTAAATGTCCATGTTAGGAATGGGTTAAATCTTTTAGAACTACCAGTGTGGTCCTAGAAACCCTTAAAATATTACAATCACTCTGAACTCAGTCTAAGATACGCTCTACAACTTGATGGTAAAACTGTGGTGCTGAAGATAACACTTATTTACCTCATAGGGCATGAAGAAATAAAATTGGTTTTAACCTGGGAGTTTCATTCCCATTGGTTATATTTATAGTGCTGGAAAATTCTATGTATGCCATCAGATGGGGAAAATCATCATTGTTACTTAGCTGAAGATCCTGTGAGATAAGTGATTTTTAATAATTGATTATATGATTACAATTATGGAAGTCACCAATCTGATTACAGGAGCATATCAGTTCAAGCATCCTCTCGACTTTCGCTAGGAGTCTTCATGGGGTCATCCTTGTAGATTCATAGGAGTTTCCCTGGAACCAGGTTTCTCCCAAATGTTATAAGGCCCCTTCTATCAAGATACTTCTTATATTACTCTCCCTCTCTATATCCATTTCCAAACTCGGCCATTTTGATCCTTCACATTGCTATCCCCCTACCCTAATTGTCATCATAGAACCTTTATCCAGTAACGGATGAAAGCAGATGCAGCGATCCACAGCCAAGTACAGGGCCATGCTCAAGGAGTCCAATCAAAAAGAGAGAAGAAATTATATGTGCAAGGGAGGGGTCAAGATCATGATGGGGAAACCCACAAAGACAGCTGAACTGAGGTCATGGGGTATATTGGACTCTAGACTGACAGCTAGGAAATCTGTGTGGGACCAACCCAAGCACTCTGCATATAGGTGACAGTTGTGTACATTGATGTGTTTGTGGAACCCTTAGAAATGGGACCAGGATCTGTCTCTGGCACATAAACTAGCTTTCTGTTGACATTCCATATGATGGGATGCCTTGCTCAGACTTGATGCAGGAGCAAATGACCTTGGTCCTGCCTCTACTTGATATGCCAGGTTTTGTTACCTCTTTATGGGAGTCCTTATGCTTTCTGAGGAGTTGATGCTAGGGGGTTAGAAAAGGGGGGGGGAATGGAAGAAGAGGATGGAGAGTAAGCTGTAGTTGGTCAGTAAGATAAATAAAAAATTTAAAATAAAAGATAAATAAAATTTTAAGTGAAAAATGATAATATAACCAAAATTTGACAAATATATTTACTTTCTTTTATATAGGAGGCAATGTTTAATATTTTATGGACAGAACCCATTAACATAATCTGAGTGTGAAACTGTATTTGTTTTGCATGGGAAAAATGTTTCAGATTAGCAACTCTTTCTGCACTCTGTGAGAAGCTTATTCAGCCTTCTGAAGAACAGATGAAAATAGAATTAGTTGACACATTTGAAAAGTTGTTTTTACCCCGTAAACATCTCTGACAATCCAAAAAACCAAATCAGAACTAATCAAAGCAAAAGCCTAGGTTTAATGGATACAAATTTTCCCTGATGTCCTTCTATTCCCCCAGAGAGGAGACAGGGAAGTAAGACCAGAAAACCACATTTTCTTCTGGGGCGGGGGAGTTCAAATACCCTGTGAGAGTGTTCTTGAGTATCTCTGAGGCTTTCTTTGGGGTAAAGTCTGGACTTTGACAACTTTCATAGGAGGGAGTTTGGGGTGGAACTTCCAACCGAACACTGTTCAATTGTAAAACACATAAAAATATTTTTAAATGATCAAAATAGGCAATATATGTGACAAGAATAAGTATTTTTCAGGGGAAACTTGCTTAATATCATACATTTATGCATACATGCATATGCATGCACAATCATATATATGCATGCCAGGAAGTACTATATACAATTATGCAAAGAAAATCATAGGCTTTAACAATAACTTTTCAAGGCACTTCTGACTAGTGTAATTCTTAGATAACTTTATAATTAGTTGATTTACTTTGAGTATTTTACATTGTTTAAGGAATCCACTATTTCTTGCTTTTTTCATAATAATCCTATTCCTGATCTTTTGAAATCCTTTTTTCAACATTTTCCTTCTTCAACATAATAGTGAGTAGGAGACTCTATGAAGCTTTTTAGCTTGTGGTATGTTTTTCCTTGGCTAAGATAGAGAGGAGAGGATCATGATAGTGTTTCCTTTTGTAGCTTCAGTGATAGAAAAATCAAAGCTTAAAATTCACATTTTTGGTGTCCCTTAGCTCTGTATTGTGCACATCCCACTCTTGTTCCTCTGAGTCTTCCCTATAAATGTAGCTGGAATGACTGCACATTTGGCCTTTATAGTCTGTACAAACAAAAGGCAGAGCGAATTCATCTCCTTCAACATGTGCAGATGCTGTGTCTCCCTAAACCCACCTGCAGTGGCCACAGCAAAAGGCATTGTGGAGTCTTTGCTTGGAAACAATTTAACTTGTCTCCTATCATACTCAGAAAGGTAGGCAGTAGCTGAGGCAGTAACAGCACAACATAAAGCAAGGAGTACAGTAGAAATAGCAATTATTCATTTCGTAAAACAGGAAAGCAAATTCTGGTAACAGTTGCCCTAGAGAAAAATAAAATAAACCCCAAACATTTGTTCAGTTCTCTGTTATAAAACCATTTTTTCTCACCCCAGAAGATGTCAAAAAAAAAAAACCCTGAACAATCAGAGTGAGAAAATTATGCCTCTGGTAACCAGAAATCATCTGATGTTCAGAAATGAGATTTTTATCGTTCACATTTGGCCTTTCAGTTTGTCTTATTAAGAGTAAATAGTCAGCTGAACAAGATTACTCATCCCTGATAGGCAAAGAAAATAAAGACAAGTAGGCTGTTACATTCGTTACCCTGCCTTCTATACTCCCATCTACAATTCCTAAATGAGAACTTAACACGATGGGGACCTTGATCAGCTCATTTTATTATTTAAATTTTAATGCTGATTTATACTTTGAGTTAAAATGTGGTACATGAAACCATTTACTAAGTCTGTAAGATTTGGAAGGTAGTACAGTTAAAGATACTATAGAACATTTCTCTTTTATCCCATATCCAAAGCTTACCAACACTTTAAGTTTCATTTTGCAAAACATCAGCAGCATGCAAAAAATGGATATATGTGTTTTTAAATGATGTAGGGAGACTGAATCTGCTCAGCTGGACTTGGCAGATCATAGGGTATTTTTTCATAGATGAATCCTGGAGAATGTATGCCCTATGACATCATTTTCCCCTCTTTGTAAAATCAGAAACATTCGCAGATGAGACCTGAGGTAAATTATTAACAACTTTCGTGGCCTCTGTATTTTATCTTTTGCCTTTGTTGAAAAATCTGTTTCCCTTCACTATGTCTATGTTCTTTTCATTCCCTTGTCCTTCATAAGACAATTTAATATGTGCTATGGGAAAATATATAATTTTAGTGAATGTGTGCCTTAAGCTTCATTCTTAATTGTGGAATAAATCATCCTATCAAAGACATTTCAATCTCCACCTAGTAGAAAGGATAATGCTCTTTAATGGAAACTAAGAAATCACAGCAGGTAGTCCCTAACTCTACTGCTTTGCTGGGCCACTTTGCTCTTGAGGGATTTTCCTGCAATTTGCTGAGAAGTCTCAAGGCAGAAAATGACATCTAATTTGCATGAGTATATGGTCTGAATACTATGCGCAATTTGCCTGTGGTCAAACAACTTATTTCAGAATAACATTCACATTGAACATTTTTCTGCTGTGGTCTTTAATTGCAGTCTAGCATGACTAAAGAGCATTATGGTGCAGTTCATTGCAAAATCTTTGGTGAACAGGTATAGAAAGTAAGAGATTTTGAGTAACTAAGGAAGACTACCAGACTAGATAATATATATCAGAATCATGAAAAATATGACATAAAATAAAAAAAATAAAAATAAACACATGGAGACAGATACAGTTCAAGTCCACAAACAATATTTTAAAGGGTTATGTTGTCCTTATAGGATACTTCAGTTTGGGTAGGCATTCAAAAGAAAGATGTGGTGGATTATGAAGGTAGTATGAGGAGGAATTAAATTGCTGATGTTACAAATGAAGACATTCCAGGATCAGGAAATAAGGCAAGGATGAAAGAATTGCATGTGATAAATGTATGTATTCTGGGGAGTAGAGAATAAGGAGAGAGGTAAGATTGCAAAAGCAGGAATAAAATAGATTATAATAAATACATCAGAAATTATATGTAGGAAATTAATTTTTATATGGTTTGGCATAGGGAATCAGATGTTAGATTGAGCAAATGGTTTGACTCTTACTTTGTAACAGTCACTGTGTTAGATTGTCATTTTCATTCTCAGTTTTCTTATGTATAAGTTGACTTGCATTGTCATGGGGATATATGACGGCCAATGAAAAATATACCATAATATCATTCTTTTCTTTTCCTCTTTGCATTTTACTCATCTTCATCCTAAAATATATTCATTATTTTATTATTGTTAATCAAAGCAATTATTACAATTTATTACTTCTAGGTTTTGCCATAACCTGGATAACTTCAGGACTGACTTGACTGAAGTAACTGTAGATAAAGAATAACTGACACATATGATGAAAAGCTATCTTTGGGTGGGCTGTTTGCTCTCATGGAATTACTTCAGCTGCCAGAAACCTCAGTGCATTTACTTTATCTAGCTAAAGGAGGTGGGTCAGCCAACAATCATGATAGGGGGTTTTTGTATGGGAACAGTTGCATGTTATAGTTATTTTTTGATAGTTTCTGCATACAAAGATTTTAGCTATAGTTAGGTATTTGCATCATTCATACTTGGAACAAAAGAAGGCTTTGAAATTACTCTGACATGAAATGCTTTGCTATTCAAGTAGATCTGAGGCACTGGGGTCCTTGACAGGCCATGATCATGCCAATAAACAAATCAAAACAAAACAGAACATTCAATCAGGACTTTAAATATCCACCATAATATTTTCCTAACTTCTCTCATATAAGAGTTTGTATTCATATTATCTCCACTTGAACTGAGTTGTTACAGACTGGTTTGAATAGCGGAGTACTACAAAAGTTATGGTATCTCAAATTCTAGACTCAGACTTTTTTGCACTCTGTCACTTAGAATTCTTGCTATGGGTATAATTTCTCAAAGAATCCAAACACAAATATTTCAAAGACTGAGTCTCAAGTAAAGGTTACATGCACATAGAGGTGTTAAAACTATCAGCAATACTCTTAACTACCAGTGACATACATCTCCTGGTTATAGTGAGAGAATCATCAAGCCTTCTTAAACTGTCAGATGACTTCAGCTACAGTGTGATATGAGATTCCCTTCTGTATGCTGTGAATATGTTTTATTACCATTGGTCAATAAACAAGCTGTTTGTGCCAATGGCTTAGCAGAATAAATAAAGCCAGCTGGGATATCAGAACAGAGATAGAGAGAGTGAGAGAGTAGCTGGTGTCAGAGAGACACCATGTAGCTGCCAAAGGGGTAAGACACCCCAGAACCATACCGGTAGGACACAACCTCATGATGATACACATATTAATAAAAATGGGTTAATTTAAAATACAAGAGTTAGTTAATAATAAGCCTGAGCTAATAGGCTAAACAGTGTTGTGGTTAATACAATTTATGTGTCATTTTTTGGGGGTCTTGATAGCTGAGAAATGAAGGCTCGGTCTTCATTTACAACAGTGTTTGTCTAGAAAATGCAGGTAAGGTCTCATGCAAAGCTGAAACAATTGCACTAAGTTAGTTTGCAGAGTCTTGAGGAAAAGTAGTCCAGGTGTCTCTCCATAACTATAGTTATGTTCAATAAGTTCTAAGGTACTTAGCACTAACTAGAGTCTACAGTAAAATGAGACGTTTTGAAAGAGACTAGACCTCCACTTTTTATATTATATCATTCTTTTCTATGACATTATTAATCATTAATTTTGTATTTTGTTTATTATGTGTTATTATGTGACATTTTCTTATAGGCATATGGTAAAGCAAAATCATTCTGTGTTGTGTAGGGCCAGTGGCAGTTTTGAAATTTTCCCACATAGACAAGGTAGATTATTGCACATTCATTTTTAAGATATGTGTTCCAAGAAGGTTTTAGATCATTTATTACTCAATACTAGATAAATGGACCATTGATTTTTTTTATTCATTTCTAAGATAAAAGTGTTACGGTGTATTTGTGGGTTATATATAAAATACTGCATTCCAGGTGAAGAGGGAAAAAGGCCTTGGTTAGGGAATCAATACTGAAAATGAATAATATTTTTCATTAACCATTCATTCATCCACCCACTTACTCAATGAATATTTATTATGCAAAACACTCATAGCTTCAGTGTAAGTTTTTTACTCTTACTTATTTAATTTTTGCTTTTCTATTCCAGTCATAGTTTCCCCCAGTCCTCTCCTCCAAGTCCACCCCACTTCTTCTCTTAGACACTCTCCAAGCCGCTCATCCTTCTTTTCTCTTCAGAAAAGGGTGGGACTCCCATGGATATTAATCATCTATGATATATCAAGTTGCAATAAGACTAGGCTTCTTCTCACCTATTAAAGCTAGACTAGGCAACCCTGTAGGAGGAAAGGGCCCCAAAAGCAGACAACAGAGTAAGACAGTCCCTGATCCCACTGTTAGTCATCCCACAAGAAGACCAAGCTACACAACTGCAACATATGTGCAGAGGGGATAGGCCAGTTCCATGCAGGTTCCCTGGTAGTCAGATCAGTCTGTGTGGGTCACTATGGGCCCAGTTTAATTATTTCTATAGGTTGCTTTGTAGTATAGTCAGCCCTGCTAATTACTACAGTCCTTCCTTTTACTCTTCTGCAGGATTCCCAAGCTCTAATGTTTGGCTGTAGGACTTTGCATCAGTTTTCATCAATTGCTGGGTGAAGTTTCTCTGATGACAGTTGAACTATCTACCAGTCAATAAATATAGAAGAATATTAGAAATAATTTCATTGACTTTTCTCCAGTTATGTTTGCTCAATCCTAGTTATTTTATTTATCTCTCTTCTGTGTACTGGCCTTCCAGTCAGTGTCAGGTGGTAAGCTCCTTCTCATGGTATAGGTCTCAATCTGTACCAGTTATTGCTTGTTAAGTCCCCCAATTTCTGTGCCACCGTTATCCCAGCACATCTTATAGGTAGAAAAAAAAATCATAGGTTGAAATTTTGTCACCTGTCCCAATCCCTCCACTGGAAGTCTTTTCTGTTGTAGGAGGCAGCCTGTTCAGGCTCTGTATCCCCCATTTCAAGCAGTCACAGCTGGTGTCATTCTAATAGATTCCTGGGAGTTTCCATTGCCTTAGGTTTGTACCTCACTCCAAAGATGCACACCCATATCCCAGAGTACTGGGAAAGACAACAGTGTAAGTTTTTTAGTAGCTGACTATGAGAATATGAAAATTTGCAGGATTTTATTTGAATGGGAAACACTAAGTGTTAAGAGTGGACTCATTAATTTCCTGGGCGCCCAGACCCCGGATATTCACACAGAAAGTACATTTAATTACAGCATTGTATGGCAAATAGCTTAGGTGGATATCTAACTCACTCTTCCATCCTAAATTAAGCCATTTCTATTATTTTATACTTTACTGTGAGGCTCATGGTTTACTGGTAATGTTCTGCAGTGTCCTTCTGCTTTGGCAGCTACATGGTATCTCCTGACTCTGCCTACTCTCTCACTATATCTCTTCCAGCCAGGCAGTGTTCTGCCCTGCCATAGGCCAAAGAAGCTCCTTTATTAGCCAATGGCAATAAAACATATGCACAGCATACTGAGAAGAATCCCACATCATCTCCTTTTTTCTGCCTAAATAAAAAGAAAGGTTTTAACTTTAACATAGTAAAATTACATATAACAAATTAGGTGTCAAGTAAGAATTACAGTTGCAATATTTCTTTGTAAGTCTAAAGCTTTACATCTAAGCTTTATCTTTTATTATAACTAAGGAAAACTATAACTATCTATCTTCAACTTTTCTTTTTTTTTCTTTTTTTTTTTTCAGTCTTGTTTTTAATCTCTTTTCCGGCAGATGCTAACAATCCCCGCATCTTTTTTTTTTAATTTATTTATTTATTAAGGATTTCTGCCTCGTCCCCACAACCGCTTCCCATTTCCCTCCCCCTCCCCCGATCAAGTCCCCCCCCCCATCTGCTCGAAGAGCAATCAGGGTTCCCTGACCTGTGGGAAGCCCAAGGACTGCCCACGTCTATCCAGGTCTCCTAAGGTGAGCATTCAAACTGCCTAGGCTCCCACAAAGCCAGTACGTGCAGTAGGATCAAAAACCCACTGCAATTGTTCTTGAATTCTCAGTATTCCTCATTGTCCGCTATTTTCAGCTAGTCCGGATTTATCCCATGCTTTTTCAGACCTAGGCCAGCTGGCCTTGGTGAGATCCCAATAGAACATCCCCATTGTCTTAGTGTGTGGGTGCACCCCTCGTGGTCCTGAGTTCCTTGCTCGTGCTCCGTCTCCTCCTGCTCCTGATTTGGACCTTGAGATTTCTGTCCGGTGCTCCCGTGTGTGTCTCTGTCTCTGTCTCCTTTCATCGCCTGATGAAGGTTAATATTCCTGAGGATGCCTATGTGTTTGTCTTTGGATTCACCTTATTTAGCTTCTCTAGGAACATGCATTATAGGCTCAATGTCCTTTATTTATGGCTAGAAACCAAATATGAATGAGTACATCCCATGTTCCTCTTTTTGGGTCTGTCTTACCTCACTCAGGATAGTGTTTTCTATTTCCATCCATATCTTCAACTTTTCAAAGACCCCGGACGGATATATTACCTAAGCAAACAATAAGTGTGTGGCAAAGCAACTTCCAAAACTCTAGAATTGACAGAGACATCTTGCTACCTGTATAGCCACCCAATGTTCTTCTGTAGCATTAAGGTACCAATATTCAGCCTACAGGTCCATAGTATTTGGCAGATATTTCTATGAAGCAGGAAATTTGAAAGACTGTTTTGCATATTTTGGCAGTTTGTCAGTCACTTTCTTCTGTGTTCTGCAGAATGTTTGGCAGTTTCTTCTGTGAAGTAAGAACAATAAAGTACCATTCCATGTTTTGCAAAGTTGAGCAGTCACATTTCTTTGGGTCCTGTATGTCCAGTTTATACAGCATAGCATCAAGTAGAACAGGCAAGGCAAATGGCTAGCCTTGTCACATTGAAGGAAAATTCCATAAGGAGTTGCTTCAATGTCCATCAACCACTCTGAAGTAATTGGTGAGGCCAAAAACAGACATGCCTCACTGTCAAGAAAAGTCTAAGTTCTTAAAATATTTTAAATGCCACTTTCCATAGGTCTTTGAAGATTATCTATCTTACTGAAATATATCTCTGTATATCTTGAAAATCTAATATATTTAAAATCTTGATTATTACAGATGACTATCTATTAACCTGTATTTCTTAATCATAAATTACATTGTAATTGATCTATGCAAGTAAAATTCCTTAAACAAGAGCAGAAATACATATTCACAGTACAACAAAGTCAACTTTAAACATGTATCCCTAGACCAAGATCCGTACCAATGCAAAGTATTCATCTCTATAACATATACTTCTTTTTAAAATTAACTATTAATCACTTATAATCAACCCCTTTCAAATAAAAACAAACATTTATAAACAATCATTTTGGGATTTGGGACATTGTTTTATTTAAATTTTTTCCTACTATTTGTTGGATAAAGTATTTTGAGGATTTACAAGAACCTTTCAGGTTGTCTTGTTTGATCAAACCACATTAGTCTGGAAGCAATTCACAGGTTCTCGTCCTGTATAAAAACAAAAACAGAAGCTCTTTTTCAAATTGACATATTCTTAGAAGCTAATTTTGAAGTCAAGATACCTTTAAAATATATACATTTTTTTATCTTAGAAACCCCCGGAATCAAATGTCTCTCTGCAATAAAAAATTCAAAGAAAACACAATAAAATGAATAATCCAGACCTTCTGTGTATATTCCATCTTTGATTTACTTATTTTTTATTCTATTTCTTTTTCATATTATCTTTACTTTTTAAATATATGAGTGTATGTATTCTTCTCTATACTCTTTCCCCTCTCTCTCAAACCTATGCACATTTTCAAACATATTGTATCCTGTTCAGAGGTTCTTTTTTTTTGTCTAAATCTGTCTTTATTGCATATCTGTAATCATTTTCTAATCAGGAGTGCCCTTCTCTTAAAATGCTGAGTAGGCATGGCTAGGACCAAATCCTTATCTCTGACTGTTGACCACACCTTGTTTAACAAGGCAGAGGTATGTTCACCTCCTCTGTTATCCATACTCACTGTCCCAGCTCCAAGGATGCAGCAGGTCTATTTCACCATTAAGCAATTAGCAGCACACTGCTCACAAACCTCATTTAAGTGTAGGACCTCACAAAAGAGCCAGAGCTGTTCATGTTGCTAGCATGAACCAAAAAACCAGCTCTTAAAGAAGCAAACATCTTTTGCTGCTAATGCAGAGTAAGTATGCCTTCTATTAAAAGAGCTATACCTCTGTTTACTATCAAGGAGAACATATCTGAAAAAAATGTGGTTATTAAAGAGCGGTGCTTGGCTCCCATTTTTGTGGGTCTAGAAGTGCTTTTGTAAGGCCTTTTTTTAGGTCTTATGTAGATCCAAGTCCCAGACTGGGCACCATTTTGTAAGCAGAGACCCTTAATTTGTTTTTCCATATTCCCAGTCTCAAATTTTCACACAGAATCTATATTAATTATAAAAATATTTTGCCTATTAGTTCAGGCTTCTTATTAACTAAGTCTTACATCTTAAATTAATCAATTTCTATTATTTTATATTTTACCACAAGGCTTGTGGTTTACCAATAAGATTTTGCAGTGCCCTTCCCTCTTGGCAGCTACATGGTGTTTCCTGACTCCACTTACTCTCTAACTATATCTCATTCTGCCCTGCCACAGGCCAAAGAAGCTTCTTTATTAACCAATGGTAATAAGACTTATTCACAGCACACAGAGGAGAATCTCACACTTAAGTGTTTTAATATGGGACAGGATATGATTTAAAACTGAATTGCTCACTAGAGTAGAATGAAAGATTAGAAAATTCAATACCACTAGAGTATAATTTGAAAACCATATGCTCCATATGCTTAGAAAAGAAAATGCAAAGCAAATACCCCATACACCAAACAAAGGTTGGCATTATGGCCAAAAAAAATGGTAGTAACTACAGAACTTTGTATCATAATAGATTGTTTCAACCTAAGTAGCAATAACAGACTAGTTTTAAATCTATAAGATGGACATAATAAGAAAAATTATAATATGATACTATGTGCATTTGTAAACTCATGTATATGTGTATATATTTTCCACTGTGTTCTGTATACATTTTACTATTTTAAGTAGAATTTAATAACATTTAGTTCTCTGAATTTCCTGTTTCATCATTACTAGCTTTATTGCTTTATTTCTCAGGAAGGATGATTTTATAGGATAACAAATATCCTATAAAAGCAGAAAGATAGAAAGTAGTAAGAAGAAATGTTTTTGTAAACACTGTTGCTTTTGATGCATGTCTTGCTTTTCTTGGACATGGTACCTTGATCTTTTATTAGATATTCTGATCTCATCACCATCCTTTCACCATGATATTTCACTGTTGTTCTAGAGTAGAATCTTTAATGTCCAACTTGATTCCTGTATTTTGTATTCCACCATAGTTATGGAAAACATTCCAACACGTTTGTAGATGACACTATTATGTTGTCATGTCAAAATTTAAGCTTATCCCTTGATTTTCTGCTGAATTTATTAACATTTTCTTAAGAAAGAAAATCCTTCATTTCTTTCCTTTCTTTCCAGATACAGAAGAGACAATGGAAGGTTAAACTTTAAAATATTAATATATGGACAATATTTATTAGCTGTAGTAGAATCACAAATGCTTGAAAGTCTGAAACATATTATTTTCAGACCTATATGCAGCAATTGCAGAAATTATATAAAAAATTTAAAAGTCTCTTTGTTATTTTTTTTATTAATACTAGAAATTGTATCCAGGGCTTTTTTCCTATAAAGCAAGTACACTACCACTTATTTTATTTTCTTCTATAAGATATTCCAATATGAAATATTGAATATGTTATATGTAATTAATGCAAAGCCTAGAACACTCAGGAAAATGAGGGATTTTGAGAGCTTGGAGGTAATTCTCCAAAGGACGACAGAATACTGACTTACTGATCTAAACTCATTATAAGTGCACTGTTTTCTTTTTTTACCTTTATATCACTAGATGGCATGAGAGATACATATAATTTAAATAAAACCACTTTGCTACAGATTAAAATTGTTTTCTTAATGCTTCAGGTAGAATAAGCATTATTAAAACACTAGAGTACCACAGTGCTCCACTTTTAGATGCCAATAGTCTGTGAAAGTGTACTTGACTCTGCCACTATTGCCTACAACACAGGAAGGCAGAATACAAAGTGTATATATTTCCCTAATACTCTAAGTTCAAAGTGATGATAATAATATATCTCAAATTTTATACTCATACAAAATATTATATTTTGCATTTTAAATATGGTTATATACACATTTATGTGATATTCATAAAATATCCATATTATGGAATGCAAATTGATCAGCCTTATGTTAATTCATGTAGATTATACTTTTTCTCTCAGATAGTACTGTGATAAAAATTAGAGGGTTATATACTGTCTGTTGATACATTCTTTTCTTCTTCTTTTACTTATTATTTTATTACTTAAAAAATACCAATCCCCTCCATCCAGGTCTAGGAAGGTGTGCATCCAAACAAACTAGGTTCCCAAAAAGCCAGTACATGCATGAGAATCAAAATCCAGTGTCATTATCATTGACTACTCAGTTCACTCTCATTGTCACCCACATTCAGAGAGTCCAGTTGGACTTCCCACAAGGCAGGGCACCCTGACATCTCTTAGGACTGGAGAGCAAGGGGGAGGGGGAATGGGGGGAGTGGAAGTGGGGGAGGAGGAGTGAGGGGACTGGGAGGGAAAAGGGAGAATGGGAGGAGGTAGAAATGTTAAATAAATTTAAAAAAAAGAATCTCAAATGACCAAAAGAAAAAAAAATACCAATCCAAATTCCCACTCCCTCCCTTCTCCTTCCACATTGCCTCCCACCACTCCCCCCTCCAATACTAAGAGAGGGCAAGGCTCCCTGCCCTGTGGTAAGTCCAAGGCCCTCCCTACTATATCTAAGTTAACCAAGGTATACATCCAAAGAGAATAGGATCCCAAAAAGTCCGTACATGTAGTAGAGAAAAATCTCAGTGGCCTTTCAGTCTGCCTCAACTGTCAACCACATTCAGAGGGACTAGTTTGATCCCATGCTCATTCACTCCCAGTCCAGTTGGAGTCGGTGAGCTCCCATTAGTTCAGTCACACTGTCTCAGTGGGTGAACCCCTCATGGTCTTGACCTCCTTGCTTATATTCTCACTCCTTCCACTCTTCAACTGGACCTTGGGAGTTCAGTCTACAGGGCAAGGCCAATTCAGTCACCTTCTCATCTAATGCTTAGGGTCTTAGCTGAGGTCATTCTTGTGAATTCCTAGGAATTTTTCTAGAGCCAGGTTTCTTGCTAACCCCATACTGGCTCCCTCAATCAAGATATTGCTTTCCTTCTCCTCATATCTATTCTTGCTTTATCTAATGATATTCTTACAAAATTAAATGAAAAGCATTTAGGATAGGAAAAAAGTAATAATAAATATAAATGTTAATTTAAAATACATGACAGAATCCACCTTTTATTAGGGAAAAGTAATTGAGTACTCACATGTGACTTTTGAAAATTTGTAGAATAAAATATTTTATTTCTTCAGATATTTTATTAGTTTCTCTTTGGTTCAATTTGGTTGAAGTTCTAGATAGTTATGAAAGAACATTGATATGGAGATCATAGAACTTAGGAAACAAAGTCAGCAGAGGTATAAGTAGAAGATAGCTGAATGTTTTATTAGTTATCTGGTTCAATTTGGATGAAGTTCTAGATAGTTATGAAATAACATAGACATGGAGACCAGGGAATTTAGGAGACGAAGTCAGCAGAGTTATAAGTAGGAGGCCACTGACACTTCAGAGAGATATTGATGATGAAGAATTTCTTAGAAATGTTTAGGGATTCATCAGGGAAAGTGCAGGTAGCAGAGATAGAGGAAATAATGTACATGTTTTTGGTGGTTTGTAATGTCAGAGAAAGAGATGCAAGCCTTCAGAGAATCATACAGATACCTAGAAATATACCAATGAGATAAAGTTTTACCTACGTTAGAGCAGTAAACGTAGGAATTGATTATAAGATCTGAAATGAGCACTGATTTTTTTTTCATTTATTAAAGATTTCTGCCTCCTCCCCGCCACCGCCTCCCATTTCCCACTCCCTTCCCCAATTAAGTCCCCCTCCTTCATCAGCCCAAAGAGCAAGCAGGTTTCCCTGCCCTGTGAGAAATCCAAGGACCACCCACCTCCTTCCAGGTCTAGTTAGGTGAGCATCCAAACTGCCTAGGCTCCCAAAAAGCCAGTATGTGCAGTAGGATCAAAACCCAGTGCCATTGTTCTTGAGTTCTTACTATGAATACAATGCCTCAAAACTGCTGGAAACTAAATCTTTTCAAATAACTTAGAAACATTTTTAAATTATTCTTTACTATTCATAATTTCATGAATATATACAATGAATTTTAATCACATCTACTGCCTTGAATTTCAGTACATGTATATACTATTATCATATTTTATTGTGCTAGAGGATACAAACACAAAATAACTGACACAGAAAGAATCATAATTCATAAATCTTGGTTTTTTTTTTCTGGCTCTAACTGGTTGGAATCCTTTATAAGATCCAGTATAATCCAGGCAGTGGTGGCCCACACCTTTAATCTCAGCACTCAGGAGGCAGAGGCAGGCGTATCTCTGTGAACTTGAGGCTAACCTGGTCTACAAGAGCTAGTTCCAGGAAAGGCCTCAAAGCTACAAGGAAACCCTGTCTCAAAAACAAAACAAAACAACAACAACCAAAAAGATCGAGTAAAGGTGCCCATTGTATGTCAGGTCTAGCTTTTCAAAAAGGGGTGTCTAGGCTTATCATAGACAAGTAAGACAAATTGGGCAAGCAAATAGGAGAACACATCTTCTGACTAACAAAAGGATAAATTTATTGCAGCGTAAATTTTAGGAAGAATGTTTTAGGAGACATAGGAAAGAATGATAAATGAGAATGATAAAGTGGGAAGGGAACTGATATGGGATTCCCCTCTGTATGTTATAAATATGCCTCATTATCATTGGCTATAAAGAAAATGCTTTGCCCTATGGCATAACAGACTATAGGTTTGCAGGAAAACAAAATTGAATGCAGAGAAAAAGAAAGCAGAGTCAGGAAGGCACCATATAGCTGATGAAAGAGAAAGATGGCAATATATAGAATAATAGAAATGCGTTAATTTAAGATGTAAATGCTAGCTAGCTAGGAATACACCTGAGCCATTGGGCAGACAGTTTTGCAATTAACATAGTTTCTGTGTGATTATTCTTGTCTGGGTGGCTAGGAAATGGAAGTGAAGTCTCCATTTCTATAATTACACCCAAATGTTTGGCAAGAATTTCCACATAAAGCCTGTGAAAGCTTAAAGAAAGGATTCTAGAGAGAAAAGAATAAAGTCAAACAAAGCTTCTTGGTAGCAGCATTGTCTCAGGTGGTTTCTGTTTGCTAGAGTCAAGCAGAGGACTACCCTCTTTAATAGAGGGTGTTTAAAGATATATGTAAGCCTGGGATACAAAAGAAAAAAAGATAGAGAATTTCCTTTATAAAATAATTAGTATATACAGATATGGCGGTGCATGCCTTTAATCCAAGCACTTGGAAGGCAGAGGCAGGGAGATCTCTGTGAGATCAAGGTCAGCCTTGTCTACAGAGTAAGCAATAGGACAGCCAAAAATACTTGAAGAATCCCAGTCTCAAAAAATCAATAATTAAAAAGAAAAGTAAAAGATAGTAAAAAAGCCATTTGAAGGTGGAAAATAAACAGAGTCTGATTTGCTTATATTATTGTATATTTTTGAATTTTTGGCAATGAATGAGTTAGCTATAGAGAGACATTTCATTGTACAGGCTTCTAAGTTAAACATACATATATTTTAAAGGTATCTTAACTTCAAAATTTAAGTCTAATGACATGTTACAGAAATGGAGTCTAAAATGTCATCATAAAATAATCAAAAAAACTGTACCCAAATTCCCAAATATTGTTTATAAATGTTTGTTTTCATTAAAGTGTGTTGATCATAAATGCTTCATAGTCACAGTCAAGGTTTTTTCTAAAGAATAAATAAGGATAAGACATCGAAATGAACATTTTACATTGGTATGGAGTTTGGTATTTGGATACAAATTTAAGGTAAATTTTGTTATATGTATATTTCTACTCTTGTTTGAGTATTATGCTTATACAGCTCATTTAAAATGTAATGTGTAAGTAAAAACACAGATTAATAGATAGTCATCTATAATAATCAAACTTTTAGTCATGTTAGGTTTTTAAGATATACAGAAATATTTCATTTAGATAGATAATTTTCAGGAGGGCCTACAGTTTATGGAATTTAAAATGTTTCAAGAATGTAGACTATTCTGAACAGTGAGACATATATATCTGCTTCTAGCAGCACTAATCCATTTCAAGAGAATAATAGGCATTCAATAGGTTCATTATGGAGTTTGCTAGCCATTTCAGCAAGGAACTACTCTTGTCTAGATTGATTGATGGTATGCTGAATGAACTGGACATGTAGGAACCACAAAAAAAGTGAATGCTGAGCTTTACAAAAGATAGTATGGTCCTTCATTGTTTGTACTTCACAGAAGAAATTGCCAGACATTCTGCATAACACAGAAGAAAGCAACTGATGAATTTTAAGAGTACAAACAGAACAGATTTTCAAATTTCTTGTTTCACTGAAAAGTTTGCCAGATATTATGGGCCAATAGGATAAAGATGGATGCTTCAAGAAAACTTTGAATGCCTATTCAGGCAGCAGAATTTCTAAAATTTTGGAAATTGCTTAAAATGCACTTCCTGTTTACTTAGGTAATACTATATTTCTGGGGTCTTTGAAGACAGATAGTTATAGTTACAGTTTTCCTTAGTTATGGTAAGATAAATTAGATATTAAACTTTAGACTAACAAAGATAAGATAGATGATAGAATATTTTCTTTAATTTTGCCAGATACAAATAGTCTAAATACTGTACCTGCATTTCTTACTTGATACCTGTTTTGTTATATGTAATTTTACTATGTTAAAGTTAAATCCTTACTTTTTCTTTAGACAAAAATGGGAGATAATATTGGGTTTCCCTCTGTGTGCTATAAATATGTTTTATTACCATTGGTTGATAAAGAAGCTGCTTTGACTTATGACAGGACAAATAATAGATAGCTGAGAAACCTAAACTAAATGCAAAGACAAAAGAGGTGGAGTCAGGAAGGCACCATGTAACTGCTGAAAGGGAAAGATGTCAGAACATAACTGGTTAACCATGGCCTCATAGCAATACATAGATTAATAGAAGTGGATTAATTTTAAGATATAAAAGCTAGCTAGGAATACACCTGAGCCATTGGTCAAACAGTATTATAATTAATATAGTTTATGTGTGATTATTCAGGTTTGGGCAAAAGGGAAACAGAAGCACAGTCTCTACAGGGAACTGTTTATGAAAGAATCATATTATTTTCCAATGCAATTCATATTCTTGTCAAGATCTCTTATGATCTGTTCCTACCACCTTTCTGGCCAGATATCCTATGTTTTCCAATTCTGGCCACCTCTGCTTCCAACTCATAGATATTGTTGCTATTCCTTAGCTATAATTTCACCTTTGAATTTTTAATTCTATTCTTCTAACTGTCAAGAATCTTCTTTATCTAGGCATATGTATAACTTTTACCCCTCTTTCTTCAAATGCTGTACTGAATCTACCTCAATTTTTAAATTAAATGCTGAACTCATTATCCTAAATTTTTACTTCACAGAGTTCTTATAAACTTGTCAAACAATTACTGTCTATTTACAAATCTTTGAATACTTCACTGAGTGCTCAGTGAAAATACATTTCTAACAATTAAAGATATTGAAAAGTACAAATATAAAATTTTATGATGAAATTTTTCACTTCTATGATCTTATTAAATTTTTTCACTTTGGAGAGTAAGACAAGTATTAATGTTCTCTAGCTTTGCTTTATTTTTTCTCTATGATTGTCATCAATCATCACTCTGAGAAGTTGTTCATTTACCTCTCTATTTCAAAAATGTAATCTCTAAGAGAGAAAAGAAAGCAACATAGGACAAAACTTAAATATGCCACATGAATCTATAACTGAAAAATAACTGCTAAATGTATAATTATCTGATTATCTATGGTACCAAAAATACTTGAGATCATTTCCCCATTCATTCTAGATAAAATAAGGAGAAGAATCAGGTTTCTTTTGTCAGCAAGGCTAGAGGTCGGGAACAGACTTCACAGAAGACACCAAACAGAAGAGCCAAAATATTTCCCAAGATTGACAATGGTTTATAGCATGATCATATAAATAGGCAATCACACAGAGAGAAACATGTGAGATTAGAGTTCTAATGAACTGTGTAAAACTGGTTTAAAAAGGCATACATGGTCACATAATTCAAGTATTTTCCTTGGTATTACCCATGAGAATTATAGAGGTATTTAAAGATGTGCAGCATTGATATTACAATACTAGGTTGCTAACTACTTTTACCAAAAAGATACTCTGGGTTTTATGCGAATTTTAATTCTGAAGCCATGTCTAAAAAAATCATTCTTAAAAGTTTTAATGTAACAGGGTGCTAGGGCAATGGTTTGGTAGTCAAGAAACTTTCTGAATTCCTAACAGAATTGAGTTGAGTTCCTAGCACCTATATCAGCCTGTGACTCCAGATTCACATATGTCTTTGGTCTCTGCATATAGCTGCACACATTGGCACATAATAAGATACACATACATACACATAATTAAAAGATAGTACAAGATCAGCATTACAAAAACTTTAGTACAAATGTAGAACACAGGTTAGTTGATATGCTATATAAACAGCAAAACAGTGCTTTAGATGAAGAAACACATCTAAAATTATGGTAAAGACAGAAATAAACAGCAATATTAGAAAATGATTCATCAATGTTAGTCTCAAATATTCTTATACATTATTTACTACAAACACTGATACAGTTTTATTTTGATTGATCAATATAATTTTTTGAATTACAATTAATTTGCTGTCTATTCATTTCTTAATCTTAGTGAAGTCATCTTCACCATACCATTGTAAAAAATTAAATATATATTCACTTAAAATATTTGTATTTTTAATATTAAATGTTAAAATTGAATTTAAATTACCATTCACATTAATGCCAGATGTTCATTTTACTGTTGAAAGACTTAACTTCCAAGAGTCTGATTTTATGAATTGGATGGCAACAAATATTGTTAACATTATCTATATATAAAACTTACTTTTGAAGCATCTGATGATTTTATTTAATAAAGGTGAACTTTGTCTCCAGGTAAATTTAATATGAGGCCAAAAAAGTACAAATGACATTTATTATGCAAGAAAAATTGCTGTGCGAGCACATTCTGCTTCTTCAGCCAATAGCTTTTAAAATACTAGCCCAACTGGCTGTCATCCCTTATATTGTAAAAGCAGCGGTAAACATGCACCCACTCTCTTGCTTTTGGCTTCCGATTCCACCTGATAAACTATGTTCTTGGGAGCACAGAGGGCTGTTGTCTAGGACAGTGATCTGTAAGTTTTCCCCTTAAATAAATAAACCTTTTATTATTCATAATTCTTAACGGTGTGGGATTGTTTTGTGACTGATGTCATCAAAAACTAAACCGAAATGAGTGAAAATATTTGATGCTAGCACTTTTTAATTTCAGTGAGAAAAATTTCTATTATTTCAAACATGATAGAGTTTACTCATATTATTGTCTGAAAGTTTAATTGAAAAGAGATAATTTTATCAAACATACAAAAGTAATTTTGTATATTTATTCCATACAAAGAATAATCAAATTTTCTAACAAAATGAACTGTTGTTAACATGACACAAAACATTACTATACCCATATACTGGTTATATATAAATATAACCAGTATGCAAAATATTGTGGTAACTTTAAAAATGTTATCCTGACTTCTATAAGTGAATCAGCAACCATTTGATATTAATAAAAAAAATTTAAACAGGGAAATAAACAAGGAAAAATCAATGTGAATATGAAATAAACTAAGATTTTATGTGCAAACTGGAAAAATTAACACTAAAATAAGAGACAAAGAAACTATTGGCAATATGTGAAGTTCCTTATAGGTTACAGTCATAATATTGTTGCACTTTTACAAAGTGAAATGAAAAGTCAGTAATATATTTAAGCAGCTGTTCTTTGCTCTCCATTTCCTAGAATTTCCCTGATTTTACATTGAAAACAGAATTTGGTTAATTGAGAGAAAACCCTTCTGTAGGCAATGACGGAGTGAACACACAAATAGAGAGACAACAAAACAAAATAATACAACCAAAAAGAACAGCTCTCTGAGGGAAAAGAATATATTAGACATGTCACCCTTCCTATCTGCCTTTGCTTAAGATCTGTACATTTATTATTTACTGTAATACTAAACAAGTTTTCATGTTAAGAAAATTCTTGGTTTAATGTTAGCTTGTCAAGCAGGGATGCCACTACAATTTCAGTAAATTAGGGAAGTGGGTTATGAAGCACAAATTCTCCAGACATTCTGTTTTGTTACTTGAACATTATGTTTATGGCAAGATGATAAATTTACTGAAATTATATAATACAAAATAAGATGGTATGCAATATTAGTATTCCATTTCTTTCCCAAAGGAAATAACATATTAGAAAATATGTCATACTCTTGGAGGAGGTTGCTCGTTCAATGCCCAACCATCCAAACTTGTTTTACAGCCACCCTGACTCAAAGTAATCACACAGAGATTATATTATTTAAATCATTGCTTAGCCAAACACTTAAGGATATTGCTATTTAGCTCTTATCTCTTTGGTTAACCTGTTTTTATTAATCTGTGTATAGCCACATGGCTGTGGCTTACCAGCAAAGTTACTTTTGGTGTCTGTTTCTGGTGGGAATTTATGGCTTCTCCTTGACTCACCTACTGTCTTTCTCTCCATATATTTATATATCTCACAGCCTGTCTTTATTCTTTTAAGCCATTAGCTGAAAGCAGCTTCTTTATTCATTAACCAATAAAAGAAACACATACACAGAAGGACTTCCCACACCATTTCCCCTTTTCAGTTTAAATAAAAAGGAAGGCTTTAACTTTAACACAGAAATACTACATAAAGCAAAACAGATACCCAGTAAGAATTATAATTATAATATTTATATCTACTTTATCTTTTATCATAACTAAGGATAATGATAGCTATAACTATCTACTAACTCCACCAAAAACTCCAAAAGGATATAATATTATATAAATAAACAGGAAGTGCATTGCAAGAGACTTCCAGAACTCTATTGTTGACAGAGACATTTCACTGCCTGGACAGTCACCCAAAATTCTTCTGTATGGGACATGCAATCTTCAGTTCACAGGCACATAGTATCCAACGGACTTTTCCATGAAACAGGAAATTTGAAGATCTGTTCTTCCTTGCAATGGAAAAGTCCATCCAGTTGTTTTTTCTCTGTCTTATAGAATATCTGGCAGACTCTTTCATGAAGCAGGAAGACAAAAGGACTGTCTCATGTTCTTTAAGTAACTTCTGCAGTCATTTTTCTATGGATCCTGCATATCCAGTTCATACAACATAATATCAAGCAGTCCAGACAAGAGCAGTTTCTTCCCCAAATGGCTAACAAATTCTGTGAGGAGCCTCTTTGATACCCATCATCCTCTTGAAGTAAATTAGTGCTGCCAGAAGCAGATGAGTCTCATTGTCATAAAGAGTAATAAGTTTTTAAAAATTTTAAGTGTCATATTATGTTAGTCTTCGAAAGGTTTGGAGAATACCTATCTAATTGAAATATCTCTATATATATTTAGAAAACCTAACTAATATGACTAGAAGCTTGACTATTATAGATGACTCTTTATTAATCTATACTTCTTAATCATACATTATATTTTTAATTGAACTGCACAAACACAATACCTTAATTAAGAACAGGTATATACAAATAACAAAATTGACCTTAAATTGGCATCAATAAACCAAGATCCATACCAATACAAATATCTATATCATATCCCCCTTTACATAAGTAACCTCAAAAATTCTACCAGGGAACTCCTACAACTGAAAAAGTACCTTCATCAATGTGGCTGGATAAAAGATTAACTAAAAAATGAGTATCCTTCCTATATCTAAGTGACAAATTGGTTGAGAATGAAATCAGTGATACATCATCCTTCACAATAGCCATAAATAATATAAAATATATTGGGATAACTCTAACAAAGCAAGTGAATAATCTAAATGAAAAAAATTGGTTGTTGAAGAAGGAAATTGAAGAAGATATCAGAAGGTAGAAACATCTCCCATTTTCATGGTTTCAATGGATAATTGCAGTAAAAATGGCCATGCTACTAAAAGTAATATACAGCTTAAATGCAGTCAACATCAACATTCCAATAACATTCCTTCCAGACATTGAAAGAGCAATACTCAACATCATACCGAAAAACAAAATCCTGAACAATAAAAAAAAAAAAACTTCCAGACGGTATCAGCAACCCTGATTTCAAGTTGTACTATAAACCTTTATTGGCATACAAAGCAGACATGTTGGTCAACAGAACTGAACCAAAGGCACACATGTAACACCACATACCTATGGAGGCTTGATTTTTATGAAGAAGCCAGAGGTGTATAATGTAAAAGAAAGCATCTTTATCAAATAGTGCCAGTGTAACTGGATGTCAGCATGTAGAGGAATGCAAGTAGATCTATATCTATCATCCTATACAAAACTCAAGTCCAAGTTTATCAAAGACACACAATCAGATACACTGAAACTGGTAGTACAGAATGTGGCAGATAGAATTGAACATATTGTCAAAGAAGATAATTTCCTGAATAAAACACCTAAAGCACAGGCAATAAGATCAACAATTAATGATGGGAAACTCATAAAACCAAAATGGGTCGGTAAAGCAAAATAAACCAAGAATGGGGGGGGGAGATAGTATACTGAATGGGAAAAAAATTTTCCAACTCCACATATGACAGAGGGTTAATATCCAAAATATAAGTATAATTCAAAGAGAGGGCCAGATTCTATTGTAAGTGGGCACCAGAGTTTGTTAGCAAAATAAATACATAATCCACTCTCTGTAGTTTCCATATTTGTTTTTTAACCCATTTATTCTATGACTGTCTGTACTCTGTCTCTTTAAAGACATTCATTTCTTAATACCATTTACTTTTTATATAACTGATATTCTTTTTTCTTATCTCTCTCGGGCCTATGCACATTTTTTCAACACACTGTGAACTATTCAGAGCTTTATTTCTGTATGAATCTGTCTTTATTGCTTATCTGTAATCACCTGGATCAGAAGTGCTTTTAAAGTGGTAATCGAGGTGGTAGGACTAAGGCTATTTTGCCTTTTGGCTCTGCCCAGTCCAACATGGTTGAGGTTTGTTCAGTGCCAGCTCTGCAAGCCAGGCTCACCACTCCATTTACAGGCACATATCTGGTCTATGTTGCCATTAAGCAAGTTGTAGCACTCTGCTCTGGAACCTCATTTAAATGCTCCATAGGTGGGCCTCCCAAAAGAGTCAGAGCCATTTCTGCTGATGAATCAGAAAGCTGGTTCCTAAAGAAGCTACTCATTGTTTGCTGCCAATGCTGAATCAGGAAGACCTCTCTTAAAGGAGCTGTTGCACCACTGCTCACTGCGAGCAAAAAAATCCCATCCAAAAATAAAAAGTGGCTTCCAAGAAACTGCACTTATCTCTGTTCTTTTCTGTCTAGAATTTCTTTTCAAGCTCTCTTAGGTTTTATGTGGATATACTCAGCTCCTCATTGGGCACCAACCTGTTGGCTGAGAATGCCTGTTCTTTTCAGGCTGCCTGGACCTGAAATAATCACACAGACTGTATGAATTAAAATACTGTTTGGCTTATTAGCTTATGCATATTTCCAGCAAGCTCTTAAATCTTAAATTAACCCTTTCTATTAATCTGTGCTTTGTCACATGGCTGTGGCCTACTCGTAAGTTTCTGTCTGGTATCCAGCATCTGTCTCCTGTGGTGGCTACATGGCTTCTCTTTGACTCTGCCTACTCTCTCCTCATCTATATGCCTGGAATTCCTGCCTTGCTCTATTCTGTGCTACAATAGGCCCAAAGCAGATTTTTTTTTATTAACCGATGGTATTCACAGAATACATAGGAAAATCCCACATCAGACCCTTGCCCTTGCACATGATGCCAAGCTTTAGCTGCTCGCTTTTATATCTCCTTGTCTTCTAAATGAGTACCATTCATCTCTCCATGAATCCTTCAATCCTGGGAATTTTACTTCATTTGCAGCTAGAGATTCAACAAGGGCCTTTAATGACCTCCTTTCAAGGACTGTATCCAGGTCAAATGGTACCAAAACTCAACGACTCTTGATTACTCTTTCATGACTTCAAAATCAGTTCCTTCTGGATGACTCATACACAACCAGTCATTTTTCATCATGAGATGAAGTCATGGCTGCTTCTGGACCGAAACACTTCATAGAAGGTCTCTTTTAGTGATGCTAGTCTCTTTTACCCCACAGCTCATTCTCTAACCCCAATTAACCATTGTTCTAGAAAGTAAGGTTTTACGTTAGTTGGTCTGTTCTCATTAATTACTGCTAATTCTTCAAGTTCAGCTAAGTAGAACCATATTTTCTTAATTTACAACTATTACTCAAATGTCCCAATGAAGAATTTAAATATCTTTTAAAAACTTCTAAAAGATCATAAGCAATCATGTGTACCACTCTCAGCATTATCTTCTAAACTCCAACAGAAACCTCACTGGGCTCTGAGCACTCAATTGCTTTTCCAGTTCAAATTTTAAATACTATAACCATCCTCCCCTAAACATATGGGCAGGCATCTCACAACAGTAATTCACTCTCATTTACTCAATTTTGGTATTATTTAGAATTTAATTGTGGTAAAAAAAAGTACCAATAACTTGTGGGACTTAGGAGGAATGAGTTTATGGAGTTACACTACAACATCAAAGTCTATAATCAAAAGAATTAATTGCCACCATGCCTGGCTTTTTAGTTTACATATTTCTATTGAAAAATTGTATAACTCTCATTACTAATATATAGTGTTTATTAATCCTCTTCTCTTGTTTTTCTGGTATGGATTTCTTTCCTCTCTGTTCATCAATTGTACTGTGATTAGTTATATCCTTTGTGTACTTAACTTTCTATTCAGAATGAAGTTTTCCTCCTAGTAATTTAGAGTTAGATTGGTTGACATAAATCATTTAAATTTGCATTTAAATATAAGGCATTTTTCTTTCTTTCTTTATTGCTATGAATAATTTTGATGCATGTAGTAGTATGGGCTGGTTTGGTGCTCTTTTGGAACTAGAAAATAGTGATCCAAATCCTTCCAGCTTTTGAAGTACCATTTATTTCAGGAGTTATTCTAATGTTACAGCATTTGTATTTGACTTGATCTTCCCCCTTGCATCTTTTAATGTAACTTATTTTCTTTATTCTGCACATTAAGTGCTTTGATTATTGTGAGTCATGAGAAATTTCTAGTCATGTCAATTTGATGTTCAATATGACTCTTTTTTTGTGAGGAATCTCTTTCTTTAGAGTATATTTTCCATTATTTTGTAAAAATATTTTCTATGTTTATGATCAGGATTTCTTCTCCTTTTCTATACTAATTATTTATATGTTTGGTATTTCATATTGTCCAAGAATTCCTTGATGCAATATAACTGGATATTTTCTTTGACTGAGTAAGTTAGTTTTACTACCTTGTCTTCAAGACATGAAATTCTCTCTTCCATGTCTTTTAATATGTTTGTTGGGGTTTACATATGATGATTTTGTTTGACTTTACAAGTTTTTCATTTCAATTTTTAATTTTGGATTTTTTCTTAAAATTTCTATTTTTTCATTAAATTCTTCTTTCATGTCTTGTGTTGTTTTCAATATTTCATTCAGTTATTTCTGTTTTTATGGTCTTTCTTAAAATGCCTGTATCCCTTTAAGATAGTCTACATTCATAAATGCTATTTTGAAGTCCCAGTGTTGTGATAATTAGTCTTGTTTTAGCTAAACTGCCATACTAGGAGCTTATTATAATAGTTTGCTCGCTTCTTTAAAATGTATATTGTGTGGATTTTTCTCATTTGCACTTTTGTGGTGAGTTTCTGGCATCTGAGAATGGGGTTTTTGAGGTTCTTCTTGTTGGAAATATCTAGTCTAACCTTTGAAGGGTGAATGTTTCATTCTTTGATTTCTGTTGCCTCAATCTGGGTGAGAGTCACATGTGGTAACTCTGTGCTCTCTGAGTGTGGTGGCTGTGAACCACTAAATCCTGGCAAACTTAGGTGGTTGTGAATCCCAATTAGAGATTTATTAACTAAATTTAATCAATAATACAGCAAAATGTATACTTCCAGACAAAGAACAATGGTACAAAGAACCATAAAGATAACAGAAAATTAGTTAGGGTTATTTAGGATGGTATCCCTTTCTTGTTGTTTGCTTGTTTTGAGACAGGAGTTCATTGTGTAGCTCTAACTGTTCAAAAACTCTCTATGTAGATCAGGCAGATTTTATACTCACAGAAATCTACTTGTTTCTACTTCCTGAATGCTGAGAGTAAAACCAAGTGCCACGATACCAAAAGGTATTTCCTTACTGAAAAATGAAGTTTGGACAGATATTAAGTAAAAGGTGATTAAACACAGGAAGGTAAGGATTCCCTTACAAACAAGACCATTTATATAAATGTGAAAAGGTTCATTTTAAGAATAAGCAGGTGAATTTATAAAATTAAATTAAACCAAGTCCATAGCATGTTGTATTCTTTTCCTAGGAGGAGAGATTTGAACTACCATCATGAAAATCAATGAGGCTGTTGTATTTTCAAATAAGGAACCACCATTATGTTTTGTTCCATTATACAGTTACACCATAAAAATATTGAATGTCTCTTTCCCATACTTTTGTAAACAACTTATACTATCAAATTTTGCATTTGTGCCACTCTGTTAAAGTGTGAAACCATATTGAATTGTAGTTATCATTTATGAAATTTTCGCTATGGAATATTTTTCCTATATCTATACCTATATCAATTTTGATACATATATATATATATAATTTAGACTATAAAAGAGCAGAAAGAGTGCTTAACTATTAGCTAGCTATTCAGCCACTGCACCATGTGTGTTTTGAAAATTAATTTTATTTCATTAGATATATTTGAATAAAACATACAGATAAGTAGTTATAATTCTGATGTTGTACAGGTAGTCTTTAATGTTTTGTTCTAGAAATGTTACTATATTTATTTATAGTTAGATTGTTGGTAGGCTTTTTAAGTTTTACTAATATTCTATGTTATACATTATATAAATTTACTTTTTTCATTTATAGCATATAGGTAAATAATATGTTATATAAATGGTCAATAGTTTCCTCATTGAGCAGAAATTTCAACATTAGCACATATTCAATACACTTCATAAATTTGCTATGTGATATTGCAATCTCTTGTCCTGATAAGATATTTTTCCCAGCCTGGATAGAAGACATCTGGATTATCAATCTTTGAAACTATAAATGAGAGGATTTAGCTAACATTACTCTCAACACCAATACACAGTTACTAGATATTATTTTATGTTACTACAGCAGTGATCATAGTAATATTGCACAGTGGATAAGTAATATGGCAACAAAGATGGATAGTGAAAAGAAATATCACATATTCAAGAAAAAACAGGCATGATTATTGGAATAGGGGCTTTCAAGAATGCAATCATACATGCACACAGGCTCACATATAAACAAGTATATACACACAAACATATTGTGCGTACACACAAAACCTCTAGATAAGTGTGAGCAAATTAGAATACAACTAATAACACAATGAAAAAAGAGAGACAGTGGTAATGTTATGGAATCAAGCTGCTGAAATAGACCACATCAAAAAGTTAAAGGCTGTATTATCTAAGAATACAGCTTTGTGCTCATTTTGATTCACAATTCTAGAATTATTTCTGACTACATTTATATTTCAGTTGTCAATAATATTATTAATTTGAACCATTTTACTTTGAAGTTAGAAAAAAACAGAAAATATACAGTGAGATATTGTCAAAAGATGACAAAATGTTCGCTTTATCTTGATTCAGAATTTATTTTCAATAAGATTTAGTGAAAGATACTAAGTGTGTCAAGCAGTGACACAAACATTGGATTTGAGGAACATATAGAAATATTTTGACTGTGGAAAAGACTAAGAATTTTATATTTGGACAGATTTATTTTCCTAAGATATTTATATTCCTAAGCTTTTCAGATGACTATATAATAACAATTGAAATTATCTGGATTAATTAGAGCCAATTATAGCAGAATCAATATCAGGTTTTATTCAAGGCACCTTACTTATCTAGCCACAAGTTCTTGGCCATTTTAGCATGTCTAGTAGGGTCCATTTCATAGAGTGAGCCTTAAATCCAATAAAAAATTTGGCTGCTTCTGTAATCTCTGAGCCCCTACTTTATTGAGTATATTTTGCAGTCAGGTCACTGTTGAAAATCTGTGGTGGCTTGAGTAGAAATGGCCCACATGGACTCATGTTTTAATGCTTACCACTTAGAGAGTGACACTATTAGGAGGAATTGGTATGGGCTCGTTGGAGTAATGTTTCACTGTTGAAGCAGATGTTGAGGTATCATATGTTAAGATATGCTCAGTGTGGCAGTCTCATTTTGTTGCCTCAGGATCAAGATATAGAACTCACATCTCATTCAGCATCATGTCTGCTTGAATTATAACATTCTCCTTTCCATGAAGATATTGAACTAAACCATTAAAACTATAAGCCAGCACCAATTAAATGTTTTCATTTGTAAAATGTCTATGATAAACTGGACAGTGGTGGCACACGCCTTTAATCCCAGCATTGGGGAGGCAGAGATGGGTGGATCTCTTCGAGTTTGAGCCCAGCCTGGGCTACAAGAGCTAGCTCCTGTACAAGCTCCAAAGCTACAGAGAAACCCTGTCTCAAAACAGAACAAAACAAAACAAAAATAATTTTCATGGTTTACCAGTTGTAGGAGTTATCTGGTTGTATTTTGGAGGTCATTTATGTATACTATCATATCATCAATAAATAGTTAAATTTTGACTTTTTCTCCAATTTGTATCCTCTTGACCTCTTTTTTGACTTATTGTTCTAGCTAGAACTTCAAGTACTATATTTAATAAATATCCTCCAACAGACTGTAGGAGAAAGGGTCCCTTGTTTGTCCTGGCCACCCAGCTAGCTTAGATCTAAAATAATCACACAGAAACTGTATTAATTAAATCACAGCTTGGCCCAGTAGCTCTAGCTTCATATTGGCTAACTCATACATCTTAATTTAACCAATCTCTGTTTATCTGTGCATCACAACAAGGTCGTGGCCTACCAGCAAAGTTTCAGCATGTCTATCTCTTGTGGCTTCATAGCATCATTTTTCTCTGCCTTCTTTCTCTCAACATTCAGTCCAGTTTTCCCCACCTACCTAAATTCTGCCCTATCAACAGTGCAAGGAAGTTTCTTTATTTATTAATGGTAATCACAGCACACAGAAGGGACTCCCACATCAACTGATAACACATTCAGTATTGTAGCAGGAAACAAGATTAACTCAAAAATATCAGTAACACTCCTATATGCAGATAATAAATTGGCTAAAAGAGAAATCAGAGAAACATCACCCTTTAAAATAGCCAGAAATAACATAGAATATCTTGGAAAATTCTAAAAAAATTTATAGACATGTATAATAAGAATTTTAATTCTCTGAAAAAAGAAATTAAAGATTTTTTTTTAAGAAAATGGAAAGATCTCCCCATGTTCTTGGATAGGGAGGATTAACATAGTAAGAATGCCAATATTTCCAAAAGCAATCTACAGATTCAGTGCAATACCCAACAAAATCCCAACAAAATTCTCCATAGATGTTGAAATAACATTATTCAACTTTATATGGATAAGCTATAAACCCAGGGTAACCAAAACGATCCTGTGCAATAAAGGAACTTCTGGAGGCATCCCCATTCCTGAATTGAAACTCTACTATAGAGTGGTTATTTCAATTCTGGGCTGTCAGGAAAAAACAAGTGTACTCCTTACTATAATATGGTACACTATGAAAAGACCAAATGTAAGAATAATAGGGATAGAAGAAAGAGAAGAATTTTAAGCTCAAAGGCAGAGAAAACATATACAACGAAATCATAGAAGAAAACTTTTCCAACCTAAAGAAGGATAGCCCTATGAAGACACAAAACACCAAATCGTCGGGATCAAAAAAAAAAAAAAACATAAACACATTTGCACACCATATAATAATCTAAATGCTAAGCAAACAGAATAAAGAAAGAATATTAAGAGCTGCAATGGAAAAATTCATGTAATATATAAAGGTAGACCTATCAGAATTACACCCAAATTCTAAATGGAAATGATAAAAGCTGGAAGCTTCTGGGCAGATGTGCTGCAGACACTAAGAAACCACAGATGCAAGACCAGACTGCTATACCCATCAAAGCTTTCAGTCAACTTTGATGGAGAAAACAAATTATTTCATGAAAAAACCAGCTTAATGCAATCCATATTCACAAACCCCACCCTACAGAAAGTACTAGAAGGAACACTCCAACCCAAGGAAGCTATCAGCACACAACAAAACACAGGCCAGAGATAACCTTCCACTAGGAAAACTCAGTGAAGGGAAACACAGACACTACTATGAAAAATAACAGTAATTAACAATTTCTGGTGTTCTGGTGATTAATATCTCTTAATTTCAATGGTCTCAAATCACCTATAAAAAGACAGACTCTAAGAGAGCAGATATGAAAACAGGATACAGCCTTCTGCTGCATAGAAGAAACACACTTCCATTTCAAAGACAAATATTATCTCAGAGTAAAGGATTTGGAAAAGATTATCCAATAAAAGGGACTTAGGTAAAAAAAAGGTGTAACAATCCTAATATCTAACAAAATAGATTTCAAAATAAAATCAATCAGAATAGATGGAAAAGCACCCTTTATACTCATACAGGAGCAATCCATCAAGATGCAATCTCAATCCTGAACATCTATGCCCTTAAACAAGAACACCCTCATATGTAAAAGAAACATGACTAAAGCTTATATTTCACATCAAACTGCACACATTAATAGTAGGAGACTTCAAAACTCCTATTTCACCAATGGACAGGTCAAACAGACAGAAACTTGACAGAGAAATAACAGAACCAACACATGTCATGAATCAAATGGACTTAACAGACATCTATAGAACATTCCCACCCAAACAAAATGGAATGGAACATACTTTCTTCTCATCACCTCATGGAACCTTCTCTGAAATTGATCACATACTCAGTACCAAAGCAAACCTCTACATATGCAAAAATTTGGAATAATCCCCTGTATCTTTTAGGGTGACCATGCTTTATAGTTTGAATTTAGCACCAATACTACTCTCAGAAAGCCTACAACAGTGAACTATTGAACCACACCTAGTTCAAGGAATAAATAAAGAAAGAAATTAATGAATTCCTAGAATTCAACGAAAATGAAGGGACAACATAGCCAAACCTATGGACACTATGAAAGCAGTGCTGAGGAAATTTCATAGTAGTAAGTGCCCACATAAAGAAAGTAGACAAAGCTCACATCAGTGACTTAAAAACACACCGGAAAGCTCTAGAACAAAAAGAAGCAGATGCACCCAGGAGGAGTGGAAGACAGGAAATGTACTTAAAAGATGTTCAATCATTCAACAAAGAAATTCGTTCAACTATGTTTATAGCAGCAATATTTATAATAGTCAGAACCTGCAAACAACCTGGATACTCCACCAAAAAATTGATTGAAAAAGTGACATATGTACACAATAAAATACTTCTCAGTGACAAAAAAAATGACATATTGAATTTTGCATGGAAATTGTTGGAACTAAAAAACCCCATCCTGAGTGAGGTAACTCAGACCCAAAAGGATGAATATGGTATATACTCATGTATAAGTGGATACTAGCCATAATAAAAGGATATTGAGCCTATAGTTCATGATCCTAGAGAAGCTATGTAACAAGGTGAACACTAAGAAAAATAAATAAATCCACCTGGAAAGTCAAAATAGACAATATCACCTGACAAAATTGGGAATATAGGGATGGGGTATAGGGATGGTGGAAGGGGAGAGAAGGGAAAGGGAGAGAGGTAAGAAGAATTTGAGGGAAACAAATACTTGAAATGGAAGACAGAGATGAAAGCAAAGAAAAATATATCTTAAATGAGGGAGTAATTGTGGAGTACAAGAAACCTGACACTAGAGAAATACCCAGGAATCTACAAGGATAACTCCAGCTAAGACCCTAAGCAATAGAGAAGAGGGTGCCTGAACTGGCCTTACCATGTAGACAGTTTGGTGAATATCTAAAATATCACCATAGAACCTTCATCCAGAAACTGATGGAAACAGAGGCAGAGACCGACATTGGAGTACTGAACTGAGCTCCCCAAAGTCCAGTTGAAGAGTGGGAGAAATGAGAATACGATCAATGAGGTCAAGATCATGATGGCACACCCACTGATACAGTCTACCTGAACGGAAGCTCACCAACACCAGCCTGACTGGGAAGGAACAAGCATAGGAACAAACTGAACCCTCTGAATGTGGTTGACAGATGCATGCCTGGGGCACACTGAGGGGCCACTGATAGTCACACTGGGATGTGTCTTTGCTTGCATATACTGGCTTTATGGGATCCCATACTCTTTGGATGTAAACCTTGCTCAACCTTGACATAGTAGGGTGTGCCTACCACTTTCAATAGGGCGGGTGCATGGTACTCCCTTAGGGATGGAGGGGTTTGGAAAGGGTTGGTGGAGGCAGATGGAAGGGACTGGGAGGAGAGGAGGGAGTGGAAATTTGGATTGGTATTTTTTAGTAATAAAAAAGTATAAATAAAATGAAATAAAATAAATTATTTTGAAGAAGAAAAAAACAGAAAAGGGGAAGTAATGTGGGAGTCCTGATGTGGGAGTGTCATATATCAATCTGTTGATTTCATTGGTTAAGCAATAAAGAAACTGCTTGGCCCTGATAGGTTAAAACATAGATGGGAGGAGTAAACAAAACAGAATGCTGGGAGGAAGAAGAAGTGAGCTCAGAGACGCCATGCATGATCGCTCTGCTCTCTGAGGCACTCACAATGAAGCTCCAACCCAGGATGGACGTAGGTTAGAATCTTTCCCGGTAAGACTGATGCTACACAGATTATTAGAGATGGGTTGATCGGGATATGAGAATTAGCCTGTAAGGGCTAGAGTTAATGGGTCAAGCAGTGTTTAAAAGAATACACTGTCCATGTAATTATTTCAGGGCATAAGCTAGCAGGCTGCCGGGGTGCTGGGGATGCAGCCCCACCCCTCCACTTACTACAGAGTCACCTCTGTGTGCTGTGATTACCATTATTGAATAAAGAAACTGCCTTGGCCTGTTGATAGAGCACAACAGGTAGGTGGGGAAAACAGAACTGAATTCTGGGAGACAAAGGGCAGAGTCAGAGGGGACACTGTGTTGATACTGACAGTCAGACATGCTGGAACTTTGTTGGTAGGACATGACCACATGGTGATATACTGATTAATAGAAACAGGTTAAATTAAAATGTAAGAGTTAGCCAACAAGAAACTAGAGCTAATAGGCCAAGCAGTTATTTAATTAATATAGTTACTGTTTGATTATTTCACTTCTGGGCATACAGTACCAACAAGGGGGCCCTTCTCTTACATCCTAGAAATCAGGTCTCTTACTAAACACTGTCAGCTAGACAGGCTGGTCAATGAATTCCAGGAATCTGTTTTGCTCTACTGCTAGCTGTGGTGATACAGGCACTGACACCAATGCCAACTTATTTTTTCCTAAAATTTTAGTAATGGAGATGTTGAATTAGTTGAAAAATTGTGGAAAAGTTCTACTCATTGAACCCTCTACTTATTAACTAAGTTTGAACTTCTCATATATTTCTTGATAAGATTAATGGTTGCAAAAATTGAACAGCATTCTGATTTTGATTTATTGAATTGTATAACATGATTTTATTAGCATTATTTATTAAAATTTCAAATACTGTCCAAATTGTAATATGACCTATTGCCTGTTAAAAGCTGCTATTTACAATATCAATTAAAACTATTCAGTCATGCATTCTTTGTGGAACTTCATGACAATTTGAAAGTTAACATCAATCTTTTAAGTTGACTGAAGTGCTTTTTCACATTATTGTTAACTCATGTTTGTCTGTTGAAGTGTTATTATGAAACTATCCAGAAGGTGGAAACAGTTTTCAAGGCTTTAGCTGTTGGGTTTGCTTACATAGAGAAGAAAATAGAAATATGAAAAGAAGGCAATACTGAGCAATATCTTTGGTGATCTCATAAAAAACGTTAATAGACAACAAACATCTGGAAAGATTGTAATGAGAGATGATTATGGAAATCTTATTAATGTTTGAAAAAGGAGAGTTTTGTACAGCAGGTTAAATATTCTCAACTACATTGTGTAAGTGTTTCAGGAAGATTATTTTAATCAATATGAAAATGAAAAGGGTCATAAGAGTCTGGAGGAAGTGCAAAGTATTTAGATGTTGTATTAACTTGGATAAAAGTGATGTATAATTAAACTTAGATTCTGGTAGAGAAAATAGAATAAAAACAATAAATCCAAGAGGTAGTAAAAGGAAAACTGACTAGGCTCACATCATATTGCATTGTATATAAAACATATGATCATAAATGAAAGGATCTGAAGAATAATTGTGAGTCTTAATATTATATAAACTTATTATTGATAATCGACACTATGTTTATAGCTATTTCATATTATAAAAGAAAAGCTTTATTTTCATTATGGAAGCTAGATAATAATCCCAAGAACATGTGCATATGGTACATGTGTTCTTCTACTCAAATATAATCATCATTCAGAAAGAAGTGTCTGGAAATGCATGTGAAGTAATAAAGATGAGAAACATTCTACTAAGAGACATACATGACTGAGAAAAACTACAACTGGTGACATACATATGAAATTATAAATAACTTATTAAGGTAGTATAATTAATTGTTTTCACCTCTTCCTCAAACAGAATAAAATTAGACTTTCTGGAACATTTTTATGTTTTTCATATTTTATATATTGCTTTACTATATACTATTATTGTTGATTTTCTTATGTTCTTTTAGAAGAATTTTGATATTTCTAAAATTATTTCTACCACAACTACATAAATATGTAACTAAAAACACATACTATGAAATGGAGGTATATTTTGAGCTTTTCAAAAGCATCATAGTTTAGCATTGTCTAACCTAACTTTTTAATTTTCAGAATAGGACAGTAAATTTCAATAATGATTTAAAATAAATATTTCTACCTTTTCCAGCAACAGTATCCTTCATGCCTGTCTATTTGGCTTGTTAGTTGTTAAGTCAGATGGTTTTAGATGAAAGAATACATTGCTTTGAGGAGAAATAAAGTTTTCCCCTCTGTTGTTAGGTCTTGTTTGATTGTCAAATTATATTATGTGCGCCAGTCATGTTATTACATATATAATCAATATATCTACAAATACAGCAAAGTTTTTATAATCCTAGTCAACATAGAGGATGGATGTGTGTGTGTGTGTGTGTGTGTGTGTGTGTGTGTGTATGTGTGTGTGTCTGAGAAAGAGAAGGGGACATAAAACTGATACATCTGAAAACGGCCACTATGGAAAAGAGATGTTTCTTTTGAGGATTAAATTCTGTCTTCAAAATGTTCCCTCATATCCACTTTTATATGGAATAATTTTCTTTATATAAAATAAGATTAATAGTTCCCTTCATAGATACTGAATAAATAAGTAATTTTATATAGATATAAGATATAAAACTTGTGTATTAGTTCAAATATGGATTTAATATTTAATGTTGTAGTTTCTCTTTCAAAAATCTACCTGCTTTTATTCACATTCACAGTAATTCATTATCCTTGTTTTCTTGCTTTTTAAAAGCAATTGGATTAATTACATGCACCTATATCAAAGTGAGACCACAGGTTTTCAATTCACACTTAAGGTTTTAGGCTTTAAATATGTAATATTTCAGGCTGGAGAAAAGGAACAGTTGTTAAGGTTGCTAGCTACTCTTGAAAAATTTACTTGGTAAAGTTGATAGTGCCCATGTGAGACTTTTCAAAATTTTCTGTGACCCTGGCACTGAGGAATTCAATATGCACTTCTAAAATTTGTGGGCAGCTGCATCCATGTACACTTATACATGTGAACTCACTCACACATACACATAAATAAAATATATCTTCAAAAGTAAAGAAAGAAAACTGTGTTGGGAACAGTTATATATTAACCCTATAATAGGTATGAATAACAGTGGTTTTTTGGAGCAATTTCTCCTGTTGTTTCTGAGGTGATTTATTGTTCTATTTAATTCTTCCTGGCATTATCATATATATATAATATATATATATATATATATATATATATATATATATATATATATATATTTAAGTAGTTCTAGGATTCAGAATTTACACAAAACTATACACAAAAGAAATGATATTGTGTTATGAGCAGAGTACTGAAAGATGTAACTCTGGCATTGCATCGTGTGCAAAACACTAACCTTGAAGAATCACAAAACATATAGACTGCTTTACCAAAATTCATTGTGGTTGAACTTGAACAAAAGTAAGATGAAGATCGTCTATCAGGACATGGTCAAAAGTATGATATATGGTTAAGAATGACTTGGTAACTGTAAGTGAGTCTCCAGAAAAAAAAAAGATAAAGGAACTTTTACTTCAGGTGCATTTTGTTCTCTGGATTGTGCTTGGATATGATTCCATGACTCCTGTGTAGTGGTATTTCAATTGTATTTTAATAAATAAAGTCTGCCTGAGGATCTGAGAGTAAAACATACAGTTCCTAACCCTTACCTTGACCTCAGTCCGAAATGATGATTCTGCCTCTATGCATCTCAGAATGAGAATTTGTGTTGAGAGCTGTCTCCTTCCACCTTATAATCAATCTTATCTAGAGACGGGATTATAGGTATGCACCTCTCGGATTAAAGGCATGCACTGCCTGGTTTCTAGGTCTAATGGTGTGACTACTGGTAACACACAACTTCAATCCCAAGCAAGTTTATTTATTAAAATACGATTGAAATACTAATACACTCCTATAACAAACAGTTACATTTAATTTATGAGATATGTTTATTTTTGTTGGGTGTCAGAACATAGGTATAGAATCTGATATCATTAGTGTTCCATGAATTTGGATTTGGCCTCCGTCTATCTTGGTTTTGTACTTTTCCTGGTATGAACTTAGTATGTTCCAGGCAAGTTTGATTAAATTTTCCTGTTCTGAGAACATCCTGGGAAATGGCTGGTTTGTCAATATTTAGTATGTGTTTACTGGCATTTATTTATATGTTCATTGGATCATGTTTATCTGAACTCAAGTAACCTTCCTTAGATCATTACTTTTTTTGTTATGTTCATGTATAAAAGTACACTGAAACTGAAGTAAGTTGGTCTACAGCATTAGACTGTAGTCTTTCCTTTTTTTCAGTTCCTCAGATCCCTGGCTGAAAAGCAGACAATGTCCCAATATACTTAGCTTTTATTTTCTTAATGTGAGATACATTCTTATGTTTCTGGGAAAGGAGCTATATAAATGCAGAGCAGAATATCATATAATATTAGTACCATTTGGACAGGCTCTTGCATGCCTGAAATGCTAGCACTTAGAAAGGAATGGCAGGAAATAATAGGTCATCATCTCCATCAGATATTTGGTGAGTAAGATGCTAGCTTAGGCTAGAAGACACTATGTTTCAAAACACCTAACCGGATAATTACAGTTTCAATTATCTATGTATAATTAGAATCCATCAGTCATGTTTCAAAACTAGATTTTTAGTGGGACTTAAGGCACACACTTTCAAGCTTGTCTTTGATCAAATTTGCATAAGGAACTTAATGAATCTCAACTTACCAGTTTCATTTTTTGAATCATTTTTAGGAACTTCCTTTACTAATTTTACCTTCTATTTTTACTTTGGGGAGGTATTTATTTTTCCTTCATTTTAAAAAGACAGTATTTATTTTCTTTACTCATCTCCTCAAAATTATTACAAAGGAAATGTGAAATAAAAGATTACATAAAATTATTTTACATAAGCTCTTCTTCATTTGTTCATTTTACAAGTAGGACTAGTGACAAATTAACTGATAAAATCAATTGTCCTTTTCACTGCTCAAACAACTGGTTAGTATGTTATAGTAATGCTGACATCATCAAACAGCAATTCTTATTGGTTTTTTTTATGTACTCTGGGCCTGTAGACTGAAGATTGTTGCCCCGATGTTACAAAAGAAATTTGGGTGACTGTCCTGGCAGTGAGACGCCTCTATAAATTCTAGTTTTGGAAGTTGTTTTCAATGCACTTCCTATTTACTTAGGTAAAATTATATCCTTCTGGAGTCTTTGATGGAGTTGAAGAATAAATAGTTATAATTATAGTATTTCTTAGTTATGATAATAAAATGTATATATATATATATATATATATAGTAACTATAATTCTTGCTTGATAACTGTTTTGTTGTATGTAATCTTGCTATGTTAAAGTTAAAACCTTCCTTTTATTTAGACAAAAAAGGAAGGTGATATGGGATTCTCTTTTTTACACTATAAATACCATTGATTAATAAAGAATCTGCTTTGGGCCTATTACAGCACAGAATAGGGGAAGGCAGGAATTTCAAGCAGACAGAGTAGCTGGAATCAGAGAGAAGACATTGAGCCACCACAGGAGACAGATGCCAGACGCTGGATGAAGCATTACAAGCAGGTCACAATCAGGTGGCTATACACAAAACTAGCCAATAAGAAGCATGACCCAATAGATCAAGCAGTTTGTAATAATACCATTTCTGTGTGATTATTTTGTGTCTGGGCAGCCAGAAAATGAATGAGCAGACTCTGGTAACATTTTTACATGAATTCTAGTCCTAGTTAGTAATTTTTTTTTCTTTCAATATTTTAAGTAGACTTTTCTGGTCTGTAAATATGTTGACAGGTTTAAAGCATTCCACTATAGGAGATACATTTTTTAAATCTAATGCCCAAATACTCTGTCTTTGATTTTGATACAATTTGACTATAAAGTGTTTTCATGTAGATTTCTTTAGATTGAATTAGCCTTCTTAGAATGATAAGTACCATCCCCATTAATATCATTTGAAGTTCAGTATATTCTGAAAATGAGCTACCCTTGTTCATAAATCTCTAACTTTATATTAAAAGATGTTTCTTTTAATTTATTGTGCTATTTTTAATGAAGGTAAAAATGGCATCTTTTCATGGAAGTTTATATATCTGTCTTGTCCCCTCAAGTGTACTTCTGAATGATTTGATAATTGTAACCGAAATAATGCCACATAACTTCTGAGACTATATCTTAAAATCAAATGTACTTTTGAATTATTGTTTCATTATTTCCTCTTCTGAGTCATAATAGGATTAACTGAATGGCTGAGAGAAATTTATTTCTGACATTCCTGGAGGCTGCAAAGCTCATCATTATAAGGTAAAATTCTGCCTGATTCACAGAAAACCATTTTTTACATGCTTTCTTACATATGAGAAGGAATCAGTGGCTTTTCCAAACTTTTTTTGATAAAATCACAAACTGTGCTTACAGTACCATTGCCTACAAAAACAATATTCTTGTTACCATAATAGGGTTAAAATCTCAACACATGAAGTCTAGTTTCTTGGGTTTGTTATATACTTTTGAGATGAGCCCTTTGTCAGATATAGGGTTTGTGAAGATCTTTTCCCATTCTGTAGACTACCTTTTTTTTTTCTTTTTAGCAATGTTCTTTGTCTTACAGACCCTTTCAGTAGTTTCAGGAGAACTCATTTATTAATTGTCAATTTTAGTGTCTGTGTTACTGAAGTTATATTGAGGAATGAGTCTCATGTACCCATACATTCAAGGCTACTTCCCACTTTTTCTTCTTTCAAGTGTGTTGTAACTAGGCTTATCTTGAGGTCTTTGATCCACATGGATTTGAGTTATGTGCAGGGCAATAAATATAGGTCTGTTTCAACTCTTCTACATGCCACTATATAGTGATGGCAGCACCATTTGTTGAAGATACTTCATTTTTTTCTATTATAAATATTTGATTCTTTGCTGAAAATCGGATGTCCCTAGGTATGTAGATTAATATCTGTCTTTGATTCAATTGCATTGATCCATGTGTCTGTTTTAATGCCAATACAAAATTGTTTTTATCGCTATAGCTCTATAGTATATTGTACTCAGGAATAGTGATACCTCCATAAGTTCCTTTTTGTCCATCTTTGTTTTAGGTCTCCTGAATTTTTGTTTTCATTGTGAAGTTGAGAATTGTTCCTTCCAGGTCTGCAAAGAATTGTGCTGGGATTTTGATGGACATTGCATTTAATACACACACACACACACACACACACACACACACACACACTTAATTTTACTAATCCATGAGCATTTTTGTATCTTTTTCATTTTGATCTCTTCTCTAATTTGCTTCTTCGAAGACTAGAAATATTTGTCATATAATTCTTTCACTTGTTTTTTTTTGAGTTGCTCAAAGATATTTTATATTATTTGTGTCTATTTTAAAGGGTATTGTTTCTGATTTCATTCTCAGCACATTTCTCATTTGCATATAGGAGGACTAAAACAAAATACAAAACGATTCAATGAAAAATGGGGTACAGATCTAAACAGAGAATTCTCAACAAAAGAATTGCAAATGGCGTAAAGACTTAAGGAATTATTCAACATCATTAGCCACTAGGGAAATACAGTTTAATTGAGTCTTAGATACCATCTTACATCTGTCAGAATAGCTAATAACAAAAAACATTTATGACAACTTATGTTGGAAAGGATTGGTGTAAAGGGGCACTCACCTCTTGTTCTTGGGAGTGCAAACAGGTTCACCAACTTTGAAAACTAGTATGGCAATTTCTCAGAAAACTGGAAATTAATTTACCTCAAGACCTAGCAATACTATTCTTGGGCATATTCTCAAAGGATTCACAAGTGTGCCACCGGACATTTGCTTAACTATGGTAATAGTAGCATTTTTCATAATAGCCAGAAAATGTAAACAATCTAGATGGTCCTCAACCAAAGAATAGATAAAATATGGCACAATTATACAATGGATTATTACTTAGTGGTAATAGACAATGACATGTTGAAATTGCAGGCAAATGAATAGAACTGGAAAAAGAAAACATCCTCAGTCAGGTAACCCAGACCCAGAAAGACAAGCACAGTATGTACTCACTCATAAGTAGATAATAGAAGTAAAGCAAAGAATAACTAGGCTATAATCCACAGCCCCAGAGAAGCTAGGTATAAAGGAACACTCTAAGAGGGATACACACGGCATGCCCCAGGAAGAGAAAATAGTTAAGATCTCCTTGGTAAACTGGGAAGGGGTGGTGTCAATCAACATTTCTGTCCTACCTGGTCAAACAGATATTCAGTTCCAAAGAAACAAAGAGAGGCTTACATGAATTATTAACTGTTTTGTCTACTTTTCCGGCTTATTATTAACTAGCTTTTACAATTTAAATTAACCCATAATTATTATCTATTGTTATCCATGTGGCTTGGCACCTTTTGCTCATTAAGCCATTATCATCTTGCTTCCTTTGCATCTGGCATGTGACTGTGTCTCTGACTTTTCTCTTCCCAGAATTCTCCTAGTCTGGTCACCTCACCTATACTTCTTGCCTGGTTGTTGGCCAGTCATCATTTTATTAAACCAATAAGAGTAACAAATATTTACATTGTATAAGAACATATTTTCCAGAGAAGGGTAGAAGGGAGGGGATGGGGGATGGGAATATGAATGTTCAAGTTGGCTGAGTTGGGAGAGGGAATGAGTTGGAGAGCAATGAAATAGAGATTCTGAAAGAGGGAGTCATTGAGGTGTTAGGGAGAAATCTGGGGCTAGGGAAATTTCCAAGAATGTAGAATATGTTCTCCCTCCTTCTGCTCCTCATTGGGACCTTGGGAGCTCAGTCCAGTGCTCCAGTGTGGGTCTCTGTCTCTATCTCTATCCATCACCAGATGAAGATTCTATGATGATATGCAAAATATTCGTCAGTATTGCTCTAGGATAGGGTCATTTCAGGTTCCCAATCCTCAGCTGCCCAAGGAACTAACTGGGAACCTCATCTTGGGCACTTGGGAGCCCCTCTAGGGTCAAGTCTCTTGCCCACCCTAAAGTGGCTCCCTTAATTAAGAATTGTGGTTCCGTGCTCCCCTATCCACCTTTCCTTTATCCCAATTCTCCTGTTTCCCCAGCCCCCCCCCTCCTTCCCTTCTAACTTTTCTCTCCCCATCTCCCCTTACCCCCATCCCACCCCACCCCCAAGATCCCATTTTCTCCCCGGCAATTTTGTCTACTTCCCTTAGCCAAGAGGATAACTATATGTTTTTCCTTGGGTTCACCTTCTTACTTAGCTTCTCTAGGTTCACCTATTGTAGACTCCGTGGTCCTTATTTATGGCTAGAAACCAATTATGATTGAGTACATCCCATATTCATCTTTTTGGGTCTGGGACACCTCACTCAGGATAGTGTTTTCTATTTCCATCCATTTGCATGCAAAATTCGAGAAGTCATTCGGGACCATGAGGCGTGCATCCACCCACTGAGACAGTGGAGCTGATCTACGGGGAGCTCACCAAGGCCAGCTGGACTGTGACCGAAAAAGCATGGGATAAAACCGGACTCTCTGAACATGGCGAACAATGAGGGCTGATGAGACACCAAGGACAATGGCACGGGGTTTTGATCCTACTTAATGTGCTGGCTTTGTGGGAGCCTAGCCAGTTTGGATGTTCACCTTCCTAGATATGGACGGACGGGGGAGGACCTAGGACTTACCACAGGGCAGGGAACCCGGACTGCTCTTTGGACTGGAGAGGGAGGGGGAGAGGAGTGGGGGGAGGGGGAGAAGGGTGGGAGGAGGGGGAGAAGGGTGGGAGGAGGGGGAGGGAAATGGGAGGCTGGGAGGAGGTGGAAACTTGTTTATTGTTTATGTTTTTTTCCTCTTTTCGCAATAAAAAAAATTAAAAAAAAAGAATGTAGAATAATGATCCCATCTAAGACTTTCAGCAATAATGGAAATGGGGCCTCAACTGGCCTTCCCCTATAATCAGATTAGTGACTGACTACCCTAATTGTCATCGTGGAGCTACATACAGTAACTATTGGAAGCAGATGCTGTCATTCACTGCTGAGCACTGGACTGATCTCCTGGAATTCAGTTGAAGAGAGGGAGGAAGTATCATATGAGCAAGGGAATCAAGATCATGATTGGGAAAACCAGAGACAGTTGACCAAAACTAGTTGGAGCTCACAGACTTTAGACTGACAGCTGGAGACCCTGCATGGGACTAAACTATGCTCTTTGAATACATAGCTTGATCTGTTGGCGGTGGATGGCAATAGGACCAGAACTTATCCTGGGTGCATGATTTCTCTTTTCAGAGCTCATTTCCTCTCCTGGGATACTTTGTTCAGCCCTTCATATAGAGGGGAGGCTTGATCCTGCCTCAATAAGGTATGTCAGACTTCATTGACCACTCATGGAAGACCTAACTTCCTCTGAGAAGTGGGTGGGTCGTGGGATGAGACGGGAGTTGGAGGCAGAAACGGGGGGGGGGGGGCAAGGGTTGGAATACAAAATGAAAAATAATTTAAATAAAAATGGAAAAGATCTTAATATATGTAATTTTAGGCCCACAAGCACTTAGCAAATATTTTCTGTTAAGGTTTTCTCAGAATTTTTCTCTGAGAAATTATTTTCTATGTTCTCTTTAATTTATTACATTCAATATATTTTGATCATAATTTCCCTATTTTATTTTCATCCAAATCTTCCTGCAAATACTAGCCATGAAATATTATTTTATGTCTTATCAAGAAGCCAAAAACAAACTAATGTAATGAAGATTTTTTTTTTCTACTTTGGGACTTGAGAGGATGCAATTCAGTATGTTTGAGAATATATGGTAGTCATTCACATTCCACGTATAGTTGGGAAGCACAGGGTGAGTAGAGATGCTGGTTTTTAGTTCATTTTCTATTTTTTCCATTCAAAATATGTCTAAGATTGAAGGCCAAGGGATGGTACTACTTAAATTTAGGGTTGGTATACTCTCTTTAGTTATTATGAACACAAAGACCTGACCAGAGGTTTGAATTCTATGTGTTGTTAAGTCTGGGTAAACTGAAAATAAAGATTAACCACCTTTCACATGGCAAGTGATATTTATCTACTTTTATAATGCAGATTTTAACAAATGAATAAATGAATGATCCAATGATAAATGAGCATCTATAAAGCAAAATTAATAAAAACTCATAGATAGATATTGGGGTTCAACCTGAACATCATAAAAGTGAACCAGCCAGCCACTGACTTTTACTTCAACCTTAGTCCAGAAATTGTAATCCTGCCTCCAGGAATCTCAAAAAGAGATTAAGATTATGAGCTATCTCCTCCATCCTTATATTCCTACCTAGGCATGTCAAAATGAGATTAAGACTATGAGCTATCTCCTCCAATTTTATATTCCTACCTAGCCCTGGGATTATAAATTTGTACCACTGGGTTTAAAGGCAATCACCACCTGGTTTTTGTGGCATCTAGTGTGGCTCCTGAGATTAAAGGTATATATCATTACTGCCTAGATTGTTAGAGTTTCCATTGTGGCTGTTTTAGTTTTCTGATCCTCAGGCAAACTTTATTTATAAAATACAAGTAAAGTGCAACTACATTTCCCCTACATGTTTAAAATAATAAAGTAGTCTATAACCAATAGAAGAAAAAGTTAATACAATAAGTATAATAGCTATATACAATAAATGCATCAAGAGTTTCTAGTCCATTTGCATTTGACAAATTCAGAGAAAATATTCCTTATCTCTCCTATCTTAGTGAGTCCAAAGACTTTTGTCTAATTTACTTTCTATGATAATTTGTTTTGGTGTCAGGTAAACAAAGAAAATGATACCTCTCTGGCCTTCAAGTTCCCCAGAGCCCCAAGAAGTAAATAGTATTAACTGAGGAAGTAAGAAGGACAAAGAAGCAACTTCCAAAAAATGTGAGAAATGACAGAAATAATGGATGTTTGGAAAGCCTCCCAAATTTACTTTGCAACATTGGGGCATCTAACATCAGTCTATAGATCTAGCATATCTGACAGATCTTTCTGTGAAGTAGGATATTCTGGAAGACTGTACCTCTTTGTATTGACAATTATTGGCAGTCACATTTTTGTGCCCTGCTTGTCTAATTAGGATAGCATACTGTTAGCATTTGAGGCAGAGGCATTTTCTTGCCCAGTGGCTTAATTTTGTCCCAGAGAATGTCAACTCCATGTTGAGTTTCTTTGATACCTATTGTATTAACTGAAATAGATTAGTGCTGCCAGAAGCACACTTGTCTAATTTTCCTAAAAAAGAAGAACCTAGGTTATTAAAACATTTTAAATGTCATATTCTGTTACATTTTTGAATTGTTTGAAAATTATCTGTCTATCTAAAATATATCTTTGCTTGCCCTTATAAGCATACCTAATGTGACTACAAGTTTGGTTATACTAGGTGAATAACTACTAGCTTATATTACTCCAATCCAATGTAAAACATTTAAAACTAATAGTTGTTTTTAAAAGTAGATTTAATAATCTACATTTTTATCTTATCATATCTATATCCTCCATTTTTTCTTTTCAGAGTAGTTTCAATAATCTACCATTTATTCATAATCTGGTGAATGATAAAAAACACCAACCTCACCTCTTGGAAATATCAGTATCAGATTATTAAATTTACTTCCTGATGTCTGGGGGTGATGGTTCATTTAAGGGACTTTGAAAGAAAAATTTGGGTTAATGGTTCAGTCCTAGGAGAGATCGTTTTATCATTTTTGTTAAGTCTATGTATAATAGGAAAATTCAGGGCTTGTGAGACTGGGTAATATCAGCTAGACATCTTGAAATTGTTCTGAGCAGTTTGTAGTCCAAAGCTGATCATTAAGTGGGTGCTTTGAAGTAAATGGCAGTATATAAACTAGGAGGAAATGTTGTTGTGGAGCCCCTTCTTCTTCCTGGGACTTCAAAGATTATTGTAGGAAAATTTACTGTTCACTGTTGAAAACTTAAAAAAAGTTTCTACCAAAACAGAAAGTTTGAATTTCAATAGATATATATTCAAAATGTATCATAAAGATTAAAATATGTGTGAAGAAAAGTGAATTTTTTGAAAACAGAATTTTGAAAACCTTAGTCTCTATATATCTATCTTCCATCTTTCCCACACCAGTTAGCTGGTGGTATTTGACATAAACTCTAAATTTTTCTTTAAATAACAGGCTAGGATTTAGAGAAGGAGAGCCACTGTTCAACTCCAAAGACAGCTTTGATTTTTTTAGTGAGTCATAAAAGTCATAAATTATACTGAGAATTTGGGAGATAGGTATGCTTAGGTAGTGAGATTTTACCCTTCAGAAAATATTTGTAACCTAAAACAGATACATCTTTGCATGGATTCTTTCTGGATAACTAATTTTTCTTCTTTAGGCATCAACATGTCCAAGGTCTCTTAACTTTTTGAAGATGGTTATTTTCTGTAAAGACAAGAACAGAACCCTGTACCAAACTTTAAGAGGTTTTCTTACAAGTCACACGACTGTCACCTCTGTGGATTACCTGTCATTTCTATTTATCCAGAGGTTTCTCTTTTTCAGACCAAAACTTGATTAATTTGATAGTATTCATAGCTTTTCATCTCCTGTGGAAATAAAAGCAAACCCCCATTCCCAATGTAGCATATTACTTGGTTTCCATTCTGAGGTAAACACATACTTGAAATAAACTGGCTGATTTAATTCAGAAGTTTTTTCTGTTATCCAATGTCTTTCTGCAGCCATTGGTCTTTTCTCATTAGCATTACAAAAATGCAAGGTTAATAAATCATTATGCAATCTATTTCTGGGGGTCTTTACCATCTCTTTCTGTATGTTTAACATATCCTTTATAGTTTGGTTTGATCTTTCTAAAACCACCTAATCTGTAGGACCATGTGGTATACCTGTAATATGCTTTATATTATAATAAGCAAAAACCTGTTTTGTTTGCTTAGAGACATAAAATGGAGCACTGTCTGTCTTTATTTGGGTAGGTTTACCCATTATGGGTATAACTTCTAATAAATGTGTGATAACCGAGTCTGCTTGTTCCAAACTCAAAACAGTTTCCTATTGAAAACCTGAATAGGTATCAATGTTGTAATGTAAATATTTTTGTTTTCCAATTTCTACAAAATGGAACACATTCATCTGCGAAATGTCATTCCTTTAAGTACCCTTTTGGCTACTTCCTGAAGGCAGCAGTGTTTGGTTTTATGAAGAACAAGTAGGACTTCTTCCTATAATTTCCTTGTCTTATTGCAATATGTGAAAAAGACCTTTTTTAAGCCTTTGCTATTGACATGATTTTTTATGTGAAATTCTGAGGCCTTCAGCATATTTCCAATTAATAATAGATCAATTTCTGTATTATCTGGTACAAGAGGACCTGGCAGACCCATGTGGAATGTGTATTATGTATATTTGATGAAGCCTATTCTTGATTATATCTTGAACCTGAATAAATAATGAGGTCAATTCTGTATCATCTGGTATAAATTCATTGGTTTTAATAGGCAAAGAAAATATCTCTTTCTCCATATTGAAAATGTCTTTAAAATTACTGGGTATCAGAAAATATCATATAATTCTGACTTTTGCACAGAATTATAAGAACTTTGTTCTACTTTACTTAAATCTTCTGATTTGTAACCTGCTCTTCCTGATTTATTTGCATCAGTAGAGAATTTAGGAGACCTAGTTATTGATGTGTCCCATTCAATGTGAGAAAATATCCAATTAACTCTCTTTATATATTGAATTCTCTCAATTTTGGTGTAATTGTTTTTAATCTCTCCCAGAAAATTAGTACACAATCTTTGCCAGAGTTCACTGTTTTCCCATAATTTGTTAATTTCATCCTTAGTAAAAGGTACTATAATTCCCTGCTAATTGATGAAGTCTCAATTTTTTTATAATTAATCCATAAACATTTTACACATTTAAAAAATGTTCAGTTTATGTGGTAAAAAGATTCATTCTAAAGATAATATCTTTCCTTTGCATTAAAATTCCTGTAGGGAAATAATTTGAAGGGCAAAACCAGATAGCAGTTAAAATTCAGATCTACACAATCCACATATGCTTTCTGTAATTTCTTTTCAATCTAAGTCAATTCTCCCTCAGTTTCATCTGATAATTCCCTGGCACTCTTTAAGTTTTTGTCACCATCTAAAGTTTTGTTTTATGGAATTATTTGATCAGGTTTTATCCCAGTAGCAAGCCATAGATTGGAAATGATTCCTAATAAATTTAAGAAGTTTAAGAGTCTGCACTCTAAGCCAGGCGATGGTGGCACACGCCTTTAATCCCAGCACTTGGGAGGCAGAGGCAGACGGATCTCTGTGAGTTCCAGACCAGCCTGGTCTACAGAGCTAGTTCCAGGACAGGCTCCAAAGCCACAGAGAAACCCTGTCTGGAAAAAACCAAAAAAAAAAGAGTCTGCACTCTATATTTCCTAATTTACACTTTTTGTGTACTAATTGTACATAAACTTATTTTATAACCTAGATTGATAGAATCTCCTCTTTACATTTTTTTTTCAGATGCAATTTGAAGTACCCAATGAGGCAAAACTTTCTTTGCTTCTTTAAACATCCTTTCTAATGTATCTACAATTGAATCAGATAGCAAAATGTCCATGTAATGGTAAACTATAGATTCAGGAAATTGCTTAAGTATCATTTCCAATCACTGACTTATGAAATATTGGCGTAGGTTTGGGGGTATTTACAATTCTCTGTGGGAGAATCTTCCATTGATATCTTTTAGCAGACTGATAATTATTATAAGTAGGCATTGTTAAGGCAAATTTTTCCTCTTAATCTGTTACCATTCTCCATTTCCCAGACTTCTTTTTAACAGCAAATACAAAAGAATTACTAGGGCTGGTTTATTCTTCAATATGCTGAGCATTTAGTTTCTCCTGGATAGGCTGTTCTAAAGCCTCCAGTTTTTCTATTGTAATAGCCCATTACTAAACCCCTACAGGTGTTTCTGTCAACCATTCTAAAAGCAGAGCCAAGTGTACCTCTGAGAGTTCAACAGTTGTTGTTCTATGTTTATGTACAGCCTGAATAGTCAGTATATGTTTTTTTATAGTACCTTAAAATATCCTTCCCAGAAACATGAGTTGTTTTATGGTCTGTTTCTGGTACTGCAAGAATGTTAACCTGGGTCTTCCATTGTTGTAAGAGATCACAATTCCATAGATTCACTGCTACGTTAGCCACATATGGCCTCAGCCTTCCTCCTTTACTTCTGGCCTTATACATTCAACCCATATAATAGTTTGTTTTACCTGAGATATGGTACGAGTTGCTAAGAATTAAACATCTGCCTCCTGAAGAGGCCAATTAAGATGCAAAGATTCTGGAGTAATAATAGTCACATCTGGACCTGTGTTTAATAATCCTTCCATTATAATGTTATTTATTCATACTCTCAGCTTTGTTCTTTGTTCGTTTATAGAAGTATTCCAAAATATATGTTTTCTATTTTCTGTTGGGATTTTTGATTCATCCTCCATGGTTATTCTACTATTCAGAGCAGTATAATTTTTTATAACAGACATAAGATTTTCTAATTTTCCTGGGGATATGTGTCCTTCACAGTGATTGGGAATGACTGGACTATGCTCATCCTGAGGGCCTGCTTTTAAAAAAGTTCCTCAAGGAGTACTCAAGGATAATGAGACAATGAATAATGTTTGTCTCTTATTGCTTGACATTCATTGTTCAAGTGTTAGTCTTTGCTGCATCTTCTGCTTAACCAAAACGTATGGGGCCTTCTACTGTGAGGACATGGAAAATTTTAAAAAGGTTTGCTTGGTTAGCACCCAGTTAAAACACATGCTTTGAGCTCTTTGCAGCATAATAGGAGTTAGCTGAAACAAACAAACAAACAAACAAACAAAAAAAAAACAACTGTTCCTGGCAGCTAGCCACATAGCTTTGTGGTCTAGACAGGAGCAAAAATAACTGCTGGGTGGGAGGGTGGGGGAATGCACAGAAGCAGAGTAGCAACTTAAAGGAAGAAGAGAGTATGAAGTAGTCCATTCCCTGTACTGCAGAAGTAAATAGTCCAGACCCTGTACTTAGCAAAACTAACCCGCTTAACCCTAAGTAAACCTAGCTTGCGGATTTTGCCTATACATGTGATGCCCAAATTAAGAAAGGGATCTCTCCCCAGTGTGCTGCATCGTGAGTGGTGGCTTTGAGCTCCCAGCTAGCTGATCTATATGCACACAGAATAAACCTTGCTTTAGCATTCTGGACTTTGAATGGATTCCAGTGGTGGTTTCTCTGGGGGTCTCAACTCGAGCACAACATTTCGTGCATTGGATGGGAATCCCAAAGACCCCTGCCAGAACCCCTGAAGGTCTAGATGCTTATTCTATGCCAGTGATATATATGTATATATGTGCTATTTGTCTGAGAGTAGTACATGTTATTATAATTTGTCTAGCCAGAAAGTTGTAATTTGCAGACTCTCACTAGGACAGACATGTCCAGAGAGTGATCATGGAGAGAGAGAGAGAGGCATCTCGATCCCCTTTGGGACAAAGGTTGCAAGCCTCAAGTCATTTGAAAGGGCCACAAACAGGCGTTTTGTATCAGCAACCTCAACAGGGAGCGACCAGGAACCTCTTGTGGAGGTCTGGTTCTAGTAAGTATTGCCTTTGGGTTTCTCTGCACAACAAAGGAAGAGAAACCACTTTGTTATTGGTCCCAGGACATTGTTAGAGTTTGGATTTGTCTTTTCTTTGTCCTAGTTGTGCCTGTGTCTTTGTCTCTTTGTTTGTCTAAAGTCATTCCATCTCTCCCACTGTCATCATAGGAAAAACTCCCTCTACCCCCTGGAATTCCGGGAAGTCTGCTTGTCTGATTATTGTCTAAATGGGACAGAGCTTAAATGTGTGGAGGAAAAAGGGAATACACAACAGGAGAGCCAAGCCGTGAGACTGTGGGAAGTGCAATGTGGCAGAGGACCTGGGGCCATGTGATGGCAAATTCTGTGCATGCTGGATGCACAGCCCTGGGGTCCCTCCGGGGATGGTGACTGGGACAGGGCTTTAGAGTGAAGCACTAAGGGCACCCAGGCGACTGAACAGAGGTGCCTGGGATGTAGTGGGTGGCAATGTTGGTGTGCACCCACTGAGGGCAGAGTCAAAGCATGTTGATTGGGCAAGAGGAGAAAACAGCAGTGGCCCAAGAAGTGCTAGAGTCCCATGGCACAGCTGGGCCTTACAGCCAGGGAGCCCACAGGGAACAGTGAGGGACCTGAGAATGTTCCTTCATGCCCTCCTCTGCAGGCCCTGTCTCAATATCTTGAGGGTCTCTGCAGACATTTTTGGGCAGGAGGGAGGAACCTACATTCCCATGCATAAGGAATTAACTGCTTTCAATTGAAAAACTGTGTAAAACAAAGAATCTGAGATTGTGGCCAGAGAAAAGTTAACATTTTTTTTAGGAACTTTGGCATCCAAGGACACTCTCTTGTGCACACCACTACTGCTCCCCCTTCTCTTTCCTGAGCCAAGGTTTTCTTTACTATGATAACATTCAAGGTCTCTTCTGCTTGCCAACAATTTTCCATCTTAATCCTTCTCTGTCCTGATATTGTTTATAAGAGATGTTAAATTATACTAACCTGAATACTTTAGAAAACATTGATTTTAAAGTAAATGTCAAAAAAAAAACACTATTATGTTTGCAAAAAAAAACTATGCTTTTTTTTCCACAAGGAAAAAAAAAGTATGGATTTTAGTCATTTATATCCAACTGGTTACAAATACTTATCACCTTTGGTTAAGATGTTTACATTTCTGCTTTTATTTTATATATTATATCTATGCAATGTCTGCTGAGCAAAATCAGAGAAAAAGAATGATGGAAATTTGGATATTGTCTGGGAAATGAGAGGAGAGAAAAAAGTTTTTGATGCAGGTTTTTGTGTTGTCTGAAAAGCAAAAAAAAATGCAGAAGGTATATGAAAAGTTATAGAAGGTATATGAAAATTATAAAAGGCCAAAGGATGTGAACTTCATTTGCTATGATTTCTAATAGCTTCTCATACCTGTAAATATTAATTTTAAAAATAAAATATAAAAATAAGCTAGATGCTTAACACACTGGGTTAATTCTGGTTTTAAAAAGTCTTGTTAAACAGTCATGTCTATTTCATGGGAAAATTATGTAAGCTTTTTTTTGTTGAAAAATTAGTATATGGTAATTGAAAATTTTGTACTTCTCTGAGCTCTGGTCACTAGATTTGAATTAGCAGAAATTTGGATGTCTTTTTGATGTAGATAATATTAAAACTGTTCGATGCTCTTCTTTATTGAAAAGCTACAACTCAATGCTTTTATACACAAGAATGTGCTTTTGTTCTGTCAGTTAAACATTGTAATTCAAGAGCCACCCAGATAAAAGTCTAAAAGGGATCATAAAGAAAAGTTGAGACCAGAGTCCCAAAGAAAGAACATTTGCAAGGATGGATCTTAACAATTTTAGAAACACCAATGCTAGGCTAGGTAATATTCACCAGAAACATCAGTTAAAAGTTAAATCTGATACGATTCAAACTTATTGTAGACTGTTAGAAAGACAAATTAATAATCAGTTATCTTTTAAAGAAATAATTAATAATAAAGTTTGTATATTCAGATATACCTGGGCAGCCCTCAATACTTCAGAGATCTTTGGAATATGGCATTTAAAATAATGATTATAAAGCTTATATCAGACAGAGACTCCCAGATCCTAGTGGTGACCCAAAGTCTCCAAAGAAGATTATGGGACACCATGATGTCTCCACCTGGATAATAATGATGCCTCAAGGCACTATCTGCTGCCAGAATCCAGCCCAGACTATGGATACTGGAGAATTGATTGTGCCACTTTTCCTTCAACAAAATAAGTTCAGTCTTTTTCATGTCCCTCTTCCACAGGAACCTTTCATCTTATAGGCCTGGTAAAACCTGCTGTTCTGATACTTGCCTCCAATGCTATGGAGACCTGGGTATGGCCGTATATGGGCTAGTCTCTGTCATTTTTCAATAGTTTCAAAATCTGTTTGGTCTGAACTTAAATATAATTTATGTATCCTTCTGAGATCTCTGACAATACTGATGGATGGGATAACTATAGCTTTGTTAATTTGACAGCATCAAATTTTAAGATAAAATATAATTTAATTAAAATATGACTACTTACTGTTTGGGTCACAAGATCAAGATTTTAAATTTCTTTTATTTGTCTACGCACTTATAACCAAAATCTGTGTTTTTGCTAGGACTCAAAGGTATGCATTCATTTTTGCTGATTTATATCTGTTATTTATTTTTTCTATAAAATGGATCTTAATATGAGCCTAAAAGTTTCAAATATATTAAAGTTCTGTTCCTAGTTTGAATTTGTCTCAACAGGTTTCCCATTGGCTGGTAGATAGAACCAAGCATCAATTGCTGATGACAATCTGCTCCAAATGACTGTGGACCCTGGACTTGCTGAAAACTGTTGTGGACCAGTCTAGCAGATATGAATGCTCCCTGGATCTTCAATAGAGTCCCAAAACCAAATGCTTCCAATAAATACCCCGTTGCCTAAATCTTCTCTTTGTTTTTACTAGCATTTTACCTTTGTTAACTCTTAACAATGATGCCCCAAGTCAGATGGAAACAATTAAAAGAATATATCATCCTGTAATCCCTGGTTGAGATGCTAAGTCAAAAGGGAACTCCATTGCATAGGAAAACTCTGAAGTTTTAGGAGAGAAATTCTATTTTAACATTAACTGTTCAGGAATTATAAGAGACAATTTGGTTAAAGTTAAGGACAGATTGACCAAGCAGAGAAAAAAGTTAGACCCTTCCCAAAGATGGTTTGAGTCCTGGTTTTCATCTTTCCCTTGGCTAACTACATTAGTAACTGGATTAATGGGACCCATAGTAATTATCTTGTTGCTATTAACGTTAGGACCCTGCATCATATATAGATTAGTATAGTTCATGCATCAAAGATTGGGTGCAATACAGCTAATGGTACAATGGGACTATGACCCCCTCGATATAATAGAGAAAAGATATATTATTACTTTCTCCTGGTGTTAAAAGACCCAGGATTGGCTCCCCAAGGTACTTGAGAAGGGGGAAATGTAAGGGTATGGAAAACTTTAAAAAGCTTTGCTTGGTTAGGAGCCAGTTAAGGCACATGCTTTAAACTCTTTGCAGCATAATAGGAGTTAGATGGAAAACAAACAAACAAACAAACAAACAAAGAACTGTCCCTGGCAGTAGTCACCTAGCTTTGTGGTGTAGACAGGAGCAAAAATAACTGCTTGGGGGAAGGGCAGGGACATGCACAGCAGCAGAAGTAGCCACTTAAAGGAAGAAGAGGGTATGCAGAAGTAGTGTGTAAGCTGTACAGCAAAAGTAGGCCATACCCTGTATTCAGCAAAACTAACGCCCCTTGACCCTAAGTAAACCTGGCTTGTGGCTTTTGCCTATATATCTGAACCTCAGATGAGGAAAGGGATCTCTCCCCACTGCACTTCTTGGTGGCTTTGAGCTTCCAACTGCCTGGTCTATATGCACCCAGAATAAACCTTGCTTTTGCATTTTGGAATTGACTGGATTCTGGTGATGGTCTCTCTGAAGGTCTCAACTTGGGCACAACATCACTTAAATGATTCCCAGAAGAAAGATTATTTCTAGGAATTCCATGTCTACCATTCCTTCTTAAATGGCCTATTCTACCACAATTAAAGCATGTGGTATTTTGATGTCTCTTCATACCTTTGGAAATCACTTACTCTACCCGAATATCAGTATTATACACAAAGGACTCAAAATTGGCAGGAGTTGTACATGGGTTACAGGAGTCAGGGGAAGCTGTGGTAGCCATGTGGAAGCTGCATGCAAACAGAGCTGGGAGCAAGCGCCAGGACTCCAAGAGTGACAGAAAGCTTCTGGGGGCTATGGGAAGCCATTTGGGTACACATGACATGGCAACTGGTATGGACTTGGTAGGAGAGGAAACTAATCCGGAACAGATGAGAGTTAGAAGTGTTAGTATTTCGCCCATATCCAGGTGGCTAGATTTGTGTTCAAATTCATATTCTGGAATTACAATCACAGCTCTGCCTTTGGCTGGTGGCTACAAAGTTTCAGACAAGTGGCTTTTTAAATGAATTTGTGTCCCAAAAGTTGGGTGCCAAATAAAGCAAATTAATACTCAGAGACAGCTACTGGTCTTCAATCTGAAGGCCAAAAAGCAAAGATGCCAACCACTGGCTCTTAGTTTGACCTCAGTCTGAAAATGGTGATTGTGCTTTCAAGAATCTCAGAATGAGACTGAGACTATAAACTGTCTCCTCCCATTTTATATTTCTCTCTACGTCTTGGATTAAAGGTGTTTACCATTGTGATTAAAGGCATGAACTGCCAGGATTTTAGGACAACTAGTGTAGCTACAGGTATTAAAGGCCTGTGTTATTGCTACCCAGTCTACAAGACTGTCCTGTGTGGCTGTTTGACTTTTCTGATCCTCAGGCAAGCTTTATTTATTAAAATTCAAATGAATTCGATTTGTCAGATGGTATCTAGTGCAATGAGATCTCTGGAATATGATATATTCTCTAGTGTCTATTAACTGTGGATGGCAGAAAGTATAGACACCTAAGGCTACATTATAAGTTTTGGTTTATTAACTATTCTTTCCTCTGTTTAGTATTTTTTTCTTGAAAAACTCTTAATAAATCTAAACACTTCAAATTCCTATATCAGGCTTTGCCTCTCGTGAACTTAGCCTAAGACAGAATTTTTGGCTTGTGATATCAAATATTAAATGCATACTAATTCTAGTATCATATTATATAATTTGACATCGTTTCTGACACTATACTTATGCTAGATATATCCTATAGGCTTATTCTTCTAAGTAGTGATAGAATATTCTATCTTATTTGAAACAAAATAAGTTCTGAGTTAATAATTCATAATTTATTTTTGAAGGAATTCATAGTAGAGTCTCCATGTATAACTTTAAGAAGTGGATTCAGAGTGTGTGTCTATTATAAGAGTAAACAATTTTAGGAGTCATTATTAAATAAATGTCTTCTCAAATCTATGGACATAAAAATCAGATGATACTAAGAAAAATAAACCATATATAGTGTTTGCAAAAGTCATTAACTATTTACAGTTGAGTGTTAGACTAGATACAACATTAGTACTTCAACCACAGAATCTTGAAAAGAGAAAAAAATTCTATCTTTTAGGCTTTAACATCAATTAGAATGATTTCATACAATTTGTGAAGGACACTTTAAAGAAATCCCACACTAGGTCAGAATTGAGAATAATAGATGACTATTTATTTAGGGGTAGACTCACAAATCAATATCCTCTGCTGGAATGGAGAATAGCAACCACCCCCACAGACCAAGAAGAGGGTGGATGTAGTATTTACTTCAGCATAAATAATATAAGAGGCTGTGCCAGTGGGCAGGCAACTTAAGGGCTACTGGCTGTAGGATGTCCTAGAGCACCTCCCTATTTTTGTTTAAATAAGAGAGATCTAAGCATAACACAAAATTATATACAATAAGAACAAATATATTCAATAATAATCCTAATGTAATGAGTTTAAGTCTTGTATAATAAATAACCTGGCCAAATCATAAGAGGAAAGCAACTACAACTATCTAGTCTTCAACCTCATTGAAGATCCAAGAAAGGAGATAATATTACTTGAGTAAGCAAGAAGTACAATCAAGCAACTTCAAAAATGGGCAACAAATGACAGAGACAACTGGCTACTTGGGCAATTGCCCAAAGACTCATTTGCAATGTTGAAGCAACCAACTTTGACTAAGGCCTAGAGTAACTGACAGATGATTTTCAGAGGCAGGAAAATTTCAACCATCTTACCCTGTCTTGGCAAGATTTGAAAGTCTTTTTCCTTGTGTCCTGATTATCCATTTTGGAAACAATGTACCTTGTCAGTGGTTGAGGCATGGGCAGTTCCTTGACCAAAGGCCAGTTTTGGCAAGAAGAAAGCAATCTCCAAGTGGAATGTCTTTAGTGCTCAACATTCTTTCAGGGATTGATTGGTGCTACTAGAAGCAATCATGTCTCACATCAACAAAACCTTAAATTATTTAAATATCATATTCTAAAGCTCTTGAAGTGGTTGAAGATTACCTATCCATGCAGAATCTCTCTCTCTCTCTCTCTCTCTCTCTCTCTATATATATATATATATATATATATATATATATATATATATCCTGATTAGTCTAACTAGAAGTATGACAACATAGATGAATATTGATCTGTAATTCTTAATACATATGTAACTTAAAGACTAAGACTTTATATTAGAATAGTATACAATAAACAACTTGCAACAGATAAGGATAATGATCTCAAAATGTAACAATTTATAAGTATATTGATCAGAGATAGAAATGTAAACTGCCATATTATAGGTATAACCTAAAATTGTAACATTATATAAAAATGTTTTATGCTGATGGAAATATAGAAACAGAAATTATGATAAAATGATCAGGAACCACAAATGCAAGCATGAAAAACAAAATAAAAGAGATGAAAAGAGAATCTCAGGTGCTGAAGATACAATAAAAGAAATAGACTCAAAAAACAACCATTAAATCTAACAAAGGTTTTACCCAAAATATCCAGGAAATATGGGACACCATGAAAAGACAAAACCTAAGAATTATAGGTATAGAAGGAGAAGTTCAACTCAAAATCACAGAAACTATATTTAACAAAATCATAGAATCAAACTTTCTCAACCTAAAAAAATATATGCCTATGAAGATACAATCAGCTTACAGAACACCAAATAGATTGGATCAAAAAAAAGTTCTCTTGCAACATAATTATCAAAAACAATAAACTACAGTGTAAAGAAAGAATGTTAAGAGCTGCTAAGGAAAAAGACCAAATAAAATAGAAAGGTAGACCTATCAGAACTACACCTGAGTTCTCATTGGAGACAATGAAAGCCAGAAGGTTGTGGTCAAGCATTATGCAGGCATTAAGAGACCATGGATGCCATGGTCTCTTAATATCCCATGACAAAACCAGATTTAACCAATACCTAGCTGCAAACCCAGTTGTACACAAAATATAGAAGTAATACTCCAACCCAAGAAAGTTGGCTACACCAACAAAAATACATACAATAGATGTTCTCATAGCAGCAAATCATAAAAAAGGAAAAAAAACACACAAATTAACATCACTAATATTGAAAACTAAATTAACAGGAGATAGCAGTCACTGGTCATTAATGTACCTTAATATGAATGGACTTACCTTACATGTAAAAAGGCATAAGATAACAGATTTGATACAAAAAAAAGACTACATGCTTCTGCATACAAGAAACACATCTCAACCTCAAAGACAGACATTGTTTCAGATTAAAGGGTTGGGATAAAATATACCAATAAAATGGACCTTAGAAACAAGAGGATGTAGCTATCCTAATATCTAACAAAATAGACCTCAAACTAAAATAAATCAAAAAAGATGAAGGTCCTTTTATATTAGTCACAGAAAAAAATCCATTAAGAGGAAATCTCAATACTGAGGATCTATGCCCTAAATATAAGGGCACCCTCATATGTAAAAGAAAAAAAAAACACAACTAAAGCTTAAATCGTACACTAAACACCACAAACTAATAGTGGGAGACTTTAACACTCCCCTCTCACAACTAGACATGTCAGTCAGACAAAAAATTAACAAAGAAATAAGGGATATAACAGATGTTATGATTTAATTGAACTTAACAGACATCTATAGAATTTTTGATCCAAACAGAAAAGAATATACCTTTGTCTCAGAACCTCATGTTACCTTCTCAAAAATTGATCAAATACTCGGTAACAAAACAAACCTCAACAAATACAAAAAAAAAAGAACAGTCCAATGTACCTTATCAGATCACAATGGTTTAAAAATAGAAGTCAATAGCAATACTAATTCCAGAAAAACCACAAACATATGGAAATTAAACAACGCTCACATGAATCATCAAGGGTCAAAGATGAAATAAAGGGAGAAATTAAAGACTACCTGAAATACAATGAGAATGACCAAACAGCATACCCAAATTTATGGGACCCAATGAAAGCTGTGTTAAGAGGAAAGTTCATAGCACTAAATGCCTACATAAAGAAGCTGGAAAAATCCCACACTAGTGAATTAACAGAACATTTGAAACTTTAGAACAAAAAGAAGCAAACACACCTAAGAGAACTAGATGACAGGAAATAATCAAATTAAAAGCTGAAATCAACAAAGTAGAAACAAAGAAAACAATACAAAGAATCAATGAGAAAAAGAGTTGGTTCTTTGAGAAAATCAACCAAATAGAGAAACCTTTATACAAACTAATCAAAAGACAGACAAATAATATCCAAATTAACAAAATCAGAAATAAAAAGGGGGACATGACAACAGACACAGAAGAAATACAGAGAATCATCAGGTCTTATTTTGAAAACCTGTATTCCACAAAATTGGAAAACTTCAAGGAATTGGACAACTTTCTGTGTAAATATCACTTACCAAAATTAAATCAAGAACAGATAAACAAATTAAACAGACCTATAACTGCTGGAGAAAAAGAAACAGTCATCAAAAATCTCCAAACCAAAAGAAGCCCAGGACCAGATGGTTTCAGCTCAGATTTCTACAAGACTTTCAAAGAAGAACTATTACCATGACTCCTCAAATTATTGAACACAATAGAAACAGAAAGAACATTGACAAACTCTTTTTATGAGGCCAAAAATACACTGATACCCAAAGCACAGAATGACATTACTAAGAAAGAGAATTATAGACCAATATCACTCATGAACATTGATGCAAAAATAATAAATAAAATACTGGCCAATTGAATTCAAGAACACATCAGAACTATCATCCACCATGATCAAGTTGGCTTCATCTCAGAGATGCAGGGATGATGCAATATATGAAAATCTGTCAACATAATCCACCATATAAAAAAACATAAAAAAATAAACATGATCATCTAATTAGATGTCAAAAAAGCTTTCATTTGTTTAGATATGCTCCCTGTATCCATGTTCTCTCCAAGACCTTTATCATGAAGGATGTTGTATTTTTTGAAAGCTTTTTTGACATCTAATGAGATGATCATGTTTATTTTTCCTGGTAATTTCTCCATAGTAACCAGGAATGACTGGACCACATTCATCTCAGGGGCCTGAAAGGGGTCCCCCATGCAGTTTCCCAATGATATCAGGTTGCCTTGTCTATCTTTTGTAGACCTACCATTCATTGTTTCAATATCAGCCTTTGCCATATTTCCTACATATACCTGAAGGCTGAGTCCCCCTATTTCTGCTATTCCCAGAGGTTACATTAGTCCTAGGAATCTATTGTTTACAATCTCTTCTCAGATGTCCCATTATACCACAATTAAAACTTTTTGTTATTTTGATGTCTTCTCTTACCATTGGAAATTGCTTCTCCTACCCAAGCTTCAGTACCATAATAAAGTGTCTTGGCATTTATTGTATGCAAGACCCATTCATACATGTGTGCTGATCTGAACTTTGATGGCCCAAGGATACTTTTACATTCTATGTTGGCATTCTCATAAGTCAAAAATTTAATTATTATACATATAGATTCTGGATCAGTTACCCCTATTTGTACAGTCTTAGTTTGTCTTTTCAAAAAATCACTAAAACTTTCTCTCTGACCCTGTTTAACCCTAAGATATGATTCAACTCTCTTCCTATTTCCTGAATCCTGTCCCCAGCCCTTAAAGCCGCTGTGCTAAATAGGGACAAGATGTGGTCATCATAAAGATCTTGATCCTGAGGATCAGAGTAAAGTCCTTCCTGTAGAATTTGAACTAGGGAAAACTCAAGTCCTTTTGCTTTTTCATGTTGCTCTAAAATTCTTGCTTCTGGTCCTCATTCTGCACATGTGATTCCAATGTCTGAAGTTTCTCCTTTTAATATAACACCTCATCCTTGGAAATTACTTAAATAGCATGCAGATTGTCATCCTGGAGAGATATTCTATCTGCTAACCTATCATAAATTTTTAACAAATATTGATTGTCAAATTCAACAGTATGAATTACTTAAGATAATTTCTCAGTACCCTTATACACTGATTCAATTTTTTCTGTCAAGTTAATGTTACCCTTTTCAATAATATTAATTTTTCAGGTAACTTTTTATATTCAATGATATTAATCCTGTCAACTAGCTGTTCATATTTTGTAAAGACTGTATCCTTTCTAAAAGTGCTACATTTTTCTTAATGATATAATATAAGGAAGAAAACTGAGTCCCATTAACCAAAAAATTGAAATATCACCACAATCATATAAGCCTCACAGAATACAATCCATAGTATTAACAAAATGTTATTAAACGTTTCAATATTAATGTAGTCTGGCATATTGATTTATTTATTATCTATTATGATATCTGGTAAATTATTTTAGATGTAATAATCTTTATTGTCCAGTAGATTTCCTGGTAGCAGAGTTGTGACTAGCAGCAATGCAATGAGTGGCCACAGAAACGGTTGTGAGCTTCTTTAGTTTTCCAGCTTCATACTAGTTAAATATTTCTTGGCAAATTAAAAGCAATTATGTCAATTCCATACATGGTGCAAGAAGCCCAGAACTCAGGGGCAGAGAACACAATCTTGAAGCTGCACAAATAGCCATATGGCAAGGAACTTTGCAAGGGAACTATGCCAGGGAATGCAGCAGTCATGTGTACACTTGGGAAATTTCCAAGTTGCCACATTCAGTAAGCTCCACTGTGGGGATAGTTCTCAAAAACCCGCTTTAGGTAAAAGTGAGCCAAGTGGGCAGGTTTGGGAGACTTTCTGGGCCATGGACCAGGTAGGACATTAGGTTGTCTACCCAATATGTGTGGACTAAGAATCCATTTGAGAGCCAGATGAAGAAGGACACTTAAAGAAATTCCACACTAGCTCAGAATTGGGAATAATAGATTGATGTTTATTTATGGGTATACTCCCAAATCAATATTCTCTGCTGGAATAGGAAGAGGCCGGATGCACGCTTTACATTGGTGTAAATAGTAGAGTATAAGAAGCCATGCCCCAGTGTGTGGATAACTTAAGGGCTACTGGCTGTAGGATTTCCTACAGTACATTTGTTCTGATATGATTTCAGACATTGGAATTTTAGGGTTTTTTTGTCTTTAAAAAATTATGAATCTATCAACTATTGCGAATTTTATAAGGATGTAACATCTTTATTTCCCAAAGAGATTTTCAATATTGTATATTCGTATATTTCATCTACTCTTGCTGGCTTATTCCTTGTAAATATCTTTTCAAAGTATTTACTTCCGATCTATGATTTGAAATCTTATGAAATCACACACTTTCTATTTTGAAGCCAACCCATCTATCATAGTAAGTGAGAGGGTCTTACTGGTCTCTAATTTATTGCAAACCACTGCATTTTCACGAATAAGCATTACAAACATGCAACGTTTTCTGTTTTTACAAATGATTTTGTTTCACACACAGTAGTAACATCCAGTTATAGAAAAAGTTAGACTTTATTAAATTTCTTAAGTTTTAACACAGCCTGTGTGTATTGTTTGCCATTCTTGCTGTATAGCTTTACTTAGTGAGAGTATATAATTTGCCCTGAATCATTTTCATTGTTAATTTTATAGAGCTTATTTTTGATAAAATACTCAAACCCACATTAAACAGTGTTTGCATTTTTATAAACTTTCCTCTTACTCCCCTTTTGAACTTAATCTATACCCCCATGTTAAATCATTTGATTTTTAGATGCCCCCTTGAAAAATTCTCTTTACTTCTCAAGGTTTCCCAGAAAGATTCAGACCTTCAACATTTTTTTTCAAAACTGACCATAGTAGTCTAGTTTGCAGTCAAATCACTGGGGAAGTGAAAAAAAAAGAGGATCAGAAGTCCAAAGCTCGAACTACATGGCAAGAGTGTCTCAAAGTAGTTTATTGTCATTTGGTTTTCAACATATAACGTGTCCAGCATAGTTTAATTCTTTATGTTAGGAAGTCTGTCATTTAGAATTAGGACTCAATATATGTGATAACTCTTCTCTTGTTCCCTAATTTTTTTTCATGTCTGGCTGAAGTATGTATGTAATGAATTTATAAAAGTTATTTATAAAACAATTCATTTATTTAATAAGTAAAATATTTTAGTATAAGGCTAGAACCTAGCTAACTCAATGATAAATTTTTATTGAGATGTGTGGTGGTTTAAATAAGAATGGACCACATAACCTCATGTTTAGAAACTAGGTCCCCAGTAGGTGTTTGGGCATGATTAGAAGATACAGTCTTGTTGAAGAATATATGTCACTGAAGGTTGTCTTTGAAGTTTCAAAAGCCTCCTATCATCTGTTTGACTATGCATCACAATGTATGATTTCTCAGATGCTGCTGGAGAGGAATTACTTTTGTTTTTTTCCACTATAATAGACTCTAACCTTCTGAAACCTTAAGAATACTTAAATTCTTCCTTTTATAAACCACTCTGGTCATGGTGTTTTATCACAGCAACAGAAAAGTAAGTGATATTACCACAGTTTGTAAAATTTATACATTTCAAATAAATAAATACAAAAATACATTTGCTTAATTTCAAACTGAGGAAGAAAAGGCTAGCAATATATATATATATATATAATGATGACTCAGTTCTTGTTTTGAAGTATGTATTACCAAATATTTTTATAAGGAAATGAAGTATAGGTAAGTACAGAAAAGAAAATTATACATTTAAACAGGTTTATAAAATAATGAGTGATTTGGATCAACAGAGTCTGAGGATAAGATTTTTTGGCCCCAAATTTCTTTAAAAAAAAGATGTATTTATAGTGATAACACTGTGAAGACTCTTATCTCTATTATGCAACTTGAGGAAAGTCACTGAAAATTGAGAAGGAGATTAAATAGAAAATGTAAGGTTTCAAGCAGTATAAATCATTAGAAGACTGGAAACCAGAAAGCCGTTTAAGAAAAATAAATAAATATAAAATAAATTTTAGTATTCTGGATACTAAGAACATATTAAATATATTTTACAGACAAAGAATTAATGTAATTTAACAATTGATTAAATAAAATAATATATTCACTTCTTCAGAAACAGGACATTTCAAAAATGTATCTCTGTAAAATATTTCCACGAACACTTTCTGGTTTCTTATTGTTATCTTATTTTCATAATAGTATAAATCTTTGTTTCCTAGAGTAGTTTTCAGATACAAATTTACTATGTAGCCCATGGTCAATTCAAATTTAAAAACTTACTTCTTTAAGCTAGAAGTTGCTGGAGTTACAGCTGGACATCATATTGTAAAACCCTAGTAGTATTACAGTTAATTTTCCATGGCTGTGTTGGACATTAAATTTAAATAAACTGTCAAATTTAGAACCTAACCTAATAATACTCTTTTATGTTTATATTCTACTATGTACATAATAAATGAAAAGATAAATATACCTTATTGTGTCCAGAAAAACACATGTTGGAAGAAAATATATTACTTTAGAACTTTTGAGGCATTAATATAACAAATATAGTGAGGACAATATTTGAGGATTGCAATAAATATTGGATTCAATTTATGACATTATATTTCAATTTATAGCTTAAATTAATACAATATTCATAAGTTGTCTATTTTGATTATAAGAATAAAACTATACATTAAACCTTTAAATTAGATATAAAGGTGCGCTACCTTAAAAAAGAAATAGAAACACATAATACATTATAAGAAAAATAACCTTGAATTGAATCAATATACTAAATGTAATTAGAGAGAGCTTGTTTGCTTCCTGGCTGTCCACACCTGAATAATCACACAGAAACAATATTGATTGCAATACTGTTAGGCCAAAAGCTCATGCATATTTCTAGCTAGCATTTCCATCTTGAATTAACCTATTTCTAGTCTATGTATCACTATGAGGCTGTGGCCTACTGATAAGGTTCTGGCATTCTGGTGCGTTTCTCCTTTGAGAGTTACATCGTGTCACTCTGAATTTTCCTACTCTCTCTATATATCTCTTGGATTTCCCGCCTGGCTTTACTCTGTTAAGTTATTGGCGAAAAAAAGTTTTTTCATTAGCCAATAAAAGCAACACAAATACAAAAGAACATCCCACATCCACAAAATCTATGTTGATGTAAACTATTTGAGACTAGTAGTTGTTCAAAAGTACACTCAAAAATCTACTCTTTTGGCCAGGCGGTGGTGGCGCACGCCTTTAATCCCAGCACTCGGGAGGCAGAGGCAGGCAGATCTCTGTGAGTTCGAGACCAGCCTGGTCTACAAGAGCTAGTTCCAGGACAGGCTCCAAAACCACAGAGAAACCCTGTCTCAAAAAAACAAACAAACAAACAAACAAAAAATCTACTCTTTTATCCCATCATTTCTATGCTCGATTTTCTTGTTTTTTCTTACACAAGGAGATCCCTGAATCTTCTTTCATGTTTTTGAGCTTATTCCCTGTCCATGATGGGTAAAAATTTGGCACCAATCCCCCTAAATGATGACAAACATCCATAAACAATCAAATGACCAAAACCATCCCATTCCACACTTTGGGAATGTGGTTATTGTGTTCTTTATACTGTGTAGCCCAAATTGTAATTGGGTATTAATAATAAAAACCTGGAGTCAGGTATTAGGCAACGAAAGCTGAGAGATTAGAGAAGCAATGTAGCTAACCACTAAAGAGACCTTATGCCTATATGAAATCCTCAGACTGAAGGTGTAATCCTCAGACTGCATGCTTACACTGCATCTTTAGACTGCCTCTGAGTTCCTTCTCCTGCCTTTTTAAATACATTTTTATTGATTTTCTTGAGCTATTCACTTTTCTCTGCTCCCATCCTTTCCTTTCTCCTCCCCTTCAGCCCTTTCCCATGGTATCCATGCTCCCAATTTACTAAGGATATCTTGACTTTTTTCTTATTATCATGTAGATTAGATCCATGTATGTCTCTCTTAGAGTCCTCATTGTTATCTAGGTTCTCTGGAATTGTGAGTTATAGGCTGGTCTTCTTTGATTTATGCCTAAAACCCACTTAGTAGTGAATATATATGATATTTGGCTTTCTGGGTCTGTTTACCTCATTCAATATGATATTTTCTAGATCTATCCATTTGCCTGCATCAAATGCACAAATAATCCAATAAAAAATGAAGTACAAATCTAAAAGAAAGAAATCTCAAAAGAAGAATCTATAATGGCTGAAAGACACTTAAGGAAATGCTCAACATTCTTAGCTATCAGAGAATGCAAATCAAAACAACTCTGAGATTTCATCTTACACCTCTAAGGGCAAAGGTCAAAAACGCTGAAGACAACTTATGCTTGAGAGGATGTGGGGTAAAGGCCACACTCTTGCATTGCTGGTGGGGTTGCAAACTTGTGTAACCCCTTTGGATATTAGTATGGCAATTTCTCAGAAAATTAGGAAACAACCTTCCTCAAGATCTAGTAATATCACTTTTGGGTATATACCCAAAGGATGATCAATTGTACAACAAGGACATGGGCTCAACTATGTTCATAGCAGCATTTGTTGTCATAGCAAGACCTGGAAACAACCTAAATTCCCCTTGATTGAAGAATGGATAAGGACATTGTGGTATATTTACACAATTTAGTACTACACAGCACAAAAAAAATGACATCTTCTCCCGCCTTATATTCCACTCTCTGCCCTGACATATCTCTGTCTTTCCCCACCTCCCTAGTGCTGAGATTAAAGGCATGGGAATCCCAAATACTAGCATTAATGGTGGGAACCACCACTGCCTGGCCTTTATTGGGCTTATCTCTGCATTATGAGCTTCAGGCAAGCTTTTATTTTTGTTAAAACACCAACAAAATATCCCTACAAAACTATTTCTTGTTGACTGAGGGCAATAGTATTTGTGGGAAACACTGAGAAAATTAGGATAATGGTCTAGTCCTGGGACAGGTAGCTGTAATAATTGTTGTCCAGTCTCAGTACAAGGAGAAAGCATAAGACTATTCGGTAGTCCTGGCTAGAATAGTCTGTGAGGTTGGACCAGCTCAACTAGCAGTCTTGAATCTGTTCTGGATGCAGAAATCTTTTGAAATTTCAACAGAGGCATTCAGAGAGGCTGGATTACATGGGTCACCTATTTTTATTGCTGACTGGTACCCTTGCTCTAAACACATAAAAACTTGCAAAGGTAACATATATATCTACAGCAATACATGCAGTATGGATAAAACAGCTGAAATTGAATTTTTGTTCTATGTTTGAGTACATAAAATGCATATGTCAAATTTGTAAGTCTTTTGTATTACAATATACAAACTGTAATAAAGTCATAAGGACTCTGTAACCAACAAGATTTATAATGTTTCATCTTAGCTCCAAATTGTTCCTGCACAGAAAGATCAGCTTACACATCACCTGTCCTGTAGTCTTTCTTGGCTTCTTCCCCCATGTCTGTAGCCAATATACTCAGGAGGTATTCTTCAGTCAAGTCTGATTTCTTTAAACTGGAAAGAATTCACAGTCTTTTGTTTTCCATGAAAATAAAAGTATAACCTATTCCCCAATGTAACACATTTTTTACTTCCATTTGAAGGTTAAGATAATTTAAAAGTATATACATTGGTTTAATTCAGCAGTTTCTTCCAAAATTCAATATCTCTCAGTAGCTGTTGATTGTTTGATTAGCATTAGCATTCAAAAATTTCAAAATTACCAAATTACCATATAAGGTCAAAACTTTCTGTGTTTTAATATTTCTCATCCTTTTGTGGATTTTTAGTTATTTTAAAAATTATTTTACTTCTCTCTTTAGAGACTTTACTATTTTAAAACTATTGTTTTAATGGTAGTTTATATTCTTTATTATTTTTTTTTTTACTTTAGCTTATGGATACCCCGTAACCCATTAAGAGGTATTTTTCTCTCTGAACTTGCTTGACTGACTATCTTCAACCTTTACTATGTGTATGAACAAAGCCTTAAACCATAGCACATTTTATCTCAAGGTGTGCTGGTGGCTCAAGTCTGCAGAATGTAGCTGGGAGACAGTTCCCAGTTCCACAGATACATGAGAGACTGCTGAACTAGGAAGCCACATTTTGCTATGTTTTGTTATTTTTATTATTTATATATTAAATTTTATTTTTTATTTTTTTTATTAAAAATTTCCACCTCCTCCATGCCTCCCTTCTTCCTCCCCATCCCCCCATTCCTCACCCCCCACTCTCCCCCCCCTCCCTCTTCAGTCTGAAGAGCAGTCAGGGTTCCCGGCCCTATGGGAAGCCCAAGGTCCTCCCCCCTCCATCCAGGTCTAGGAAGGTGAGCATCCAAACAAGCTATGCTCCCACAAAGCCAGTACATGCAGTAGGATCAAAACCCAGTGCCATTGTCCTTAGGTTCTCAGCAGCCCTCATTGTCCACCATGTTCAGAGAGTCTGCTTTTATCCCATGGTTTTTTAGTCCCAGTCCAGCTGGCCTTGGTGAGTTCCCCTTAGATAAGCCCCACTGTCTCAGTGGGTGGGGGCACCCCTTGCGGTGCTGACTACCTTGTTCATGTTCTCCCTCCTTCTGCACCTCATTTGGACCTTGGAAGCTCAGTCCAGTGCTCCAATGACGGTCTCTGTCTCTATTTCCAGCCATCACCAGATGAAGGTTCTATGGTGATATGCAAGATATTCTTTAGTATGGCTATAGGATCAAGCCATTTCAGACTCTCTCTCCTCAGCTGCCCAAGGACCTAGTTGGGAACATCTCTCTGGACCCCTGGAAACACCTCTAGAGTCAAGACTCTTGCCAACCCTAAAATGGCTCCCTAAATTAAGATGTATACTTCCCTGCTCCTTCCTTTATCACAACCATCCCATTCACCCAAGCTCTCCCCATCCTCCCCTTCTCACATTTCTCTCCCCATCTTCCCTTTCCCTCACCTCACCCCTGATGTGGGAGTGTCATATAACAATCTGTTGATTTCATTGGTTAAGCAATAAAGAAACTGCTTGGCCCTGATAGGTTAAAACAGAGGTGGGAGGAGTAAACAGAACAGAATGCTGGGAGGAAGAGGAAATGAGCTCAGAGAGATGCCATGCTCCCCTCTCCTGGGCAGACACATGCGATGAAGCAAGCCACCAGGTCAGACATGCTGAATCTTACCCGGTAAGACCGATGCTACATGGTTGATTAGAGATGGGTTGGTTGGGATATCAGAATTAGCCAGTAAGGCCTAGAGTTAATGGGCCAAGCAGTGTTTAAATGAATACAGTTTGTGTGTTGTTATTTCGGGCATAAGCTAGCTAGGCGGCCGGGGTGCTGGGGACACAGCCCCACCACTCTTATTACAACAGAATGGGGCCCAGACGTGTGGGCAACTGTATCCACTGAAAGCCTGAGAAAGCTTGGGAAAGAGCAGAGCATGTTTTCTTGGTAGCAGCGATTTCTTGGGTCTGCTCTGCTTGCTTGAAGCAAGCAAGTGCTCTCATCTAAGAGAGGCTTCCTGACTCAGCTTCAGCTGCAAAGCCCTGCAGATCTTAAGAGGTCCTGCCACGAAACTTTTAAATGGTTTTGACAAAAAGCTGGAACGCATGCTTCTCGGTTTTCAGCCGTAGCAGGAAAAAAGCTGTGCTGTTTTAAAATGTTGGCTTTTTGGGCTGTCCTGGCAGGGCAAACTCTGACTCTTTTATGCAGGCGGTTCCTGTGGTTTGCAAGCACAGGCTGCTGAAGCTTGCATGGTTGCAGGGACCTTAAAATGCCATAGAGTAGTGGCAGTAAACATGGCTACAGCCAGTACCTCAGCCATGAGACTGGAAAGCTAAGGAATGGGCTGGATCTAGCTGCCAAAACCATGGCTTTTATCCCACCCATATTGCTCAGTAATTTAAAGGCTCGTGTGGTCAGAAAAAGAGAGATCTACAGTAAAGAAAGATTCAAAGTCAAAGAAAATTTTTAAATGATTTATAGTGTATTAAAATATATGCAGACAAAAAGTTGAAGTTCTTAAAGTAAAAAAAAAAAGGAAGAGAGTTGTTGGGTGTGGTAGTACACACCTTTCATCCCAACACTTGGGAGGCAGAGGGAGATTGACCTCTGTGACTTCAAGGTGTGGTAGCACACACCTTTAATCCCAATGCCTGGGAGACGGAGACAGGCAGATCTCTGAGAGTTCAAGCACAGCCTTGTCTACAGAGTTATTCCAGGTCAAAGATACAGAGAACCTGTCTCAAAAAGCAAAAAAAAAATAAATAAAAGTAAAAATAAACAAAATAGAGGTCTAAAATAAAGCCGTACAAAGATGGAAAATAAACAGAGAATTTTGATACTGTATGCTATTGTGCTTTGTTTGAATTGTTTGAATGCTGAGGAAAGAGCAACAGCTGTTAAACGATATTTATTTATAAATGCTGCTGAACTAATCCAACATAGATATTTTGAAAATGCCTTGACTTTGAAACTTGGATCTAAGGACATGATGCTTTGGAAAGGAGTTTCTTATTTTGTTTTCACAGAGGATGAGACCCTGTTCATTTCTTCTAATACGATATGGTATGATGGACCTCACCCTCCTGAAGGGTGAAGATGCTGTGAACATCTTCAGAAAATTGCTTCCCTCAACTGCCAACTGAGATGAAACTGGCACACAGGTTATACCATGAAAGACCTAATTAACGACGCCCCCACTCAGCAGGAAGCAGTTTGGAGAGAAAAAATGGTGCCCATGTTCCCAAATATGGTTTATAAACGTTCTTTAACATTTAAAGGGGGGATATGATATAGATATGAATAATTTGTATTAGTATAGATTTTGCTTTATTGATAGAGATTTAAGGTCAATTTTGCTATATGTATATGCATATTTCTGCTACTGATTAAGATATTGTGATTGTGTAGTTCATTAAAAAATGTAATGTATAATTAAAAAAATATAGGTTAATGGATAATCACTAGTAATAGTCAAGCGTGTAGTCATGTTAGTTATATTTTCTAGATATATAGAGATACATTTCAATTAGATAGACATTCTTCATATCTTTCAAAGACTGCAGAATATGGCATTTAATGTTTTAATAACTTAGGACTTTTCATGACAATGAGACACTCTGCTCCTGGCAGCACCAATCTACTTCAAGAAGAAGATGGGCATCGAAGAGGATCCTTATGGAGTTTGATAGCCATTTGGGCAAGAAACTGTTCTTGCCTGGACTATTGCATAACCTGGACACAGAGAACCCGCAGAGAGAAGACTGCTAAACTTGCCTAAAGGTGAGATGTTCTTTCGGGTTCCTGATTCATTAAAGAGTCTGCAAGACCTTCTTCAGGACAGGCAGATTGTGACAGCCTTTGAAATTTCCTGCGTTGTGGAAATGTCTGTTGGAAACTATTGGCCTGAAGGCCGAAGATGGATGCCCATATGGTACAGAGGAACTTTGGATGACTGTCCAGGCAGCGAGATGTCTCTGTCATTTCTAGAGTTTTGGATTTCTTGTTTTCTTAGGTAATATTATATCCTTCTAGAGTCTTTGATGGAGTTAAAGAATATATAGATATAGTTTTCCTTAGTTATGGTAAAAGATAAAATAGATATAAATATTGTAACTGTAATTCTTGCTTGATAACTGTTTTGTTATATGTAATTTTACTATGTTAAAGTTAAAGCCTTCCTTTTTTTGTTTAAACAAAAAAAAAGGGGAAGTGATGTGGGAGCGTCATATATCAATCTTTTGATTTCATTGGTTAAGCAATAAAGAAACTGCTTGGCCCTGATAGGTTAAAACATAGGTGGGAGGAGTAAACAGAATAGAATGCTGGGAGGAAGAGGAAATGAGCTCAGAGAGATGCCATGCTCCCCTCTCCAGGACAGACACACGTGATGAAGTAAGCTGCCTGGTCAAATGTGCTGAATCTTTCCCAGGAAGACCGGTGCTACATGGTTGATTAGAAATATGTTTATCAGGATATCAGAATTAGCCAGTAAGGCCTAGAGTAAATGGGCCAAGCAGTGTTTAAATGAATACAGTTTGTGTGTTGTTATATCGGGCATAAGCTAGCAGGCGGCCGGGGTGCTGGGGAAGCAGCCCCGCGGCTCCTACTAAAACACACCCCCCCAGTTCCCAATTTTTGCCCAGCAATCTTGTCTACTTACAATATCCAGGAGGACAACACTATGTTTTTCTTTGGGTTCACTTTCTTATTTAGCTCCTCTAGGATCACGCATTAGAAGCACAAATTCTGTTATTTATGACTAAAAACCAAATATGAGTGAGTACATCCCATTCCTCTTTTTGAATCTGGCTTACCTCACTCAGGATAGTGTTTTCTATTTCCGTGCATTTCCATGCAAAATTCAAGAAGTCCTTGTTTTTTACTGCTGAGTAGTACTCTAATATGTATATATTCCATACTTTCTTCATCCATTCTTCCATTGAAGGGCATCTAGGTTGTTTCCAGGTTCTGGCTATTACAAACAATGCTGCTATGAACATAGTCGAGCATATACTTTTGTTGTATGATAGGGCATCTCTTTGGTATATTCCCAAGAGTGGTATTGCTGGATCCAGGGGTAGGTTGATCCCGAATTTCCTGAGAAACCGCCACACTGCTTTCCAAAGTGGTTACACAAGTTTGCATTCCCACCAGCAATTGATGAGTGTACCCCTTTCTCCACAACCTCTCCAGCAAAGGCTATCATTGGTGTTTTTGATTTTAGCCATTCGACAGGTGTAAGATGGTATCTTAAAGTTGTCTTGATTTGCATTTCCCTGATCGCTAAGGAAGTTGAGCATGACCTTAAGTGTCTTTTGGCCATTTGAACTTCTTCTGTTGAGAATTCTCTATTCAGTTCCTTGCCCCATTTTATAATTGGGTTGATTAGTTTTTTACAGTCTAGTTTCTTGAGTTCTTTATATATTTTGGAAATCAGACCTTTGTCAGTTGCGGGGTTGGTGAAGATCTTCTCCCAGTCAGTGGGTTGCCTTTTTGTCTTAGTGACAGTGTCCTTTGCTTTACCATATATGAGAAATACAGCTCTTTTTTCACTTTTATGAGAAAAATATTGTTTCAGGGTACTTTCTACATATCTTCCATCTTCTTTCTGAACAACAAAAAAGTAGTGGCGAAAAACGAGATTTGGATTAATGTACATTACTAACTTAGTCCATACCAAAACCAGGTCAACACAATAATTGCTATTAACTTGCCAAGCAAAGCATATTTATCAGCTTTTAGGCTGGAAACAAAGAGGGAATGTTCATGCTGCCACTGGTCATGGCACTAATCACGTAGCTAAAATCTTGACACCTGCAGGCCAATAAAAATTATTACAGCTACAAAAATTTACTAAAATTTCTTAAGGCATGTAAGTGAATTAATAAATTTGAAACCTATATAATTATAGACAATATAACCAGTAAGGAATTTAATAACCATTTTGCTTACGCTATGGATGGTATTCTGCAAGGTGTCTGTGATTTTTTTATACATTTATTAATTTTATTTGGGATTTAGCTTTGTTTTTCTTATTATATTCTTAATAAAAAAGTTTGATAACAGAGCCAAGAATGAATAAATTTTAGAGATTATACAGTCTTTACAAATGAATAATGATGAGCAAGCTGAAAAATAATATTATGAAAATGATAACATTAATTTTAGAGACAAATTTCAATCAATGGCAAATGGTGAAAGGAAATTATCTGAAAGAATTCTTACTGTTGAATTTAATAACCAAAATCTGTTAAAAAATTGCAATAGATTAACGAATAGGGTATCTCTCCAGGAAGGCAATCTGCACGCCATCCAAATAATGTCCAAGGATGAGATGTTATCTTTACTGGAAAAAAAAAATCATACCTTGGAATCATATGTGGAGAAGAAGGACCAGAAGCTAAGTTACTCAAGGAAGGCACTAAAACTATACACAGGAAAAGAAATTCAGACTTCACAAACAGCAGTGGTAAAAACATTTGAAATGATGGAGAAAGTTATCATTACTGATGAGCAGGGAGAGAAGGTACAAGGACAGTACATAACAATATATGTCAGAGTCAGGGATGACTTACCCAGGAGTCTAACTAGGTATCCTGCAGTCTCCCCTAACAAGCCATCCAGTACTAAATGCACAAAAGGTTTCTAAGGATGTAAATGGCAACCTATAAGTATGAATGAGCTAAAGGAAATTAAGCAAGCAATAGTATCCTATGCCTTGCATTCTTCATTTGTTAGGGAAATGGTAAAAAAGGTGGATTTCAAGCAAAAAGGCTATCCCACAAAATTGGCTCCATTTAGTCTCAGAAGTTCTTGAAGACAGACCCAAGCTATAAAGGAAATGCTATTGGCAAAAAAAGGCAAAAAATTCAGAACAATAGGGAAAAACAAAAGAATTTGAAGCTTTCCAAAGCAAATTCTTGGCGAGGGCTATTACAAGGATCCACAGGATTGGAATATATGTGATGAAAACAGTTTGTCCCTAGGTCACACAACAGCCTTAAATGTTTGGGACAGGATTCAAGAACTAAGAAAAATAATTGAATAATATACCAGGATAAAAAGGGGACTGAGAGACCCTGTTCGTGTCTTTTGAGAAAGGTTACATAAGGCTGTACAAATAGCAGTAACAGATTCAGAAGCTAGATAACTACTTATTAAATCTTTGGCATTTGAAGATGCCAACTAATAAGGCAAAAATGTACTTGGACCTTTAATGATCAGATCAGCACCAGAAAATTAATGGATCCTCCATACAGTGAATGTCGAAACATTTGACTATGATACTAAGGTTTGGATAGGAAAACCAATTTCCAAAGGCATGAGGAGACACCAAAATGCTAAGTATTTTAATTGTAGTAAAATAAGATATCTGAGAAGCAATTGAAGGCAAGGAAATCCTAGAAATAATGTCTCCCCTAGAGATGGCAAAATTAGAAGGTCTCAATCTCCTGGATTATGTAGATGAGGTGGCAAAAGCCCACATTGGATCAATGGATGTAAATTGAGAAAGACGGAAAAAACAATCTTGTACCATTGGGAAACTCCTTGGGGGGGGGGGGGGGGGGCTCTTGCAGGCCTCCATGTCAAACATGTTTGAGTCTTTCCCAATCATTGTAGAGAAAATATCCCACCAAGAAAATTAAAAATCTAGTGGCTGCTGTAAACAACCATACTGTTCTGGATGATAGACTAGTCATGGAGGATGGATTAAAAAGGACTCCATTAGGAAATAGGAAATGCATATGTTGGCAATCTTCCTCCAAGTAACAAAGACCAAATTAAGGAGATCTTATTAATAGCATTGCAATTGAGGGATTACTGAAATACATTCAATAGATAATTTGGGGTGACTTTAAGAAAAGTCATCTTGAGTGGATTTCTGTCACTGCTAGGTAACAATGGGGAAGATAATGGTTGCTGGAGCTATGTCTCAGAATGTGCAGGCGCTGGGCTAGGGGCAGGTCTCTCCCAGGCATTCTGAGGCAGGCTAGAGTGCAGGAGGCAGGCAGGCGGTAGATCTCAGGCAGCCTCTTGGGCAGCGGAGGCGGCAGAGCCCAGCCAGTCCTCTCCAGGCCGGACCACCGAAGCCTAGTGAAGAAACCTGAAGGTCCAGTTGATTGGATTTCAGTACTATTTCATAACAGACAGATAATCGTCCACTTGATCATCAAGATGGAAAACTCAGATTCTAGCGATCAAGGAAATGACCAATCTGCAGCACAGCACAGAAGGCAAGGGGATCGCTTGGATCGGGAAGAAGCTTTCTATGGATTTGTCAATAATCTGAGCGGAGAAGACTCTCGACTTCTGAGAGACAACCATTTGCTAGGCACCCCAGGTCAAAGTACTGGGGAGGAGCTCTATAGAAGACTTCAGCAAATTAAACAGTGGCCGGTGCTGCCACCTCTGCCTCCGCCGCCGCCGCAGAGCTCAGAAGAAAACGGAGACTCTTCAGATGACAAGTCCAATGGTGACTCCATAATAGATTGCCTTAGCTCTGTCAGACAGACTGGCAATACAACAAGAAGTGGTCAGAGAGGTAATCAGTCCGTGAGGGCAGTGAGCCACACTAATCCAAACAGTCGTGATTTCAGATTCAGTTTAGAGACCAAAGTTAACCGTAATAATGGAAGCCAAACTTCAGAGAATGAAAATGAACCATCTGCTACACGTCTTAGTTTAGAAAACATGGATCGCAGTATCCTCAGTCAAATGGAAAGTACAGCATCTGAGACATCATCTGCCAGAACACCTAGGTCAGAACACAGTTCTGCTGAAGCATTAACAGATGTGCCATCCACCAGAGGTCGGAGGAGGGCAAGAAGCCCGAAACCAGAACACCAGCGAAGAACCAGAGCCAGAGCTGAAAGAAGTAGTTCTTCTCTGCCCCCAGCAAATGAAATTCCACGAAGATCTCATCATAGCATCTCATCTCAGACTTTTGAGCTGCCTTTGGTAAACGAGATCGAGGGAAGTTCTAGAGCCCCTCACCAGATAACTAGCCCTGAGTTGCTAGGTAGAGGTCGTTTTGTGGCTTCTGGGTCAAGAAATTCTGCTGCTCAAGGGACAAGCTCTTCAGACACAGATGCCAATGGTGAAGCGGCAGGATCTGGTCAAAGACCTCCAACCAGAGACCTTCAAGTCAGAAGAGTTCTGCTGGCAGAAGACCGGCAGAGAGATAGCGCAGCTAGCAGAACTCTGTCGAGGTCTCAGATCCCAAACAACACGGTCACTTATGAAAGTGAACCTGGAGGTTTTCTAGGCACTTCTACACATTCTGAACGTGCAGCTGGGTCAACCTCTATGAGTACTCACAGCTTTTCCACTCTTTCAATCTTCAATACTGGATCAAGGGAAACTACATCTCCTCCAATTCAACCCAGGTTCAGGCAGAGAACAACACCTTTTGGTGAGCTTGCATGGAGTGGTAACAACTCTGCTTCCATCCCCAGCTACAACCCTGGCCCCATTTCCATCGATGAATATTCAGAAAGTATCTCACAGATGTTTCAAGGAGGTGTTGAAGCAACCCAACTTTACCCCTTTAATGACAACCACCTAATGAGAAGACCCACCAATGTCCAGATTAATAACTTGGCAACGAGAAGTTTTGGTGAAAACGATGCATTGAAGACATGCACTGTCTGCATGACTCAATATACAGAAGGCGACAGAATTTGTGAGCTACCTTGCTCCCATGAGTACCATGTCCCCTGCATCGAACGCTGGTTTTGGGAGCATAACACCTGTCCCGTTTGTCGCACTGTTGTCTTATCTTCCTGGAGCAGACGAAGGGTTATATAATGAGGACAGAACTCTCGAAGCTGTGTTGCTAAAATAGTGACCGGCAAATGGAAATCGCTTCCTTTATCTCCATGTTTTGCATGGCGCTTTAACATAAAGTCACATCCTGAATCGAGTCATTGCTTTCTGAGGGAATCGTGTCTTTTTTCTAGTTTCTCTTTCAGGATAGAAAGAATATTTCAGACGCTACGTGCATGTGGACACTTTTGAATAGCACTCCTATCTCTTGAGATCTGTAGGATGAATACAAGTATTTTTAGTGGGAGTTGCTTTTTTATTTGACCAAGTCCATGACTATTACATATTACTAGTGTTGCAGACATTAAAGATAAGGTTGTTCGTATAGGTGTCAGGTGTCCAAAGTATTCTCTCTCAACCTTTGTAACAGGCAGAGAGTGCACGTGTGAGGGTGTCTGCTCTTCCCCTTCAGTACAGTTCACTATGTTTATGATCAATAACAGTGTTGTCATTGAGTTACCTAGTATATGGTTCTTTTCAGAAAACTGTTTTGAAATGTACATTGCTGTATCATGCTTAACTTGGCAAGGTCTGAGGAAAGAGTATCTCAAAGTCACAGTTTAAGCAAATATAAACAGCTGTGACCTCAAAAAAAAAAAACCAGAAAACTTACCTTGATACTTAGATCCATTAAATAACGTAAGATCATTGGTTTCAGTAACTGAAGCTAAATAAGCTGTTTCCAGCAATGCCTGTATAGCAATGTTGAGAAAAACCAGAATTTATATTAAGGATTCCAGGAGGCCAAGCTGTTTCTGGCTCATGAATACATCATGGAAAAACATTGTTCCTCTTTTCAGACCAAACTTTCTAGTTACTCAGGAAGATTGATAAGACATAAGTAGTAGACATTGAAGAGTGTCACAAAGAAAGCAGACATTAAAGAATCAGTGAAGTTGAGAATAAAAAAGGGGTTGTCGGATGATTTCAACCCAAGTGAGGATCTTGCCATGAGAGTGTAAATTGGAGAGGAGGTGAGTGGGACAAATTGAGTTTGTTTGAGTCTTATAATTGTGTGTGTAGGAGTTTCTCAGAGTGTTTGATCTCCAAAGGCACCTGGATCACCAATGTAGTTATGGGAACCAATTGATAGTGATTATTAAGTGTAGTCATGAGTTTCCAAGATTTAAATGGGTTAAAATGCTTTCTATTATACAATGCACCTTGAAACCAAGGGTCCCTTCTATCTTCCCATTGGTCTTGGTTATACATTTGGAGTGTGTTGACAATAGTGGTTTGGAGAAGTCAGAATTCCAATGACTGTCTGGTGTCATCTGCCCACTGTGTGATGCCAGTACTTGGCCAATAGATTTTGGAAATGCATTTGGGACATCTTTTGTAATTGGGAAGATCTCATAATTTTGGGAAGATTAAGCAGGTGGAGGGTCATTCATTGTGTTTCGATGAAATAGAGCAGGACTGAATAAGAATTGTTACAGGAATACTGCACCCAGTTTTGAGACAGGAAGCTTTACAGATAACACAGGTAGAATCCTTTTTTGGCTTCTAAGATTTCCATGGCCTGAATTTCTAGACATAATCTGACATATTAAGGTTGAAGAGAAGCATGAGAAGACATAATATTCATCTTGTTCAAAGATAGAGGCAATGGGGATTTAAAAGTAATTAAGGGCACAAGGACCATAGGGATGAGAAAGTAAAGGAGGGTCTTAGAGAGTGTTAGTGAATGAGGAAGGCGAGGGGGATTGAAAAGGTTTTGAATGAGACAGATGTACCCAATTTGAGATTTTCCAGAGTCTAACTTCAGTCAGTCAAAAATACCATAGTATAGGTTACTTGCCATTTGAGTTGCATAGGCAGAAGTGGTTTCTTAAGGCTTGCAAGGAGAATCTTTTCTGTCTACACAGAAAAAAAAATGCAGGATTTGTGAATGACCTGAGAAGTAAGCTGTTAGTATGTGTTCATATGAACCATTGGATTTCCTGCAGGAGGGGGGAGTTAATTAGAGATGGAATGGGTAAGGGATATAGTCCCAGAAAAAGAAGGGGTCTCCCAAACATAAATTCAAATGGAGAATGATTGATGGGTTTTAGCTAGAGAGATAAATTTAATACAATTGAAAAGAAGGTTCACAGTAAATTTGTTAAGTATTTTTTAGGGTTCTACAGGTGTGTTATACCTTACGAGAAAACATTAAAATTATGGATATGGGATGGGAAAATACCAGGGCATTTACAAAGTTTAGCTCAGGCCCTGGGTAATCTGAGAGGTGAATTCTGGACTCTATGGAAGTAAGCAGTTCAAAGAAAGACACTATGTAATAGAGTAGAAGAATAATTACTGTGAATAAGTCAATCCAGCAAGAGTATTTGTCAATTTAGACTAAAAAATATTAATAACATTTTATAATGGGCAATTGCCCTAAGTCATTTTGCCAATCACAGTCAGGAAACAGTCACTGGGTATGGTGAGTTGGAAACAGGGGATTATATATTGGAGGTCTATTTAGCACCCTCTATACATTGTAGTTTTAGGATATATTATGTACAAAGGTCCTATCTACTGTAATGAGAGTCAGGTGGGTTTGGAGAAAGGATAGAATGGATTTGGTATTAGGGCAAAATATGTGATAATATTAGTGAATGATGTGTTGAAGGAGGGCTATGTATGTTTTTATCTGGGTCATGCAGTTGTGTACCTTGGAGGGAAGTAGGGTGAGCTATAAGGGATCAAAGGGCAGCTTGAGAGCTCCTATGTCAGCACAGGTATTACATTTACTACAGTGGAGTGGACAGTCTGATGTGCTTTAAAATGAAGAAAGCCAATTTGAGAGGGTAAGAGAGAAACCTTCAGGAATTTATGACTATATGAACAGTTAGTGATATAATTGTCTTTTGTCTTCATAAATACTGTTACCTTCCCGATATCCAAGTGTGTTAAGAGAATGGGATAAGCATATTTAGGGTCTGTGTACACTGTTGACACATATTTCGGACAATTTGGATGTCTCTGGTTAGGGATACCTATTCTGCCTGCTGATGTGTCTTTTGTGGACATATGGAAGCTGCCTGATGACATCAACTGAGAGACTACTGCATATCCCATAAACATGGTGAGCATCTCAGAGCAAGGAACTGCCATTTCTTTAAAAAGTAAAATCAGAAATAGATAGAAGAATCCCTTATATATGGAACGATGTGGGAGGAGAACTTCAAGGTTCTCATTGGAGGAGTGAAGAGCATCTGAAGAATGTTGATGCAAAGGGAATAAGTTCAAATGTGTTAATGGGGTACAAATAAGAATTATGAGTTATTTTTTGTAAAAGAAGTTTGGTGATATATAATTGAGATAGCAGAAGGGATTGGAGTCCTTTGTAATTAAAGAGAGAGAGAGAGAGAGAGAGAGAGAGAGAGAGAGGAAGATATGTTGTAATGGAGTTCCCTTAGTTAATGTTTTAGATTCACAGAGAAGGTTTGAAGCAGCCAGCCATGAATTGTATTGTTCAGAGTTTTGGAGAGGTAAGCAACAAGGACAAAGAAAGGCCAAAAACGTATTCGAAGACCCCATGTTTATAACCTTGTTTTCAGAAGTGTAGAGATGTAAAGGTCTGTATAGATTTGGGGAACAGAGTTCCAGGGCAGAGAGGAGAACACTTTTTTAAGTCTAAGGAACTGTTTTTTTTTTATGAGAAAAAGTGGCTCATGAGGAGATTTAGAAGTGTTTGAGGACATGCAAGTGAAAGTCCAGTGACATGAATGGAGGAAGTTGGGCCAACCTTAATAAAAGAAATTAAAGCAACTGAGATTTTGTTGAAGGTAGAGATAGGGAATAGAGGTAAGCATGGTGGTTCTGAGTGAGGTGTTTATTGGTTGGTGTAAAAGAGATTCCTAGGCTTGTGGTGGGGTAGGGGAGAGAGGAGCTTTGAAAAGTGAGTTTTGTATTCTCTAGAGCTAGGAAATTGATGAGAGAGGCAGTCAAATTGACTGTCATTAAATGAAGGACTGTAAAGGAGAACATGTTCCTACTGAAGCTGACAGGAGGAAAAGGGGAAAGGCAGTCCAGCTGCTTGGCAAGGGCCTACTTTAAGAGGTGGGGGCTATCTACAAATCACTAGAGAAAGACAATTGTTGGGATTATTGAGTATTAGAGTCTGCTTATATGAAGGCAGGTGGATCTTGATAATTGATATCTAATGGAATTAAGAAAAAAATCATCTTTAAATTCTAGGACCAAGAAGTGAGTAGTGTAGCCAGAGATAATAAGGATAGTATAAAGAATAGAAATCACAGGATTCAGTGGAGCAATGGCAGCATTATTAATGGAAAAAAATTCCAGAACCATGAGAAAGTTCTGGTCTTTCACGGCCAATATGGGGGTAATTTATGGTGAAGAGTTGAAATGTTGAAACAGCTTGGATAAAAGAGATTAAATAAAAGGTTTGAGGCTTCAGAGCCTGGTTACAGTTAGGGGGTGTTGGCATTTGGAGATACAGGCAGAGGGTCAATGAAAGTAATAAAGTGGAAAATGATTTATAGCAAGAAAAGGAGAGTAGTAATCTATTAAGTGGGACTGACAAAATAAGAAGGCAGAGGACAGGAGAGATTTTATGATTCCTTGGAGAGAGAGAGTACAAATGGAGGCAGAAGAAAGGGGTAAAGAGTTTTAGAGGTGTCTTAGGAGCTGTTGCCAGGGTCAAAGACAAAATTCATGCCATGTTTGAAGAGAATCTCTCTCCCTAGTAATGAAAAAGCATGTGAGGGTATAAGGGAAAGATGAGTGAGAAAAGGAAAAGCCTTTGAAGGAACTAGTTATAGAATAAGATCTGAATAGGTATGGAAAACCAGCCCTTCCCCCTGACTATTCAGGGGGTACAGGGATGAGCAGGACTCCAGAATTTCATCAAGACTAAAAGAGTGATATTGATATCCAGAAGGAACATAATAAGGAGACCTAACACAAGATTTGAGACTCAAAGCTCCCAGAGAGTGATTGTTGTCAGTTTAGTGAGGTCCATAGTACAGCCCAGGCCACATCAATCCTCAGCTGCTAGGCACAGTAGGTTTAAAAGGGGTGTAGAACTCATTGTCCACTCGGACTCACTGAACATAGCAGACAATGAGGACTACTGAGAACTCAAGAACAATGGCAATGGGTTTTTGATCCTACTGCACATACTGGATTTGGGGGAGCCTAGGCAGTTTGGATGCTCAACTTACACCTGGATGGAGGTGGGCAGTCCTTGGACTTCCCACAGGTCAGGGAACCCTGACGAGGGAGGGGGAATTGATTGGGGGAGGGGGAGGTAAATGGGAGGCGGTGGCGGGGAAGAGACAGAAATCTTTAATAAATAATAATAATAATAATAATAATAATAATAAAGGTAATGTAGAAAGGTCGGATTACTCCAGGAATGTTGTGCCCTGAGGACACTGTGATTCTCAATGACCCTCATAGTGAAACTTAGGACAAAGTCAAAGAGGTCTTTGAGGATTTGAAAAAAACACAAGCCCAGTAAATTTGTTTCCTAACTCGAAGCAAGAACATGCCTATTCCTTCTGACCAGAAGTTTTCCTCTTTTAGGATATCCCAGTACTGGGAGGTTGTTGGAGGGGCTTATCGAAGAGTAGTACTTATGTTTTTGCTTGCACTCATCATGGTTATGGAAGATGTTAAATGCCACTGCCAGAACCTTGATTTGGTGTGTAAGCTGGCCTCAATGTAGACCTTTGATTTTGGCCTTTATATGTGTAAAAGATTGGGCAGAAATTTAGGTCATAAGGAGCTGTTGGCCATATGGGATTTCCAGTTCTAGGTTTGTATGGTGGAGCAAGATCTGTGTAAGGCAAAGGATGAGTTGAGGTGAATTTTCAGAGTTGTCTTGAATTACCTCTTGGAACTTTTGAAATTTAATGTTTTGAGGTCTGTTCCCCTTAGGACAAAGAGGAGACAATCATTTTTGCCTTTGTAATTCCAATGAGGATCAATTTTGGGGACTGCCGTAAATATAGTTGGTGGGAGCAATCTGTTTGAAGTATTTTATGTGCATTATTACAAGTCTTTTCCTAAACACATCTGTATTCTCAGGGATACAGTTATTAGAAATAATTGTATAGAGGTCATGAATGGTAACCGGATTGTGAACTACATTAGGTATTGAAATAGTTTCATCAAGGTTGTAGGGATTAAGATAAAGGAAACCAGACATTTTTCCACATGGGAAAGAGAAAGAGACACTAAAGAAGAATGGGACATAAACACAAGAAGGAACTCTAGCAACCTCTTTAAGGAATAGGCGTGGGGAGAAAGCTGTAGGCAATTTTTCACAGAATCCAGCATTACAAAAACTAAAAGGAAAGTGGCTCACTGGGCAATTTGATTCTGTGATTTTTCTTATACATTTATTAATTTTATTTTGGGATTTAGCTTTGTTTTTATTGTTATATTCTTAATAAAACAGTTTGATAACAGAGCCATGAATGAATCAATTTTAGAGATGATACAGTCTTTACAGATGAATAATGACGAGCAAGCTGAAAAAAATAATATCTTTGAAAATGATAACATTAATTTTAGAGACAAATTTTAATCTATGGCAAATGGCGAAGGGAAATTATCTGAAAGAATTCATACTGTTGAATTTAATAATCAAAATAGGTTAAAAAATTGCGATAGATTAACAAATAGGGTATCTCTCCAGGAAGGCAATCTGCACGCCATCCAAATAATGTCCAAGGATGAGATGTTATCTTTACTGGAAAAAAAAATCATACCTTGGAATCATATGTGGAGAAGAAGGACCAGAAGCTAAGTTACTCAAGGAAGGCACTAAAACTATACACAGGAAAAGAAATTCATACTTCACAAACAGCAGTGGTAAAAACATTTGAAATAATGGAGAAAGTTATCATTACTGATGAGCAGGGAGAGAAGGTACAAGGACAGTACATAACAATATATGTCAGAGTCAGGGATGACTCATCCAAGAGTCTAGCTAGGTATCCTGCAGTCTCCCCTGACAAGCCATCCAGTACCAAATACACAAAAGGTTTCAAAGGATGTAAATGGCAACCTATAAGTATGAATGTTCTACAGGAAATTAAGCAAGCAATAGTATCCTATGCCTTGCATTCTTCATTTGTTAGGGAAATGGTAAAAAAGGTGGACTTCAAGCAAGAAGGATATCACATAAAATTGACTCCAATTAGTTTCAGAAGTTCTTGAAGACAGACCCAAGCAATTATGGAAATGCTATTGGCAAAAAAGGCAAACATTTCAGAACAATAGGGAAAAACAAAAGAATTTGAAGCTTCCCAAAAGCAAATTCTTGACGAGGGCTATTAAAAGGATCCACAGGATTGGGATATATGTGTTGAAAACAGTTTGTCCCTATGTCACACAACGGCCTTATATGTTTGGGACAGGATTCAAGAACTAAGAAAAATAATTGGATAATATACCCGGAATAAAAGGGGACTGAGAGACCCTGTTCGTGACTTTAAAGAAAGGTTAAATAAGGCTGTACAAATAGCAGTAACAGATTCAGAAGCTAGATAACTACTTATTAAATCTTTGGCATTTGAAGATGCCAACTAATAAGGCAAAAATGTACTTGGACCTTTAATGATCAGATCAGCACCAGAAAATAAATGGATCCTACATACAGTGAATGTTGAAACATTTGACTATAATACTAAGGTTTGGGTAGGAAAAGCAATTTCCAAAGGCATGAGGAGACACCAAAATGCTAAGTATTTTAATTGTAGTAAAATAAGATACCTGAGAAGCAATTGTAGGCAAGGAATTCCTAGAAATAATGTCTCCCCTAGAGATGGCAAAATTAGAAGGTCTCAATCTCCGGGATTATGTAGATGAGGTGGCAAAAGCCAACATTGGATCAATGATTGTAGATTGAGAAAGACGGACAAAACAATCTTGTACCATTGGGAAACTCCTTGGGGGGCCTCATGCAGGTCTCCATGTCAAACATGTTTGAGTCTTTCCCATTCATTGTAGAGAAAATATCCCACCAAGAAAATTAAAAATCTAGTGGCTGCTGTAAACAACCATACTGTTCTGGATGATAGACTAGTCATGGAGGATGGATTAAAAAGAACTCCATTAGGAAATAGGAAATGCATATGTTGGCAAACTTCCTCCAATTAACAAAGACCAAATTAAAGAGTTCTTATACATAGCATTGCAATTGAGGGATTACTGAACACAGGTGCAGACATGACTATTGTTACTTCAGAATCTTGGCATCCGAATTGACCTCTTCAAGAGACAGATGTTCAATTCCTAGGAATTGGAACCCTGTATCTAGTGAAACAAAGCATGAGATGGGTTGAATGCACGGGGCCAGAGGACAGTGAGAAAGGCTGAGGCCATATGTGGTTAAGATCACAGTGAATTTATGAGGACATGACCCGTTGAATGTTCTGACCTATCAGGCCAAGGAGTTTTCTTTATTAATTAACCAATGAAAGCAACAGATAGATAGAAGACCCACCTACATCAGTGTGTGATTTCTTTCTGGGTCTCCCAATATTGGAGTCTGCTAGGAGCAAAGAGTGGTGTGTTTAAATAGAGTTCTCTTGCCTTGTCTACCATTTATGAAACTGCTGATCCTGGACTAGCCAAGGGTCAGACCTTCAACATGTCCATCTTCTTTGGGAGTGTCTCTTCTTTGTATAGCAACAACATCTACTACACACACTCTGCTTTCCAAGCCTTAGGGCTATGCAGCTGCTCCCATGTTCCACCTTCTCCAGAGTTTATGTTTCGGGCTCTGCCTACTTACCAAGTTGATGAGAGGCCCCTGAACACTTTGAAGAGTGGGGAAGGGGAGCAAAGAGAGGACTGAGATCTGAGCAGGAGGCTCAGGCTCTGTGTTTTCATAAGTCACCCCTCAGTGAACACTCAGTGGGAGGAAGGGGGCTATGGAAAACAAGCGTTCCAATGGGTCTGAGTTTCTGTTTTCCATCCTGCCGGTAGTGAAATGCATGGCAGAAAGGGACCTCTAGAAGTCAAACTTCCTGCCGACCTCGGGTGACAGTAACAGTTCCTTACACTTACATTTGAGGGCTGGTCTAGAAATCACCATTCCCCTTAGCACCCTAATTGGATGCCAACCTGACAGGATCAGCATGTCCATATCTGCTTTCCCCTTCTCTGTAATAGTGCCTATATCTATCTCCCACTCGAGGGCTATAGCAGGGTATCTTCAGGCTCCCTGAATTAATCCTTGTTCTCTTGACACCAGAGTAGCAAAGGTCAACCCCTTGGTTCCTTTTCATGATGGCACCTAGCCACTGTGATTGGGGAAGGGCACAATGAACATCCTGTGTGATGCCAACGTATCATGAAGCAGTCACTATCTCACTAAATTTCCCAGCGTGATGACAGCCTTGCAAGAAGATTGGGCTTGTCCTATGAGTAGGTCTACCAGTCACTCTTCCCCAAGCCCACCTGGTACGCTTTGGCTGAATCATCTGCTTTCTAAATAGGACTTCTTGAGTCCTCTGGAGTAGCTGAGAAAGAGGACCTGAAATACATTCAATAGATAATTTGGGGTGACTTTAAGAAAAGTCATCTTGAGTGGATTTCTGTCACTGCTAGGTAACAATGGGGAAGATAATGGTTGCTGGAGCTATGTCTCAGAATGTGCAGGCGCTGGGCTAGGGGCAGGTCTCTCCCAGGCATTCTGAGGCAGGCTAGAGTGCAGGAGGCAGGCAGGCGGTAGATCTCAGGCAGCCTCTCGGGCAGCGGAGGCGGCAGAGCCCAGCCAGTCCTCTCCAGGCCGGACCACCGAAGCCTAGTGAAGAAACCTGAAGGTCCAGTTGATTGGATTTCAGTACTATTTCATAACAGACAGATAATCGTCCACTTGATCATCAAGATGGAAAACTCAGATTCTAGCGATCAAGGAAATGACCAATCTGCAGCACAGCACAGAAGGCAAGGGGATCGCTTGGATCGGGAAGAAGCTTTCTATGGATTTGTCAATAATCTGAGCGGAGAAGACTCTCGACTTCTGAGAGACAACCATTTGCTAGGCACCCCAGGTCAAAGTACTGGGGAGGAGCTCTATAGAAGACTTCAGCAAATTAAACAGTGGCCGGTGCTGCCACCTCTGCCTCCGCCGCCGCCGCAGAGCTCAGAAGAAAACGGAGACTCTTCAGATGACAAGTCCAATGGTGACTCCATAATAGATTGCCTTAGCTCTGTCAGACAGACTGGCAATACAACAAGAAGTGGTCAGAGAGGTAATCAGTCCGTGAGGGCAGTGAGCCACACTAATCCAAACAGTCGTGATTTCAGATTCAGTTTAGAGACCAAAGTTAACCGTAATAATGGAAGCCAAACTTCAGAGAATGAAAATGAACCATCTGCTACACGTCTTAATTTAGAAATCATGGATCGCAGTATCCCTTCAAATGGAAAGTACAGCATCTGAGACATCATCTGCCAGAACACCTAGGTCAGAACACAGTTCTGCTGAAGCATTAACAGATGTGCCATCCACCAGAGGTCGGAGGAGGGCAAGAAGCCGGAAACCAGAACACCAGCGAAGAACCAGAGCCAGAGCTGAAAGAAGTAGTTCTTCTCTGCCCCCAGCAAATGAAATTCCACGAAGATCTCATCATAGCATCTCATCTCAGACTTTTGAGCTGCCTTTGGTAAACGAGATCGAGGGAAGTTCTAGAGCCCCTCACCAGATAACTAGCCCTGAGTTGCTAGGTAGAGGTCGTTTTGTGGCTTCTGGGTCAAGAAATTCTGCTGCTCAAGGGACAAGCTCTTCAGACACAGATGCCAATGGTGAAGTGGCAGGATCTGGTCAAAGACCTCCAACCAGAGACCTTCAAGTCAGAAGAGTTCTGCTGGCAGAAGACCGGCAGAGAGATAGCGCAGCTAGCAGAACTCTGTCGAGGTCTCAGATCCCAAACAACACGGTCACTTATGAAAGTGAACCTGGAGGTTTTCTAGGCACTTCTACACATTCTGAACGTGCAGCTGGGTCAACCTCTATGAGTACTCACAGCTTTTCCACTCTTTCAATCTTCAATACTGGATCAAGGGAAACTACATCTCCTCCAATTCAACCCAGGTTCAGGCAGAGAACAACACCTTTTGGTGAGCTTGCATGGAGTGGTAACAACTCTGCTTCCATCCCCAGCTACAACCCTGGCCCCCTTTCCATTGATGCATATTCAGAAAGTATCTCACAGATGTTTCAAGGAGGTGTTGAAGCTTTACCCCTTTAATGACAACCACCTAATTACAAGACCCACCAATGTCCAGATTAATAACTTGGCAACGAGAAGTTTTGGTGAAAACGATGCATTGAAGACATGCACTGTATGCATGACTCAATATACAGAAGGCGACAGAATTTGTGAGCTACCTTGCTCCCATGAGTACCATGTCCCCTGCATCGAACGCTGGTTTTGGGAGCATAACACATGTCCCATTTGTCGCACTGTTGTCTTAACTTCCTGGAGCAGACGAAAGGTTATATAATGAGGACAGAACTCTCCAAGCTGTGTTGCTAAAATAGTGACCGGCAAATGGAAATCGCTTCCTTTATCTCCATGTTTTGCATGGTGCTTTAATATAAAGTCACATCCTGAATCGAGTCATTGCTTTCTGAGGGAATCGTATCTTTTTTCTAGTTTCTCTTTCAGGATAGAAAGAATATTTCAGACGCTACGTGCATGTGGACACTTTTGAATAGCACTCCTATCTCTTGAGTTCTGTAGGATGAATACAGTATTTTTAGTGGGAGTTGCTTTTTTATTTGACCAAGTCTATGACTATTACATATTATTATTGTTGCAGACATTAAAGATAAGGTTGTTCGTATAGGTTTCAGGTGTCCAAAGTATTCTCTCTCAACCTTTGTTACAGGCAGAGAGCACACATGTGAGGGTGTCTGCTTTTCCCCTTCAGTACAGTTCACTATGTTTATGATCAATAACAGTGTTGTCATTGAGTTACCTAGTATATGGTTCTTTTCAGAAAACTGTTTTGAAATGTACATTGCTGTATCATGCTTAACTTGGCAAGGTCTGAGGAAAGAGTATCTCAAAGTCCCTGTTTAGGCAAATAAAAACTGTTGTGACCTCAAAGAAAAACAGAAAACTTACCTTGATACTTATGTCCCTTGTATAAGGTAAGATCATTGGTTTCAGTGAATGAAGCTAATTAAGCTGTTTCCTCCAATGCCTGTATTGCAGTGTTGAGGAGGCCAAGCTGTTTCTGGCTCGTGGATACATCATGGAAAAACATTGTTCCTCTTTTCAGACCACACTTTCTTGTTACTCAGGAGGATTAATAAGACATGGGACCTTTGTTTTATTACTTCAATCCTTTTTCCATTTCCCACTTTAAGTCTCTGCAAAATGTTTTTCTCAATGTTCTCTATGCATATTTGGAGGAACAAGTAGGCTGAGAGCATTCATGAGGTAAAGCCATTATAGCTGATGCCTCCTTCCGACCCTGACATTTCTCTTTCCAGGAAGACGTCTTCATTAATGGTTCCCTGTGAATTCTTTCTTTCTTTCTTTCTTTCTTTCTTTCTTTCGTTCTTAAATATTTCTATCTCCTTCCTTCCTTCTTTCCTTCCTTCCTTCTTTCCTTCCTTCCTTCTATTTCCCTCTTACTCCCTTTACTTTCCTTCCGCCTCCCTCTCCTAAGAGAAATCAGGGTTCCCTGCCTAGTAGAAAGTCCAAGGCCCTCCCCATCCAACCAGGTCTAAGAATGTGTTCATCCAAACAGACTAGGTGCCCAAAAAGCTAATACGTGCAGTAGAATGTAAACCCAATGCCTTTATCATTAACCTCTCAGCCCTCATTAACAGCCATATTCAGAATCTGGTTTGATCACATGCTTATTCAATCCCAGTCCAGCTGGCCTTGGTGAGCTCCCATTAGATCAGTCACACCATTTCAGAGGGTGGACGCACACCTCGCGGTCATGACTTTCTTGCTCACGTTGTCCCTCCTTCTGTTCTTCATCTGAACCTGGGGTGGTCAGTCCAGTGCTCCATTATGGGTCTCTGTCTCTATCCCCATCCATCACTGGATGAATGTTCTATGGTGATATGCAAGATATTCCCATGGTGTGGCTATGGGAGAAGGCCAGTTCAGACATTCTCCCCTCTGTTGCTCAAAGACCTACCTGGGGACATCTCCTTGGACACCTGGGAATCCCTCTAGAGCCAAGTCTCTTGCCAACCCTAAAATGGCTCCCTTAATTAAGATATCTACTTCACTGATCCCATATCCACCCTTCCTCCATCTCAACCATCTCATTCCCCCAATCTCTCCCCAATCCTCCCCTTCTCCCATCTCTCTCCCCATCTCCCCTTCCCTTCAACTCACCACCAGCCCTGAGCTCCCAACTTTTGCCTAGCAATCTTGTCTACTTCCATTATCCAGGAGGATAACTAAATGTTTTTCTTTTGGTTCACCTTCTTATTTAGCTTCTCTCGGGTCATGAATAATAGGCTCAAGGGATTTTATTTAAGGCTAGAATCCACTTATGAGTGAGTACATACCATATTCATCTTTTTGGGTCTGGGTTATCTCACTCAGTAAAGTGATTTCCATTTCTATCCATTTGCATGCAAAATTCAAGATGCCATTTATTTTTACCCCTGAGTAAAACTCTAAAGTGTATCTGTTCCCCACCTTCTTTATCCATACTTCTATTGAGGGACACCTATGGACACCAGTTCTGGCTTTACAAATAGTGCTACTATGAACATAGTTGAACAAATGCTTTTGTAGTATGATTGGGAATCTCTTTGGTATATTCCCAAGAGTGGAATTGCTGGGTCTTGAGGTAGGTTGACTCCCAGTTTCCTGAGAAACTGCCACACTGATTTCCAAAGTGGTTGCACAAGTTTGCATTCCCACCAACAATGAATGAGTGTTCCCCTTACTCTACATCCTCTCCCACATAGGCTATCATTGGTGTTTTTTGATTTCAGCTGTTCTGACCGGTATAAGATGGTGTCTCAAAGTTGTTTTGATTTGCATTTTCCTGAGTGCTAAGGAGGTTGAGCATGACCTTAAGTGTCTTTTGGCCATTTGAACTTCTGTTGAGAATTCTCTGTTCAGTTCAGTATCCCATTTTTTAACTGGATTAATTTGAGTTTTACTGTCTAGTTTTTTGAGATCTTTATATATTTTGGAGATTAGACCTTTGTTTGATGCAAGGTTGGTGAGGATCTTCTCCATTCAGTAGGTTGCCATTTTGTCTTAATGACAGTGTCCTTTGCATTACAGAAGCTTCTCAGTTTCAGGAGGTCCCATTTATTCATTGTTGCTCTAATTGTCTGTGCTACTGGGTTTATACGTAGGAAATTGTTTCTTGTGCCCATGTGTTGTAGACTACTTCCCACTTTCTCTTCTATCAGGTTCAGTGTGGTCTGATTAATATTGAGGTCTTTAATCCATTTAGACTTGAGTTTTGTGCATGGTGATAGATTTGGATCTATTTTCATTCTTCTACAGGTTGACATCCAGTTATGCCAGCACCATTTGTTAAAGATACTTCCTTTCTTCCATTGTATAATTTTAGCTCCTTTGTCAAAAATCAGGTGTTCATAGGTTTGTGGATTAATATCTGTGTTTTTGATTCCATTCCATTGGTAAACATCTCTGTTTTTGTGACAATACGAAGCAATTTTCATTACTGTAGCTCTGTAATAGAGTTTGAAGTCAGGGGTGGTAATGCCTCTAGAAGTAGTTTTATTGTATAGGATTGTTTTGCTATCTTGGGTATTTTTTTCCATATAAAGCTGATTATTGTTCTCTCAAGTTCTGTGAAGTATTTTGTTGGGATTTTGATGGCGATTGCATTGAATCTATAGATTGATTTTGCTGAAATTGTCATTTTTAATATGTTGATCCTCCCAATCTAAGAGCATGGGAGGTCCTTCCATTTTCTCGTATCCTCTTCAATTTCTTTCTTCAAAGACTTAAAGTTCTTTTTTTTGTTTTACTATTTTTATTTTTTTCATTTTTTTTGAGACAGGGTTTTGCTTTGTTTCTATGGCTGTCCTGGAACTTGATGTGTAGACCTGGCTGGCCTCGAACTCACAGAGATCCACCTGCCTCTGCCTCCTGAATGTTGGGATTAAAGGTGTGCGCTACCACATCTAGTCAAATACCATTGTAGATACTGTATTTCTGAAGAGAATCTGAGACATAGTTCTTCTCCCTTTTTTGCCATATTTGCACATACATGCATGGTTATGTATGTGTGTGTGTATGTATATCCGTCCATCCATCCATCTATCACTCCCCCCTCTCTCTTTCTCTCTCTCTCTGAGAGGGAGAGAATATATGTTGTTATTTATTTATTTATTAAAGATTTCTGCCTTTTTCAAGCCACCGCCTCCCATTTCCCTCTCCCTCCCCCGATCAAGTCCCCCTCCCTCATCAGCCCGAAGAGCAACCATATCTTTCAATCCATTAGATAGATTTACCCCAGGATATTTTATGCTATTTGTGGCTATCGTGAAAGGTAATGTTTCTCTGATTTACCTCTCTGCTTCTTTGTTCTTTGCGTATAGGAGGGAAACTGATTCTTTTGGAGTTGATCTTGTATCCTGCCAAATTACTAAAGTTGTTTATCAGCTGTAGGAGTTCTTTGGTAGAGTTTTTGGGGTTGCTTATGTACAGTATCATATCATCTGCAAATAACAAAAGTTTGACTTCTTCCTTTCCAATTTGAATCCCCTTGTTCTCTTTATGCTGTCTTATTGCTATGACTAGAACTTCAAGCACTATATTGAAGAGATATGGAGACAGTGGACAGCCTTGTCTTGTTCCTGATTTTAGTGCGATGGCTTGGACTTTCTCTCCATTTAATTTAATGCTAGCTGTCAACTTGCTGTATATTGCTTTTATTATATTTAGGAATTAACCTTATACCTCTAATCTCTCCAAGACCATTTTCATAAAGTGGTTTTGAATATTGTCATATGCTTTTTCAGCATCTAATGAAATGATCATATGTTTTTTTTTAACCTTCAGTTTGTTTATATAATGGTTTACATTGATAGAATTTTGTATGTTGAACCAGCCCTGCCTCTCTGGTTTGAAGACTACTTGATCATAATGGATAATTTTTTGGTTATGTTCTTAGATTCAGTTTGCCAGTATTTTATTGAAAATTTTTGCATCGATGTTCATGAATGAGATTGGTCTGTATTTCTCTTTCTTGGTTAAGTCTTTGTCTGGTTTTGGCACCAGGGTGACTGTAGCTTCATCAACGGAGTTTGGCAATGACTCTTCTGTTTCTATTTTGTAAAACACATTAAGAAGTATAGGTATTAGCTCTTCTTGGAAGATCTGGTAGAATTCTGCATTGAAATCATCTGGTCCTGGGATTTTTTTGGTAGGGAGTTGTGTGATGATAGCTTCTAATTCCTCGAAGCTTACAGGTCTATTTAAACTGTTCACATGGTTTTGATTTAATTTTGGCATATGGTATTTATCTAAAAAAGTGTCCATTTCTTTCAAATTATCCAATTTTTTGGCATAGAGACTTTTGTAGTAAGATCTAATGATTCTCTGAATTTCTGTGTCTGTGGTTATGTCTCTCTTTTCATTTCTGATCTTGTTAATTTGCATGTTCTCTTTCTGCCGTTTGATTAATTTGGATAGGGGTTTGTCAGTCTTGTTGATTTTCTCCAGGAACCAGCTTTTTGTTTTATTGATTCTTTGGATTGTTTTCTGTGTTTCTATTTTGTTGATTTTAGCCCTCAGTTTGATTATTTCCAGTCTTCTACTCCTACCAGGTGAATCTGCTTCGTTTTTTTTTTTTTGCCATAGAACTTTCAGGTGGGCTGTTAAGTCTCTAATATGTGCTTTATCTGTTTTCTTTATGTGGGCTCTTAATGTTATGAACATTCCTCTTATCACTGCTTTCATAGTGTCCCATAGGTTTGGTTATGATGTGTCTTTATTTTAATTGAATTCAAGGAAGACCTTGATTTCTTTCTTTATTTCTTCATTGACCCAGGTGTGGTTCAGTAGTTGACTGTTCAGTTTCCATGAGTTTGTAGGCTTTCTGGCGTAAGAACTGTTGTTGAATTCTAACTTTATTCCATCGGGATCTGACAGTACACAGGTGGGTACTACAATTTTTTGTATCTATGGATGTTTGCTTTGTTACCAATTATGTGATCAATTTTTGAGAAGGTTCCATGAGATGCTGAGAAGAAGGTATATTCTTTTCTGTTTGGGTGGAATGTTCTATAGATGTCTGTTAAGTCCATTTGTTTCATAAATCTGATAGTTCTCTTATTTCTCTGTTAAGTTTCTGTCTGGTTGACCTGTCCATTGGTGAGAGAGGAGTGTTGAAATCTCCTACTATTAGAGTATGGGGTTTAATGTATGCTTTGAGTTCTAATAATGTCTCTTTTACATATGTGGGTACTTTTATATTAGGGGCATAGATATCCAGGATAGATACTTTCTCCTGATGAATTGTTCCTGTTATGAGTATAAAGTGTCCATCTCCATCTTTTCTGATTGATTTCAGTTTGGAATCAATTTTGTTTGATATTAGTATAGCCACACCTGATTTTTTCGTTGGTCCATTTGACTGGAAAAGCTTTTCCCAACCCTTTACTCTGAGGTAGTGTCTGTCTTTGAGGTTGAGGTGTGTTTCTTGTATACAGCAGAATGTTGGATCCTGATTTCATATCCATTCTCTTAACCTGTACCTTTTAATAGGTGAATTGAGTCCATTGATATTAAGTGATATTAATGACCAGTGGTTGTTAACTCTGTTTTTTTTTCTGGTGGTAGTTTGTGTATTTTCCATTTTTGAGTTGTGCTTGTAGAAGGTTGTCAGATGTTTGTGTTATTATGGATGTTGTTGGCTTCCTTGGCTTGTGGTTTTTCATCTAGTATTTTCTGTTTGTCTGGGCTTGTGGCAATGTATTGTTTAAATCTGTTTTTGTCCTGGAATATCTTGTTTTCTCCATCGATGGTGAATGCACAAATTGGTGGGTATAGTAGTCTGGGCTTGCATCCATGGTCTCTTAGTATCTGCAGCACATCTATCCAAGACCTTCTGGTTTCATTGTTTCCATTGAGAAGTCAGGTGTAATTCTGATAGGTTTCCCTATATATGTTACTTGACCTTTTTCCTTTGCAGATCTTAATATCTGTTCTTTATTCTGTATAATTTTTTTGATTATATGGTGAGTGGATGCTTTTTTTTTTTGATCCAGTCTATTTGGTGTTCTGTATGCTTCTTGTACCTTCATAGGAATATCATTCTTTAGGTTGGGAAAGTTTTCTTCCATAATTTTGTTGCATATATTTTCTGGGCATTTGAGCTGTAGTTTTTCTCCTTCTTCTACCCTTATTATTCTTAGGTTTGGTCTTTTCACAGTGCCCCAGATTTCGTGGATGTTTTGTGGTAAGAATTTGTTGGATTCGTTGTGTTTTTTAATCTGTGAGTTTATTTCCTCTATAGTATCTTCAGTGTCTGAGATTCTTTCTTTGATCTCTTGTATTCTGTTGTTAATGCTTGTCTCTGTAGTTCATGTTCATTTATTCAGATTTTCCATATCCAGCCTTCCCTTGGTTTGTATTTTCTTCATTACCTCCATTTCACTTTTCAAGTCTTGAACTGTTTCCCTTACCTGTTTGATTGCTTTTTCTTGTTTTTCCTTGGTTTTCTTGGGTATCTTTGAGAGATTTATTCATTTCCTCTATCTTTTTATTTGTCATCTCCATTTCTGTTGTAATATGATTGGTGGGGCTGCGTCCCTGGCTCCCGGCATCCCGCACGGCTAGTTTTACACCTGAAATAATTACATGGAAATGGTATTCTTTTAAACACTGCCTGGCCCATTAGTTCCAGCCTCTTATTGGCTAGCTCTTACATATTGATCTAACCCATATCTAATAATCTGTGTAGCCCACAAGGTGGCTTACCAGGGAAGATCTTAACCTGCATCTGTCTGGAGTGGGAGAACCATGGCGACTGACCTGACTCAGCTTCTTTCTCCCAGCATTCTGTTCTGTCTACTCCACCTACCTAATTTTCTGTCCTATCAGAGGCCAAGCAGTTTCTTTATTACTTAACCAATGAAAAACAGATAGAATGATGACCCTCCTCCATCACATTTCTTTTGGGCAGTTTTCACGTCTTGTTTAAGATTGTCCATTATTTTCGTAATGTTCCATTTAAAGTTGATTTCTTCTATTTCTTCTGGAGTAGGGTGTTCAATTCTTCTTGTTTCGTGATCAATGTATTCTGGTGATGTAATATTGCATTTCAGGTTTTTAGAGGATTTCTAGCATTGGTGCCTGCCCATCTCTTCCTTCAAATGGAGCCAGGATAGTCTTAGTGTCTTGGTCCAATCTTTGCTGTGACTGACTCTTTGGGTGGATCTCTTCAGTGCAGGAGAAGGAACTGTTCCTGTCTGGATGGAACTCCTCAGCACAGACACAGGGTCTCCTGGTAATCCAAGGACACCCTCAGACAAAAGGGCGAACATAGAGGGAGGGCAGGGTCCAGTGGAACACAGAAGACCCTGCAGCAAAGCTGAAGGTGCCCTACACTCCCTCTCGGGGACCTTCTGGCCTGCCTGGCAGAAACTCAGCCCTCTGGGTGGATAGCCGTAGTGCAGGAGCAGGAAATGTTCCTGGGCCAAGGACCTTGGAGACAATAGGGCAGGATTGGGGGGGCAGTGTAGTGTGTAACAAAGAAGCCCTTGCAGCATGAGCTAGGTGGTGTGGGCTGTGCTCCCTTCCGGGATAGTCTGCCCCAGGGATGGCACACACTCACCCTTCTGGATGGAACTCCTCAGCACTGAAACAGGGATGCCTGGTAGTCCAAGGGCACCACAGACAAAGGGTGAATGTGGGGGCAGCATACAAATAAATTTAAATAGCCACTTATATTTGATCATGTACTCATATAAATAAATATACAATGAGAAGATGTTAGCTCAAGAATGGCCATGCAATGATAATAACCAATTTTCTAAAAACTGAAAAATAAACTGGGCATGGTGACATATGCCTTTAATTACACTTAGGAGGTAGAAGCAAGCAGATCACTCTGATTTTCTGGTCATCTTGATTTGCAAAGTTCAATACTCAATACTTTTTAGAAAGACTTTGTCTTAAAAAAGTGGAAAATCTCAGTTGGCCCATCTAAAAGAGCACTGATAAAAAGAAACTATTGTACTTGTGCAACAATTTTCTTTTAGCAACATAAGGTAAAAGTATAAAAATAAACATAATTAAACTAAAAATCATTAGGCCGAATATATTAGATATAATAAACTGCATTTTCTCTATGATTTAATATACATAAATTCCACAAAATGCAAAATAATTTATGCTTACTGAAATATTAGGGATCAGATATTTAGGATGATTTTTAAGAATGAATCAATATGTATGTACTAACTGAGAAATTAAGATTATTGATATTTGTAAACCTTGTGCTATGAGCACCTCCACACTTATTGCTTTAAACAACATAGTACTTCAAGGATATGTACAGATTAGGTATTGCTATTCTTTTAATAAAATTGTAGTCAGTGCTGAAGAGATAGCTCATAGAACTATCATATAACCTTGATATTGTACTTTTGTTAACATACCTAAAGGGTTCTATCATACCACAAAGACACTCGTTCATCTATGTTTTGATGCTGTATTTACAATAGCAAAGAACAAGAAGTAGCTTGTAAGTCCAAAATCTGAAGAAAATAAAAGAAAAATGTGTCATATATTCACAATGGCATACTATTCAGCTATTAATAAAAGTAATTTATGAAATATGAAGGTGAATATATAAAACAGGAAATTTTATTAAAGTGAGATAACCAAGGGTAAGAAAGATAAATATCACATATTCTCTCATACATGAATCTTTATAGTGATATTTTGTTTATGTTTAACACATAAAGCTGTCTGAAAAAAAAGAGTGCAGAGCTAAGTCACTAGAAGCCAGGGAATGGTGGCACACACCTTTAATCACAGGTCTCAGGAGACAGAGGCAGAAGGATCTCTGTTAGTTCAATGCTACCCTGCAATACACAATATGGAATGTGTCTAAAAGAGAAACAGAGCACAGACAAATGTGATCCCAGCACTTGGAATCACAAGCCTGTAATCTGAAGAACTAGGGAGGCAGAAACAGGAATGATACGGTTTAGGGGAAAGAAGAATATAAGATAGAAAAAGATAGGAGCTCAGGGAAGTCTGAAGTTTGTTGGAGACAGTTGCAGTCTGAGCCATATTACATGCGTGAGATCTGACCACAAGATATACAATGATACCCACTTTAAGAGCTTTTATTGAAAAAGAGTGGGGAAAGAAAGGAGTGCACAGGCCTCTCTGAAAGAAACATGGTGAGTGTGTGATGGGCATATCCACTTTTAAAGATAGTTCAGTGCGTGCATATGGGGGCTTATACAGCCCTGCCATGCATGTGTATAAATTATGTGGCCGCACCATGCAAGCACATATATTACATATGGCAGAGGGCCCTTGGTTGACTAGACAATTTGCCTGTGTTTTTATTTCAAACATGTGGCCTTGAGATCTCGGACATGTTAACATCTGGGGTGACTAAGCATTTTGCCTGAATGCTGATGGCTGTGTGTCCTCAGATATAATGGAAATGATAGTATGCCACCATTTTGTTTATTACAAAACGTGGGAGAATAAGAGTAGCAGGAAGGTGGGAATAGGGTGTCAAGTCTCTCAATGCTGCCCTGATGGGGATTGGTCATCTATAGGGGGTTTATCATGAGGTGGAATTGTGTTTCCCCCATGTTTGAGCTTTGTATAATTGTCTGACTGACAGTTTGGATGTGACAAATTTTGAATAGGCAGAAAAAATCCTTTAATTCTGGTAATTGAAGGAAGAGGATTCCAAGGTAAAAGGGTGGAATTCTGAGGGATCCCAAGATGCTGAGATTTCTGAGACCTGGGAAAAGTTGAATGATATTTATCTTGAGTGAATCTGATCTGTTCCGGTGGGTCCATTTCACCTCCCTGGAGCTTTTAAGAAATTTTAAGTTTTCACCTACTAACATTCGTAACCTGCAACTAATTGGACAAAAATCAAGGTTAGATTTAGCATTTATGCCCAGTTTAAATAAACTAGTTCTCAAATGCCTTTACATATCTGATGGCATGGCATTTTAACAAGAGATTCTAACACAGACATGCGGTTCCAGAGCACCCATTAGCTCCTCCAAAAAGACAAAAGACTTTCTACCTCCAGGCCTTGCCTCTAGTTTTGGCAAGGCAACCCACATAGCAGAAAGCATCCTTCCACCTCTTTAGCTTCCTGGATATCTGTCCAGGAATTAATCATCTCATCCTGCCAAGACAGGTGGACAGATCTTCCCCTCTTCAGGAAAAATCTTTGGGCATCTTGTAATCAGCAGCTAATTGAAAGTACTGCTTCTAAGACTGGTGTTCTCCAAGGATTAAGGAGAGGATTTGGGACTGCCTGTGTAGATAAAAAAGCTGTCTCATTTTGATTATTTATCCCAGATCTATCTAATGACATTTGACAACTTAAGGACCTATTAACTTATTACTTCATCCATGACATTTAATGAAGTTTTCTGCTACAATACCAACAAGTATGCCTCTTCAACAGGCTTCATAGTAAAGGATTAACAGTTTTCAGGTGTGTCTTCAGAGGTTCCGAGTTTCCAACTTTCTTTAATTGTCTTCTAAAATGTTCATACCTCTTAACCTAAAGCAACAGCAATTTGATATATCTGTTCAAGTTATCTTAAAGTTCTGCTACACTAACCCCGGCCAGTTTCAGGCATATTTTATAGGCCACTCCTGCTGCCTGGGCCAAGACCAACTCACAAAGCACTCTCCAGATAATGCCAAACACCTGCAACAGCTCCTGGGATTTCACCCTAGGTACCAACTCTTCCGGATCAAGAACACCTGCCAACTAAACTCTGGTTTTATCAGCTATTGTGTCCCATCCTGTGGCTAGCCCCATTTCATAGTGCCAATAATAACAATATTTTTTCCTAGCCACCTGCTTTCTCATCTCCCTCAAAATGCAACTGCTTAATGACTCCAGGATGACAGCATACCGGATGCCAGTCCAGGCACTCCTCTTGTTGAGTGTGAGCACACAAACTCTCAGCTCTCCCTTCCTCCCACATCATCCCATGCCCACAGAAAAAAGTCAGACTTGAGTGAATGCCCCTTTATCCAAAGAGAGCCTAAAATGTTGATCATAAATATCACCCCAGCTCCTTGTCAAACCCCAATATCCAAAGAGTCTGGAATGTAACATTAAGTTGGGGACATCACTCCAACCCTCTAACACCCCTATATCCAAGAAGTCTGAAATGATTGGAAACCCCTGGCCTGGGACTTGTCCCAGACCATACTCCAACTCCCAGCCTTCCAAGTGCTGACCTCTCCCCGGGTCAGGACTATTCCAACAGTCTATTTAGGCTCATGACAGAAAAAGGAACACATGGTTTGGGGTTTCTGTGGGCTCCTCTTCCTCCCATTCTATCTCAGTCTACCTGAGAGTGCTGCATTTATTAAACATGGACATGTTAATTTGGTCTAATTTGGTTTGATTGGAGTTCTTTGTGCCAGTGGAGTGGATCATATTAAGATTAAATCAAATAGGTAAATCCACTGAGGAAGGGCCTCAAGTTTAGCAACTGTGGGATTTAATAATTACCTTAAAAAGACCCTGCCCTTTAGGGGAAAAATGGGGGGGATAGAGATTGGTCTGGAGGAGAGAGAAGGACCTGGACCCCAGTGTTGATTGAAGATGGACAGGGGTCAAAGTAGGGAGTAGTCAGTAAAGTTCCATAGGAGGAAATGGAGGTGATAAAGTAATGGGGTGAGTTGATGATCAGGGTTCAGATGAGAGATAAGGAGTTGGATACATTTGCCCATATATGAGTTCAAAGAGTGAGATTGAAAAGGATAATTTGAAGACAATTCAGAGCCTTAAAAGAGTCAGAGGCAAGGTAAAGTTCCTGTAATATTTTAACAAGTATAATTTTTGAGGAACAGTTAGTTCATTCTATCTTTCTTAAGGACTGGGTGTGATATGGCACATGAAAACGTCACGGGATGTGGAAAACTTTAGATAAGGTTTGGGAAATATGGGAGGTGAATTTAGTATCATTGTCAGACTGCAGGGAGGGAGGAATCACAAATTGGGGAATAATCTCTCAGAGAAGGAGGTCAGAGATTGTCTGGGCTCTCTTGGTAGAGGTCAGAAATGGTTCTATCCTGCCTGAGAACATATCTAGTAGGACTAGGAGATATTTAACCCATCTGGATATGGGCATATCAATAGTGAAGTTACCAGTCAGTCCCTGGAAGGGAGCACCTGGCCTGATCTATAGGAAAAGAGAAGCTATGATATATGGAATTGGGATTGGACTTCTGACAGATTTTAAAAGAGGCAGTGATAGATTTTAAAAACTGTAAGTGCTCATGAGGTAGGCTGGAAGTGAATCGTGGCAAAATGGGACAAAGCCTGATTATTATGATGAAAGAGCCAGTGTATGTTGGACAAAATTTGTTGATTGTCAGGGGGTGACTATGAGGATGTTGTTTGTAGTGTATGTATTACCTGCAGTGGGTGAAGTGAGTCAGGGACTTGAAGGGCTGCTGTTTTAGTTGCGTAGTCAGCTCCCTTATTTCCCTTAGAGATGGAGTTGTTTGTCTCCTAAGAATGACAGTAAGTGATTTCTATAGCTTTGGAGAGATGAGAGGCTTTTATCATGACCATAATTAGGCCTGAGTTAGTTATGGATCCTTCTTTTGCTGTAAGAAGACTGTGCTTTTTCCCAATAGCACCAGAAGACAGGAGGATATGAAAAACATATTTGGATTCTGTGTAAACCCTTGTGTTAATTGTAAGGCAGATGTTAGAGCTGTTATTTCAACCTGCTAGTTTCTAATATGTGCAGGGCGTACCTGTGCTTCAATCAGTCCAGTATCTGACACTATGGCATAGCCTGCTCTATGGTTTCCCTTATGTAAAAAGGAGCTGCCATCTGTGTACCAGGTATAGGAACCCTGAGTCAATGTGCCCTTCTGTATGTGTAAAGTATGTGGTGGAATTTCCTCTGTGGTTTTAATACAGAAATGAAATGGAGAATAGTCAGCATTAAGTTGAGGCAGAAGATATTGAGGGAAGGACAAGATTGGAAAGTAAGTGTGGTATCGTCCAGTAGTGCTCCTTAGAGAGTAAGAACTCTTTTTTTTTAATTTATTTATTTATTAAGGATTTCTGCCTCGTCCCCACAACCGCTTCCCATTTCCCTCCCCCTCCCCCGCTCAAGTCCCCCCCCCTCATCTGCTCGAAGAGAAATCAGGGTTCCCTGACCTGTGGGAAGCCTAAGGACTGCCCACCTCTATCCAGGTCTCGTAAGGTGAGCATTCAAACTGCCTAGGCTCCCACAAAGCCAGTACGTGCAGTAGGATCAAAAACCCACTGCAATTGTTCTTGAATTCTCAGTATTCCTCATTGTCCGCTATGTTCAGCTAGTCCGGATTTATCCCATGCTTTTTCAGACCTAGGCCAGCTGGCCTTGGTGAGATCCCAATAGAACATCCCCATTGTCTTAGTGTGTGGGTGCACCCCTCGTGGTCCTGAGTTCCTTGCTCGTGCTCCGTCTCCTTCTGCTCCTGATTTGGACCTTGAGATTTCTGTCCGTTGCTCCCGTGTGGGTCTCTGTCTCTGTCTCTTGAAGTAGAGTTTGTAAGCCTTTATAAGTTAAGAGATAGGATAGGCTGTGGTGGTAGAATAGTGGTGGGTAAACCAAATGTTAGTTTTTGATTCACATAGAAGGAGCTCAGTAGCTGCCAGGGCACATATGCAGGGTGCCTATCCCTGAGTTGTAGAATATAGTTTTTTTTTTTTTTTAACAGATATACTACAGGTTTAAAAGAAGGTCCCTGCTGATAGTCTAGAACCCCAAGGGTATATGCCTCTTCTTCTGTTATGAAGAGGGAGAATAGGGAAGTTAGGTCTTGGAGATGAAGAGCTGGAGCCAGGAAAAGAGCATGTCGGAACCTCTGAAAAGGTTTAGTAACGGGATAGAGGAGAGGTTCATGTGGAGAGCCAAAAGCTGCCGCATATAAAAGGCAAGTAAAGGGGAAAAAGGGGGGATCCAGGAGCATAAGAACGCAGCTATTCCTAGAAACAATAAAATCTTCTCTTTGATAGAGGGGACTAAAAGAGACTGGATTAAGTGCTTTCTGCCTAAGGTAATGGTTTTGTGGGTTGGAGGAAAGGTTAGATTCAAGTAGGTGACCTGAACAGTGGACAGTTGAACGTTGGAAGGTAAGCTCTTATATCTCCAGCTGAACAAGAAATTTAGGAGGACAACAGTGTTTGTTTGGCTAATTTGTAATGGCAGGCTTCAAAGTAGAATGTCGTGTATCTACTGTATGAGTTTACAGTTTGGGAGAGAAAAGTAGAGTAAATCAGAAGCTAGGGCCTGGCCAAAAAGATGTGGACTGTCCATAAAACCATGGGGTAAGTGTAGTGTTAAGCCCAGCCTTAGGGGGCGTGTTTGCCTTGGGCTAATGTTTACCTATAAATCTGCTGGGCTACACCCAGCCGCCCCTTCTGCTTCCTGTTCTCTGTGGGAACCTTGGTACTGTAAGTCTACTTCCCCCATTAAAGTTGTATATATTTTTTGCAATCTGTCTGCATTCATTTACGCCACTACATCTTGGTGCCCAAGGTGGGACTTTGCAGATACCTACCCCGAATCAGAGCCTCCTGGGGCGACCGCTGGGAGTCAGCAGCAACCCCCCACTCTGGAGGCCTCTCTCTTCACGCAGATTGTAACCTCTCAGCACTGCTCATTGTTGGTTCGCTTCTGCCTGACTTACAGCAGCAGAAGCAGCTGAGATTCTGAGTCACTAAACATCTACAGCATCTCAATTTTTCTTGGCGCCTGCCAGATAGTCGACAAATAATACAAGAGACTTAGCCCTGGAAGTTTGGTATAGGCCCCGCCCTGCCCGACAGTGCTGCTCTGCGTCCCCTCCCCACGGGTGGCTTAGTTGGCCTTGGCTGTGCCGGGCTTCCTGACCTCCCCCCCACCCCAATTGCTATTTATCAGTCTGGTGTTTGCTCCAACTTTCAGTTTTGAGTCTAGTGTTTCAGACTTCGGCAATGTGGACTCAAGTGGACTCTTTCGCCACCACTGGTAGGAACCGGTCATTGCAGGTAAAAAAAATTGTCTTTTATAAATAAAATGTCTGAAAACGTTACCATTTGAGACTTTAACAGCCTTTTTGAGTGTCCCATGTGGGAGATTTTACAGGAGGTGTCTGTCATCCCACATCTATGGATCTTTCTGGGATTCGTAGTTTTCCTTGGTACTATGTGGTTAGATAATAGAAATATGATAAAGTCTTTACGAGACAAATCCAGGATTCTTAAGGCAGAAGTTGAACATTTAAAAACAATTGAGAATGACAACAATCTTCTCAAGAATCAGTTTGAAGTTCTCCAGGAAGAGAACAGATCTTTGTTTAACATGACTCGGTCAACTGAGCAAAATTTAGAAAAGGTACAGGCTGATGTTAAGGAGAAATTCATTACTATGGAAGAAGGAACAGCTGATTTGGATCATAAGATTCAGTCCCTTTCTGAAGGAACTGAAACATTAACTGAGAGAATCAAAACTGCTGAATGTGACAATCAAATTTTGTCTAAAGCTTATGACAGATTGGCAGAAAGATTGTCAATACAAGAAGGCACGGTTTATGCCGTAAAAATTTTGTCCAAAGATGAGAAGGTATCTCTAATGGACAAACTTCATACTTTAGAATCCTCAATGAAGGCTTTGAAACATAATTCTGGACAGGAGATTCAGACATTGCGGAAGGCAATGATAAATAGAATTGAAAAGATTGAGGAATTTCTAAATTCTGATAATGAAGAGCAAAGGGTAGAAAGGCAAATTTTAACTACATCTGTGGGTAAATTTCTCCAGGACAATTTCCACAAAGTTCTACCTACAGCTCTACCTGCCTTTCCAGTAATAACAACAGAGAAGGTGATTGGTTCCAGAAACCCTAGGGTCATCAAGGAAGATACCTGGGAGCCTGTCCTTATGAATGATCTCAAAGAAATTAATCAGGCTGTCATGTATTTGGGATGCACACCTCTTTTGTTAAAGAGATGCTAAAATCTTGGGCCAAAACGAGCAGGACAACCCCCTCAGACTGGCAATAGCTGAGCTCTGGAGTACTTGAGAGTGAACTGCAATTGAAATGAAAATGTTTATTCAGGCCAGAGGCTAGACTTTTAGAACAGCAGAAAAAAGGGAAGGAAACTAACATTTCCCTAGATCAAATTCTAGGTGAAGGGCTCTTTTCCGACCCTCAGGAACAAGCTAATTTGGATGAAAACACACTCTCCATGTGTACTACAGCAGCCTTAAGGGCTTGGGACAGGGTACAAGACCCAGGACAGAGAATGGAATCATTTGTCAGAGTTAAACAGGGTCAGAGAGAACCCTTTTGTGACTTTTTACAAAGACTACCTAAGGCTGTACAAATAGGGATATCTGACCCAGAAGCAAGATGTATAATGATTGAGTCTTTGGCTTATGAAACTGCAAATGTGTAATGCAAAAGGATTTTGGGGCCTTTAAAGCTCAGATCAGCGCCCTTGGAAGAATCGGTCTTGCATATACTGAATGTTGATACATTTGATTATGGCACTGAAGCACGGGTAGAAGAAGCAATTTCCAATGGTAAAAGGAGACACCAAAATACCACATATTTTAATTGTGACAAAATGGGTCATATGAAAAGGAATTGTAGACAACGGATTTTCAGAAATAATAATAATGCATCTTCTAGAAATAACAGAAATAGGAGGACTTAGCCTTCAGTTTTATGTAGAAGATGTGGAAAAGGCAGACATTGGACGAATGAATGCAGGTCTACAAGAGATAGACAAGGCAACCTGATACAGACGGGAAACTTGAGAAGGGGGGCCTCACAGGCCCCCATGGCAAACATGGTTCAGTCATTTCCATGTTCTGCAGAGAACGTGCCTCGTCAGGACAATTAGGAAGCCCTATGCCTATTGTAACAAGCAATAGTGATCAGAAAAATAAGTTACGTGTGTTTTGCCAAAATTCTATAAATGGTCAAAGACCTAAGCTGAGAATGTATGTAAATGGCATTTTTATTACTGGCCTGCAGGACACAGGTGCTGATGTAAGTATCATTACCCCAGAATCTTGGCATCTGTATTGGCCTCTTCAGATTGTAAATGTTCAACTCCTGGGGATTGGGACCCTATCTCGAGTAAGGCAGAGCACAAGAAGGGTTGAATGTATAGGGCCAGAGGGACAAATAGGAAAATTAAGGCCATATGTAGCCAATATTGCAATAAATTTATGGGGCCGTGACCTATTACAACAATGGAATACCCAAATTAACATTCCTACTACTTATAGAGCCTATATTTTTGAGAATAATATTAAAAGATTTTACAAATGGAGAAAACCGACCATTCGGGCTGTGCATGAACAAGGAATTGATGTCCCTTCAGAGATACCAACAGCCTTGCCTCTAAAAAGGTTGGCTGAGAAACCAATATGGACAAAGCAATGGCCTTTAGCTGAGAAAAAAGTTACAGGCTTTAGAACAGCTGGTACAAGAGCAATTAGATGCTGGACATATAAAAAAAAATCTACCAGCTCTTGAAATTCTCCTGTATTTGTGATTAAGAAAAAAATCAGGTAAATTGAGAATGGTGACAGATCTCAGGGCCATCAACAAGGTTATTCAACCTATGGGCCCTCTGCAATCTGGAATTTCTTTGTCCTCTTTATTACCAAAAGGATGGCCTCTCATAGTTATTGATGTAAAGGATTGTTTTTTTAACTATACCTTTATAAAAAGAAGATAGAGAAAATTTTGCCTTCACAGGGCCTACTTATAATAATTCTCAACCTTCGAGGAGGTACCACTGGGCCGTCCTCCCCCAGGGTATGTTAAATAGCCCCTCCTTATGCCAATATTTTGTGAATCAACCATTGCAAATGATCCACAAAGAAATTCCCAAATCGAAAATATATCATTACATGGACGACATTTTGTTATCCGATTCAAACATGGATACATTGAATAGACTGTTTGAAGAAATAAAGATACTTTTACTTAAGTGGGGATTGCAAATTGCTCCTGAAAAGATTCCGAAGGGAGATTCTGTTAATTATTTAGGTTATAAAATAGGTTTGCAAAAAATTAAGACACAAAAGGCACAAATTAGGAGAGATTGCCTATGGACTCTTAATGACTTTCAAAGACTATTAGGAGACATTTCCAGTCTACGACCAGCTATTTGGATAACACCTGGTTCAGGATTGAGGGGGTGGGGAGATATTTTATGTTATTAGGGGTATTTTCGGGAAAAAAAGTGGGGATTAACTGGTTTGATGGGATGATGTGTATTTGTGAATTATTGTTTTTAGAAAATTGTATTGGTACTGTTTCCTGTATATTGATATATTGAATATTGAATGTGAGTGTTCCTACCTCTATTTTTGTATAAGAGTATGCTTATAACTTTGTCTATATTGTTTTGATACATCTACCATATTACAATGTACATTTCTACCTCTGATACTATCTATATAATAACATTGTTTACAGTTGAAGATCATTGTCTTCATATATTGCACAGTTGTTTATTATTTAGTCTTCAAGTAAGATAGGTATTGGGAATTCTATATTTGCCATATTTATTTTTAGGTTAATTAGGTCTTTAAGATACATAGAGATTATATTTAGTATAGATAGTATGCCTCCTCGAAGACCTATAGAAAATGGCCTTTAATCTAACCTAAAATCCTGTGCCAATGAGACACAATTACTCTTTGCAATGTCACCCCACTCCAGAGAGAATGTTGAGCACCAAAGACACTCTACTGGGAGCTTGTCTTCTTGGCAGAATTGGCCTTTGGGTTAAGAAAAGCCCATACCTCAACTACTGACAAAAATATGAAACAGGATTGTCTTATCTTGCCAAGACAGGGTAGTATAATTCAAAGAAAGTTCCTTACATTTATAAATGGTATGTCAGTTATGTTAGGCCTTAGCTAAAGTTGGTTGACTCAACATTGCAAACAAGACTGTGGGTGATTGCCCAGGTAGTCAGTTGTCTCTGTCAATTGTTGCACATTTGTTAAGTAATATTTATTCCCTTCTCAGATCTTTGATGGAATTGAAGATTATATCATTGTAGTTACTCTCTACATTATTTAGAATCCTTGAGATAAAATGTCTAGCAAAACTTCTGTTCTCAATATTGTTTGTTATATTTATTATTTGTTATTATTGTATATAGTTGTATTTTGTTTAGTTCTGTCTTATTTAGACAAAAGGGGGGGATGTAGGGTTAAGCCCAGCCTTAGGGGGCATGTTAGCCTTGGGCTAATGTTCACCTATAAATCTGCTGGGCGTGTGCCCAGCCACCCCTTCTGCTTCCTGTTCTCCGTGGAAACCGTGGTAGTGTAAGTCTATTTCCCTCATTAAAGTTGAATATATCTTTTACAATCTGTCTGCATTCATTTATGCCGCTACAGGTAAGATAGTCTAAATAAGCTCTGTGAAGTGATGAGTATCAGGATCAGTCAATGTAAATGTGAAGGTATTTGGAGATGGAGTGTTGAAAGGGATAGAGAAGAAAACATCCTTGAGATAAAGAACTGAGAAATGGGAGTTTCCTGAAGAGATAGTGGGAAAAAAGTGTACAAAGTTTAGGCACCACAGAATAGAGGGGGCCACTGCAGAATTATTGAGCCAGATCTCTTGAACCAAGCTGTATGTTCCATCAGATTTCTTAAGTGCAAGTACAGGGGTATTGAATGAAGAAGAGTTGGGACAAAGGAACTTTTGTCTTAGAACATCAGAAATGATAGTTTTAAGTTCCCTAAGGCTCTGGAGTGAGATTGGGAACTAAACTTGGGTAATGTACTTGATAGGATTCTCTTATTGGATGTTAATGGGGAAGTGATATCTAACAACAAAAAGGGTTTTGGAGTCCCAGACTTGGGGGCACAACTGAATGGCTGACAATGAAAATAACATCTTGGAACAAGTACAGTGGGTGGGAGCTTCTGGAGAGCCTGTGGTTAGGCAAATGGGAGGAGCAAATGAAATAGAAGCTATCATTTTGGCTAAGATGTTTCTTCCCATTAGGGGTATAGGGCAGGTTGGCACAACTGAAAGTTAATGGGTATGAGAAATAGCCCTGAAAATGCAATTGAGTGGTGGTGTCTGGTGAAGTAGGTAAGGCTGTCCCCTGATCCTGACAATAAGAAAATAAAGAGAGGTAGGACCCCAAACTCCCTCAGGACAAAGGATGTGGCTCTGGTGTCCAGAAAATAAAGGAAATGGTTTTCCCTGATACCATGATGTCTCTTCATGGCTCCCTGTTAGAGATGACAATGGTTGGATCAAGGGAGCCAAGGCAATCTCAATAGTCCAAGGGTAAGCCTAGAAGCTCAGTTAGGAGGTGGTCAGCATTTGGTGTCTTCATGAAAGAAGATGCATGGGGGCAATAAATCAACCAAAGTCCCTCTCCATGACACATTGGACATGGCCCAGGGGTCCCTAGGTAAGGATTAGGACCAGCATGGACCCAGTGACCATCTTGACCACATTTGAAACATTGACCTAGTGGCCCTTGAGCCCCAGGGGCAAGGAAGCCCATGCAGTGACCCAGGGCTGGTTGGATGGTCTTGGTCAGCATTTGATATTTCTGTCTAATGTGATTTTTCATATCTTTCATGATACACCTTAAAACCCAGCACTAGGACTTCTGCCTGTAGGTTCAGAGGCCCTCTTTTCAAATGCTTAAGTTTGTTCCTAATGGAAAGGAAACTCTGGGAAAAGAAAGGGGTCATAAGAAGCTATTTGCCCTCTGGACTTTCTGAATCTAAATTGGAATATTGTAATGAGGCATTGGTGAGGCATTCTAGGAATTGAGACATATTTTCTTGTCTATTCTGAATGATGTCTTGAAGTCTACCATAGTTCACTGGGGATTGGGCTGCATTAGTCTGGTGAATTTCATCTTCAGGTACTCTGGCCTACTCCCAAACTCACTGGCACCCCTCAGAACGTAGGTTTTTAGTTAGGTTTATATGTATAATGAAAGGTGTGACTATAAGGTTGGCTGATATATTGGAAATGTCTTATGAAAGAAGTAGGGTGAGATAGATGTTTAGGAACCCAGTTTCTTTTCTATCTGAAAGAATTCTACTGATGAGAAAGGGATATGTGCCTTAAACAGACCATCCAGAGTCTGGCTACCCCGAGAACTGTGACTGACTGGGTTTGGTCAGTGTGGGGTAGTTTTGTCCCATGAATACTTGTAACAGGAGCAGTGAAAGTGGGTACTAGAGTATGGTATTTGGAATGGACCAGTACCAGAGAGGAGGAATGACGAGAGGAATCGAAGAAACAGCTGTAGAGAACAGAGAGGCTGGAGAAGCCAAAGGAGCAGTTGTCCGCTGGGGCTGGAAAGGTGGGGCTTCATTAGCAGGGTCCAGATTGAGTGGTTCTTGTAGTTAAGATGGCATAGCTAGGAACATGTGAGTGGGTGAACAGGAGGCAAGGTGGGAGAGTTTAGAATTAAGATAGAAAAAGGTTTGAATATATGAGAGCTCTTTCCATCTCTCAGTTATTAGAAAGTTCCTGTAAAATGTTGGGACCTGGGATCTAATGAGCCATTCAGTAGCCAGTTTAGATTGTTATCTAAGGTATATTTGGGTCATATCTTAGTGCAAAGGTAGATAAGATTAGGAGTCTTTAAGTAGGGCATTAAGCTTAGAGGTCTGAGGGTTTCTAAAAGACAACTCAGAGGAGATGTCAGACTAATAGTGTTTGAATGTTTATTCCTTACAGCTAAGTCAGCGAAAAATAAACAATTTATTTTTAATTTTAAGTGTCCCAGAAATTAAGTGAGGATTGAGTTAAACAGTTTAGGCTGCTCAAAGTTCTGTCAAACACAGAGCAGGGACCATAGCTTAGAAGCATGGGCGACAAAAGTCTGAGAGATGAGAAATGAGGGGCAAAGTATGAGGTGAAAAATGAGGCCTCAGTCCTCAAAAATGGGGAATTGATGGAAATGATTGTGTGTGAAAGGGGCAAGCCATAGGCTTGAAGACAGTGTCTTGGGGTACCACCATTTCCAAGAACAGCAAAAGGGTGTTGGACACTCAACAATCTCTCCCATGCATTCAGGGAAGCATGTGTGTCCAATAGATGGGGGCAAACTCATCTACTGAAGTAATCACTGTTGTGAGAAATGACCCAGCAGCCTTGCACAGGGAATATTGGTGGCTGTAGATGAACTCAGCCCAGGTCCCCAGCTTGGTGGGATGTGTAGGAGAACCTGTTAAACCTCAGCACCAATGATATTACCATACACAAGAAAAGACAACAAGATGTACAATGAATCCCACTTTAAGAGTTTTTCTTGATAAAGAGCAGGCAAGGTAACAAAGCAAGTGCATAGGCCTGTTTGAAAGAAACATGGTGAGAGGGCATGTGGCAGGCATGTTTGCTTTGTAAAGGTAGTTCAGCACATGAGTATACTAGCTTATGTAGCCACACCATGCGAGTGCATGCATGCAGACTGCATGGTCATACAGCTCGTGTGCATAGATTACATAACACACAAGGCCCTGGGGTGAAAAGGTAATTGGGCAAATGCTGATGGCAGAAGTGCAGCCATGGGACCTTGGAAATGTTAACACCTGTGGTGTCTAACCTTTTTTCTGAATGTTAATGGTCATGGGACCTTGGACTCCTTCAGTCTGAACATTCACAGATGTAAAAGAACACCCTAGTGGCTGACACTCTGCTTCTCAGATCTTCAGAATCAACTCCTATATCTGACTTTTTTTTTATTTCAACACTTTTTTTTATTAAAAATTTTCGCCTCGTCCCCACCTCCCATTCCCCTCCCCCTCTCCCCATCCCCCTTCACCTTCCTCTCCAGACCAAAGAACAGTCAGGGTTCACTGCCCTGTGGGAAGTTCAATATCCCCCCCCCCTTCCAGGTCCAGGAAGGTGCGCATCTAAACAGACTAGGCTCCCTCAAAGCCAGTACATGCAGTAGGATCAAAACCCAGTGCCATTGTCCTTGGCTTCTCAGTCAGCCCTCATTGTCCACCACGTTCAGAGAGTCCGGATAGGGGTAAGGGGAGACAGGGAGAGAAAGTGAGAAGGGGAGGATGGGGAGAGCTTGGGGGAATGGGATGGTTGTGATGGAGGAAGGATGGCTATGGGAATAGGGAAGTATATATCTTAATTAAGGAAGCCATTTTAGGGTTGGCAAGAGCCTTGACTCTAGAGGGGTTCCCGGATGTCCATGGAGATGTCCTCAGCTAGTTTCTTGGGCAGCTGAGGAGAGAGGAGAGGGAGCCTGAAATGGCCCGATCCTATAGCCATACTAATGAATATCTTGCATATCACCACAGAAGCTTCATCTGGAGATGGATGGAGATAGAGACAGAGACTCAAATTGGAGCGCTGGACTGAGCTCCCATGGTCCAAATGAAAAGTAGTAGGAGGAAGAACATGAGCAAGGAAGTCAGGACCATGAGGGGTGCACCCTCCCACTGAGACGGTGGGGCTGGTCTAATTAGAGCTCATCAAGGCCAGCTGGACTGGGACTGACTTTTTTTATTTTAATTATGAACAAGTATAGTTTGTGCTACAAATCCTCAGTTCTAATTGTTTAATATATGTATCTAAAGGTCATTGAGATAGTTTAATAGTTAAATTGCTTACTAAACAACATGAGATTCTACATTTGGATTTCCAGCAACTACACACAAAACTGGACTTGGAAATATATTCCTGTAACTTGAGTGTGAGGCAAAAAGATATGAAGATTGTGTGGCTAGTTGTCATTCCATTCTAGGTAAAGGAACAAGTTACAGGTTTTGTGAGAGATTATGTCACAAAAAGTAAGGTGGGAAATGAATTAAAGAAGGTATCCCAATGAAAACCTCTATAATACATATGTGCCTGCATACATCAGTTCACATGAACACACAAATACCCACACACATACTACATTCACACATAAAATAAATACACATAAATAAATGAATAAATACATAGAATTAGATAGTAGTGATATTGTTAAAAGCCAAGAAACTAAAAAAAAAAGCCCATGAAATTGAGAAAAGGGACTTTAAAGAAAGGGTGAGAAAAACAACAGACACTATAGAATACTGAAGGTGAAGAGGCTTACTGAATTTAAAAAAAAATACCCAAAGCGAATGAGGTAGGAGAAGGAATAAGTCAAGCAAATGAAATATGAAAGGAAAACTGTTACTTTATAATCTAGAAATATATATATATATATATATATATATATATATCTTTTTTGAAATACTTTTAAACATCCATTCATAACTACATTAGAATTATTTTAATGCCGAAAATATATTTTTAAGTGAATGTTTTTTATTTAAATTTTTTATTTTATATACCAACTCCAGTTTTCCTTCCATTCCCTGCTTTTGCACCCCACCTCCTCCCTTTACACTCTCCCATACACTTCTCAGGGGGGGCAAGCTGAAGCCCTTTCCCCCTGTATCAAGGCTGAGCAACATATCTCACCGCAGGGAATGGGCTCCAGAAGCCACGGAGACAGCAGAACAGAGCAAGTGTGAGCTCAAGTACTCTGAGTTTAAAGTTGGGGACCCTGTATGGGTCTTCTGAATGTTGGAGACAGTTGTGTGAATTGATTTGTTGGGGGGTGTTCTGGCAATGGGACTAGGATTTATCCCGGGAAAAAAATGTATTTATAATAATAAAACGAATATATGTTGGCTATGAGGAAACACATTAATTATTAATAGCCTCAACTCACTTTAAATTAATTTCATCAGTTGGGATCCTGGACTGAATGAAAAGGGAAAAGAGACCTGAGGAGCAGGATTTGTCTCTCTATGATTCTTAGTGAAGACACAATGCAACCATCTCCCTCAAGCTCCTGCTTCTGTGCTTTTTCTCTGACATGATGGATTTATACTTGTTCAAGTTTCACATTGGTTCCTGACAAAAAGTGATTTAAGCAAGAAAATAGTTTATAAGAGTTTAAAATTCTAGGTTGCACTCCATCATTGTGGAATTCTCTGAGAAGGAAACTTTTAGCAGCTAATCACACCACATTCACAGTTAGGATCAGAGAGAAATATATTTATGCATACTTAGAATGTAGAAATCTTTCTTGGCTGGTACAGAGTTCATGACCTCCTGACTAGAAACTGACACTACGTATAGTTAGTGGGAGTTCCTAAGTTAGGTAACAATTAAGACAATCCTCCACTGACATACACACAGGACAACACAAACTAGGCAATCCCTCACTGAGACACTCTTTCCAGTTGTCAAATAAACCATGACAACTGTAAATTTTTTGAGCTCAAATAAACCGTTCTTTTTTAAAAAAGAAAAATACAAACATAAAAACATACATTCCAGTCATCCCTGATGAATTAGCGAGTTAAAAACCATGACCTAGCATTTCAGAGTGGAGATTCTTAGCTTTCACAGTAATGATTCTTTCTTTAAAAATGTAGTTTTAAGGAATGTGTTTTTAATAAATCTATTTCAATGATATTATTGTCTTGTATTAGTCTGAGCTTTGCCATCAACTGATTATTGACATGACTTTTCACTGTGCAGCTCTTTAAACTTTTATCTCCTGCAATTTAAGACAGCTATGTGTGAGATGCATGTGAAGAACAACACACACTATTTATCTTCCATAGCACCTGAAGGAATTTTTTATTCTCTTTATGGTAAAAGTTACTTTGTGACTGTGACACAACACAAAATATTGTCAGGTATAATAGGTAATCACGCCAAATGTCCTTTTTTTACTATTTCACACCTGCTTTCATCTATGGGATAATATGTTAAAAGCCTCATAACCCATATGTTATCTACAAAATATCTATTAATGATTCACAAGAAACAATATACAATTAAAGCACCATAATGAAAAACTGTTGAATTAAATTAAAAATACATAAAATCAATTGTTATATGAAACTTTAAAAATTGATTGCTAAAGTTTCTCTATAATTATTGCAAGTCCATTTCAAAGAAACATGTCCTTCAGTTACAATTATGATTCAAGCATGATTGAAGAGAGTTAGAATTTCAAAGAACTGGATTCTCTTTTAACAACCTTGAACTTGCTATATAATGATCTTTCTAAAGATGCAAATCTCAATTCATTCAACTTCTAAAAATTCTCTGTTGAGATTTTTTATTCTATACAATTATATCAATAGACTTCAAACCACACAAATTCCTTCAGGATGTAGATATTCTGCATTTCTTCACTTTTCTAACATTCTAAAAGTACTTTTCATCAATTCTTTTAATTAAGGTATAATGACATTGTGTGTTTCCAGTCAATTTTAGGATTGATATTTTTAGTGTTTCTAGGGTCAATATTTCTAATGAATTAACACATGATGATATTGTGGCTTTATAGTGGATATTCTTATTCATGCTTCTACCAGAAAATAATCTAATTTTCTAAGTTATATACTTATTCTTAAAACTAAACTGGCCAAATAAGGCAGATTATCCACAGAAAACATATATTACAGATTGTTTTCATTTGCATTGTAACAAATAGAAAAGTTGGAATTGTAGTAATTTGTGAACACTCCTTTTAGACACATAGTAAGTAAGGGAAATATCAAAGTATTTTCCATTTAAATGTTAATAAATCCAATAAAATAATGCCTTTCTGGATATCTTGGATTTCACAATCCATTTTGAGAAATGTACAGCAATATGAACTGTACAATATGAATTGTAAAATATGTGTCCTTGTATAGGGATAAAGTAAGATGAACAAATGGAACACTAATAATTCTAGTATCAGCCAAAAATTTTTAAGGGTATGTATACAATATTTAGGTTTGTTGTTTAACACCAACATGAATGTGGTTCTGAACTGTAGGTGATCCTCAGTCAAATTTTTTGATAAATTATAACCTATATCTTATTCAGTCCCATAGCTATGATAAATGTCACAGATTGCATAATTTATAAATAATAGAGAATTGTTTCACATACTCGAATAAACAGAAAGGTCCAAGATCAAGATGCTTACAGATCTGATATGTGATTAGGAGTCATTCTTTCTTTCCAAAATGTTGCCTTGTCATTGAATCATCCAGAATGTATAAATAGTGTCATCACTTAATGAAAAAGCATAATAGAATAGGAACACTATCATAGACTATAGTACTCCCTTCAAACTTTGCATGTTCCTAATTCAGCTAATGAGGGTTTCACTCTTAAAATTCATTCACTCACTTCAAAAATGTAAATGTAGAATGTTTTAGTACTTATATATAGGCTTTTAGTTTTTACAACTAGAATTTGAGGAGAAAATCAATATCATTTTGCCAGCATCAGCTCACATTGGTGTAACTTTACAATGTTAAAAAAGGCGTGTTCAGAAGTGCTTCTTTGCTACATTTTCTTTCCCTTTTCAAAAACACCTGAGATTTTCTTTGTCAAGTTCTTAGTTGTTGCATCAAATACTCACTCTCATCCCCAGTTCAGGAAACTTCCTCCTTTCTTAAAAGTCTAAGCCTTTGCAAATTCTGTTTCC